>NC_082706.1:189184949-189859949 GCF_030144855.1 Hypanus sabinus
CCTCCCAGTTTTGCCTATCATCTACCACCTTGTTCTTCTTCCTTCTCTCCTCCCACTTTCTTATGCTGACTCCTCCGCTTCCTTCCCAGTCCTGAAGAAGGGTCTCGGCCTGAAACATTGACCGTTCTTTCATTTCCTATAGATTCTGCCTGATCTGCTGAGTTCCTCCAGCATTTTGTGTGTGTTGCTTTGGATCTCCAGCATCTGCAGATTTTCCTGTGTTTATGGTAGAGGGGATTATTTTCCTTCAGTCCCCCAAGCAAACCAGTTTCCATCCATACAGTTTTGATTTTCCCCATCGAACCCCTCATCCTAGTCCAAACATTTAAATAGACCAGAAGTTATTACTGGTAAACAGTCATGTCTCTTTGTCTCTTCATATTAACCATATTCCGCAGCTCCTGTAACCTCCAACACGTCTAACAGAGCCCACTCTTAGACCATACACAACATCCATTGTTTTGAGTTGAGAGGAGATTGTGTCCAAATTGTCAGATACTTAGCTTTTCAAGGCTTCTTCAAAAACCAGGAAACTTCCTGATACCTCCTCCCCTGATTGGGCTGTCATATGTTTGCTTAATATCCAATGAAGATACTGTTTTTTTCTGCTTTCTAAATATGTGATGTAATGCCATTTCTATACTTATACTTGAATATATATTTCTATACTTATACTTGAAAACAGAGGAAATTAAATGCTGGGAAGAGGAACATTGTACTGACAACTAGAAACATCATCTCATTAACATGCACTCAAAATACAATTGTCATAAACTTTGGGACTTTCAGCAAGGATTGTGCATGTGCAGGAATGTACTTTGCAGAGTGCCACTTTTCTCTGGAGCTGGTGACTACTTTATGCAGGTGTGGTTGGGGATGAGGAGGGAATTTAACAGAAATACCAGATTTCAGCCGGTGCAGGCCTCATTAGCGAGGGGAAGGAAATGAAACGAGACAAAATTCTTTGCTCCTGATCCTACAAGCATTAACTTACCATTACAGGCACTTCCCAGCATACAAGGCCCAAGCTTGTGGACAACCCATACGTAGAACAGTAGAGCAGTGGAACAAACCATTCTGCCCACAATGTGGTGCCAAACCAATTAAATTAGTAATCAAATGGATAACTGATCTCTTCTGCCTACACAATGTCCATATCTTCCCATTTCCCTCACATTCATGTGCCTGTATAAACATCTCTTAAAAATCTCCGATGTTTCTGCCTCTACCAGTCAGTGCATTCCAGGCATCCACCACTCTGTGTAAAAACTTGCCCCTCACATCTCCCTTGAAAGCACTCCCTCTCACCTTAAATGTATGCTCTCTGGTATTAAACATTTGAACCCTTTGAATAAGCAGTCAATATCTTTCTCCATCTATGCCTCTATAATCTAATCAATCTCTATCATTTCTACCCTCGGCCTCCACCGCTCCAGAAAAAAAAACCTGTTTGTCCAACCTCTCGTAATGCCCTTTAATCCAGGTAACATCTTCTGCACCCTCACTAAAGCCTTGACATGCTTCCTATAATTTGGCGAACAGAACTGTAAGCAGTTCTTCAGATGTGGCTTAACTAAAGTTTTAGTTTTGTGCAACACAACTTCCTGATTTTTGAACTCATTGCCTAGACCGGGGGTCGGCAACCTGCGGCTCCCGAGCCATTTGTGGCTCTTTCACCTCTGTGCTGCGGCTCCCTGTGGCTTTGGGAAATAATTGGTCAGTATTTAATTAAAATGTATTTTATGTTAGTTTGTTAGCTTTTGAAATGTAATTCTAAATTTGAAGATTATGGTGATCTTGTACAATGTAAGTGTGGCGATACATTTTCTGACACATCCGAAACGGCTCTCAATTAGCCAGCATTCCGGCTAAGGGAGATTGCCTACGGGGGTTTGTGAGTACGTGTCTTTTGCAGCATCTGCGTCCATGGGGGCTGGGTTGAGGGAGGCTTAGAAGCAAGGCTGTTTAGTTCGAATAAAGTTATTCGACTGCAGTTTACTGACTGCCTGAACACACCGCTGCAACGTGTTTTTATCGCTATTAATATACGTCACCACTGCCAATACCTGACACCCGCCAGTGCGCGATTTCTTTAATTTTTCGATCCAAGGTAGGCCAACTATGGAGAATTCTAAAAAAAGAAAAGTGACTGAAGAAAACAGAACGTTTAATGATACGTGGACAGATTCATTTGCTTTCACTGTTGACGAGACTGGTTTACCGGTATGCTTAATATGCAATGAGAAACTAGCAAACAACAAAAAGTCAAATGTCGCAAGGCATTTCCAGAGTAAACACGCAGCCTTTGCTCAAAAATATCCGGATGGAGATGAGAGAAAAAAAGCCGTTTCGGAACTGATGCGGAAGGTTGATCTGAGCAAAAATCATTTCCAGAAATGGATGAAGTCAGGAAAATCAACGACATACGCCAGTTATATTGCCGCTCAGGAAATAGTCAGGCACGGGAAGCAGTTTACAGATGGTGAATATATAAAAGAATCTTTCATTAAGATTTCAGAACATCTATTCACGGACTTTAAAAACAAGAGTGAAATTGTGCAGAAAATCAGGGATATGCCCCTCTCTGCAAAGACTGTCAAAGACAGAACCATAAAAATGGCAGAAGACATCACAAGACAGCAAATTAAAGACATCAATTCAGCTGTGGCCTACTCGATTGCCTGTGACGAGTCTAAAGACAAAGGCGATATTGAACAAATAGCGTTGTTCTGCCGGTATGTAAACTCTGCCGGGCCACAGGAAGAACTGATTGAGTTGATACCTCTAAAAGACCAAACACGGGGGGAGGACATCTGTGAGGCTGTCTTGAATTGTTTAAGAGCCAAAGGAATAAAGACCACCCATCTGGTGTCAGTAGCTACTGATGGGGCTCCGAATATGACGGGAACGCACAAGGGATTTGTGGCTTTACTGCAGAAGTCGCTGGACAGAAAGCTGCTGACTTTTCACTGCATCTTGCACCAAGAGGCACTGTGCGCTCAAACATTTCCTCCGGAATGCACAGAAGTAATGGATGTTGTCATTCAGATTGTCAATAAAATAATGGCAAAAAGTTTAAATCACCGTCAATTCCGTTTGTTACTGGACGAGATGGAAAGCGCATATTCTGATCTCCTGCTGCACAACAAAGTCCGGTGGCTGTCCAAAGGGGAGGTGCTGAAACGCTTTGTCGCGTGTCTGGAAGAAGTGAAAACTTTCCTGGGCAGCAAAGGGCTCAACTTTCCTGAGCTGGAACAGCCAGGGTGGCTGGAAAAGCTACACTTCATGGTAGACATGACAGCGCACCTGAACACGCTGAACACAGCTCTTCAGGGGAAAGGACGCACAGCCCTGCACATGTTGGAGGATGTCTTGGCATTCGAGCGCAAGTTGACAGTGCTTGCCAGAGATTTACAGAAAGGCACTTTGTCTCACTTCCCCAATTTGAGAGAGTTCAAACAAGGTCACGACATGATAATTTCGGAGTATTTACATTCTGCAATCATCGCAATGCAAACATCGTTTGGGAAACGCTTCTGTGAGTTCAGAGAGGAAAAAAACACATTATCCTTCCCGGTCACTCCCTTAAGCATCGATCCTTCCCTACTGAATACGACTGCATTGGCAGGTGTGAGTCAACCTGATCTTGAGATGGAACTGGCCGACATAGCCGACAAAGACATATGGGTGTCCAAGTTTAGACGCTTGACAGCAGACCTTGAAGATGTTGCCCGTCAGAAGGCCGTTCTTGCTCAGAATCACAAATGGAGTGATATTGAAAACCTTCCAAATCCGGACCAACTTGTGTTTGAAACATGGAATGCTGTGCCCGACATTTATGTAAACATGAAAAAGTATGCGCTTGGAGTCCTGTCGATCTTTGGATCCACATATGTATGTGAGCAGGTGTTCTCCAACATGAACTTTATTAAAAACAAACATCGCGCATGCCTCACAGATGACAGCTTGCGATCCTGTGTAAAGATGAAGGTGACGTCATACAGCCCTGATGTGCAGACGCTGTGCGCTGAGGTCCAGGAGCAGAAATCCCATTAACCAAGTATGATAAATATTTTAATTGCCTATTATTTTATGTATATTCATATTTTTTCATTGTTCAGTGAAATAGTCCTTTTATTTTTCAGGCTGACAGCTGGCTGATGTTATTTTTGGTTTGCTGCTGGCGGAAAATTTAAGTTCGGCGTTTTTCATAAATACAAGAAGGACTCAAATAGACATTGAGTATTTTACTTAAAAGTAACTTTCAACCCAACGTCTTTTTTTCGGAGTTCAAAATGTTTTTGTTGCATGCAGAAATGTAATTTCGTTTTCTCTGCAGGAGTTCATCAATTTCATAAATGCAACACATTATAGTTTGTTTATACATAGCATAAAGGCAAAAAAAACGTTGTATGCAGTGTTATTTCATTTTAAATGTCAAACGGGTTTTGCGGCTCCCAGTGTTTTCTTTTCTGTGGGAAACGGGTCCAAGTGGCTCTTTCAGTGGTAAAGGTTGCTGACCCCTGGCCTAGACTAACAAAAGCAAGCATGCCATATGCCTTCTTAACTACCCTATCAGCCCGTGTAGTGCCTATTTGGGAGCCATGAGTTTGGTCCCCAAGATCCCTCTGTTCATCAACACTTAATTATCTTGCCTTTAATCCACCAAGGTGCAACACTTCACATTTGGCCAGGTTAAACACGATCTGCCATGTCTCCACCCCGATCTATATCCCATTGCATTCTTTCCCAGTCTTCTATGTTATCCACACCACCACCACTCTTCCTATCATCTGCAGACTTACTAATTCACCCATTTATGTTTTTGACAGGTTATTTATATACATCACAAACAGCAGAGGTCCCTGTTGAACACCACTAATCACAAATTAGCTAGTATTAGACCCTTCATTTACCACCCTCTGCCTTCTATGGGCAAGCCAATTCTGAATCCAAAACAGCCAATTCACCATGGATCCCATGCATCTTAATCTTCTGGATGAGCCTCCCACGAGAGACCTTGTCAAATGCTTTACTAAAATCCAAGTAGACAACATCCACAGCCCCAACTTCATCCTTATCATCTTGTCAGAAAACTCAATAAACTTAGTAAGACATGACTTGCCCAATACAAAGTTATGCTGGTTCTCCCTAATTAGGCCATGGTTTTTCAAATATTCTTAAATCTTTTCTTTAAGAATTCTCTCCAGTAACCACTTACTACTGATGTGAGACTCACCAGCCTATAGTTTCCAAGATTATCTCTTAGTCCCTTCTTGAATAATGGAATAACATTAACTGCTTGTTAGTGCTCTGGGACCTGTCCTGTGGCTAGAAAGGACACAAAGATATTGGCCAAGCCTCTGGCAATCTCCCCCTTGCCTCTCTCAATAACCTGTGAACTTATCGATCTTAATGCTATTTAAGAGATCCAACTGTACCTAGCATATCAATTCACTCAGCACTTGATCTCCTATCCTCCACGTCCTTCTCCTTGGTAAATTTTGATGTAAGGTACTCATTAAGGACCTCACCCACATCCTCCACATCTAAGCAAATGTTCCCTCCTTTTTCTTGTATAGTCCTCCCTAGTTACCCTCTTGCTCTTGATGTATATATAGAGTGCCTTGGGATTCTCTTTAATCCTACTTGCCAAAGACTTTTCATGGCCCCGCCTAGCTTTCATAATTCCCTTCTTGAGTTCTTTTCTGGGTTCATTATAATCCTCAAGGGCTCTGTTTGATTCTAGTTTCCTAAGCTTTACATACTTTTTTTTCCTGGACTGGATTCATCACCTCTCATGTCATCTGAGGTTCTCTTACCTTGCCATCCTTGTCCTTCCTTCTGACGGGAACATCCCTGTCCTCTGCTTTTTGTGCAGTTGGTCTTTAAACACCCTCCACCTGTCAGATGTGGCTTTGCCCAAAATAGCTGTTACCAATAAACTCTCCCTATTGCTCTCGTAATTTGCTCTGCCCCAATTGGACCTCCCCTGCGTGCTCCATGCTTACCCATATCTATAGCTTTTAAGTAGTTGTGATCATGATTCCCGAACTTCAAACCCACTGAAAGGTCGGTCACCTGGCCAGGCTCTTTACCCAACACCAAGTCCAGTACTGCCCCTCCTCTTGTAGGACTATCTACACATTGATTTAAGAAACCCTCCTGGATGCACCAAGCAAATTCTACCCAATCTAAACCTCTTCCACTCAGAAGGTCCCAGTTTATATTAGGAAAGTTGAAATCTCCATATCAGCAACACTATTGTTTTAACACCTTTCCTTAATCTACTCCTCAGTGTCCCAGTCACTACTGGGGGTGTCCGTAGTACAATCCCATCAGTGTGATTGCATCCTTCCTATTTTTGATTTCTACCCATATACTGGACACTCAGTGGATAAGCCCTTCATTATGTCCTGTTTGAATGCAGCAGTGATATTGTCCCTGATTAATAATACAACTCCCTCACCTCTTTTACCTCCCTCCCTATCTTTTCTGAAGCATCAAAACATCTGGGACATTAAGCTCCCATTCCTGTCCCTCTCTCACCTGTCCCTGTAATGGACACAAGATCATATTTCTGTATACTTATCCATGTTCTAAGTTCATCACCTTTACTAATAATACTCTAGCATTAAAATACGCACACTTCAAACTATCTATCCCATTCTATTTATTACTTCGGTCCTGACCTTGACATCTACCTTTCTCTCAATCTCAGTTCTGGTGCTCTGATTCCCGTCCTCCTGCCATACTAGTGTAAACTATCTGGATTAGCACTAGCAAACCTTCTGGCCAGGATATCAGTTTCCTTCCAGTTTAAGTGCAACCCATCCCTCTTGTACAGGTCACCACTGCCCCAGAAAAGGTTCCAACTAACCAAAAACCTGAAACCCTGCCCCCTGCGCCAGTTCCTCAGCCACTCGTTCATCTGTACTATCATTCTATTCCTGCCCTGACCAGCACATGGGAGTAATCCAGAGATTTATACCTTGGAAGTCTGTGCTTCAGCCTCTTTCCTAATTCACTATACTCACTGCACAGGACTTCTTCCCCCTTTCTACCTATGTACACCAATGTGCACCACGACCTTTGGCTGCTTACCCTCACTCGAGAATACTCTGCAGCAGCTCTGAGACATCCTTTAACATCTGGGAAGCAACATGCCCATCGGGCATCTCTTTTGCAGCCACAGTCTCCTGTCTGTCTGCGCGTGGCCAAATGGTTAAGGCTTTGGGCTGGCGATCTGAAGGTCGTGAGTTCGAGCCTCAGCCGAGGCAGCGTGTGTGTCCTTGAGCAAGGTACTTAACCACACGCTGCTCCTGCACGTTTATAGCCCAGTGGCAGTGGTTGGTGCAGTACGGACAAGACAAGAGTCTCCTATCGCTGAATTCACCTTTCCTTGCTGAGCTTTTGAGGGCTTGGCTGTGCTCGGATAGGTCATCCCCTCAAGCAGTATCCAAAGGGGTATACTTGTTGCCACAGGGAATTCTGTACTAACTCCTTACTCCTCTTACTTTTCCCAGTGGGATACGAATAGGATGGACAGTGTAGGAAAGTGACGGTCATGCACATTGGTAGAAAGAATAAAGGTGTAGACTACTTTCCAAAAGGGGAGTGACTTCAGAAATTGGAAGACCAAAGGGACTTCAGAGTCCTTGTGCAGGTTGAGTTGCGAGTAAGGAAGGCAAATGCAATGTTAATGTTTATTCCAAGAGGACTAGACAATCAAAGCAAGGATGTGATGCTGAGGCTATATAAGGCATTGACCAGATCACAGTTAGAGCATTGAGAGCCCCTTATCTAAGAAAGCTGCTGGCACTGGAGAGAGTTCACAGAAGATTCATGAGAATGATCCTAGGAAAGAAAGGGTTATTTTATGAGAATTGTTTTATGGCTCTGGGCCTGTACAAGCTGGAGTTTAGAAGAATAAGAAGGGTTCTCATTGAAACCTATTGAATATTAACAGGCATAGATAGACTGGATGTGGAGAGGATGTTTCCTATACTATTAGCATCTAGGACCAACCTCAGAACAGAGGTAAGAGCGAATTTCTTCAGCTCAAGGGTGGTGAAGCTGTGGAACTCAATGCAACAGATGGATGTGGAGGCCAAGTCGTATTTAAAGCAGAGGTTGATAGGTAAATAGAGCAGTAAAAGTTACTGAGAAAAGGTAGGAGAATGGAGTTGAGAGTGAAAAAAAAATCAGCCATGATGGTGGAGCAGACTCAATAGGCTGAATAGCCCAGGCCTGCTCCTATGTCTTCTGGAATGGACGTGCTCGATACTGTGAGACAGCAGGTATCTTCTGCCATATAGGAACAGGTCATTTTCCACATACTCTCTCTCCTCACTGGTGCTCCTCTACCAACACCACCCTCCCCCTGAACCACAACAGAGCCTGGGTCAAGTCATCCAGGGATCACCGACCAGTCACACTCACGGAGACCTGCAGCCAGACAGGGCTGGGATCACCAACCAGGCTCACTCACTGAGACCTGCACCCAGACAGAGCTGGGATCACCGACCAGGGTCACTCACTGAGACCTGCACCCAGACGAGCTGGGATCACCGACCAGGGTCACTCACTGAGACCTGCACCCAGACAGGGCTGGGATCACCGACCAGGGTCACTCACTGAGACCTGCACCCAGAAAGGGCTGGGATCACCGACCAGTCTCACTCACGGAGACCTGCACCCAGACAGAGCTGGGATCACCGACCAGGGTCACTCACTGAGACCTGCACTCAGACAGAGCTGGGATCACTGACCAGTCTCAGTCACTGAGACCTGCACCCAGACAGGGCTGGGATCACCGACCAGAGTCACTCACGCAGACCTGCACCCAGACAGGGCTGGGATCACTGACCAGTCTAACTCACTGAGACCTGCACCCAGACAGGGCTGGGATCACTGACCAGTCTCACTCACTGAGACCTGCACCCAGACAGGGCTGGGATAACCGACCAGGGTCGCTCACTGAGACCTGCACCCAGACAGGGCTGGGATCACTGACCAGTCCCACTCACTGAGATCTGCTCCCAGACAGAGCTGGGATCTCTGAACAGGGTCACTCACTGAGACCTGCTCCCAGACAGAGCAGGGATCACCGACCAGGGTCACTCACTGAGACCTGCACCCAGAGAGGGCTGGGATCACCGACCAGGGTCACTCACGGAGACCTGCACCCAGACAGAGCTGGGATCACCGACCAGGGTCACTCACGAAGAACTGCACCCAGACAGAGCTGGGATCACCGACCAGTCTCACTCACTGAGACCTGCACCCAGACAGAGCTGGGATCACCGACCAGTCTCACTCACTGAGACCTGCACCCCGACAGGGCTGGGATCACCGACCAGGGTCACTCACGGAGACCTGCACCCAGACAGGGCTGGGATCACCGACCAGGGTCACTCACTGAGACCTGCACCCAGACAGGACTGGGATCACTGACCAGTCTCACTCACTGAGACCTGCACCCAGACAGGGCTGGGATCACCGACCAGTCTCACTCACAGAGACCTGCACCCAGACAGGGCTGGGATCACCGAGCAGTCTCACTCACTGAGACCTGCACCCAGACAGGGCTGGGATCACCGACCAGTCTCAATCACTGAGACCTGCACCCAGACAGAGCTGGGATCACCGACCAGGGTCACTCACTGAGAACTGCACCCAGACAGAGCTGGAATCACCGACCAGTCTCACTCACTGAGACCTGCACCCAGACAGAGCTGGGATCACCGACCAGGGTCACTCACTGAGAACTGCAGCCAGACAGAGCTGGGATCACCGACCAGGGTCACTCACTGAGAACTGCACCCAGACAGACCTGGGATCACCGACCAGGGTCACTCACGGAGACCTGCACCCAGACAGGGCTGGGATCACCGACCAGGGTCACTCACTGAGACCTGCACCCAGACAGGGCTGGGATCACCGACCAGTCTCACTCACTGAGACCTGCTCCCAGACAGAGCTGGGATCATCGACCAGGGTCACTCACGCAGACCTGCACCCAGACAGAGCTGGGATCTCTGACCAGGGTCACTCACTGAGACCTGCACCCAGACAGAGCTGGGATCACCGACCAGGGTCACTCACTGAGACCTGCACCCAGACAGAGCTGGGATCATCGACCAGTCTCACTCACTGAGACCTGCACACAGACAGAGCTGGGACCACCGACCAGGGTCACTCACTGAGACCTGCACGCAGACAGAGCTGGGATTACTGACCAGTCCCACTCACTGAGACCTGCACCCAGACAGAGCTGGGATCACCGACCAGGGTCACTCACTGAGACCTGCACCCAGACAGAGCTGGGATCACCAACCAGGGTCACTCACGGAGACCTGCACCCAGACAGAGCTGGGATCATCGACCATGGTCACTCACGCAGACCTGCACCCAGACAGAGCTGGGATCACCGACCAGGGTCACTCACTGAGACCTGCACCCAGACAGGGCTGGGATCACCGACCAGTCTCACTCACTGAGACCTGCACCCAGACAGAGCTGGGATCACCGACCAGGGTCACTCACTGAGACCTGCACCCAGACAGAGCTGGGATCATCGACCAGGGTCACTCACGCAGACCTGCACCCAGACAGAGCTGAGATCACCGACCAGGGTCACTCACTGAGACCTGCACCCAGACAGTGGTGGGATCACCGACCAGTCTCACTCACTGAGACCTGCACCCAGACAGAGCTGGGATCACCGACCAGGGTCACTCACTGAGAACTGCACCCAGACAGAGCTGGGATCACCGACCAGGGTCACTCACGGAGACCTGCACCCAGACAGGGCAGGGATCACCGACCAGGGTCACTCACTGAGACCTGCACCCAGACAGGGCTGGGATCACCGACCAGTCTCACTCACTGAGACCTGCTCCCAGACAGAGCTGGGATCACAGACCAGGGTCGCTCACTGAGACCTGCACCCAGACAGAGCTGGGATCACCGACCAGTCTCACTCACTGAGACCTGCACCCAGACAGGGCTGGGATCACCGACCAGGGTCACTCACGGAGACCTGCACCCAGACAGAGCTGGGATCACCGACCAGTCTCAATCACTGAGACCTGCACCCAGAGAGAGCTGGGATCACCGACCAGGGTCACTCACTGAGACCTGCACCCAGACAGGGCTGGGATCACCGACCAGGGTCACTCACGGAGACCTGCACCCAGACAGGGCTGGGATCACCGACCAGGGTCACTCACTGAGACCTGCACCCAGACAGGGCTGGGATCACCGAACAGGGTCGCTCACTGAGACCTGCACCCAGACTGGGCTGGGATCACCGACCAGGGTCACTCACTGAGACCTGCAGCCAGACAGGGCTGGGATCACTGACCAGGGTCACTCACGGAGACCTGCACCCAGACAGAGCTGGGATCATCGACCAGTCTCACTCACTGAGACCTGCACCCAGACAGGGCTGGGATCACCGACCAGTCTCACTCACTGAGACCTGCACCCAGACAGGGCTGGGTTCACCGACCAGGGTCACTCACTGAGACCTGCTCCCAGACAGAGCTGGGAACACCGACCAGGGTAACTCACTGAGACCTGCACCCAGACAGGGCTGGGATCACCAACCAGGGTTACTCACTGAGACCTGCACCCAGACAGAGCTGGGATCACCGACCAGGGTCACTCACTGAGACCTGCACCCAGACAGAGCTGGGATCATCGACCAGGGTCACTCACTGAGAACTGCACCCAGACAGAGCTGGGATCACCGACCAGGGTCACTCACGGAGACCTGCACCCAGACAGGGCTGGGATCACCGACCAGGGTCACTCACTGAGACCTGCACCCAGACAGGGCTGGGATCACCGACCAGTCTCACTCACTGAGACCTGCTCCCAGACAGAGCTGGGATCATCGACCAGGGTCACTCACGCAGACCTGCACCCAGACAGAGCTGGGATCTCTGACCAGGGTCACTCACTGAGACCTGCACCCAGACAGAGCTGGGATCACCGACCAGTGTCACTCACTGAGACCTGCACCCAGACAGGGCTGGGATCACTGACCAGTCTCACTCACTGAGACCTGCACCCAGACAGAGCTGGGATCACCGACCAGGGTCACTCACTGAGACCTGCACCCAGACAGAGCTGGGATTACTGACCAGTCCCACTCACTGAGACCTGCACCCAGACAGAGCTGGGATCACCGACCAGTCTCACTCACTGAGACCTGCTCCCAGACAGGGCTAGGATCACCGACCAGTCTCACTCACTGAGACCTGCACCCAGACAGAGCTGGGATCACCGACCAGGGTCGTTCACTGAGAACTGCACCCAGACAGAGCTGGGATCACCGACCAAGGTCACTCACTGAGACCTGCACCCAGACAGGGCTGGGATCACCGACCAGAGTCACTGACGGAGACCTGCACCCAGACAGAGCTGGGATCACCGACCAGGGTCACTCACGGAGAACTGCACCCAGGCAGAGCTGGGATCACCGACCAGTCTCACTCACTGAGACCTGCACCCAGACAGAGCTGGGATCACCGACCAGGGTCACTCACTGAGACCTGCACCCAGAAAGGGCTGGGATCACCGACCAGGGTCACTCACGGAGACCTGCACCCAGACAGGGCTGGGATCACCGACCAGTCTCACTCACTGAGACCTGCACCCAGACAGGGCTGGGATCACCGAACAGGGTCGCTCACTGAGACCTGCACCCAGACAGGGCTGGGATCACCGACCAGGGTCACTCACTGAGACCTGCACCCAGACAGGGCTGGGATCACTGACCAGGGTCACTCATGGAGACCTGCACCCAGACAGAGCTGGGATCACCGACCAGCCTCACTCACTGAGACATGCACCCAGACAGGGCTGGGATCACCGACCAGTCTCACTCACTGAGACCTGCACCCAGACAGGGCTGGGATCACCGACCAGGGTCACTCACTGAGACCTGCTCCCAGACAGAGCTGGGATCACCGACAAGGGTCACTCACTGAGACCTGCACCAAGACAGAGCTGGGATCACCGACCAGTCTCACTCACTGAGACCTGCACCCACACAGGGCTGGGATCACCGACCAGTTTCACTCACTGAGACCTGCACCCAGACAGAGCTGGGATCACCGACCAGGGTCACTCACTGAGAACTGCACCCAGACAGAGCTGGGATCACCGACCAGTCTCACTCACTGAGACCTGCACCCAGACAGAGCTGGGATCACCGACCAGGGTCACTCACTGAGAACTGCACCCAGACAGAACTGGGATCACCGACCAGGGTCACTCACAGAGACCTGCACCCAGACAGGGCTGAGATCACCGACCAGGGTCACTCACTGTGACCTGCACCCAGACAGGGCTGGGATCACCGACCAGTCTCACTCACTGAGACCTGCACCCAGACAGAGCTGGGATCACCGACCAGGGTCACTCACAGAGAACTGCACCCAGACAGAGCTGGGATCACTGACCAGGGTCACTCACGGAGACCTGCACCCAGACAGGGCTGGGATCACCGACCAGGGTCACTCACTGAGACCTGCACCCAGACAGGGCTGGGATCACCGACCAGTCTCACTCACTGAGACCTGCTCCCAGACAGAGCTGGGATCATCGACCAGGGTCACTCACTGAGACCTGCACCCAGACAGGGCTGGGATTACCGACCAGGGTCACTCACTGAGACCTGCACCCAGACAGGGCTGGGATCACCGACCGGTCTCACTCATTGAGAACTGCTCCCAGACAGAGCTGAGATCATCGACCAGGGTAACTCACGCAGACCTGCACCCAGACAGAGCTGGGATCTCTGACCAGGGTCACTCACTGAGACCTGCACACAGACAGAGCTGGGATCACCGACCAGGGTCACTCACTGAGACCTGCACCCAGACAGGGCTGGGATCACCGACCAGTCTCACTCACTGGGACCTGCACCCAGACAGGGCTGGGATCACTGACCAGTCTCACTCACTGAGACCTGCACCCAGACAGGGCTGGGATCACTGACCAGTCCCACTCACTGAGACCTGCACCCAGACAGAACTGGGATCACCGACCAGGTTCACTCACTGAGACCTGCAACCAGTCAGAGCTGGGATCACCAACCAGGGTCACTCACGGAGACCTGCACCCAGACAGAGCTGGGAACATCGACCAGGGTCACTCACGCAGACCTGCACCCAGACAGAGCTGGGATCACTGACCAGGGTCACTCACTGAGACCTGCACCCAGACAGGGCTGGGATCACCGACCAGTCTCACTCACTGAGACCTGCACCCAGACAGAGCTGGGATCACCGACCAGGGTCACTCACGGAGACCTGCACCCAGACAGGGCTGGGATCACCGACCAGGGTCACTCAATGAGACCTGCACCCAGACAGGGCTGGGATCACCGACCAGTCTCACTCACTGAGACCTGCTCCCAGACAGAGCTGGGATCATCGACCAGGGTCACTCACGCAGACCTGCACCCAGACAGAGCTGGGATCTCTGACCAGGGTCACTCACTGAGACCTGCACCCAGACAGAGCTGGGATCACCGACCAGGGTCACTCACTGAGACCTGCACCCAGACAGAGCTAGGATCACCGACCAGTCTCACTCACTGAGACCTGCACCCAGACAGAGCTGGGATCACCGACCAGGGTCACTCACTGAGACCTGCAGCCAGACAGGGCTGGGATCACCGACCAGGGTCACTCACTGAGACCTGCACCCAGACTGGGCTCGGATCACCGACCAGGGTCACTCACGGAGACCTGCACCCAGACAGAGCTGGGATCATCGACCAGGGTCACTCACGCAGACCTGCACCCAGACAGAGCTGGGATCACCGACCAGGGTCACTCACTGAGACCTGCACCCAGACAGGGCTGGGATCACAGACCAGGGTCACTCACGGACACCTGCACCCAGACAGGGCTGGGATCACCGACCAGGGTCACTCACTGAGACCTGCACCCAGACAGGGCTGGGATCACCGACCAGTCTCACTCACTGAGACCTGCTCCCAGACAGAGCTGGGATCACCGACCAGGGTCGCTCACTGAGACCTGCACCCAGACAGAGCTGGGATCACCGACCAGAGTCACTCACTGAGACCTGCACCCAGACAGGGCTGGGATCACCGACCAGGGTCACTCACGGAGACCTGCACCCAGACAGAGCTGGGATTACCGACCAGGGTCACTCACTGAGACCTGCACCCAGACAGAGCTGGGATCACCGACCAGTCTCACTCACTGAGACCTGCACCCAGACAGAGCTGGGATCACCGACCAGGGTCACTCACTTAGACCTGCACCCACACAGGGCAGGGATCACCGACCAGGGTCACTCACGGAGACCTGCACCCAGACAGGGCTGGGATCACCGACCAGGGTCACTCACGGATACCTGCACCCAGACAGAGCTGGGATCACCGACCAGGGTCACTCACGGAGACCTGCACCCAGACAGAGCTGGGATCACCGACCAGTCTCACTCACTGAGACCTGCACCCAGACAGAGCTGGGATCACCGACCAGGGTCACTCACTGAGACCTGCAGCCAGACAGGGCTGGGATCACCGACCAGGGTCACTCACTGAGACCTGCACCCAGACAGGGCTGGGATCACCGACCAGGGTCACTCACGGAGACCTGCACCCAGACAGAGCTGGGATCATCGACCAGGGTCACTCACGCAGACCTGCACCCAGACAGAGCTGGGATCACTGACCAGCGTCACTCACTGAGACCTGCACCCAGACAGGGCTGGGATCACCGACCAGGGTCACTCACGGACACCTGCACCCAGACAGGGCTGGGATCACCGACCAGGGTCACTCACTGAGACCTGCACCCAGACAGGGCTCGGATCACCGACCAGTCTCATTCACTGAGACCTGCTCCCAGACAGAGCTGGGATCACCGACCAGGGTCGCTCACTGAGACCTGCACCCAGACAGAGCTGGGATCACCGACCAGGGTCACTCACTGAGACCTGCACCCAGACAGGGCTGGGATCACCGACCAGGGTCACTCACGGAGACCTGCACCCAGACAGAACTGGGATCACCGACCAGGGTCACTCACTGAGACCTGCACCCAGACAGGGCTGGGATCACCGACCAGGGTCACTCACGGAGACCTGCACCCAGACAGGGCTGGGATCACTGACCAGGGTCACTCACGGAGTCCTGCACCCAGACAGAGCTGGGATCACTGACCAGTCTCACTCACTGAGACCTGCACCAGGACAGGGCTGGGATCACCGACCAGTCTCACTCACTGAGACCTGCACCCAGACAGGGCTGGGATCACCAACCAGGGTCACTCACTGAGACCTGAACCCAGACAGAGCTGGGATCATCGACCAGGGTCACTCACGCAGACCTGCACCCAGACAGAGCTGGGATCACCGACCAGGGTCACTCACTGAGACCTGCACCCAGACAGGGCTGGGATCACCGACCAGTCTCACTCACTGAGACCTGCACCCAGACAGAGCTGGGATCACCGACCAGAGTCACTCACTGAGACCTGCACCCAGACAGAGCTGGGATCATCAACCAGGGTCACTCACGCAGACCTGCACCCAGACAGAGCTGGGATCACCGACCTGGGTCACTCACTGAGACCTGCACCCAGACAGTGCTGGGATCACCGACCAGTCTCACTCACTGAGACCTGCACCCAGACAGAGCTGGGATCACCGACCAGGGTCACTCACTGAGACCTGCACCCAGACAGGGCTGGGATCACCGACCAGTCTCACTCACTGAGATCTGCACCCAGACAGAGCTGGGATCACCGACCAGGGTCACTCACTGAGACCTGCACCCAGACAGAGCTGGGATCATCGACCAGGGTCACTCACGCAGACCTGCACCCAGACAGAGCTGGGATGATCGACCAGGGTCACTCACGCAGACCTGCACCCTGACAGTGCTGGGATCACCGACCAGTCTCACTCACTGAGACCTGCACCCAGACAGAGCTGGGATCACCGACCAGGATCACTCACTGAGAACTGCACCCAGACAGAGCTGGGATCACCGACCAGGGTCACTCACGGAGACCTGCACCCAGACAGGGCTGGGATCACCGACCAGGGTCACTCACTGAGACCTGCACCCAGACAGAGCTGGGATCACCGACCAGGGTGACTCACTGAGACCTGCACCCAGACAGAGCTGGGCTCATCGACCAGGGTCACTCACGCAGACCTGTACCCAGACAGAGCTGGGATCACCGACCAGGGTCACTCACTGAGACCTGCACCCAGACAGTGCTGGGATCACCGACCAGACTCACTCACTGAGACCTGCACCCAGACAGAGCTGGGATCACTGACCAGGGTCACTGACTGAGAACTGCACCCAGACTGAGCTGGGATCACCGACCAGGGTCACTCACGGAGACCTGCACCCAGACAGGGCTCGGATCACCGACCAGGGTCACTCACTGAGACCTGCACCCAGACAGGGCTGGGATCACCGACCAGTCTCACTCACTGAGACCTGCTCCCAGACAGAGCTGGGATCACCGACCAGGGTCGCTCACTGAGACCTGCACCCAGACAGAGCTGGGATCACCGACCAGGGTCACTCACGGAGACCTGCACCAAGACAGAGCTGGGATCACCGACCAGGGTCACTCACGGAGACCTGCACCCAGACAGAGCTGGGATCACCGACCAGTCTCACTCACTGAGACCTGCACCCAGACAGAGCTGGGATCACCGACCAGGGTCACTCACTGAGACCTGCACCCAGACAGGGCTGGAATCACCGAACTGGGTCACTCACTGAGACCTGCACCCAGACAGGGCTGGGATCACTGACCAGGGTCACTCACGGAGACCTGCACCCAGACAGAGCTGGGATCACTGACCAGTCTCACTCACTGAGACCTGCACCCAGACAGGGCTGGGATCACCGACCAGTCTCACTCACTGAGACCTGCACCCAGACAGGGCTGGGATCACCAACCAGGGTCACTCACTGAGACCTGAACCCAGACAGAGCTGGGATCATCGACCAGGGTCACTCACGCAGACCTGCACCCAGACAGAGCTGGGATCACCGACCAGGGTCACTCACTGAGACCTGCACCCAGACAGGGCTGGGATCACCGACCAGTCTCACTCACTGAGACCTGCACCCAGACAGAGCTGGGATCACCGACCAGGGTCACTCACTGAGACCTGCACCCAGACGGAGCTGGGATCATCGACCAGGGTCACTCACGCAGACCTGCACCCAGACAGAGCTGGGATCACCGACCAGGGTCACTCACTGAGACCTGCACCCAGACAGTGCTGGGATCACCGACCAGTCTCACTCACTGAGACCTGCACCCAGACAGAGCTGGGATCACCGACCAGGGTCACTCACTGAGACCTGCACCCAGACAGTGCTGGGATCAACGACCAGTCTCAGTCACTGAGACCTGCACCCAGACAGAGCTGGGATCACCGACCAGGGTCACTCACGGAGACCTGCACCCAGACAGGGCTGGGATCACCGACCAGGGTCACTCACTGAGACCTGCACCTAGACAGGGCTGGGATCACCGACCAGTCTCACTCTCTGAGACCTGCTCCCAGACAGAGCTGGGATCATCGACCACGGTCACTCACGCAGACCTGCACCCAGACAGAGCTGGGATCTCTGACCAGGGTCACTCACTGAGACCTGCACCCATTCAGAGCTGTGATCACCGACCAGGGTCACTCACTGAGACCTGCACCCAGACAGGGCTGGGATCACCGACCAGTCTCACTCACTGAGACCTGCACCCAGACAGAGCTGGGATCACTGACCAGTCTCACTCACTGAGACCTGCACCCAGTCAGAGCTGGGATCACCGACCAGGGTCACTCACTGAGACCTGCACCCAGACAGAGCTGGGATCACCGACCAGGGTCACTCACTGAGACCTGCACCCAGACAGAGCTGGGATCACCAACCAGGGTCACTCACTGAGACCTGCACCCAGACAGAGCTGGGATCACCGACCAGGGTCACTCACTGAGACCTGCACCCAGACAGAGCTGGGATCACCAACCAGGGTCACTCACTGAGACCTGCACCCAGACAGAGCTGGGATCACCGACCAGGGTCACTCACTGAGACCTGCACCCAGACAGAGCTGGGATCACCGACCAGGGTCACTCACTGAGACCTGCACCCAGACAGGGCTGGGATCACCGACCAGTCTCACTCACTGAGACCTGCACCCAGACAGAGCTGGGATCACCGAACAGGGTCACTCACGAAGACCTGCACCCAGACAGAGCTGGGATCACCGACCAGGGTCACTCACGGAGACCTGCGCCCAGACAGGGCTGGGATTACCGACCAGGGTCACTCACTGAGACCTGCACCCAGACAGGACTGGGATCACCGACCAGTCTCACTCACTGAGACCTGCTCCCAGACAGAGCTGGGATCATCGACCAGGGTCACTCACGCAGACCTGCACCAAGACAGAGCTGGGATCTCTGACCAGGGTCACACACTGAGACCTGCACCCATTCAGAGCTGGGATCACCGACCAGGGTCACTCACTGAGACCTGCACCCAGACAGGGCTGGGATCACCGACCAGTCTCACTCACTGAGACCTGCACCCAGACAGGGCTGGGATCACTGACCAGTCTCACTCACTGAGACCTGCACCCAGACAGGGCTGGGATCACTGACCAGTCTCACTCACTGAGACCTGCACCCAGACAGAGCTGGGATTACTGACCATTCCCACTCACTGAGACCTGCACCCAGACAGAGCTGGGATCACCGACCAGGGTCACTCACTGAGACCTGCACCCAGTCACAGCTGGGATCACCAACCAGGGTCACTCACGGAGACCTGCACCCAGACAGACCTGGGATCATCGACCAGGGTCACTCACGCAGACCTGCACCCAGACAGAGCTGTGATCACCGACCAGTGTCACTCACGGAGACCTGCACCCCAGACAGGGCTGGGATCACCGACCAGTCTTACTCACTGAGACCTGCACCCAGACAGAGCTGGGATCACCGACCAGGTTCACTCACTGAGACCTGCACCCAGACAGAGCTGGGATCATCGACCAGGGTCACTCACGCAGACCTGCACCCAGACAGAGCTGGGATCTCTGACCAGGTTCACTCACTGAGACCTGCACCCAGACATTGCTGGGATCACCGACCAGGGTCACTCACTGAGACCTGCACCCAGACAGGGCTGGGATCACCGACCAGTCTCACTCACTGAGACCTGCACCCAGTCAGGGCTGGGATCACTGACCAGTCTCACTCACTTAGACCTGCACCCAGACAGGGCTGGGATCACTGACCAGTCTCACTCACTGAGACCTGCACCCAGACAGGGCTGGGATCACCGACCAGTCTCACTCACTGAGACCTGCACCCAGACAGAGCTGGGATTACTGACCAGTCCCACTCACTGAGACCTGCACCCAGACAGGGCTGGGATCACCGACCAGGGTCACTCACTGAGACCTGCACCCAGACAGAGCTGGGGTCACCAACCAGGGTCACTCACTGAGACCTGCACCCAGACAGGGCTGGGATCACCGACCAGGGTCACTCACTGAGACCTGCACCCAGACAGAGCTGGGATCATCGACCAGGGTCACTCACGCAGACCTGCACCCAGACAGAGCTGGGATCTCTGACCAGGTTCACTCACTGAGACCTGCACCCAGACATTGCTGGGATCACCGACCAGGGTCACTCACTGAGACCTGCACCCAGACAGGGCTGGGATCACCGACCAGTCTCACTCACTGAGACCTGCACCCAGACAGGGCTGGGATCACTGACCAGTCTCACTCACTGAGACCTGCACCCAGACAGGGCTGGGATCACTGACCAGTCTCACTCACTGAGACCTGCACCCAGACAGGGCTGGGATCACCGACCAGTCTCACTCACTGAGACCTGCACCCAGACAGGGCTGGGATCACCGACCAGTCTTACTCACTGAGACCTGCACCCAGACAGACCTGGGATCATCGACCAGGGTCACTCACGCAGACCTGCACCCAGACAGAGCTGGGATCACCAACCAGGGTCACTCACTGAGACCTGCACCCAGACAGAGCTGGGATGATCGACCAGGGTCACTCACGCAGACCTGCACCCAGACAGAGCTGGGATCACCGACCAGGGTCACTCACTGAGACCTGCACCCAGACAGGGCTGGATCACCGACCAGTCTCACTCACTGAGACCTGCACCCAGACAGAGCTGGGATCACCGACCAGGGTCACTCACTGACACCTGCACCCAGACAGAGCTGGGATCATCGACCAGGGTCACTCACGCAGACCTGCACCCAGACAGAGCTGGGATCATCGACCAGGGTCAGTCACGCAGACCTGCACCCTGACAGTGCTGGGATCACCGACCAGTCTCACTCACTGAGACCTGCACCCAGACAGAGCTGGGATCACCGACCAGGGTCACTCACTGAGAACTGCACCCAGACAGAGCTGGGATCACCGACCAGGGTCACTCACGGAGACCTGCACCCAGACAGGGCTGGGATCACCGACCAGTCTCACTCACTGAGACCTGCTCCCAGACAGAGCTGGGATCATCGACCAGGGTCACTCACGCAGACCTGCACCCAGACAGAGCTGGGATCTCTGACCAGGGTCACTCACTGAGACCTGCACCCATTCAGAGCTGGGATCACCGACCAGGGTCACTCACTGAGACCTGCACCCAGACAGGGCTGGGATCACCGACCAGTCTCACTCACTGAGACCTGCACCCAGACAGGGCTGGGATCACTGACCAGTCTCACTCACTGAGACCTGCACCCAGACAGGGCTGGGATCACTGACCAGTCTCACTCACTGAGACCTGCACCCAGACAGAGCTGGGATTACTGACCAGTCCCACTCACTGAGACCTGCACCCAGACAGAGCTGGGATCACCGACCAGGGTCACTCACTGAGACCTGCACCCAGTCAGAGCTGGGATCACCAACCAGGGTCATTCACGGAGACCTGCACCCAGACAGACCTGGGATCATCGACCAGGGTCACTCACGCAGACCTGCACCCAGACAGAGCTGGGATCACCGACCAGTGTCACTCACTGAGACCTGCACCCAGACAGGGCTGGGATCACCGACCAGTCTTACTCACTGAGACCTGCACCCAGACAGAGCTGGGATCACCGACCAGGGTCACTCACTGAGACCTGCACCCAGACAGAGCTGGGATCATCGACCAGGGTCACTCACGGAGACCTGCACCCAGACAGAGCTGGGATCTCTGACCAGGTTCACTCACTGAGACCTGCACCCAGACATTGCTGGGATCACCGACCAGGGTCACTCACTGAGACCTGCACCCAGACAGGGCTGGGATCACCGACCAGTCTCACTCACTGAGACCTGCACCCAGACAGGGCTGGGATCACTGACCAGTCTCACTCACTGAGACCTGCACCCAGACAGGGCTGGGATCACTGACCAGTCTCACTCACTGAGACCTGCACCCAGACAGGGCTGGGATCACCGACCAGTCTCACTCACTGAGACCTGCACCCAGACAGAGCTGGGATTACTGACCAGTCCCACTCACTGAGACCTGCACCCAGACAGGGCTGGGATCACCGACCAGGGTCACTCACTGAGACCTGCACCCAGACAGAGCTGGGATCACCAACCAGGGTCACTCACTGAGACCTGCACCCAGACAGGGCTGGGATCACCGACCAGGGTCACTCACTGAGACCTGCACCCAGACAGAGCTGGGATCATCGACCAGGGTCACTCACGCAGACCTGCACCCAGACAGAGCTGGGATCTCTGACCAGGTTCACTCACTGAGACCTGCACCCAGACATTGCTGGGATCACCGACCAGGGTCACTCACTGAGACCTGCACCCAGACAGGGCTGGGATCACCGACCAGTCTCACTCACTGAGACCTGCACCCAGACAGGGCTGGGATCACTGACCAGTCTCACTCACTGAGACCTGCACCCAGACAGGGCTGGGATCACCGACCAGGGTCACTCACTGAGACCTGCACCCAGACAGAGCTGGGATCATCGACCAGGGTCACTCACGCAGACCTGCACCCAGACAGAGCTGGGATCTCTGACCAGGTTCACTCACTGAGACCTGCACCCAGACATTGCTGGGATCACCGACCAGGGTCACTCACTGAGACCTGCACCCAGACAGGGCTGGGATCACCGACCAGTCTCACTCACTGAGACCTGCACCCAGACAGGGCTGGGATCACTGACCAGTCTCACTCACTGAGACCTGCACCCAGACAGGGCTGGGATCACTGACCAGTCTCACTCACTGAGACCTGCACCCAGACAGGGCTGGGATCACCGACCAGTGTCACTCACTGAGACCTGCACCCAGACAGGGCTGGGATCACCGACCAGTCTTACTCACTGAGACCTGCACCCAGACAGACCTGGGATCATCGACCAGGGTCACTCACGCAGACCTTCACCCAGACAGAGCTGGGATCACCGACCAGTGTCACTCACTGAGACCTGCACCCAGACAGAGCTGGGATCACCGAGCAGGGTCACTCACTGAGACCTGCACCCAGACAGAGCTGGGATCATCGACCAGGGTCACTCACGCAGACCTGCACCCAGACAGAGCTGGGATCTCTGACCAGGTTCACTCACTGAGACTTGCACCCAGACATTGCTGGGATCACCGACCAGGGTCACTCACTGAGACCTGCACCCAGACAGGGCTGGGATCACCGACCAGTCTCACTCACTGAGACCTGCACCCAGACAGGGCTGGGATCACTGACCAGTCTCACTCACTGAGACCTGCACCCAGACAGGGCTGGGATCACTGACCAGTCTCACTCACTGAGACCTGCACCCAGACAGGGCTGGGATCACCGACCAGTCTCACTCACTGAGACCTGCACCCAGACAGAGCTGGGATTACTGACCAGTCCCACTCACTGAGACCAGCACCCAGACAGGGCTGGGATCACCGACCAGGGTCACTCACTGAGACCTGCACCCAGACAGAGCTGGGATCACCAACCAGGGTCACTCACTGAGACCTGCACCCAGACAGAGCTGGGATGATCGACCAGGGTCACTCACGCAGACCTGCACCCAGACAGAGCTGGGATCACCGACCAGGGTCACTCACTGAGACCTGCACCCAGACAGGGCTGGGATCACCGACCAGTCTCACTCACTGAGACCTGCACCCAGACAGAGCTGGGATCACCGACCAGGGTCACTCACTGACACCTGCACCCAGAGAGAGCTGGGATCATCGACCAGGGTCACTCACGCAGACCTGCACCCAGACAGAGCTGGGATCATCGACCAGGGTCAGTCACGCAGACCTGCACCCTGACAGTGCTGGGATCACCGACCAGTCTCACTCACTGAGACCTGCACCCAGACAGAGCTGGGATCACCGACCAGGGTCACTCACTGAGAACTGCACCCAGACAGAGCTGGGATCACCGACCAGGGTCACTCACGGAGACCTGCACCCAGACAGGGCTGGGATCACCGACCAGTCTCACTCACTGAGACCTGCTCCCAGACAGAGCTGGGATCATCGACCAGGGTCACTCACGCAGACCTGCACCCAGACAGAGCTGGGATCTCTGACCAGGGTCACTCACTGAGACCTGCACCCATTCAGAGCTGGGATCACCGACCAGGGTCACTCACTGAGACCTGCACCCAGACAGGGCTGGGATCACCGACCAGTCTCACTCACTGAGACCTGCACCCAGACAGGGCTGGGATCACTGACCAGTCTCACTCACTGAGACCTGCACCCAGACAGGGCTGGGATCACTGACCAGTCTCACTCACTGAGACCTGCACCCAGACAGAGCTGGGATTACTGACCAGTCCCACTCACTGAGACCTGCACCCAGACAGAGCTGGGATCACCGACCAGGGTCACTCACTGAGACCTGCACCCAGTCAGAGCTGGGATCACCAACCAGGGTCATTCACGGAGACCTGCTCCCAGACAGAGCTGGGATCATCGACCAGGGTCACTCACGCAGACCTGCACCCAGACAGAGCTGGGATCTCTGACCAGGGTCACTCACTGAGACCTGCACCCATTCAGAGCTGGGATCACCGACCAGGGTCACTCACTGAGACCTGCACCCAGACAGGGCTGGGATCACCGACCAGTCTCACTCACTGAGACCTGCACCCAGACAGGGCTGGGATCACTGACCAGTCTCACTCACTGAGACCTGCACCCAGACAGGGCTGGGATCACTGACCAGTCTCACTCACTGAGACCTGCACCCAGACAGAGCTGGGATTACTGACCAGTCCCACTCACTGAGACCTGCACCCAGACAGAGCTGGGATCACCGACCAGGGTCACTCACTGAGACCTGCACCCAGTCAGAGCTGGGATCACCAACCAGGGTCATTCACGGAGACCTGCACCCAGACAGACCTGGGATCACCGACCAGTGTCACTCACTGAGACCTGCACCCAGACAGGGCTGGGATCACCGACCAGTCTTACTCACTGAGACCTGCACCCAGACAGAGCTGGGATCACCGACCAGGGTCACTCACTGAGACCTGCACCCAGACAGAGCTGGGATCATCGACCAGGGTCACTCACGGAGACCTGCACCCAGACAGAGCTGGGATCTCTGACCAGGTTCACTCACTGAGACCTGCACCCAGACATTGCTGGGATCACCGACCAGGGTCACTCACTGAGACCTGCACCCAGACAGGGCTGGGATCACCGACCAGTCTCACTCACTGAGACCTGCACCCAGACAGGGCTGGGATCACTGACCAGTCTCACTCACTGAGACCTGCACCCAGACAGGGCTGGGATCACTGACCAGTCTCACTCACTGAGACCTGCACCCAGACAGGGCTGGGATCACCGACCAGTCTCACTCACTGAGACCTGCACCCAGACAGAGCTGGGATTACTGACCAGTCCCACTCACTGAGACCTGCACCCAGACAGGGCTGGGATCACCGACCAGGGTCACTCACTGAGACCTGCACCCAGACAGAGCTGGGATCACCAACCAGGGTCACTCACTGAGACCTGCACCCAGACAGGGCTGGGATCACCGACCAGGGTCACTCACTGAGACCTGCACCCAGACAGAGCTGGGATCATCGACCAGGGTCACTCACGCAGACCTGCACCCAGAGAGAGCTGGGATCTCTGACCAGGTTCACTCACTGAGACCTGCACCCAGACATTGCTGGGATCACCGACCAGGGTCTCTCACTGAGACCTGCACCCAGACAGGGCTGGGATCACCGACCAGTCTCACTCACTGAGACCTGCACCCAGACAGGGCTGGGATCACTGACCAGTCTCACTCACTGAGACCTGCACCCAGACAGGGCTGGGATCACTGACCAGTCTCACTCACTGAGACCTGCACCCAGACAGGGCTGGGATCACCGACCAGTGTCACTCACTGAGACCTGCACCCAGACAGGGCTGGGATCACCGACCAGTCTTACTCACTGAGACCTGCACCCAGACAGACCTGGGATCATCGACCAGGGTCACTCACGCAGACCTGCACCCAGACAGAGCTGGGATCACCGACCAGTGTCACTCACTGAGACCTGCACCCAGACAGGGCTGGGATCACCGACCAGTCTTACTCACTGAGACCTGCATCCAGACAGAGCTGGGATCACCGAGCAGGGTCACTCACTGAGACCTGCACCCAGACAGAGCTGGGATCATCGACCAGGGTCACTCACGCAGACCTGCACACAGACAGAGCTGGGATCTCTGACCAGGTTCACTCACTGAGACCTGCACCCAGACATTGCTGGGATCACCGACCAGGGTCACTCACTAGGACCTGCACCCAGACAGGGCTGGGATCACCGACCAGTCTCACTCACTGAGACCTGCACCCAGACAGGGCTGGGATCACTGACCAGTCTCACTCACTGAGACCTGCACACAGACAGGGCTGGGATCACTGACCAGTCTCACTCACTGAGACCTGCACCCAGACAGGGCTGGGATCACCGACCAGTCTCACTCACTGAGACCTGCACCCAGACAGAGCTGGGATTACTGACCAGTCCCACTCACTGAGACCTGCACCCAGACAGGGCTGGGATCTCCGACCAGGGTCACTCACTGAGACCTGCACCCAGACAGAGCTGGGATCACCAACCAGGGTCACTCACTGAGACCTGCACCCAGACAGAGCTGGGTTGATCGACCAGGGTCACTCACGCAGACCTGCACCCAGACAGAGCTGGGATCACCGACCAGGGTCACTCACTGAGACCTGCACCCAGACAGGGCTGGGATCACCGACCAGTCTCACTCACTGAGAACTGCACCCAGACAGAGCTGGGATCACCGACCAGGGTCACTCACGGAGACCTGCACCCAGACAGGGCTGGGATCACCGACCAGTCTCACTCACTGAGACCTGCTCCCAGACAGAGCTGGGATCATCGACCAGGGTCACTCACGCAGACCTGCACCCAGACAGAGCTGGGATCATCGACCAGGGTCACTCACGCAGACCTGCACCCTGACAGTGCTGGGATCACCGACCAGTCTCACTCACTGAGACCTGCACCCAGACAGAGCTGGGATCACCGACCAAGGTCACTCACTGAGAACTGCACCCAGACAGAGCTGGGATCACCGACCAGGGTCACTCACGGAGACCTGCACCCAGACAGGGCTGGGATCACCGACCAGGGTCACTCACTGAGACCTGCACCCAGACAGGGCTGGGATCACTGACCAGTCTCACTCACTGAGACCTGCACCCAGACAGAGCTGGGATCACCGACCAGGGTCACTCACTGAGAACTGCACCCAGACAGAGCTGGGATCACCGACCAGGGTCACTCACGGAGACCTGCACCCAGACAGGGCAGGGATCACCGACCAGGGTCACTCACTGAGACCTGCACCCAGACAGGGCTGGGATCACTGACCAGTCTCACTCACTGAGACCTGCACCCAGACAGGGCTGGGATCACTGACCAGTCTCACTCACTGAGACCTGCACCCAGACAGGGCTGGGATCACCGACCAGTCTCACTCACTGAGACCTGCACCCAGACAGAGCTGGGATTACTGACCAGTCCCACTCACTGAGACCTGCACCCAGACAGGGCTGGGATCACCGACCAGGGTCACTCACTGAGACCTGCACCCAGACAGAGCTGGGATCACCAACCAGGGTCACTCACTGAGACCTGCACCCAGACAGGGCTGGGATCACCGACCAGGGTCACTCACTGAGACCTGCACCCAGACAGAGCTGGGATCATCGACCAGGGTCACTCACGCAGACCTGCACCCAGAGAGAGCTGGGATCTCTGACCAGGTTCACTCACTGAGACCTGCACCCAGACATTGCTGGGATCACCGACCAGGGTCTCTCACTGAGACCTGCACCCAGACAGGGCTGGGATCACCGACCAGTCTCACTCACTGAGACCTGCACCCAGACAGGGCTGGGATCACTGACCAGTCTCACTCACTGAGACCTGCACCCAGACAGGGCTGGGATCACTGACCAGTCTCACTCACTGAGACCTGCACCCAGACAGGGCTGGGATCACCGACCAGTGTCACTCACTGAGACCTGCACCCAGACAGGGCTGGGATCACCGACCAGTCTTACTCACTGAGACCTGCACCCAGACAGACCTGGGATCATCGACCAGGGTCACTCACGCAGACCTGCACCCAGACAGAGCTGGGATCACCGACCAGTGTCACTCACTGAGACCTGCACCCAGACAGGGCTGGGATCACCGACCAGTCTTACTCACTGAGACCTGCATCCAGACAGAGCTGGGATCACCGAGCAGGGTCACTCACTGAGACCTGCACCCAGACAGAGCTGGGATCATCGACCAGGGTCACTCACGCAGACCTGCACACAGACAGAGCTGGGATCTCTGACCAGGTTCACTCACTGAGACCTGCACCCAGACATTGCTGGGATCACCGACCAGGGTCACTCACTAGGACCTGCACCCAGACAGGGCTGGGATCACCGACCAGTCTCACTCACTGAGACCTGCACCCAGACAGGGCTGGGATCACTGACCAGTCTCACTCACTGAGACCTGCACACAGACAGGGCTGGGATCACTGACCAGTCTCACTCACTGAGACCTGCACCCAGACAGGGCTGGGATCACCGACCAGTCTCACTCACTGAGACCTGCACCCAGACAGAGCTGGGATTACTGACCAGTCCCACTCACTGAGACCTGCACCCAGACAGGGCTGGGATCTCCGACCAGGGTCACTCACTGAGACCTGCACCCAGACAGAGCTGGGATCACCAACCAGGGTCACTCACTGAGACCTGCACCCAGACAGAGCTGGGTTGATCGACCAGGGTCACTCACGCAGACCTGCACCCAGACAGAGCTGGGATCACCGACCAGGGTCACTCACTGAGACCTGCACCCAGACAGGGCTGGGATCACCGACCAGTCTCACTCACTGAGAACTGCACCCAGACAGAGCTGGGATCACCGACCAGGGTCACTCACGGAGACCTGCACCCAGACAGGGCTGGGATCACCGACCAGTCTCACTCACTGAGACCTGCTCCCAGACAGAGCTGGGATCATCGACCAGGGTCACTCACGCAGACCTGCACCCAGACAGAGCTGGGATCATCGACCAGGGTCACTCACGCAGACCTGCACCCTGACAGTGCTGGGATCACCGACCAGTCTCACTCACTGAGACCTGCACCCAGACAGAGCTGGGATCACCGACCAAGGTCACTCACTGAGAACTGCACCCAGACAGAGCTGGGATCACCGACCAGGGTCACTCACGGAGACCTGCACCCAGACAGGGCTGGGATCACCGACCAGGGTCACTCACTGAGACCTGCACCCAGACAGGGCTGGGATCACTGACCAGTCTCACTCACTGAGACCTGCACCCAGACAGAGCTGGGATCACCGACCAGGGTCACTCACTGAGACCTGCACCCAGAGAGAGCTGGGATTACTGACCAGTCCCAATCACTGAGACCTGCACCCATACAGAGCTGGGATCACCGACCAGGGTCACTCACTGAGACCTGCACCCAGACAGAGCTGGGATCACCGACCAGGGTCACTCACTGAGACCTGCACCCACACAGGGCTGGGATCACCGACCAGTCTAACTCACTGAGACCTGCACCCAGACAGAGCTGGGATCACCGACCAGGGTCTCTCACTGAGACCGGCACCCAGACAGAGCTGGGATCATCGACCAGGGTCACTCACGCAGACCTGTACCCAGACAGAGCTGCGATCACCGACCAGGGTCACTCACTGAGTCCTGCACCCAGACAGTGCTGGGATCACCGACCAGTCTCACTCACTGAGACCTGCACCCAGACAGAGCTGGGATCACCGACCAGGGTCACTCACTGAGAACTGCACCCAGACAGAGCTGGGATCACCGACCAGGGTCACTCACGGAGACCTGCTCCCAGACAGGGCTGGGATCACCGACCAGGGTAACTCACTGAGACCTGCACCCAGACAGGGCTGGGATCACCGACCAGTCTCACTCACTGAGACCTGCTCCCAGACAGAGCTGGGATCACCGACCAGGGTCGCTCACTGAGACCTGCACCCAGACAGAGCTGGGATCACCGACCAGGGTCACTCACGGAGACCTGCACCCAGACAGAGCTGGGATAACCGACCAGGGTCACTCACGGAGACTTGCACCCAGACAGAGCTGGGATCACCGACCAGTCTCACTCACTGAGACCTGCACCCAGACAGAGCTGGGATCACCGACCAGGTCACTCACTGAGACCTGCACCCAGACAGGGCTGGGATCACCGACCAGGGTCACTCACTGAGACCTGCACCCAGACAGGGCTGGGATCACTGACCAGGGTCACTCACGGAGACCTGCACCCAGACAGAGCTGGGATCACTGACCAGTCTCACTCACTGAGACCTGCACCCAGACAGGGCTGGGATCACCGACCAGTCTCACTCACTGAGACCTGCACCCAGACAGGGCTGGGATCACCGACCAGTCTAACTCACTGAGACCTGCACCCAGACAGAGCTGGGATCACCGACCAGGGTCACTCACTGAGACCTGCACCCAGACAGAGCTGGGATCATCGACCAGGGTCACTCACGCAGACCTGTACCCAGACAGTGCTGGGATCACCGACCAGTCTCACTCACTGAGACCTGCACCCAGACAGAGCTGGGATCACCGACCAGGGTCACTCACTGAGAACTGCACCCAGACAGAGCTGGGATCACCGAACAGGGTCACTCACGGAGACCTGCACCCAGACAGGGCTGGGATCACCGACCAGGGTCACTCTCTGAGACCTGCACCCAGACAGGGCTGGGATCACCGACCAGTCTCACTCACTGAGACCTGCTCCCAGACAGAGCTGGGATCACCGACCAGGGTCGCTCACTGAGACCTGCACCCAGACAGAGCTGGGATCACCGACCAGGGTCACTCACGGAGAACTGCACCCAGACAGAGCTGGGATCACCGACCAGGGTCACTCACGGAGACCTGCACCCAGACAGAGCTGGGATCACCGACCAGTCTCACTCACTGAGACCTGCACCCAGACAGAGCTGGGATCACCGACCAGGTCACTCACTGAGACCTGCACCCAGACAGGGCTGGGATCACCGACCAGGGTCACTCACTGAGACCTGCACCCAGACAGGGCTGGGATCACTGACCAGGGTCACTCACGGAGACCTGCACCCAGACAGAGCTGGGATCACTGACCAGTCTCACTCACTGAGACCTGCACCCAGACAGGGCTGGGATCACCGACCAGTCTCACTCACTGAGACCTGCACCCAGACAGGGCTGGGATCACCAACCAGGGTCACTCACTGAGACCTGCACCCATTCAGAGCTGGGATCACCGACCAGGGTCACTCACTGAGACCTGCACCCAGACAGGGCTGGGATCACTGACCAGTCTCACTCACTGAGACCTGAACCCAGACAGGGCTGGGATCACCGACCAGTCTCACTCACTGAGACCTGCACCCAGACAGAGCTGGGATTACTGACCAGTCCCACTCACTGAGACCTGCACCCAGACAGGGCTGGGATCACCGACCAGGGTCACTCACTGAGATCTGCACCCAGACAGAGCTGGGATCACCAACCAGGGTCACTCACGGAGACCTGCACCCAGAGAGAGCTGGGATGATCGACCAGGGTCACTCACGCAGACCTGCACCCAGACAGAGCTGGGATCACCGACCAGGGTCACTCACTGAGACCTGCAACCAGACAGGGCTGGGATCACCGACCAGTCTCACTCACTGAGACCTGCACCCAGACAGAGCTGGGATCACCGACCAGGGTCACTCACTGAGACCTGCACCCAGACAGAGCTGGGATCATCGACCAGGGTCACTCACGCAGACCTGCACCCAGACAGAGCTGGGATCATCGACCAGGGTCACTCACGCAGACCTGCACCCTGACAGTGCTGGGATCACCGACCAGCCTCACTCACTGAGACCTGCACCCAGACAGAGCTGGGATCACCGACCAGGGTCACTCACTGAGAACTGCACCCAGACAGAGCTGGGATCACCGACCAGGGTCACTCACGGAGACCTGCACCCAGACAGGGCTGGGATCACCGACCAGGGTCACTCACTGAAACCTGCACCCAGACAGGGCTGGGATCACCGACCAGTCTCACTCACTGAGACCTGCTCCCAGACAGAGCTGGGATCATCGACCCGAGTCACTCACGCAGACCTGCACCCAGACAGAGCTGGGATCTCTGACCAGGGTCACTCACGGAGACCTGCACCCAGACAGAGCTGGGATCACTGACCAGTCTCACTCACTGAGACCTGCACCCAGACAGGGCTGGGATCACCGACCAGTCTCACTCACTGAGACCTGCACCCAGACAGGGCTGGGATCACCAACCAGGGTCACTCACTGAGACCTGCACCCATTCAGAGCTGGGATCACCGACCAGGGTCACTCACTGAGACCTGCACCCAGACAGGGCTGGGATCACCGACCAGTCTCACTCACTGAGACCTGCACCCAGACAGGGCTGGGTTCACCGACCAGTCTCACTCACTGAGACCTGCACCCAGACAGGGCTGGGATCACTGACCAGTCTCACTCACTGAGACCTGAACCCAGACAGGGCTGGGATCACCGACCAGTCTCACTCACTGAGACCTGCACCCAGACAGAGCTGGGATTACTGACCAGTCCCACTCACTGAGACCTGCACCCAGACAGGGCTGGGATCACCGACCAGGGTCACTCACTGAGATCTGCACCCAGACAGAGCTGGGATCACCAACCAGGGTCACTCACGGAGACCTGCACCCAGAGAGAGCTGGGATGATCGACCAGGGTCACTCACGCAGACCTGCACCCAGACAGAGCTGGGATCACCGACCAGGGTCACTCACTGAGACCTGCAACCAGACAGGGCTGGGATCACCGACCAGTCTCACTCACTGAGACCTGCACCCAGACAGAGCTGGGATCACCGACCAGGGTCACTCACTGAGACCTGCACCCAGACAGAGCTGGGATCATCGACCAGGGTCACTCACGCAGACCTGCACCCAGACAGAGCTGGGATCATCGACCAGGGTCACTCACGCAGACCTGCACCCTGACAGTGCTGGGATCACCGACCAGCCTCACTCACTGAGACCTGCACCCAGACAGAGCTGGGATCACCGACCAGGGTCACTCACTGAGAACTGCACCCAGACAGAGCTGGGATCACCGACCAGGGTCACTCACGGAGACCTGCACCCAGACAGGGCTGGGATCACCGACCAGGGTCACTCACTGAAACCTGCACCCAGACAGGGCTGGGATCACCGACCAGTCTCACTCACTGAGACCTGCTCCCAGACAGAGCTGGGATCATCGACCAGAGTCACTCACGCAGACCTGCACCCAGACAGAGCTGGGATCTCTGACCAGGGTCACTCACTGAGACCTGCACCCATTCAGAGCTGGGATCACCGACCATGGTCACTCACTGAGACCTGCACCCAGACAGGGCTGGGATCACCGACCAGTCTCACTCACTGAGACCTGCACCCAGACAGGGCTGGGATCACTGACCAGTCTCACTCACTGAGACCTGCACCCAGACAGGGCTGGGATCACTGACCAGTCCCACTCACTGAGACCTGCACCCAGACAGAGCTGGGATCACCGACCAGGGTCACTCACGGAGACCTGCACCCAGACAGAGCTGGGATCACCGACCAGGGTCACTCACGGAGACCTGCACCCAGACAGAGCTGGGATCACCGACCAGTCTCACTCACTGAGACCTGCACCCAGACAGAGCTGGGATCACCGACCAGGTCACTCACTGAGACCTGCACCCAGACAGGGCTGGGATCACCGACCAGGGTCACTCACTGAGACCTGCACCCAGACAGGGCTGGGATCACTGACCAGGGTCACTCACGGAGACCTGCACCCAGACAGAGCTGGGATCACTGACCAGTCTCACTCACTGAGACCTGCACCCAGACAGGGCTGGGATCACCGACCAGTCTCACTCACTGAGACCTGCACCCAGACAGGGCTGGGATCACCAACCAGGGTCACTCACTGAGACCTGCACCCATTCAGAGCTGGGATCACCGACCAGGGTCACTCACTGAGACCTGCACCCAGACAGAGCTGGGATCACCGACCAGTCTCACTCACTGAGACCTGCACCCAGACAGGGCTGGGATCACCGACCAGTCTCACTCACTGAGACCTGCACCCATTCAGAGCTGGGATCACCGACCAGGGTCACTCACTGAGACCTGCACCCATTCAGAGCTGGGATCACCGACCAGGGTCACTCACTGAGACCTGCACCCAGACAGAGCTGGGATCACCGACCAGTCTCACTCACTGAGACCTGCACCCAGACAGGGCTGGGATCACCAACCAGGGTCACTCACTGAGACCTGCACCCATTCAGAGCTGGGATCACCGACCAGGGTCACTCACGGAGACCTGCACCCAGACAGAGCTGGGATCACCGACCAGTCTCACTCACTGAGACCTGCACCCAGACAGGGCTGGGATCACCGACCAGTCTCACTCACTGAGACCTGCACCCAGACAGGGCTGGGATCACTGACCAGTCTCACTCACTGAGACCTGCACCCAGACAGGGCTGGGATCACCGACCAGTCTCACTCACCGAGACCTGCACCCAGACAGAGCTGGGATTACTGACCAGTCCCACTCACTGAGACCTGCACCCAGACAGGGCTGGGATCACCGACCAGGGTCACTCACTGAGATCTGCACCCAGACAGAGCTGGGATCACCAACCAGGGTCACTCACGGATACCTGCACCCAGACAGAGCTGCGATGATCGACCAGGGTCACTCACGCAGACCTGCACCCAGACAGAGCTGGGATCACCGACCAGGGTCACTCACTGAGACCTGCACCCAGACAGGGCAGGGATCACCGACCAGTCTCACTCACTGAGACCTGCACCCAGACAGAGCTGGGATCACCGACCAGGGTCACTCACTGAGACCTGCACCCAGACAGAGCTGGGATCATCGACCAGGGTCACTCACGCAGACCTGCACCCAGACAGAGCTGGGATCATCGACCAGGGTCACTCACGCAGACCTGCACCCTGACAGTGCTGGGATCACCGACCAGCCTCACTCACTGAGACCTGCACCCAGACAGAGCTGGGATCACCGACCAGGGTCACTCACTGAGAACTGCACCCAGACAGAGCTGGGATCACCGACCAGGGTCACTCACGGAGACCTGCACCCAGACAGGGCTGGGATTTCCGACCAGGGTCACTCACGGAGACCTGCACCCAGACAGGGCTGGGATCACCGACCAGTCTCACTCACTGAGACCTGCACCCAGACAGGGCTGGGATCACTGACCAGGGTCACTCACGGGGACCTGCACCCAGACAGAGCTGGGATCACTGACAAGTCTCACTCACTGAGACCTGCACCCAGACCGGGCTGGGATCACCGACCAGTCTCACTCACTGAGACCTGCACCCAGACAGGGCTGGGATCACCAACCAGGGTCACTCACTGAGACCTGAACCCAGACAGAGCTGGGATCATCGACCAGGGTCACTCACGCAGACCTGCACCCAGACAGAGCTGGGATCACCGACCAGGGTCACTCACTGAGACCTGCACCCAGACAGGGCTGGGATCACCGACCAGTCTCACTCACTGAGACCTGCACCCAGACAGAGCTGGGATCACCGACCAGGGTCACTCACTGAGACCTGCACCCAGACAGAGCTGGGATCATCCACCAGGGTCACTCACGCAGACCTGCACCCAGACAGAGCTGGGATCACCGACCAGGGTCACTCACTGAGACCTGCACCCAGACAGAGCTGGGATCACCGACCAGGGTCACTCACTGAGACCTGCACCCAGACAGGGCTGGGATCACCGACCAGTCTCACTCACTGAGACATGCACCCAGACAGAGCTGGGATCACCGAACAGGGTTACTCACGAAGACCTGCACCCAGACAGAGCTGGGATCACCGACCAGGGTCACTCACGGAGACCTGCGCCCAGACAGGGCTGGGATTACCGACCAGGGTCACTCACTGAGACCTGCACCCAGACAGGGCTGGGATCACCGACCAGTCTCACTCACTGAGACCTGCACCCAGACAGAGCTGGGATCACCGACCAGGGTCACTCACTGAGACCTGCACCCAGACAGAGCTGGGATCATCGACCAGGGTCACTCACGCAGACCTGCACCTAGACAGAGCTGGGATCATCGACCAGGGTCACTCACGCAGACCTGCACCCTGACAGTGCTGGGATCACCGACCAGCCTCACTCACTGAGACCTGCACCCAGACAGAGCTGGGATCACCGACCAGGGTCACTCACTGAGAACTGCACCCAGACAGAGCTGGGATCACCGACCAGGATCACTCACGGAGACCTGCACCCAGACAGGGCTGGGATTTCCGACCAGGGTCACTCACGGAGACCTGCACCCAGACAGGGCTGGGATCACCGACCAGTCTCACTCACTGAGACCTGCACCCAGACAGGGCTGGGATCACTGACCAGGGTCACTCACGGGGACCTGCACCCAGACAGAGCTGGGATCACTGACAAGTCTCACTCACTGAGACCTGCACCCCGACCGGGCTGGGATCACCGACCAGTCTCACTCACTGAGACCTGCACCCAGACAGGGCTGGGATCACCAACCAGGGTCACTCACTGAGACCTGAACCCAGACAGAGCTGGGATCATCGACCAGGGTCACTCACGCAGACCTGCACCCAGACAGAGCTGGGATCACCGACCAGGGTCACTCACTGAGACCTGCACCCAGACAGGGCTGGGATCACCGACCAGTCTCACTCACTGAGACCTGCACCCAGACAGAGCTGGGATCACCGACCAGGGTCACTCACTGAGACCTGCACCCAGACAGAGCTGGGATCATCCACCAGGGTCACTCACGCAGACCTGCACCCAGACAGAGCTGGGATCACCGACCAGGGTCACTCACTGAGACCTGCACCCAGACAGAGCTGGGATCACCGACCAGGGTCACTCACTGAGACCTGCACCCAGACAGGGCTGGGATCACCGACCAGTCTCACTCACTGAGACCTGCACCCAGACAGAGCTGGGATCACCGAACAGGGTTACTCACGCAGACCTGCACCCAGACAGAGCTGGGATCTCTGACCAGGGTCACTCACTGAGACCTGCACCCATTCAGAGCTGGGATCACCGACCAGGGTCACTCACTGAGACCTGCACCCAGACAGGGCTGGGATCACCGACCAGTCTCACTCACTGAGACCTGCACCCAGACAGGGCTGGGATCACTGACCAGTCTCACTCACTGAGACCTGCACCCAGACAGGGCTGGGATCACTGACCAGTCTCACTCACTGAGACCTGCACACAGACAGGGCTGGGATCACTGACCAGTCTCACTCACTGAGACCTGCACCCAGACAGGGCTGGGATCACCGACCAGTCTCACTCACTGAGACCTGCACCCAGACAGAGCTGGGATTACTGACCAGTCCCACTCACTGAGACCTGCACCCAGACAGGGCTGGGATCACCGACCAGGGTCACTCACTGAGATCTGCACCCAGACAGAGCTGGGATCACCAACCAGGGTCACTCACGGAGACCTGCACCCAGACAGAGCTGGTATGATCGACCAGGGTCACTCACGCAGACCTGCACCCAGACATGGCTGGGATCACCGACCAGTCTCACTCACTGAGACCTGCACCCAGACAGAGCTGGGATCACCGACCAGGGTCACTCACTGAGACCTGCACCCAGACAGAGCTGGGATCATCGACCAGGGTCACTCACGCAGACCTGCACCCAGACAGAGCTGGGATCACCGACCAGTCTCACTCACTGAGACCTGCTCCCAGACAGAGCTGGGATCATCGACCAGGGTAACTCACGCAGACCTGCAACCAGACAGAGCTGGGATCTCTGACCAGGGTCACTCACTGAGACCTGCACCCATTCAGAGCTGGGATCACCGACCAGGGTCACTCACTGAGACCTGCACCCAGACAGGGCTGGGATCACCGACCAGTCTCACTCACTGAGACCTGCACCCAGACAGGGCTGGGATCACTGACCAGTCTCACTCACTGAGACCTGCACCCAGACAGGGCTGGGATCACTGACCAGTCTCACTCACTGAGACCTGCACCCAGACAGAGCTCGGATCACCGACCAGGGTCACTCACTGAGACCTGCACCCAGACAGAGCTCGGATCACCGACCAGGGTCACTCACTGAGACCTGCACCCAGACAGAGCTGGGATCACCGACCAGGGTCACTCACTGAGACCTGCACCCAGACAGAGCTGGGATTACTGACCAGTCCCACTCACTGAGACCTGCACCCAGACAGGGCTGGGATCACCGACCAGGGTCACTCACTGAGATCTGCACCCAGACAGAGCTGGGATCACCAACCAGGGTCACTCACGGAGACCTGCACCCAGACAGAGCTGGTATGATCGACCAGGGTCACTCACGCAGACCTGCACCCAGACAGGGCTGGGATCACCGACCAGTCTCACTCACTGAGACCTGCACCCAGACAGAGCTGGGATCACCGACCAGGGTCACTCACTGAGACCTGCACCCAGACAGAGCTGGGATCATCGACCAGGGTCACTCACGCAGACCTGCACCCAGACAGAGCTGGGATCACCGACCAGTCTCACTCACTGAGACCTGCTCCCAGACAGAGCTGGGATCATCGACCAGGGTAACTCACGCAGACCTGCAACCAGACAGAGCTGGGATCTCTGACCAGGGTCACTCACTGAGACCTGCACCCATTCAGAGCTGGGATCACCGACCAGGGTCACTCACTGAGACCTGCACCCAGACAGGGCTGGGATCACCGACCAGTCTCACTCACTGAGACCTGCACCCAGACAGGGCTGGGATCACTGACCAGTCTCACTCACTGAGACCTGCACCCAGACAGGGCTGGGATCACTGACCAGTCTCACTCACTGAGACCTGCACCCAGACAGAGCTCGGATCACCGACCAGGGTCACTCACTGAGACCTGCACCCAGACAGAGCTGGGATCACCGACCAGGGTCACTCACTGAGACCTGCACCCAGACAGAGCTGGGATCACCAACCAGGGTCACTCACTGAGACCTGCACCCAGACAGGGCTGGGATCATCGACCAGGGTCACTCACGGAGACCTGCACCCAGACAGAGCTGGGATCACCGACCAGGGTCACTCACGGAGACCTGCACCCAGACAGAGCTGGGATCATCGACCAGGGTCACTCACGCAGGCCTGCACCCAGACAGAGCTGGGATCACCGACCAGGGTCACTCACTGAGACCTGCAGCCAGACAGGGCTGGGATCACCGACCAGGGTCGCTCACTGTGACCTGAACCCAGACAGAGCTGGGATCACCGACCAGGGTCACTCACGGAGACCTGCACCCAGACAGAGCTGGGATCACCGAACAGGGTCACTCACTGAGACCTGCACCCAGACAGGGCTGGGATCACCGACCAGGGTCACTCACGGAGACCTGCACCCAGACAGGGCTGGGATCACCGACCAGGGTCACTCACGGAGACCTGCACCCAGACAGAGCTGGGATCACCGAACAGGGTTACTCACGAAGACCTGCACCCAGACAGAGCTGGGATCACCGACCAGGGTCACTCACGGAGACCTGCGCCCAGACAGGGCTGGGATTACCGACCAGGGTCACTCACTGAGACCTGCACCCAGACAGGGCTGGGATCACCGACCAGTCTCACTCACTGAGACCTGCACCCAGACAGAGCTGGGATCACCGACCAGGGTCACTCACTGAGACCTGCACCCAGACAGAGCTGGGATCATCGACCAGGGTCACTCACGCAGACCTGCACCCAGACAGAGCTGGGATCATCGACCAGGGTCACTCACGCAGACCTGCACCCTGACAGTGCTGGGATCACCGACCAGCCTCACTCACTGAGACCTGCACCCAGACAGAGCTGGGATCACCGACCAGGGTCACTCACTGAGAACTGCACCCAGACAGAGCTGGGATCACCGACCAGGGTCACTCACGGAGACCTGCACCCAGACAGGGCTGGGATTTCCGACCAGGGTCACTCACGGAGACCTGCACCCAGACAGGGCTGGGATCACCGACCAGTCTCACTCACTGAGACCTGCACCCAGACATGGCTGGGATCACTGACCAGGGTCACTCACGGGGACCTGCACCCAGACAGAGCTGGGATCACTGACAAGTCTCACTCACTGAGACCTGCACCCCGACCGGGCTGGGATCACCGACCAGTCTCACTCACTGAGACCTGCACCCAGACAGGGCTGGGATCACCAACCAGGGTCACTCACTGAGACCTGAACCCAGACAGAGCTGGGATCATCGACCAGGGTCACTCACGCAGACCTGCACCCAGACAGAGCTGGGATCACCGACCAGGGTCACTCACTGAGACCTGCACCCAGACAGGGCTGGGATCACCGACCAGTCTCACTCACTGAGACCTGCACCCAGACAGAGCTGGGATCACCGACCAGGGTCACTCACTGAGACCTGCACCCAGACAGAGCTGGGATCATCCACCAGGGTCACTCACGCAGACCTGCACCCAGACAGAGCTGGGATCACCGACCAGGGTCACTCACTGAGACCTGCACCCAGACAGAGCTGGGATCACCGACCAGGGTCACGCACTGAGACCTGCACCCAGACAGGGCTGGGATCACCGACCAGTCTCACTCACTGAGACCTGCACCCAGACAGAGCTGGGATCACCGAACAGGGTTACTCACGCAGACCTGCACCCAGACAGAGCTGGGATCTCTGACCAGGGTCACTCACTGAGACCTGCACCCATTCAGAGCTGGGATCACCGACCAGGGTCACTCACTGAGACCTGCACCCAGACAGGGCTGGGATCACCGACCAGTCTCACTCACTGAGACCTGCACCCAGACAGGGCTGGGATCACTGACCAGTCTCACTCACTGAGACCTGCACCCAGACAGGGCTGGGATCACTGACCAGTCTCACTCACTGAGACCTGCACACAGACAGGGCTGGGATCACTGACCAGTCTCACTCACTGAGACCTGCACCCAGACAGGGCTGGGATCACCGACCAGTCTCACTCACTGAGACCTGCACCCAGACAGAGCTGGGTTTACTGACCAGTCCCACTCACTGAGACCTGCACCCAGACAGGGCTGGGATCACCGACCAGGGTCACTCACTGAGATCTGCACCCAGACAGAGCTGGGATCACCAACCAGGGTCACTCACGGAGACCTGCACCCAGACAGAGCTGGTATGATCGACCAGGGTCACTTACGCAGACCTGCACCCAGACAGGGCTGGGATCACCGACCAGTCTCACTCACTGAGACCTGCACCCAGACAGAGCTGGGATCACCGACCAGGGTCACTCACTGAGACCTGCACCCAGACAGAGCTGGGATCATCGACCAGGGTCACTCACTGAGACCTGCACCCATTCAGAGCTGGGATCACCAACCAGGGTCACTCACTGAGACCTGCACCCAGACAGGGCTGGGATCACCGACCAGTCTCACTCACTGAGACCTGCACCCAGACAGGGCTGGGATCACTGACCAGTCTCACTCACTGAGACCTGCACCCAGACAGGGCTGGGATCACTGACCAGTCTCACTCACTGAGACCTGCACCCAGACAGAGCTGGGATCACCGACCAGGGTCACTCACTGAGAGCTGCACCCAGACAGAGCTGGGATCACCGACCAGGGTCACTCACTGAGACCTGCACCCAGACAGAGCTGGGATCACCAACCAGGATCACTCACTGAGACCTGCACCCAGACAGGGCTGGGATCATCGACCAGGGTCACTCACGGAGACCTGCACCCAGACAGAGCTGGGATCACCGACCAGGGTCACTCACGGAGACCTGCACCCAGACAGAGCTGGGATCATCGACCAGGGTCACTCACGCAGACCTGCACCTAGACAGAGCTGGGATCACCGACCAGGGTCACTCACTGAGACCTGCAGCCAGACAGGGCTGGGATCACCGACCAGGGTCGCTCACTGAGACCTGAACCCAGACAGAGCTGGGATCACCGACCAGGGTCACTCACGGAGACCTGCACCCAGACAGAGCTGGGATCACCGAACAGGGTCACTCACTGAGACCTGCACCCAGACAGGGCTGGGATCACCGACCAGGGTCACTCACGGAGACCTGCACCCAGACAGGGCTGGGATCACCGACCAGTCTCACTCACTGAGACCTGCACCCAGACAGGGCTGGGATCACCGAACAGGGTCGCTCACTGAGATCTGCACCCAGACAGGGCTGGGATCACCGACCAGGGTCACTCACTGAGACCTGCACCCAGACAGGGCTGGGATCACTGACCAGCGTCACTCACGGAGACCTGCATCCAGACAGAGCTGGGATCACTGACCAGTCTCACTCACTGAGACCTGCACCCAGACAGGGCTGGGATCACCGACCAGTCTCACTCACTGAGACCTGCACCCAGACAGGGCTGGGATCACCAACCAGGGTCACTCACTGAGACCTGAACCCAGACAGAGCTGGGATCATCGACCAGGGTCACTCACGCAGACCTGCACCCAGACAGAGCTGGGATCACCGACCAGTCTCACTCACTGAGACCTGCACCCAGACAGAGCTGGGATCATCAACCAGGGTCACTCACGCAGTCCTGCACCCAGACAGAGCTGGGATCACCGACCAGGGTCACTCACTGAGACCTGCACCCAGACAGAGCTGGGATCACCGACCAGGGTCACTCACTGAGACCTGCACCCAGACAGGGCTGGAATCACCGACCAGTCTCACTCACTGAGACCTGCACCCAGACAGAGCTGGGATCACCGAACAGGGTCACTCACGAAGACCTGCACCCAGACAGGGCTGGGATCATCGACCAGGGTCACTCACGGAGACCTGCACCCAGACAGAGCTGGGATCACCGACCAGGGTCACTCACGGAGACCTGCACCCAGACAGAGCTGGGATCACCGACCAGGGTCACTCACGCAGACCTGCACCCAGACAGAGCTGGGATCACCGACCAGGGTCACTCACTGAGACCTGCAGCCAGACAGGGCTGGGATCACCGACCAGGGTCGCTCACTGAGACCTGAACCCAGACAGAGCTGGGATCACCGACCAGGGTCACTCACGGAGACCTGCACCCAGACAGAGCTGGGATCACCGAACAGGGTCACTCACTGAGACCTGCACCCAGACAGGGCTGGGATCACCGACCAGGGTCACTCACGGAGACCTGCACCCAGACAGGGCTGGGATCACCGACCAGTCTCACTCACTGAGACCTGCACCCAGACAGGGCTGGGATCACCGAACAGGGTCGCTCACTGAGATCTGCACCCAGACAGAGCTGGGATCACCGACCAGGGTCACTCACTGAGACCTGCACCCAGACAGAGCTGGGATCACCGACCAGGGTCACTCACTGAGACCTGCACCCAGACAGAGCTGGGATCATCCACCAGGGTCACTCACGCAGACCTGCACCCAGACAGAGCTGGGATCACCGACCAGGGTCACTCACTGAGACCTGCACCCAGACAGAGCTGGGATCACCGACCAGGGTCACTCACTGAGACCTGCACCCAGACAGGGCTGGGATCACCGACCAGTCTCACTCACTGAGACCTGCACCCAGACAGAGCTGGGATCACCGAACAGGGTTACTCACGCAGACCTGCACCCAGACAGAGCTGGGATCTCTGACCAGGGTCACTCACTGAGACCTGCACCCATTCAGAGCTGGGATCACCGACCAGGGTCACTCACTGAGACCTGCACCCAGACAGGGCTGGGATCACCGACCAGTCTCACTCACTGAGACCTGCACCCAGACAGGGCTGGGATCACTGACCAGTCTCACTCACTGAGACCTGCACCCAGACAGGGCTGGGATCACTGACCAGTCTCACTCACTGAGACCTGCACACAGACAGGGCTGGGATCACTGACCAGTCTCACTCACTGAGACCTGCACCCAGACAGGGCTGGGATCACCGACCAGTCTCACTCACTGAGACCTGCACCCAGACAGAGCTGGGTTTACTGACCAGTCCCACTCACTGAGACCTGCACCCAGACAGGGCTGGGATCACCGACCAGGGTCACTCACTGAGATCTGCACCCAGACAGAGCTGGGATCACCAACCAGGGTCACTCACGGAGACCTGCACCCAGACAGAGCTGGTATGATCGACCAGGGTCACTTACGCAGACCTGCACCCAGACAGGGCTGGGATCACCGACCAGTCTCACTCACTGAGACCTGCACCCAGACAGAGCTGGGATCACCGACCAGGGTCACTCACTGAGACCTGCACCCAGACAGAGCTGGGATCATCGACCAGGGTCACTCACTGAGACCTGCACCCATTCAGAGCTGGGATCACCGACCAGGGTCACTCACTGAGACCTGCACCCAGACAGGGCTGGGATCACCGACCAGTCTCACTCACTGAGACCTGCACCCAGACAGGGCTGGGATCACTGACCAGTCTCACTCACTGAGACCTGCACCCAGACAGGGCTGGGATCACTGACCAGTCTCACTCACTGAGACCTGCACCCAGACAGAGCTGGGATCACCGACCAGGGTCACTCACTGAGAGCTGCACCCAGACAGAGCTGGGATCACCGACCAGGGTCACTCACTGAGACCTGCACCCAGACAGAGCTGGGATCACCAACCAGGGTCACTCACTGAGACCTGCACCCAGACAGGGCTGGGATCATCGACCAGGGTCACTCACGGAGACCTGCACCCAGACAGAGCTGGGATCACCGACCAGGGTCACTCACGGAGACCTGCACCCAGACAGAGCTGGGATCATCGACCAGGGTCACTCACGCAGACCTGCACCTAGACAGAGATGGGATCACCGACCAGGGTCACTCACTGAGACCTGCAGCCAGACAGGGCTGGGATCACCGACCAGGGTCGCTCACTGAGACCTGAACCCAGACAGAGCTGGGATCACCGACCAGGGTCACTCACGGAGACCTGCACCCAGACAGAGCTGGGATCACCGAACAGGGTCACTCACTGAGACCTGCACCCAGACAGGGCTGGGATCACCGACCAGGGTCACTCACGGAGACCTGCACCCAGACAGGGCTGGGATCACCGACCAGTCTCACTCACTGAGACCTGCACCCAGACAGGGCTGGGATCACCGAACAGGGTCGCTCACTGAGATCTGCACCCAGACAGGGCTGGGATCACCGACCAGGGTCACTCACTGAGACCTGCACCCAGACAGGGCTGGGATCACTGACCAGCGTCACTCACGGAGACCTGCATCCAGACAGAGCTGGGATCACTGACCAGTCTCACTCACTGAGACCTGCACCCAGACAGGGCTGGGATCACCGACCAGTCTCACTCACTGAGACCTGCACCCAGACAGGGCTGGGATCACCAACCAGGGTCACTCACTGAGACCTGAACCCAGACAGAGCTGGGATCATCGACCAGGGTCACTCACGCAGACCTGCACCCAGACAGAGCTGGGATCACCGACCAGTCTCACTCACTGAGACCTGCACCCAGACAGAGCTGGGATCATCAACCAGGGTCACTCACGCAGTCCTGCACCCAGACAGAGCTGGGATCACCGACCAGGGTCACTCACTGAGACCTGCACCCAGACAGAGCTGGGATCACCGACCAGGGTCACTCACTGAGACCTGCACCCAGACAGGGCTGGAATCACCGACCAGTCTCACTCACTGAGACCTGCACCCAGACAGAGCTGGGATCACCGAACAGGGTCACTCACGAAGACCTGCACCCAGACAGGGCTGGGATCATCGACCAGGGTCACTCACGGAGACCTGCACCCAGACAGAGCTGGGATCACCGACCAGGGTCACTCACGGAGACCTGCACCCAGACAGAGCTGGGATCACCGACCAGGGTCACTCACGCAGACCTGCACCCAGACAGAGCTGGGATCACCGACCAGGGTCACTCACTGAGACCTGCAGCCAGACAGGGCTGGGATCACCGACCAGGGTCGCTCACTGAGACCTGAACCCAGACAGAGCTGGGATCACCGACCAGGGTCACTCACGGAGACCTGCACCCAGACAGAGCTGGGATCACCGAACAGGGTCACTCACTGAGACCTGCACCCAGACAGGGCTGGGATCACCGACCAGGGTCACTCACGGAGACCTGCACCCAGACAGGGCTGGGATCACCGACCAGTCTCACTCACTGAGACCTGCACCCAGACAGGGCTGGGATCACCGAACAGGGTCGCTCACTGAGATCTGCACCCAGACAGGGCTGGGATCACCGACCAGGGTCACTCACTGAGACCTGCACCCAGACAGGGCTGGTATCACTGACCAGGGTCACTCACGGAGACCTGCACCCAGACAGAGCTGGGATCACTGACCAGTGTCACTCACTGAGACCTGCACCCAGACAGGGCTGGGATCACCGACCAGTCTCACTCACTGAGACCTGCACCCAGACAGGGCTGGGATCACCAACCAGGGTCACTCACTGAGACCTGAACCCAGACAGAGCTGGGATCATCGACCAGGGTCACTCACGCAGACCTGCACCCAGACAGAGCTGGGATCACCGACCAGTCTCACTCACTGAGACCTGCACCCAGACAGAGCTGGGATCATCAACCAGGGTCACTCACGCAGACCTGCACCCAGACAGAGCTGGGATCACCGACCAGGGTCACTCACTGAGACCTGCACCCAGACAGAGCTGGGATTACCGACCAGGGTCACTCACTGAGACCTGCACCCAGACAGGACTGGGATCACCGACCAGTCTCACTCACTGAGACCTGCTCACAGACAGAGCTGGGATCATCGACCAGGGTCACTCACGCAAACCTGCACCCAGACAGAGCTGGGATCTCTGACCAGGGTCACTCACTGAGACCTGCACCCAGACAGAGCTGGGATCATCAACCAGGGTCACTCACGCAGTCCTGCACCCAGACAGAGCTGGGATCACCGACCAGGGTCACTCACTGAGACCTGCACCCAGACAGAGCTGGGATCACCGACCAGGGTCACTCACTGAGACCTGCACCCAGACAGGGCTGGAATCACCGACCAGTCTCACTCACTGAGACCTGCACCCAGACAGAGCTGGGATCACCGAACAGGGTCACTCACGAAGACCTGCACCCAGACAGGGCTGGGATCATCGACCAGGGTCACTCACGGAGACCTGCACCCAGACAGAGCTGGGATCACCGACCAGGGTCACTCACGGAGACCTGCACCCAGACAGAGCTGGGATCACCGACCAGGGTCACTCACGCAGACCTGCACCCAGACAGAGCTGGGATCACCGACCAGGGTCACTCACTGAGACCTGCAGCCAGACAGGGCTGGGATCACCGACCAGGGTCGCTCACTGAGACCTGAACCCAGACAGAGCTGGGATCACCGACCAGGGTCACTCACGGAGACCTGCACCCAGACAGAGCTGGGATCACCGAACAGGGTCACTCACTGAGACCTGCACCCAGACAGGGCTGGGATCACCGACCAGGGTCACTCACGGAGACCTGCACCCAGACAGGGCTGGGATCACCGACCAGTCTCACTCACTGAGACCTGCACCCAGACAGGGCTGGGATCACCGAACAGGGTCGCTCACTGAGATCTGCACCCAGACAGGGCTGGGATCACCGACCAGGGTCACTCACTGAGACCTGCACCCAGACAGGGCTGGTATCACTGACCAGGGTCACTCACGGAGACCTGCACCCAGACAGAGCTGGGATCACTGACCAGTGTCACTCACTGAGACCTGCACCCAGACAGGGCTGGGATCACCGACCAGTCTCACTCACTGAGACCTGCACCCAGACAGGGCTGGGATCACCAACCAGGGTCACTCACTGAGACCTGAACCCAGACAGAGCTGGGATCATCGACCAGGGTCACTCACGCAGACCTGCACCCAGACAGAGCTGGGATCACCGACCAGTCTCACTCACTGAGACCTGCACCCAGACAGAGCTGGGATCATCAACCAGGGTCACTCACGCAGACCTGCACCCAGACAGAGCTGGGATCACCGACCAGGGTCACTCACTGAGACCTGCACCCAGACAGAGCTGGGATTACCGACCAGGGTCACTCACTGAGACCTGCACCCAGACAGGACTGGGATCACCGACCAGTCTCACTCACTGAGACCTGCTCACAGACAGAGCTGGGATCATCGACCAGGGTCACTCACGCAGACCTGCACCCAGACAGAGCTGGGATCTCTGACCAGGGTCACTCACTGAGACCTGCACCCATTCAGAGCTGGGATCACCGACCAGGGTCACTCACTGAGACCTGCACCCAGACAGGGCTGGGATCACCGACCAGTCTCACTCACTGAAACCTGCACCCAGACAAGGCTGGGATCACTGACCAGTCTCACTCACTGAGACCTGCACCCAGACAGAGCTGGGATCACCGAACAGGGTTACTCACGAAGACCTGAACCCAGACAGGGCTGGGATCACCGACCAGGGTCACTCACTGAGACCTGCACCCAGACAGGGCTGGGATCACCGACCAGTCTCACTCACTGAGACCTGCACCCAGACAGAGCTGGGATCACCGACCAGGGTCACTCACTGAGACCTGCACCCAGACAGAGCTGGGATCATCGACCAGGGTCACTCACGCAGACCTGCACCCAGACAGAGCTGGGATAATCGACCAGGGTCACTTACGCAGACCTGCACCCTGACAGTGCTGGGATCACCGACCAGTCTCACTCACTGAGACCTGCACCCAGACAGGGCTGGGACCACTGACCAGTCTCACTCACTGAGACCTGCACCCAGACAGGGCTGGGATCACTGACCAGTCTCACTCACTGAGACCTGCACCCAGACAGAGCTGGGATCACCGACCAGGGTCACTCACTGAGACCTGCACTCAGACAGAGCTGGGATCACCGACCAGGGTCACTCACTGAGACCTGCACCCAGACAGAGCTGGGATCACCAACCAGGGTCACTCACGGAGACCTGCACCCAGACAGAGCTGGGATCACCGACCAGGGTCACTTACTGAGACCTGCACCCAGACAGAGCTGGGATCACCGACCAGGGTCACTCACGCAGACCTGCACCCAGACAGAGCTGGGATCACCGACCAGGGTCACTCACTGAGACCTGCAGCCAGACAGGGCTGGGATCACCGACCAGGGTCGCTCACTGAGACCTGAACCCAGACAGAGCTGGGATCACCGACCAGGGTCACTCACGGAGACCTGCACCCAGACAGAGCTGGGATCACCGAACAGGGTCACTCACTGAGACCTGCACCCAGACAGGGCTGGGATCACCGACCAGGGTCACTCACGGAGACCTGCACCCAGACAGGGCAGGGATCACCGACCAGTCTCACTCACTGAGACCTGCACCCAGACAGGGCTGGGATCACCGAACAGGGTCGCTCACTGAGATCTGCACCCAGACAGGGCTGGGATCACCGACCAGGGTCACTCACTGAGACCTGCACCCAGACAGGGCTGGGATCACTGACCATGGTCACTCACGGAGACCTGCACCCAGACAGAGCTGGGATCACTGACCAGTCTCACTCACTGAGACCTGCACCCAGACAGGGCTGGGATCACCGACCAGTCTCACTCACTGAGACCTGCACCCAGGCAGGGCTGGGATCACCAACCAGGGTCACTCACTGAGACCTGAACCCAGACAGAGCTGGGATCATCGACCAGGGTCACTCACGCAGACCTGCACCCAGACAGAGCTGGGATCACCGACCAGTCTCACTCACTGAGACCTGCACCCAGACAGAGCTGGGATCATCAACCAGGGTCACTCACGCAGACCTGCACCCAGACAGAGCTGGGATCACCGACCAGGGTCACTCACTGAGACCTGCACCCAGACAGAGCTGGGATCACCGACCAGGGTCACTCACTGAGACCTGCACCCAGACAGGGCTGGGATCACCGACCAGTCTCACTCACAGAGACCTGCACCCAGACAGAGCTGGGATCACCGAACAGGGTCACTCACGAAGACCTGCACCCAGACAGAGCTGGGATCACCGACCAGGGTCACTCACGGAGACCTGCGCCCTGACAGGGCTGGGATTACCGACCAGGGTCACTCACTGAGACCTGCACCCAGACAGGGCTGGGATAACCGACCAGTCTCACTCACTCAGACCTGCTCACAGACAGAGCTGGGATCATCGACCAGGGTCACTCACGCAGACCTGCACCCAGACAGAGCTGCGATCTCTGACCAGGGTCACTCACGCAGACCTGCACCCAGACAGAGCTGGGATCACCGACCAGGGTCACTCACTGAGACCTGCAGCCAGACAGGGCTGGGATCACCGACCAGGGTCGCTCACTGAGACCTGAACCCAGACAGAGCTGGGATCACCGACCAGGGTCACTCACGGAGACCTGCACCCAGACAGAGCTGGGATCACCGAACAGGGTCACTCACTGAGACCTGCACCCAGACAGGGCTGGGATCACCGACCACGGTCACTCACGGAGACCTGCACCCAGACAGGGCTGGGATCACCGACCAGTCTCACTCACTGAGACCTGCACCCAGACAGGGCTGGGATCACCGAACAGGGTCGCTCACTGAGATCTGCACCCAGACAGGGCTGGGATCACCGACCAGGGTCACTCACTGAGACCTGCACCCAGACAGGGCTGGGATCACTGACCAGGGTCACTCACGGAGACCTGCACCCAGACAGAGCTGGGATCACTGACCAGTCTCACTCACTGAGACCTGCACCCAGACAGGGCTGGGATCACCGACCAGTCTCACTCACTGAGACCTGCACCCAGACAGGGCTGGGATCACCAACCAGGGTCACTCACTGAGACCTGAACCCAGACAGAGCTGGGATCATCGACCAGGGTCACTCACGCAGACCTGCACCCAGACAGAGCTGGGATCACCGACCAGTCTCACTCACTGAGACCTGCACCCAGACAGAGCTGGGATCATCAACCAGGGTCACTCACGCAGACCTGCACCCAGACAGAGCTGGGATCACCGACCAGGGTCACTCACTGAGACCTGCACCCAGACAGAGCTGGGATCACCGACCAGGGTCACTCACTGAGACCTGCACCCAGACAGGGCTGGAATCACCGACCAGTCTCACTCACTGAGACCTGCACCCAGACAGAGCTGGGATCACCGAACAGGGTCACTCACGAAGACCTGCACCCAGACAGGGCTGGGATCATCGACCAGGGTCACTCACGGAGACCTGCACCCAGACAGAGCTGGGATCACCGACCAGGGTCACTCACGGAGACCTGCACCCAGACAGAGCTGGGATCACCGACCAGGGTCACTCACGCAGACCTGCACCCAGACAGAGCTGGGATCACCGACCAGGGTCACTCACTGAGACCTGCAGCCAGACAGGGCTGGGATCACCGACCAGGGTCGCTCACTGAGACCTGAACCCAGACAGAGCTGGGATCACCGACCAGGGTCACTCACGGAGACCTGCACCCAGACAGAGCTGGGATCACCGAACAGGGTCACTCACTGAGACCTGCACCCAGACAGGGCTGGGATCACCGACCAGGGTCACTCACGGAGACCTGCACCCAGACAGGGCTGGGATCACCGACCAGTCTCACTCACTGAGACCTGCACCCAGACAGGGCTGGGATCACCGAACAGGGTCGCTCCCTGAGATCTGCACCCAGACAGGGCTGGGATCACCGACCAGGGTCACTCACTGAGACCTGCACCCAGACAGGGCTGGGATCACTGACCAGGGTCACTCACGGAGACCTGCACCCAGACAGAGCTGGGATCACTGACCAGTCTCACTCACTGAGACCTGCACCCAGACAGGGCTGGGATCACCGACCAGTCTCACTCACTGAGACCTGCAGCCAGACAGGGCTGGGATCACCGACCAGGGTCGCTCACTGAGACCTGAACCCAGACAGAGCTGGGATCACCGACCAGGGTCACTCACGGAGATCTGCACCCAGACAGGGCTGGGATCACCGACCAGGGTCACTCACTGAGACCTGCACCCAGACAGGGCTGGGATCACTGACCAGGGTCACTCACGGAGACCTGCACCCAGACAGAGCTGGGATCACTGACCAGTCTCACTCACTGAGACCTGCACCCAGACAGGGCTGGGATCACCGACCAGTCTCACTCACTGAGACCTGCACCCAGACAGGGCTGGGATCACCGACCAGGGTCACTCACTGAGACCTGCACCCAGACAGGGCTGGGATCACTGACCAGGGTCACTCACGGAGACCTGCACCCAGACAGAGCTGGGATCACTGACCAGTCTCACTCACTGAGACCTGCACCCAGACAGGGCTGGGATCACCGACCAGTCTCACTCACTGAGACCTGCACCCAGACAGGGCTGGGATCACCAACCAGGGTCACTCACTGAGACCTGAACCCAGACAGAGCTGGGATCATCGACCAGGGTCACTCACGCAGACCTGCACCCAGACAGAGCTGGGATCACCGACCAGTCTCACTCACTGAGACCTGCACCCAGACAGAGCTGGGATCATCAACCAGGGTCACTCACGCAGACCTGCACCCAGACAGAGCTGGGATCACCGACCAGGGTCACTCACTGAGACCTGCACCCAGACAGAGCTGGGATCACCGACCAGGGTCACTCACTGAGACCTGCACCCAGACAGGGCTGGGATCACCGACCAGTCTCACTCACTGAGACCTGCACCCAGACAGAGCTGGGATCACCGAACAGGGTCACTCACGAAGACCTGCACCCAGACAGAGCTGGGATCACCGACCAGGGTCACTCACAGAGACCTGCGCCCTGACAGGGCTGGGATTACCGACCAGGGTCACTCACTGAGACCTGCACCCAGACAGGACTGGGATCACCGACCAGTCTCACTCACTGAGACCTGCTCAGAGACAGAGCTGGGATCATCGACCAGGGTCACTCACGCAGACCTGCACCCAGACAGAGCTGGGATCTCTGACCAGGGTCACTCACTGAGACCTGCACCCATTCAGAGCTGGGATCACCGACCAGGGTCACTCACTGAGACCTGCACCCAGACAGGGCTGGGATCACCGACCAGTCTCACTCACTGAAACCTGCACCCAGACAAGGCTGGGATCACTGACCAGTCTCACTCACTGAGACCTGAACCCAGACAGGGCTGGGATCACTGACCAGTCTCACTCACTGAGACCTGCACCCAGACAGGGCTGGGATCACTGACCAGTCTCACTCACTGAGACCTGCACCCAGACAGGGCTGGGATCACCGACCAGTCTCACTCACTGAGACCTGCACCCAGACAGAGCTGGGATTACTGACCAGTCCCACTCACTGAGACCTGCACCCAGACAGGGCTGGGATCACCGACCAGGGTCACTCACTGAGACCTGCACCCAGACAGGGCTGGGTTCACCGACCAGTCTCACTCACTGAGACCTGCACCCAGACAGAGCTGGGATCACCGACCAGGGTCACTCACTGAGACCTGCACCCAGACAGAGCTGGGATAATCGACCAGGGTCACTCACGCAGACCTGCACCCTGACAGTGCTGGGATCACCGACCAGTCTCACTCACTGAGACCTGCACCCAGACAGGGCTGGGATCACTGACCAGTCTCACTCACTGAGACCTGCACCCAGACAGGGCTGGGATCACTGACCAGTCTCACTCACTGAGACCTGCACCCAGACAGAGCTGGGATCACCGACCAGGGTCACTCACTGAGACCTGCACCCAGACAGAGCTGGGATCACCGACCAGGGTCACTCACTGAGACCTGCACCCAGACAGAGCTGGGATCACCGACCAGGATCACTCACTGAGACCTGCAGCCAGACAGGGCTGGGATCATCGACCAGGGTCACTCACGCAGACCTGCACCCAGACAGAGCTGGGATCACCGACCAGGGTCACTCACTGAGCCCTGCACCCAGACAGAGCTGGGATCACCGACCAGGGTCACTCACTGAGACCTGCACCCAGACAGAGCTGGGATAATCGACCAGGGTCACTCACGCAGACCTGCACCCTGACAGTGCTGGGATCACCGACCAGTCTCACTCACTGAGACCTGCACCCAGACAGGGCTGGGATCACTGACCAGTCTCACTCACTGAGACCTGCACCCAGACAGGGCTGGGATCACTGACCAGTCTCACTCACTGAGACCTGCACCCAGACAGAGCTGGGATCACCGACCAGGGTCACTCACTGAGACCTGCACCCAGACAGAGCTGGGATCACCGACCAGGGTCACTCACTGAGACCTGCACCCAGACAGAGCTGGGATCACCGACCAGGGTCACTCACTGAGACCTGCAGCCAGACAGGGCTGGGATCATCGACCAGGGTCACTCACGCAGACCTGCACCCAGACAGAGCTGGGATCACCGACCAGGGTCACTCACTGAGCCCTGCACCCAGACAGAGCTGGGATCACCGACCAGGGTCACTCACTGAGACCTGCACCCAGACAGAGCTGGGATCATCGACCAGGGTCACTCACGCAGACCTGCACCCAGACAGAGCTGCGATCTCTGACCAGGGTCACTCACGCAGACCTGCACCCAGACAGAGCTGGGATCACCGACCAGGGTCACTCACTGAGACCTGCAGCCAGACAGGGCTGGGATCACCGACCAGGGTCGCTCACTGAGACCTGAACCCAGACAGAGCTGGGATCACCGACCAGGGTCACTCACGGAGACCTGCACCCAGACAGAGCTGGGATCACCGAACAGGGTCACTCACTGAGACCTGCACCCAGACAGGGCTGGGATCACCGACCACGGTCACTCACGGAGACCTGCACCCAGACAGGGCTGGGATCACCGACCAGTCTCACTCACTGAGACCTGCACCCAGACAGGGCTGGGATCACCGAACAGGGTCGCTCACTGAGATCTGCACCCAGACAGGGCTGGGATCACCGACCAGGGTCACTCACTGAGACCTGCACCCAGACAGGGCTGGGATCACTGACCAGGGTCACTCACGGAGACCTGCACCCAGACAGAGCTGGGATCACTGACCAGTCTCACTCACTGAGACCTGCACCCAGACAGGGCTGGGATCACCGACCAGTCTCACTCACTGAGACCTGCACCCAGACAGGGCTGGGATCACCAACCAGGGTCACTCACTGAGACCTGAACCCAGACAGAGCTGGGATCATCGACCAGGGTCACTCACGCAGACCTGCACCCAGACAGAGCTGGGATCACCGACCAGTCTCACTCACTGAGACCTGCACCCAGACAGAGCTGGGATCATCAACCAGGGTCACTCACGCAGACCTGCACCCAGACAGAGCTGGGATCACCGACCAGGGTCACTCACTGAGACCTGCACCCAGACAGAGCTGGGATCACCGACCAGGGTCACTCACTGAGACCTGCACCCAGACAGGGCTGGAATCACCGACCAGTCTCACTCACTGAGACCTGCACCCAGACAGAGCTGGGATCACCGAACAGGGTCACTCACGAAGACCTGCACCCAGACAGGGCTGGGATCATCGACCAGGGTCACTCACGGAGACCTGCACCCAGACAGAGCTGGGATCACCGACCAGGGTCACTCACGGAGACCTGCACCCAGACAGAGCTGGGATCACCGACCAGGGTCACTCACGCAGACCTGCACCCAGACAGAGCTGGGATCACCGACCAGGGTCACTCACTGAGACCTGCAGCCAAACAGGGCTGGGATCACCGACCAGGGTCGCTCACTGAGACCTGAACCCAGACAGAGCTGGGATCACCGACCAGGGTCACTCACGGAGACCTGCACCCAGACAGAGCTGGGATCACCGAACAGGGTCACTCACTGAGACCTGCACCCAGACAGGGCTGGGATCACCGACCAGGGTCACTCACGGAGACCTGCACCCAGACAGGGCTGGGATCACCGACCAGTCTCACTCACTGAGACCTGCACCCAGACAGGGCTGGGATCACCGAACAGGGTCGCTCCCTGAGATCTGCACCCAGACAGGGCTGGGATCACCGACCAGGGTCACTCACTGAGACCTGCACCCAGACAGGGCTGGGATCACTGACCAGGGTCACTCACGGAGACCTGCACCCAGACAGAGCTGGGATCACTGACCAGTCTCACTCACTGAGACCTGCACCCAGACAGGGCTGGGATCACCGACCAGTCTCACTCACTGAGACCTGCACCCAGACAGGGCTGGGATCACCAACCAGGGTCACTCACTGAGACCTGAACCCAGACAGAGCTGGGATCATCGACCAGGGTCACTCACGCAGACCTGCACCCAGACAGAGCTGGGATCACCGACCAGTCTCACTCACTGAGACCTGCACCCAGACAGAGCTGGGATCATCAACCAGGGTCACTCACGCAGACCTGCACCCAGACAGAGCTGGGATCACCGACCAGGGTCACTCACTGAGACCTGCACCCAGACAGAGCTGGGATCACCGACCAGGGTCACTCACTGAGACCTGCACCCAGACAGGGCTGGGATCACCGACCAGTCTCACTCACTGAGACCTGCACCCAGACAGAGCTGGGATCACCGAACAGGGTCACTCACGAAGACCTGCACCCAGACAGAGCTGGGATCACCGACCAGGGTCACTCACAGAGACCTGCGCCCTGACAGGGCTGGGATTACCGACCAGGGTCACTCACTGAGACCTGCACCCAGACAGGACTGGGATCACCGACCAGTCTCACTCACTGAGACCTGCTCAGAGACAGAGCTGGGATCATCGACCAGGGTCACTCACGCAGACCTGCACCCAGACAGAGCTGGGATCTCTGACCAGGGTCACTCACTGAGACCTGCACCCATTCAGAGCTGGGATCACCGACCAGGGTCACTCACTGAGACCTGCACCCAGACAGGGCTGGGATCACCGACCAGTCTCACTCACTGAAACCTGCACCCAGACAAGGCTGGGATCACTGACCAGTCTCACTCACTGAGACCTGAACCCAGACAGGGCTGGGATCACTGACCAGTCTCACTCACTGAGACCTGCACCCAGACAGGGCTGGGATCACTGACCAGTCTCACTCACTGAGACCTGCACCCAGACAGGGCTGGGATCACCGACCAGTCTCACTCACTGAGACCTGCACCCAGACAGAGCTGGGATTACTGACCAGTCCCACTCACTGAGACCTGCACCCAGACAGGGCTGGGATCACCGACCAGGGTCACTCACTGAGACCTGCACCCAGACAGGGCTGGGTTCACCGACCAGTCTCACTCACTGAGACCTGCACCCAGACAGAGCTGGGATCACCGACCAGGGTCACTCACTGAGACCTGCACCCAGACAGAGCTGGGATAATCGACCAGGGTCACTCACGCAGACCTGCACCCTGACAGTGCTGGGATCACCGACCAGTCTCACTCACTGAGACCTGCACCCAGACAGGGCTGGGATCACTGACCAGTCTCACTCACTGAGACCTGCACCCAGACAGGGCTGGGATCACTGACCAGTCTCACTCACTGAGACCTGCACCCAGACAGAGCTGGGATCACCGACCAGGGTCACTCACTGAGACCTGCACCCAGACAGAGCTGGGATCACCGACCAGGGTCACTCACTGAGACCTGCACCCAGACAGAGCTGGGATCACCGACCAGGGTCACTCACTGAGACCTGCAGCCAGACAGGGCTGGGATCATCGACCAGGGTCACTCACGCAGACCTGCACCCAGACAGAGCTGGGATCACCGACCAGGGTCACTCACTGAGCCCTGCACCCAGACAGAGCTGGGATCACCGACCAGGGTCACTCACTGAGACCTGCACCCAGACAGAGCTGGGATAATCGACCAGGGTCACTCACGCAGACCTGCACCCTGACAGTGCTGGGATCACCGACCAGTCTCACTCACTGAGACCTGCACCCAGACAGGGCTGGGATCACTGACCAGTCTCACTCACTGAGACCTGCACCCAGACAGGGCTGGGATCACTGACCAGTCTCACTCACTGAGACCTGCACCCAGACAGAGCTGGGATCACCGACCAGGGTCACTCACTGAGACCTGCACCCAGACAGAGCTGGGATCACCGACCAGGGTCACTCACTGAGACCTGCACCCAGACAGAGCTGGGATCACCGACCAGGGTCACTCACTGAGACCTGCAGCCAGACAGGGCTGGGATCATCGACCAGGGTCACTCACGCAGACCTGCACCCAGACAGAGCTGGGATCACCGACCAGGGTCACTCACTGAGCCCTGCACCCAGACAGAGCTGGGATCACCGACCAGGGTCACTCACTGAGACCTGCACCCAGACAGAGCTGGGATCATCGACCAGGGTCACTCACGCAGACCTGCACCCAGACAGAGCTGCGATCTCTGACCAGGGTCACTCACGCAGACCTGCACCCAGACAGAGCTGGGATCACCGACCAGGGTCACTCACTGAGACCTGCAGCCAGACAGGGCTGGGATCACCGACCAGGGTCGCTCACTGAGACCTGAACCCAGACAGAGCTGGGATCACCGACCAGGGTCACTCACGGAGACCTGCACCCAGACAGAGCTGGGATCACCGAACAGGGTCACTCACTGAGACCTGCACCCAGACAGGGCTGGGATCACCGACCACGGTCACTCACGGAGACCTGCACCCAGACAGGGCTGGGATCACCGACCAGTCTCACTCACTGAGACCTGCACCCAGACAGGGCTGGGATCACCGAACAGGGTCGCTCACTGAGATCTGCACCCAGACAGGGCTGGGATCACCGACCAGGGTCACTCACTGAGACCTGCACCCAGACAGGGCTGGGATCACTGACCAGGGTCACTCACGGAGACCTGCACCCAGACAGAGCTGGGATCACTGACCAGTCTCACTCACTGAGACCTGCACCCAGACAGGGCTGGGATCACCGACCAGTCTCACTCACTGAGACCTGCACCCAGACAGGGCTGGGATCACCAACCAGGGTCACTCACTGAGACCTGAACCCAGACAGAGCTGGGATCATCGACCAGGGTCACTCACGCAGACCTGCACCCAGACAGAGCTGGGATCACCGACCAGTCTCACTCACTGAGACCTGCACCCAGACAGAGCTGGGATCATCAACCAGGGTCACTCACGCAGACCTGCACCCAGACAGAGCTGGGATCACCGACCAGGGTCACTCACTGAGACCTGCACCCAGACAGAGCTGGGATCACCGACCAGGGTCACTCACTGAGACCTGCACCCAGACAGGGCTGGAATCACCGACCAGTCTCACTCACTGAGACCTGCACCCAGACAGAGCTGGGATCACCGAACAGGGTCACTCACGAAGACCTGCACCCAGACAGGGCTGGGATCATCGACCAGGGTCACTCACGGAGACCTGCACCCAGACAGAGCTGGGATCACCGACCAGGGTCACTCACGGAGACCTGCACCCAGACAGAGCTGGGATCACCGACCAGGGTCACTCACGCAGACCTGCACCCAGACAGAGCTGGGATCACCGACCAGGGTCACTCACTGAGACCTGCAGCCAAACAGGGCTGGGATCACCGACCAGGGTCGCTCACTGAGACCTGAACCCAGACAGAGCTGGGATCACCGACCAGGGTCACTCACGGAGACCTGCACCCAGACAGAGCTGGGATCACCGAACAGGGTCACTCACTGAGACCTGCACCCAGACAGGGCTGGGATCACCGACCAGGGTCACTCACGGAGACCTGCACCCAGACAGGGCTGGGATCACCGACCAGTCTCACTCACTGAGACCTGCACCCAGACAGGGCTGGGATCACCGAACAGGGTCGCTCCCTGAGATCTGCACCCAGACAGGGCTGGGATCACCGACCAGGGTCACTCACTGAGACCTGCACCCAGACAGGGCTGGGATCACTGACCAGGGTCACTCACGGAGACCTGCACCCAGACAGAGCTGGGATCACTGACCAGTCTCACTCACTGAGACCTGCACCCAGACAGGGCTGGGATCACCGACCAGTCTCACTCACTGAGACCTGCACCCAGACAGGGCTGGGATCACCAACCAGGGTCACTCACTGAGACCTGAACCCAGACAGAGCTGGGATCATCGACCAGGGTCACTCACGCAGACCTGCACCCAGACAGAGCTGGGATCACCGACCAGTCTCACTCACTGAGACCTGCACCCAGACAGAGCTGGGATCATCAACCAGGGTCACTCACGCAGACCTGCACCCAGACAGAGCTGGGATCACCGACCAGGGTCACTCACTGAGACCTGCACCCAGACAGAGCTGGGATCACCGACCAGGGTCACTCACTGAGACCTGCACCCAGACAGGGCTGGGATCACCGACCAGTCTCACTCACTGAGACCTGCACCCAGACAGAGCTGGGATCACCGAACAGGGTCACTCACGAAGACCTGCACCCAGACAGAGCTGGGATCACCGACCAGGGTCACTCACAGAGACCTGCGCCCTGACAGGGCTGGGATTACCGACCAGGGTCACTCACTGAGACCTGCACCCAGACAGGACTGGGATCACCGACCAGTCTCACTCACTGAGACCTGCTCACAGACAGAGCTGGGATCATCGACCAGGGTCACTCACGCAGACCTGCACCCAGACAGAGCTGGGATCTCTGACCAGGGTCACTCACTGAGACCTGCACCCATTCAGAGCTGGGATCACCGACCAGGGTCACTCACTGAGACCTGCACCCAGACAGGGCTGGGATCACCGACCAGTCTCACTCACTGAAACCTGCACCCAGACAAGGCTGGGATCACTGACCAGTCTCACTCACTGAGACCTGAACCCAGACAGGGCTGGGATCACTGACCAGTCTCACTCACTGAGACCTGCACCCAGACAGGGCTGGGATCACTGACCAGTCTCACTCACTGAGACCTGCACCCAGACAGGGCTGGGATCACCGACCAGTCTCACTCACTGAGACCTGCACCCAGACAGAGCTGGGATTACTGACCAGTCCCACTCACTGAGACCTGCACCCAGACAGGGCTGGGATCACCGACCAGGGTCACTCACTGAGACCTGCACCCAGACAGGGCTGGGTTCACTGACCAGTCCCACTCACTGAGACCTGCACCCAGACAGGGCTGGGATCACCGACCAGGGTCACTCACTGAGACCTGCACCCAGACAGGGCTGGGTTCACCGACCAGTCTCACTCACTGAGACCTGCACCCAGACAGAGCTGGGATCACCGACCAGGGTCACTCACTGAGACCTGCACCCAGACAGAGCTGGGATAATCGACCAGGGTCACTCACGCAGACCTGCACCCTGACAGTGCTGGGATCACCGACCAGTCTCACTCACTGAGACCTGCACCCAGACAGGGCTGGGATCACTGACCAGTCTCACTCACTGAGACCTGCACCCAGACAGGGCTGGGATCACTGACCAGTCTCACTCACTGAGACCTGCACCCAGACAGAGCTGGGATCACCGACCAGGGTCACTCACTGAGACCTGCACCCAGACAGAGCTGGGATCACCGACCAGGGTCACTCACTGAGACCTGCACCCAGACAGAGCTGGGATCACCGACCAGGGTCACTCACTGAGACCTGCAGCCAGACAGGGCTGGGATCATCGACCAGGGTCACTCACGCAGACCTGCACCCAGACAGAGCTGGGATCACCGACCAGGGTCACTCACTGAGCCCTGCACCCAGACAGAGCTGGGATCACCGACCAGGGTCACTCACTGAGACCTGCACCCAGACAGAGCTGGGATAATCGACCAGGGTCACTCACGCAGACCTGCACCCTGACAGTGCTGGGATCACCGACCAGTCTCACTCACTGAGACCTGCACCCAGACAGGGCTGGGATCACTGACCAGTCTCACTCACTGAGACCTGCACCCAGACAGGGCTGGGATCACTGACCAGTCTCACTCACTGAGACCTGCACCCAGACAGAGCTGGGATCACCGACCAGGGTCACTCACTGAGACCTGCACCCAGACAGAGCTGGGATCACCGACCAGGGTCACTCACTGAGACCTGCACCCAGACAGAGCTGGGATCACCGACCAGGGTCACTCACTGAGACCTGCAGCCAGACAGGGCTGGGATCATAGTCCAGGGTCACTCACGCAGACCTGCACCCAGACAGAGCTGGGATCACCGACCAGGGTCACTCACTGAGCCCTGCACCCAGACAGAGCTGGGATCACCGACCAGGGTCACTCACTGAGACCTGCACCCAGACAGAGCTGGGATCATCGACCAGGGTCACTCACGCAGACCTGCACCCAGACAGAGCTGCGATCTCTGACCAGGGTCACTCACGCAGACCTGCACCCAGACAGAGCTGGGATCACCGACCAGGGTCACTCACTGAGACCTGCAGCCAGACAGGGCTGGGATCACCGACCAGGGTCGCTCACTGAGACCTGAACCCAGACAGAGCTGGGATCACCGACCAGGGTCACTCACGGAGACCTGCACCCAGACAGAGCTGGGATCACCGAACAGGGTCACTCTCTGAGACCTGCACCCAGACAGGGCTGGGATCACCGACCACGGTCACTCACGGAGACCTGCACCCAGACAGGGCTGGGATCACCGACCAGTCTCACTCACTGAGACCTGCACCCAGACAGGGCTGGGATCACCGAACAGGGTCGCTCACTGAGATCTGCACCCAGACAGGGCTGGGATCACCGACCAGGGTCACTCACTGAGACCTGCACCCAGACAGGGCTGGGATCACTGACCAGGGTCACTCACGGAGACCTGCACCCAGACAGAGCTGGGATCACTGACCAGTCTCACTCACTGAGACCTGCACCCAGACAGGGCTGGGATCACCGACCAGTCTCACTCACTGAGACCTGCACCCAGACAGGGCTGGGATCACCAACCAGGGTCACTCACTGAGACCTGAACCCAGACAGAGCTGGGATCATCGACCAGGGTCACTCACGCAGACCTGCACCCAGACAGAGCTGGGATCACCGACCAGTCTCACTCACTGAGACCTGCACCCAGACAGAGCTGGGATCATCAACCAGGGTCACTCACGCAGACCTGCACCCAGACAGAGCTGGGATCACCGACCAGGGTCACTCACTGAGACCTGCACCCAGACAGAGCTGGGATCACCGACCAGGGTCACTCACTGAGACCTGCACCCAGACAGGGCTGGAATCACCGACCAGTCTCACTCACTGAGACCTGCACCCAGACAGAGCTGGGATCACCGAACAGGGTCACTCACGAAGACCTGCACCCAGACAGGGCTGGGATCATCGACCAGGGTCACTCACGGAGACCTGCACCCAGACAGAGCTGGGATCACCGACCAGGGTCACTCACGGAGACCTGCACCCAGACAGAGCTGGGATCACCGACCAGGGTCACTCACGCAGACCTGCACCCAGACAGAGCTGGGATCACCGACCAGGGTCACTCACTGAGACCTGCAGCCAAACAGGGCTGGGATCACCGACCAGGGTCGCTCACTGAGACCTGAACCCAGACAGAGCTGGGATCACCGACCAGGGTCACTCACGGAGACCTGCACCCAGACAGAGCTGGGATCACCGAACAGGGTCACTCACTGAGACCTGCACCCAGACAGGGCTGGGATCACCGACCAGGGTCACTCACGGAGACCTGCACCCAGACAGGGCTGGGATCACCGACCAGTCTCACTCACTGAGACCTGCACCCAGACAGGGCTGGGATCACCGAACAGGGTCGCTCCCTGAGATCTGCACCCAGACAGGGCTGGGATCACCGACCAGGGTCACTCACTGAGACCTGCACCCAGACAGGGCTGGGATCACTGACCAGGGTCACTCACGGAGACCTGCACCCAGACAGAGCTGGGATCACTGACCAGTCTCACTCACTGAGACCTGCACCCAGACAGGGCTGGGATCACCGACCAGTCTCACTCACTGAGACCTGCACCCAGACAGGGCTGGGATCACCAACCAGGGTCACTCACTGAGACCTGAACCCAGACAGAGCTGGGATCATCGACCAGGGTCACTCACGCAGACCTGCACCCAGACAGAGCTGGGATCACCGACCAGTCTCACTCACTGAGACCTGCACCCAGACAGAGCTGGGATCATCAACCAGGGTCACTCACGCAGACCTGCACCCAGACAGAGCTGGGATCACCGACCAGGGTCACTCACTGAGACCTGCACCCAGACAGAGCTGGGATCACCGACCAGGGTCACTCACTGAGACCTGCACCCAGACAGGGCTGGGATCACCGACCAGTCTCACTCACTGAGACCTGCACCCAGACAGAGCTGGGATCACCGAACAGGGTCACTCACGAAGACCTGCACCCAGACAGAGCTGGGATCACCGACCAGGGTCACTCACAGAGACCTGCGCCCTGACAGGGCTGGGATTACCGACCAGGGTCACTCACTGAGACCTGCACCCAGACAGGACTGGGATCACCGACCAGTCTCACTCACTGAGACCTGCTCACAGACAGAGCTGGGATCATCGACCAGGGTCACTCACGCAGACCTGCACCCAGACAGAGCTGGGATCTCTGACCAGGGTCACTCACTGAGACCTGCACCCATTCAGAGCTGGGATCACCGACCAGGGTCACTCACTGAGACCTGCACCCAGACAGGGCTGGGATCACCGACCAGTCTCACTCACTGAAACCTGCACCCAGACAAGGCTGGGATCACTGACCAGTCTCACTCACTGAGACCTGAACCCAGACAGGGCTGGGATCACTGACCAGTCTCACTCACTGAGACCTGCACCCAGACAGGGCTGGGATCACTGACCAGTCTCACTCACTGAGACCTGCACCCAGACAGGGCTGGGATCACCGACCAGTCTCACTCACTGAGACCTGCACCCAGACAGAGCTGGGATTACTGACCAGTCCCACTCACTGAGACCTGCACCCAGACAGGGCTGGGATCACCGACCAGGGTCACTCACTGAGACCTGCACCCAGACAGGGCTGGGTTCACCGACCAGTCTCACTCACTGAGACCTGCACCCAGACAGAGCTGGGATCACCGACCAGGGTCACTCACTGAGACCTGCACCCAGACAGAGCTGGGATCATCGACCAGGGTCACTCACGCAGACCTGCACCCAGACAGAGCTGGGATAATCGACCAGGGTCACTCACGCAGACCTGCACCCTGACAGTGCTGGGATCACCGACCAGTCTCACTCACTGAGACCTGCACCCAGACAGGGCTGGGATCACTGACCAGTCTCACTCACTGAGACCTGCACCCAGACAGGGCTGGGATCACTGACCAGTCTCACTCACTGAGACCTGCACCCAGACAGAGCTGGGATCACCGACCAGGGTCACTCACTGAGACCTGCACCCAGACAGAGCTGGGATCACCGACCAGGGTCACTCACTGAGACCTGCACCCAGACAGAGCTGGGATCACCAACCAGGGTCACTCACTGAGACCTGCACCCAGACAGGGCTGGGATCATCGACCAGGGTCACTCACGGAGACCTGCACCCAGACAGAGCTGGGATCACCGACCAGGGTCACTCACGCAGACCTGCACCCAGACAGAGCTGGGATCACCGACCAGGGTCACTCACTGAGACCTGCAGCCAGACAGGGCTGGGATCATCGACCAGGGTCACTCACGCAGACCTGCACCCAGACAGAGCTGGGATCACCGACCAGTCTCACTCACTGAGACCTGCACCCAGACAGAGCTGGGATCATCAACCAGGGTCACTCACGCAGACCTGCACCCAGACAGAGCTGGGATCACCGACCAGGGTCACTCACTGAGACCTGCACCCAGACAGGGCTGGGATCACCGACCAGTCTCACTCACTGAGACCTGCACCCAGACAGAGCTGGGATCACCGAACAGGGTCACTCACGAAGACCTGCACCCAGACAGAGCTGGGATCACCGACCAGGGTCACTCACGGAGACCTGCGCCCTGACAGGGCTGGGATTACCGACCAGGGTCACTCACTGAGACCTGCACCCAGACAGGACTGGGATCACCGACCAGTCTCACTCACTGAGACCTGCTCACAGACAGAGCTGGGATCATCGACCAGGGTCACTCACGCAGACCTGCACCCAGACAGAGCTGGGATCTCTGACCAGGGTCACTCACTGAGACCTGCACCCATTCAGAGCTGGGATCACCGACCAGGGTCACTCACTGAGACCTGCACCCAGACAGGGCTGGGATCACCGACCAGTCTCACTCACTGAAACCTGCACCCAGACAAGGCTGGGATCACTGACCAGTCTCACTCACTGAGACCTGAACCCAGACAGGGCTGGGATCACTGACCAGTCTCACTCACTGAGACCTGCACCCAGACAGGGCTGGGATCACTGACCAGTCTCACTCACTGAGACCTGCACCCAGACAGGGCTGGGATCACCGACCAGTCTCACTCACTGAGACCTGCACCCAGACAGAGCTGGGATTACTGACCAGTCCCACTCACTGAGACCTGCACCCAGACAGGGCTGGGATCACCGACCAGGGTCACTCACTGAGACCTGCACCCAGACAGGGCTGGGATCACCGACCAGTCTCACTCACTGAGACCTGCACCCAGACAGAGCTGGGATCACCGACCAGGGTCACTCACTGAGACCTGCACCCAGACAGAGCTGGGATCATCGACCAGGGTCACTCACGCAGACCTGCACCCAGACAGAGCTGGGATAATCGACCAGGGTCACTCACGCAGACCGGCACCCTGACAGTGCTGGGATCACCGACCAGTCTCACTCACTGAGACCTGCACCCAGACAGGGCTGGGATCACTGACCAGTCTCACTCACTGAGACCTGCACCCAGACAGGGCTGTGATCACTGACCAGTCTCACTCACTGAGACCTGCACCCAGACAGAGCTGGGATCACCGACCAGGGTCACTCACTGAGACCTGCACCCAGACAGAGCTGGGATCACCGACCAGGGTCACTCACTGAGACCTGCACCCAGACAGAGCTGGGATCACCAACCAGGGTCACTCACTGAGACCTGCACCCAGACAGGGCTGGGATCATCGACCAGGGTCACTCACGGAGACTTGCACCCAGACAGAGCTGGGATCACCGACCAGGGTCACTCACGGAGACCTGCACCCAGACAGAGCTGGGATCACCGACCAGGGTCACTCACGCACACCTGCACCCAGACAGAGCTGGGATCACCGACCAGGGTCACTCACTGAGACCTGCAGCCAGACAGGGCTGGGATCACCGACCAGGGTCGCTCACTGAGACCTGAACCCAGACAGAGCTGGGATCACCGACCAGGGTCACTCACGGAGACCTGCACCCAGACAGAGCTGGGATCACCGAACAGGGTCACTCACTGAGACCTGCACCCAGACAGGGCTGGGATCACCGACCAGGGTCACTCACGGAGACCTGCACCCAGACAGGGCTGGGATCACCGACCAGTCTCACTCACTGAGACCTGCACCCAGACAGAGCTGGGATCATCAACCAGGGTCACTCACGCAGATCTGCACCCAGACAGGGCTGGGATCACCGACCAGGGTCACTCACTGAGACCTGCACCCAGACAGAGCTGGGATCACCGACCAGGGTCACTCACTGAGACCTGCACCCAGACAGGGCTGGGATCACCGACCAGTCTCACTCACTGAGACCTGCACCCAGACAGAGCTGGGATCACCGAACAGGGTCACTCACGAAGACCTGCACCCAGACAGAGCTGGGATCACCGACCAGGGTCACTCACGGAGACCTGCGCCCTGACAGGGCTGGGATTACCGACCAGGGTCACTCACTGAGACCTGCACCCAGACAGGACTGGGATCACCGACCAGTCTCACTCACTGAGACCTGCTCACAGACAGAGCTGGGATCATCGACCAGGGTCACTCACGCAGACCTGCACCCAGACAGAGCTGGGATCTCTGACCAGGGTCACTCACTGAGACCTGCACCCATTCAGAGCTGGGATCACCGACCAGGGTCACTCACTGAGACCTGCACCCAGAGAGGGCTGGGATCACCGACCAGTCTCACTCACTGAAACCTGCACCCAGACAAGGCTGGGATCACTGACCAGTCTCACTCACTGAGACCTGAACCCAGACAGGGCTGGGATCACTGACCAGTCTCACTCACTGAGACCTGCACCCAGGCAGGGCTGGGATCACTGACCAGTCTCACTCACTGAGACCTGCACCCAGACAGGGCTGGGATCACCGACCAGTCTCACTCACTGAGACCTGCACCCAGACAGAGCTGGGATTACTGACCAGTCCCACTCACTGAGACCAGCACCCAGACAGGGCTGGGATCACCGACCAGGGTCACTCACTGAGACCTGCACCCAGACAGGGCTGGGATCACCGACCAGTCTCACTCACTGAGACCTGCACCCAGACAGAGCTGGGATCACCGACCAGGGTCACTCACTGAGACCTGCACCCAGACAGAGCTGGGATCATCGACCAGGGTCACTCACGCAGACCTGCACCCTGACAGTGCTGGGATCACCGACCAGCCTCACTCACTGAGACCTGCACCCAGAAAGAGCTGGGATCACCGACCAGGGTCACTCACTGAGAACTGCACCCAGACAGAGCTGGGATCACCGACCAGGGTCACACTCGGAGACCTGCACCCAGACAGGGCTGGGATCACCGACCAGGGTCACTCACTGAGACCTGCACCCAGACAGGGCTGGGATCACCGACCAGTCTCACTCACTGAGACCTGCTCCCAGACAGAGGTGGGATCATCGACCAAGGTCACTCACGCAGACCTGCACCCAGACAGAGCTGGGATCTCTGACCAGGGTCACTCACTGAGACCTGCACCCATTCATAGCTGGGATCACCGACCATGGTCACTCACTGAGACCTGCACCCAGACAGGGCTGGGATCACCGACCAGTCTCACTCACTGAGACCTGCACCCAGACAGGGCTGGGATCACTGACCAGTCTCACTCACTGAGACCTGCACCCAGACAGGGCTGGGATCACCGACCAGTCTCACTCACTGAGACCTGCACCCAGACAGGGCTGGGATCACCAACCAGGGTCACTCACTGAGACCTGAACCCAGACAGAGCTGGGATCATCGACCAGGGTCACTCACGCAGACCTGCACCCAGACAGAGCTGGGATCACCGACCAGGGTCACTCACTGAGACCTGCACCCAGACAGGGCTGGGATCACCGACCAGTCTCACTCACTGAGACCTGCACCCAGACAGAGCTGGGATCACCGACCAGGGTCACTCACTGAGACCTGCACCCAGACAGAGCTGGGATCATCGACCTGGGTGACTCACGCAGACCTGCACCCAGACAGAGCTGGGATCACCGACCAGGGTCACTCACTGAGACCTGCACCCAGACAGTGCTGGGATCACCGACCAGTCTCACTCACTGAGACCTGCACCCAGACAGAGCTGGGATCACCGACCAGGTTCACTCACTGAGAACTGCACCCAGACAGAGCTGGGATCACCGACCAGGGTCACTCACGGAGACCTGCACCCAGACAGGGCTGGGATCACCGACCAGGGTCACTCACTGAGACCTGCACCCAGACAGGGCTGGGATCACCGACCAGTCTCACTCACTGAGACCTGCTCCCAGACAGAGCTGGGATCATCGACCAGGGTCACTCACGCAGACCTGCACCCAGACAGAGCTGGGATCTCTGACCAGGGTCACTCACTGCGACCTGCACCCATTCAGAGCTGGGATCACCGACCAGGGTCACTCACTGAGACCTGCACCCAGACAGGGCTGGGATCACCGACCAGTCTCACTCACTGAGACCTGCACCCAGACAGGGCTGAGATCACTGACCAGTCTCACTCACTGAGACCTGCACCCAGACAGGGCTGGGATCACTGACCAGTCTCACTCACTGAGACCTGCACCCAGACAGAGCTGGGATCACCGACCAGGGTCACTCACTGAGACCTGCACCCAGACAGAGCTGGGATCACCGACCAGGGTCACTCACTGAGACCTGCACCCAGACAGAGCTGGGATCACCAACCAGGGTCACTCACTGAGACCTGCACCCAGACAGGGCTGGGATCATCGACCAGGGTCACTCACGGAGACCTGCACCCAGACAGAGCTGGGATCACCGACCAGGGTCACTCACGGAGACCTGCACCCAGACAGAGCTGGGATCACCGACCAGGGTCACTCACGCAGACCTGCACCCAGACAGAGCTGGGATCACCGACCAGGGTCACTCACTGAGACCTGCAGCCAGACAGGGCTGGGATCATCGACCAGGGTCACTCACGCAGACCTGCACCCAGACAGAGCTGGGATCACCGACCAGTCTCACTCACTGAGACCTGCACCCAGACAGAGCTGGGATCATCAACCAGGGTCACTCACGCAGACCTGCACCCAGACAGAGCTGGGATCACCGACCAGGGTCACTCACTGAGACCTGCACCCAGACAGAGCTGGGATCACCGACCAGGGTCACTCACTGAGACCTGCACCCAGACAGGGCTGGGATCACCGACCAGTCTCACTCACTGAGACCTGCACCCAGACAGAGCTGGGATTACCGAACAGGGTCACTCACGAAGACCTGCACCCAGACAGAGCTGGGATCACCGACCAGGGTCACTCACGGAGACCTGCGCCCTGACAGGGCTGGGATTACCGACCAGGGTCACTCACTGAGACCTGCACCCAGACAGGACTGGGATCACCGACCAGTCTCACTCACTGAGACCTGCTCACAGACAGAGCTGGGATCATCGACCAGGGTCACTCACGCAGACCTGCACCCAGACAGAGCTGGGATCTCTGACCAGGGTCACTCACTGAGACCTGCACCCATTCAGAGCTGGGATCACCGACAAGGGTCACTCACTGAGACCTGCACCCAGACAGGGCTGGGATCACCGACCAGTCTCACTCACTGAAACCTGCACCCAGACAAGGCTGGGATCACTGACCAGTATCACTCACTGAGACCTGAACCCAGACAGGGCTGGGATCACTGACCAGTCTCACTCACTGAGACCTGCACCCAGACAGGGCTGGGATCACTGACCAGTCTCACTCACTGAGACCTGCACCCAGACAGGGCTGGGATCACCGACCAGTCTCACTCACTGAGACCTGCACCCAGACAGAGCTGGGATTACTGACCAGTCCCACTCACTGAGACCTGCACCCAGACAGGGCTGGGATCACCGACCAGGGTCACTCACTGAGACCTGCACCCAGACAGGGCTGGGATCACCGACCAGTCTCACTCACTGAGACCTGCACCCAGACAGAGCTGGGATCACCGACCAGGGTCACTCACTGAGACCTGCACCCAGACAGAGCTGGGATCATCGACCAGGGTCACTCACGCAGACCTGCACCCAGACAGAGCTGGGATAATCGACCAGGGTCACTCACGCAGACCGGCACCCTGACAGTGCTGGGATCACCGACCAGTCTCACTCACTGAGACCTGCACCCAGACAGGGCTGGGATCACTGACCAGTCTCACTCACTGAGACCTGCACCCAGACAGGGCTGGGATCACTGACCAGTCTCACTCACTGAGACCTGCACCCAGACAGAGCTGGGATCACCGACCAGGGTCACTCACTGAGACCTGCACCCAGACAGAACTGGGATCACCGACCAGGGTCACTCACTGAGACCTGCACCCAGACAGAGCTGGGATCACCAACCAGGGTCACTCACTGAGACCTGCACCCAGACAGGGCTGGGATCATCGACCAGGGTCACTCACGGAGACTTGCACCCAGACAGAGCTGGGATCACCGACCAGGGTCACTCACGGAGACCTGCACCCAGACAGAGCTGGGATCACCGACCAGGGTCACTCACGCACACCTGCACCCAGACAGAGCTGGGATCACCGACCAGGGTCACTCACTGAGACCTGCAGCCAGACAGGGCTGGGATCACCAACCAGGGTCGCTCACTGAGACCTGAACCCAGACAGAGCTGGGATCACCGACCAGGGTCACTCACGGAGACCTGCACCCAGACAGAGCTGGGATCACCGAACAGGGTCACTCACTGAGACCTGCACCCAGACAGGGCTGGGATCACCGACCAGGGTCACTCACGGAGACCTGCACCCAGACAGGGCTGGGATCACCGACCAGTCTCACTCACTGAGACCTGCACCCAGACAGAGCTGGGATCATCAACCAGGGTCACTCACGCAGATCTGCACCCAGACAGGGCTGGGATCACCGACCAGGGTCACTCACTGAGACCTGCACCCAGACAGAGCTGGGATCACCGACCAGGGTCACTCACTGAGACCTGCACCCAGACAGGGCTGGGATCACCGACCAGTCTCACTCACTGAGACCTGCACCCAGACAGAGCTGGGATCACCGAACAGGGTCACTCACGAAGACCTGCACCCAGACAGAGCTGGGATCACCGACCAGGGTCACTCACGGAGACCTGCGCCCTGACAGGGCTGGGATTACCGACCAGGGTCACTCACTGAGACCTGCACCCAGACAGGACTGGGATCACCGACCAGTCTCACTCACTGAGACCTGCTCACAGACAGAGCTGGGATCATCGACCAGGGTCACTCACGCAGACCTGCACCCAGACAGGGCTGGGATCACCGACCAGTCTCACTCACTGAAACCTGCACCCAGACAAGGCTGGGATCACTGACCAGTCTCACTCACTGAGACCTGAACCCAGACAGGGCTGGGATCACTGACCAGTCTCACTCACTGAGACCTGCACCCAGGCAGGGCTGGGATCACTGACCAGTCTCACTCACTGAGACCTGCACCCAGACAGGGCTGGGATCACCGACCAGTCTCACTCACTGAGACCTGCACCCAGACAGAGCTGGGATTACTGACCAGTCCCACTCACTGAGACCAGCACCCAGACAGGGCTGGGATCACCGACCAGGGTCACTCACTGAGACCTGCACCCAGACAGGGCTGGGATCACCGACCAGTCTCACTCACTGAGACCTGCACCCAGACAGAGCTGGGATCACCGACCAGGGTCACTCACTGAGACCTGCACCCAGACAGAGCTGGGATCATCGACCAGGGTCACTCACGCAGACCTGCACCCTGACAGTGCTGGGATCACCGACCAGCCTCACTCACTGAGACCTGCACCCAGAAAGAGCTGGGATCACCGACCAGGGTCACTCACTGAGAACTGCACCCAGACAGAGCTGGGATCACCGACCAGGGTCACACTCGGAGACCTGCACCCAGACAGGGCTGGGATCACCGACCAGGGTCACTCACTGAGACCTGCACCCAGACAGGGCTGGGATCACCGACCAGTCTCACTCACTGAGACCTGCTCCCAGACAGAGGTGGGATCATCGACCAAGGTCACTCACGCAGACCTGCACCCAGACAGAGCTGGGATCTCTGACCAGGGTCACTCACTGAGACCTGCACCCATTCATAGCTGGGATCACCGACCATGGTCACTCACTGAGACCTGCACCCAGACAGGGCTGGGATCACCGACCAGTCTCACTCACTGAGACCTGCACCCAGACAGGGCTGGGATCACTGACCAGTCTCACTCACTGAGACCTGCACCCAGACAGGGCTGGGATCACCGACCAGTCTCACTCACTGAGACCTGCACCCAGACAGGGCTGGGATCACCAACCAGGGTCACTCACTGAGACCTGAACCCAGACAGAGCTGGGATCATCGACCAGGGTCACTCACGCAGACCTGCACCCAGACAGAGCTGGGATCACCGACCAGGGTCACTCACTGAGACCTGCACCCAGACAGGGCTGGGATCACCGACCAGTCTCACTCACTGAGACCTGCACCCAGACAGAGCTGGGATCACCGACCAGGGTCACTCACTGAGACCTGCACCCAGACAGAGCTGGGATCATCGACCTGGGTGACTCACGCAGACCTGCACCCAGACAGAGCTGGGATCACCGACCAGGGTCACTCACTGAGACCTGCACCCAGACAGTGCTGGGATCACCGACCAGTCTCACTCACTGAGACCTGCACCCAGACAGAGCTGGGATCACCGACCAGGTTCACTCACTGAGAACTGCACCCAGACAGAGCTGGGATCACCGACCAGGGTCACTCACGGAGACCTGCACCCAGACAGGGCTGGGATCACCGACCAGGGTCACTCACTGAGACCTGCACCCAGACAGGGCTGGGATCACCGACCAGTCTCACTCACTGAGACCTGCTCCCAGACAGAGCTGGGATCATCGACCAGGGTCACTCACGCAGACCTGCACCCAGACAGAGCTGGGATCTCTGACCAGGGTCACTCACTGAGACCTGCACCCATTCAGAGCTGGGATCACCGACCAGGGTCACTCACTGAGACCTGCACCCAGACAGGGCTGGGATCACCGACCAGTCTCACTCACTGAGACCTGCACCCAGACAGGGCTGAGATCACTGACCAGTCTCACTCACTGAGACCTGCACCCAGACAGGGCTGGGATCACTGACCAGTCTCACTCACTGAGACCTGCACCCAGACAGAGCTGGGATCACCGACCAGGGTCACTCACTGAGACCTGCACCCAGACAGAGCTGGGATCACCGACCAGGGTCACTCACTGAGACCTGCACCCAGACAGAGCTGGGATAACCAACCAGGGTCACTCACTGAGACCTGCACCCAGACAGGGCTGGGATCATCGACCAGGGTCACTCACGGAGACCTTCACCCAGACAGAGCTGGGATCACCAACCAGGGTCACTCACGGAGACCTGCACCCAGACAGAGCTGGGATCACCGACCAGGGTCACTCACGAAGACCTGCACCCAGACAGAGCTGGGATCACCGACCAGGGTCACTCACTGAGACCTGCAGCCAGACAGGGCTGGGATCACCGACCAGGGTCACTCACTGAGACCTGCACCCAGGCAGGGCTGGGATCACCGACCAGTCTCACTCACTGAGACCTGCTCCCAGACAGAGCTGGGATCACCGACCAGGGTCGCTCACTGAGACCTGCACCCAGACAGAGCTGGGATCACCGACCAGGGTCACTCACTGAGACCTGCACCCAGACAGGGCTGGGATCACCGACCATGGTCACTCACGGAGACCTGCACCCAGACAGAGCTGGGATCACCGACCAGGGTCACTCACGGAGACCTGCACCCAGACAGAGCTGGGATCACCGACCAGGGTCACTCACTGAGACCTGCACCCAGACAGGGCTGGGATCACCGACCAGGGTCACTCACTGAGACCTGCACCCAGACAGGGCTGGGATCACTGACCAGGGTCACTCACGGAGACCTGCACCCAGACAGAGCTGGGATCACTGACCAGTCTCACTCACTGAGACCTGCACCCAGACAGGGCTGGGATCACCGACCAGTCTCACTCACTGAGACCTGCACCCAGACAGGGCTGGGATCACCAACCAGGGTCACTCACTGAGACCTGAACCCAGACAGAGCTGGGATCATCGACCAGGGTCACTCACGCAGACCTGCACCCAGACAGAGCTGGGATCACCGACCAGGGTCACTCACTGAGACCTGCACCCAGACAGGGCTGGGATCACCGACCAGTCTCACTTACTGAGACCTGCACCCAGACAGAGCTGGGATCACCGACCAGGGTCACTCACTGAGACCTGCACCCAGACAGAGCTGGGATCATCAACCAGGGTCACTCACGCAGACCTGCACCCAGACAGAGCTGGGATCACCGACCAAGGTCACTCACTGAGACCTGCACCCAGACAGGGCTGGGATCACTGACCAGGGTCACTCACTGAGACCTGCACCCAGACAGAGCTGGGATCACCGACCAGGGTCACTCACTGAGACCTGAACCCAGACAGGGCTGGGATCACCGACCAGTCTCACTCACTGAGACCTGCACCCAGACAGAGCTGGGATCACCGAACAGGGTCACTCACGAAGACCTGCACCCAGACAGAGCTGGGATCACCGACCAGGGTCACTCACAGAGACCTGCGCCCAGACAGGGCTGGGATTACCGACCAGGGTCACTCACTGAGACCTGCACCCAGACAGGACTGGGATCACCGACCAGTCTCACTCACTGAGACCTGCTCCCAGACAGAGCTGGGATCATCGACCAGGGTCACTCACTGAGACCTGCACCCATTCAGAGCTGGGATCACCGACCAGGGTCACTCACTGAGACCTGCACCCAGACAGGGCTGGGATCACCGACCAGTCTCACTCACTGAGACCTGCACCCAGACAGGGCTGGGATCACTGACCAGTCTCACTCACTGAGACCTGCACCCAGACAGGGCTGGGATCACTGACCAGTCTCACTCACTGAGACCGGCACCCAGACAGGGCTGGGATCACCGACCAGTCTCACTCACTGAGACCTGCACCCAGACAGAGCTGGGATTACTGACCAGTCCCACTCACTGAGACCTGCACCCAGACAGGGCTGGGATAACCGACCAGGGTCACTCACTGAGACCTGCACCCAGACAGAGCTGGGATCACCAACCAGGGTCAATCACGGAGACCTGCACCCAGACAGAGCTGGGATGATCGACCAGGGTCACTCACGCAGACCTGCACCCAGACAGAGCTGGGATCACCGACCAGGGTCACTCACTGAGACCTGCACCCAGACAGGGCTGGGATCACCTACCAGTCTCACTCACTGAGACCTGCACCCAGACAGAGCTGGGATCACCGACCAGGGTCACTCACTGAGACCTGCACCCAGACAGAGCTGGGATCATCGACCACGGTCACTCATGCAGACCTGCACCCAGACAGAGCTGGGATCATTGACCAGGGTCACTGACGCAGACCTGCACCCTGACAGTGCTGGGATCACCGACCAGCCTCACTCACTGAGACCTGCACACAGACAGAGCTGGGATCACCGACCAGGGTCACTCACTCAGAACTGCACCCAGACAGTGCTGGGATCACCGACCAGGGTCACTCACGGAGACCTGCACCCAGACAGGGCTGGGATCACCGACCAGGGTCACTCACTGAGACCTGGACCCAGACAGGACTGGGATCACCGACCAGTCTCATTCACTGAGACCTGCTCACAGACAGAGCTGGGATCATCGACCAGGGTCACTCACGCAGACCTGCACCCAGACAGAGCTGGGATCTCTGACCAGGGTCACTCACTGAGACCTGCACCCATTCAGAGCTGGGATCACCGACCAGGGTCACTCACTGAGACCTGCACCCAGACAGGGCTGGGATCACCGACCAGTCTCACTCACTGAGACCTGCACCCAGACAAGGCTGGGATCACTGACCAGTCTCACTCACTGAGACCTGAACCCAGACAGGGCTGGGATCACTGACCAGTCTCACTCACTGAGACCTGCACCCAGACAGGGCTGGGATCACCGACCAGTCTCACTCACTGAGACCTGCATCCAGACAGGGCTGGGATCACCAACCAGGGTCACTCACTGAGACCTGAACCCAGACAGAGCTGGGATCATCGACCAGGGTCACTCACGCAGACCTGCACCCAGACAGGGCTGGGATCACTGACCAGTCTCACTCACTGAGACCTGCACCCAGACAGGGCTGGGATCACTGACCAGTCTCACTCACTGAGACCTGCACCCAGACAGAGCTGGGATCACCGACCAGGGTCACTCACAGAGACCTGCACCCAGACAGAGCTGGGATCACCGACCAGGGTCACTCACTGAGACCTGCACCCAGACAGAGCTGGGATCATCGACCAGGGTCACTCACGCAGACCTGCACCCAGACAGAGCTGGGATCACCGACCAGGGCCACTCACTGAGACCTGCACCCAGACAGTGCTGGGATCACCGACCAGTCTCACTCACTGAGACCTGCACCCAGACAGAGCTGGGATCATCGACCAGGGTCACTCACGCAGACCTGCACCCAGACAGAGCTGGGATCACCGACCAGGGCCACTCACTGAGACCTGCACCCAGACAGTGCTGGGATCACCGACCAGTCTCACTGACTGAGACCTGCACCCAGACAGAGCTGGGATCACCGACCAGGGTCACTCACTGAGAACTGCACCCAGACAGAGCTGGGATCACCGACCAGGGTCACTCACGGAGACCTGCACCCAGACAGGGCTGGGATCACCGACCAGGGTCACTCACTGAGACCTGCACCCAGACAGGGCTGGGATCACCGACCAGTCTCACTCACTGAGACCTGCTCCCAGACAGAGCTGGGATCACCGACCAGGGTCGCTCACTGAGACCTGCACCCAGACGCAGCTGGGATCACCGACCAGGGTCACTCACTGAGACCTGCACCCAGACAGGGCTGGGATCACCGACCAGGGTCAGTCACGGAGACCTGCACCCAGACAGAGCTGGGATCACCGACCAGGGTCACTCACGGAGACCTGCACCCAGACAGAGCTGGGATCACCGACCAGTCTCACTCACTGAGACCTGCACCCAGACAGAGCTGGGATCACCGACCAGGGTCACTCACTGAGACCTGTACCCAGACAGGGCTGGGATCACCGACCAGGGTCACTCACTGAGACCTGCACCCAGACAGGGCTGGGATCACTGACCAGGGTCACTCACGGAGACCTGCACCCAGACAGAGCTGGGAACACTGACCAGTCTCACTCACTGAGACCTGCACCCAGACAGGGCTTGGATCACCAACCAGGGTCACTCACTGAGACCTGAACCCAGACAGAGCTGGGATCATCGACCAGGGTCACTCACGCAGACCTGCACCCAGACAGAGCTGGGATCACCGACCAGGGTCACTCACTGAGACCTTCACCCAGACAGGGCTGGGATCACCGACCAGTCTCACTCACTGAGACCTGCACCCAGACAGAGCTGGGATCACCGACCAGGGTCACTCACTGAGACCTGCACCCAGACAGAGCTGGGATCATCGACCAGGGTCACTCACGCAGACCTGCACCCAGACAGAGCTGGGATCACCGACCAGGGTCACTCACTGAGACCTGCACCCAGACAGTGCTGGGATCACCAACCAGTCTCACTCACTGAGACCTGCACCCAGACAGAGCTGGGATCACCGACCAGGGTCACTCACTGAGACCTGCACCCAGACAGAGCTGGGATCACTGACCAGGGTCACTCACTGAGACCTGCACCCAGACAGAGCTGGGATCACCGACCAGGGTCACTCACTGAGACCTGAACCCAGACAGGGCTGGGATCACCGACCAGTCTCACTCACTGAGACCTGCACCCAGACAGAGCTGGGATCACCGAACAGGGTCACTCACGAAGACCTGCACCCAGACAGAGCTGGGATCACCGACCAGTCTCACTCACAGAGACCTGCGCCCAGACAGGGCTGGGATTACCGACCAGGGTCACTCACTGAGACCTGCACCCAGACAGGACTGGGATCACCGACCAGTCTCACTCACTGAGACCTGCTCCCAGACAGAGCTGGGATCATCGACCAGGGTCACTCACGCAGACCTGCACCCAGACAGAGCTGGGATCTCTGACCAGGGTCACTCACTGAGACCTGCACCCATTCAGAGCTGGGATCACCGACCAGGGTCACTCACTGAGACCTGCACCCAGACAGGGCTGGGATCACCGACCAGTCTCACTCACTGAGACCTGCACCCAGACAGGGCTGGGATCACTGACCAGTCTCACTCACTGAGACCTGCACCCAGACAGGGCTGGGATCACTGACCAGTCTCACTCACTGAGACCGGCACCCAGACAGGGCTGGGATCACCGACCAGTCTCACTCACTGAGACCTGCACCCAGACAGAGCTGGGATTACTGACCAGTCCCACTCACTGAGACCTGCACCCAGACAGGGCTGGGATAACCGACCAGGGTCACTCACTGAGACCTGCACCCAGACAGAGCTGGGATCACCAACCAGGGTCAATCACGGAGACCTGCACCCAGACAGAGCTGGGATGATCGACCAGGGTCACTCACGCAGACCTGCACCCAGACAGAGCTGGGATCACCGACCAGGGTCACTCACTGAGACCTGCACCCAGACAGGGCTGGGATCACCTACCAGTCTCACTCACTGAGACCTGCACCCAGACAGAGCTGGGATCACCGACCAGGGTCACTCACTGAGACCTGCACCCAGACAGAGCTGGGATCATCGACCACGGTCACTCATGCAGACCTGCACCCAGACAGAGCTGGGATCATTGACCAGGGTCACTGACGCAGACCTGCACCCTGACAGTGCTGGGATCACCGACCAGCCTCACTCACTGAGACCTGCACACAGACAGAGCTGGGATCACCGACCAGGGTCACTCACTCAGAACTGCACCCAGACAGTGCTGGGATCACCGACCAGGGTCACTCACGGAGACCTGCACCCAGACAGGGCTGGGATCACCGACCAGGGTCACTCACTGAGACCTGGACCCAGACAGGACTGGGATCACCGACCAGTCTCACTCACTGAGACCTGCTCACAGACAGAGCTGGGATCATCGACCAGGGTCACTCACGCAGACCTGCACCCAGACAGAGCTGGGATCTCTGACCAGGGTCACTCACTGAGACCTGCACCCATTCAGAGCTGGGATCACCGACCAGGGTCACTCACTGAGACCTGCACCCAGACAGGGCTGGGATCACCGACCAGTCTCACTCACTGAGACCTGCACCCAGACAAGGATGGGATCACTGACCAGTCTCACTCACTGAGACCTGAACCCAGACAGGGCTGGGATCACTGACCAGTCTCACTCACTGAGACCTGCACCCAGACAGGGCTGGGATCACCGACCAGTCTCACTCACTGAGACCTGCATCCAGACAGGGCTGGGATCACCAACCAGGGTCACTCACTGAGACCTGAACCCAGACAGAGCTGGGATCATCGACCAGGGTCACTCACGCAGACCTGCACCCAGACAGGGCTGGGATCACTGACCAGTCTCACTCACTGAGACCTGCACCCAGACAGGGCTGGGATCACTGACCAGTCTCACTCACTGAGACCTGCACCCAGACAGAGCTGGGATCACCGACCAGGGTCACTCACTGAGACCTGCACCCAGACAGAGCTGGGATCACCGACCAGGGTCACTCACTGAGACCTGCACCCAGACAGAGCTGGGATCATCGACCAGGGTCACTCACGCAGACCTGCACCCAGACAGAGCTGGGATCACCGACCAGGGCCACTCACTGAGACCTGCACCCAGACAGTGCTGGGATCACCGACCAGTCTCACTCACTGAGACCTGCACCCAGACAGAGCTGGGATCATCGACCAGGGTCACTCACGCAGACCTGCACCCAGACAGAGCTGGGATCACCGACCAGGGCCACTCACTGAGACCTGCACCCAGACAGTGCTGGGATCACCGACCAGTCTCACTGACTGAGACCTGCACCCAGACAGAGCTGGGATCACCGACCAGGGTCACTCACTGAGAACTGCACCCAGACAGAGCTGGGATCACCGACCAGGGTCACTCACGGAGACCTGCACCCAGACAGGGCTGGGATCACCGACCAGGGTCACTCACTGAGACCTGCACCCAGACAGGGCTGGGATCACCGACCAGTCTCACTCACTGAGACCTGCTCCCAGACAGAGCTGGGATCACCGACCAGGGTCGCTCACTGAGACCTGCACCCAGACGCAGCTGGGATCACCGACCAGGGTCACTCACTGAGACCTGCACCCAGACAGGGCTGGGATCACCGACCAGGGTCAGTCACGGAGACCTGCACCCAGACAGAGCTGGGATCACCGACCAGGGTCACTCACGGAGACCTGCACCCAGACAGAGCTGGGATCACCGACCAGTCTCACTCACTGAGACCTGCACCCAGACAGAGCTGGGATCACCGACCAGGGTCACTCACTGAGACCTGTACCCAGACAGGGCTGGGATCACCGACCAGGGTCACTCACTGAGACCTGCACCCAGACAGGGCTGGGATCACTGACCAGGGTCACTCACGGAGACCTGCACCCAGACAGAGCTGGGAACACTGACCAGTCTCACTCACTGAGACCTGCACCCAGACAGGGCTGGGATCACCGACCAGTCTCACTCACTGAGACCTGCACCCAGACAGGGCTGGGATCACCAACCAGGGTCACTCACTGAGACCTGAACCCAGACAGAGCTGGGATCATCGACCAGGGTCACTCACGCAGACCTGCACCCAGACAGAGCTGGGATCACCGACCAGGGTCACTCACTGAGACCTTCACCCAGACAGGGCTGGGATCACCGACCAGTCTCACTCACTGAGACCTGCACCCAGACAGAGCTGGGATTACTGACCAGTCCCACTCACTGAGACCTGCACCCAGACAGGGCTGGGATAACCGACCAGGGTCACTCACTGAGACCTGCACCCAGACAGAGCTGGGATCACCAACCAGGGTCAATCACGGAGACCTGCACCCAGACAGAGCTGGGATGATCGACCAGGGTCACTCACGCAGACCTGCACCCAGACAGAGCTGGGATCACCGACCAGGGTCACTCACTGAGACCTGCACCCAGACAGGGCTGGGATCACCTACCAGTCTCACTCACTGAGACCTGCACCCAGACAGAGCTGGGATCACCGACCAGGGTCACTCACTGAGACCTGCACCCAGACAGAGCTGGGATCATCGACCACGGTCACTCATGCAGACCTGCACCCAGACAGAGCTGGGATCATTGACCAGGGTCACTGACGCAGACCTGCACCCTGACAGTGCTGGGATCACCGACCAGCCTCACTCACTGAGACCTGCACACAGACAGAGCTGGGATCACCGACCAGGGTCACTCACTCAGAACTGCACCCAGACAGTGCTGGGATCACCGACCAGGGTCACTCACGGAGACCTGCACCCAGACAGGGCTGGGATCACCGACCAGGGTCACTCACTGAGACCTGGACCCAGACAGGACTGGGATCACCGACCAGTCTCACTCACTGAGACCTGCTCACAGACAGAGCTGGGATCATCGACCAGGGTCACTCACGCAGACCTGCACCCAGACAGAGCTGGGATCTCTGACCAGGGTCACTCACTGAGACCTGCACCCATTCAGAGCTGGGATCACCGACCAGGGTCACTCACTGAGACCTGCACCCAGACAGGGCTGGGATCACCGACCAGTCTCACTCACTGAGACCTGCACCCAGACAAGGATGGGATCACTGACCAGTCTCACTCACTGAGACCTGAACCCAGACAGGGCTGGGATCACTGACCAGTCTCACTCACTGAGACCTGCACCCAGACAGGGCTGGGATCACCGACCAGTCTCACTCACTGAGACCTGCATCCAGACAGGGCTGGGATCACCAACCAGGGTCACTCACTGAGACCTGAACCCAGACAGAGCTGGGATCATCGACCAGGGTCACTCACGCAGACCTGCACCCAGACAGGGCTGGGATCACTGACCAGTCTCACTCACTGAGACCTGCACCCAGACAGGGCTGGGATCACTGACCAGTCTCACTCACTGAGACCTGCACCCAGACAGAGCTGGGATCACCGACCAGGGTCACTCACTGAGACCTGCACCCAGACAGAGCTGGGATCACCGACCAGGGTCACTCACTGAGACCTGCACCCAGACAGAGCTGGGATCATCGACCAGGGTCACTCACGCAGACCTGCACCCAGACAGAGCTGGGATCACCGACCAGGGCCACTCACTGAGACCTGCACCCAGACAGTGCTGGGATCACCGACCAGTCTCACTCACTGAGACCTGCACCCAGACAGAGCTGGGATCATCGACCAGGGTCACTCACGCAGACCTGCACCCAGACAGAGCTGGGATCACCGACCAGGGCCACTCACTGAGACCTGCACCCAGACAGTGCTGGGATCACCGACCAGTCTCACTGACTGAGACCTGCACCCAGACAGAGCTGGGATCACCGACCAGGGTCACTCACTGAGAACTGCACCCAGACAGAGCTGGGATCACCGACCAGGGTCACTCACGGAGACCTGCACCCAGACAGGGCTGGGATCACCGACCAGGGTCACTCACTGAGACCTGCACCCAGACAGGGCTGGGATCACCGACCAGTCTCACTCACTGAGACCTGCTCCCAGACAGAGCTGGGATCACCGACCAGGGTCGCTCACTGAGACCTGCACCCAGACGCAGCTGGGATCACCGACCAGGGTCACTCACTGAGACCTGCACCCAGACAGGGCTGGGATCACCGACCAGGGTCAGTCACGGAGACCTGCACCCAGACAGAGCTGGGATCACCGACCAGGGTCACTCACGGAGACCTGCACCCAGACAGAGCTGGGATCACCGACCAGTCTCACTCACTGAGACCTGCACCCAGACAGAGCTGGGATCACCGACCAGGGTCACTCACTGAGACCTGTACCCAGACAGGGCTGGGATCACCGACCAGGGTCACTCACTGAGACCTGCACCCAGACAGGGCTGGGATCACTGACCAGGGTCACTCACGGAGACCTGCACCCAGACAGAGCTGGGAACACTGACCAGTCTCACTCACTGAGACCTGCACCCAGACAGGGCTGGGATCACCGACCAGTCTCACTCACTGAGACCTGCACCCAGACAGGGCTGGGATCACCAACCAGGGTCACTCACTGAGACCTGAACCCAGACAGAGCTGGGATCATCGACCAGGGTCACTCACGCAGACCTGCACCCAGACAGAGCTGGGATCACCGACCAGGGTCACTCACTGAGACCTTCACCCAGACAGGGCTGGGATCACCGACCAGTCTCACTCACTGAGACCTGCACCCAGACAGAGCTGGGATCACCGACCAGGGTCACTCACTGAGACCTGCACCCAGACAGAGCTGGGATCATCGACCAGGGTCACTCACGCAGACCTGCACCCAGACAGAGCTGGGATCACCGACCAGGGTCACTCACTGAGACCTGCACCCAGACAGTGCTGGGATCACCAACCAGTCTCACTCACTGAGACATGCACCCAGACAGAGCTGGGATCACCGACCAGGGTCACTCACTGAGAACTGCACCCAGACAGCGCTGGGATCACCGACCAGGGTCACTCACGGAGACCTGCACCCAGACAGGGCTGGGATCACCGACCAGTGTCACTCACTGAGACCTGCACTCAGACAGGGCGGGGATCAGCGACCAGTCTCACTCACTGAGACCTGCTCCCAGACAGAGCTGGGATGATCGACCAGGGTCACTCACGCAGACCTGCACCCAGACAGAGCTGGGATCTCTGACCAGGGTCACTCACTGAGACCTGCACCCATTCAGAGCTGGGATCACCGACCAGGGTCACTCACTGAGACCTGCACCCAGACAGGGCTGGGGTCACCGACCAGTCTCACTCACTGAGACCTGCACCCAGACAGGGCTGGGATCACTGACCAGTCTCACTCACTGAGACCTGCACCCAGACAGGGCTGGGATCACTGACCAGTCTCACTCACTGAGACCTGCACCCAGACAGAGCTGGGATCACCGACCAGGGTCACTCACTGAGACCTGCACCCAGACAGAGCTGGGATCACCGACCAGGGTCACTCACTGAGACCTGCACCCAGACAGAGCTGGGATCACCAACCAGGGTCACTCACTGAGACCTGCACCCAAACAGGGCTGGGATCATCGACCAGGGTCACTCACGGAGACCTGCACCCAGAGAGAGCTGGGATCACCGACCAGGGTCACTCACGGAGACCTGCACCCAGACAGAGCTGGGATCACCGACCAGGGTCTCTCACGAAGACCTGCACCCAGACAGAGCTGGGATCACCGACCAGGGTCACTCACTGAGACCTGCAGCCAGACAGGGCTGGGATCACCGACCAGGGTCACTCACTAAGACCTGCACCCAGACAGGGCTGGGATCACCGACCAGTCTCACTCACTGAGACCTGCTCCCAGACAGAGCTGGGATCACCGACCAGGGTCGCTCACTGAGACATGCACCCAGACAGAGCTGGGATCACCGACCAGGGTCACTCACTGAGACCTGCACCCAGACAGGGCTGGGAGCACCGACCAGGGTCACACACGGAGACCTGCACCCAGACAGAGCTGGGATCACCGACCAGGGTCACTCACGGAGACCTGCACCCAGAGAGAGCTGGGATCACCGACCAGGGTCACTCACTGAGACCTGCACCCAGACAGGGCTGGGATCACCGACCAGGTTCACTCACGGAGACCTGCACCCAGACAGGGCTGGGATCACCGACCAGTCTCACTCACTGAGACCTGCACCCAGACAGGGCTGGGATCACCGAACAGGGTCGCTCACTGAGACCTGCACCCAGACAGGGCTGGGATCACCGACCAGGGTCACTCACTGAGACCTGCACCCAGACAGGGCTGGGATCACTGACCAGGGTCACTCACGGAGACCTGCACCCAGACAGAGCTGGGATCACTGACCAGTCTCACTCACTGAGACCTGCACCCAGACAGGGCTGGGATCACCGACCAGTCTCACTCACTGAGACCTGCACCCAGACAGGGCTGGGATCACCAACCAGGGTCACTCACTGAGACCTGAACCCAGACAGAGCTGGGATCATCGACCAGGGTCACTCACGCAGACCTGCACCCAGACAGAGCTGGGATCACCGACCAGGGTCTCTCACTGAGACCTGCACCCAGACAGGGCTGGGATCACCGACCAGTCTCACTCACTGAGACCTGCACCAAGACAGAGCTGGGATCACCGACCAGGGTCACTCACTGAGACCTGCACCCAGACAGAGCTGGGATCATCCACCAGGGTCACTCACGCAGACCTGCACCCAGACAGAGCTGGGATCACCGACCAGGGTCACTCACTGAGACCTGCACCCAGACAGAGCTGGGATCACCGACCAGGGTCACTCACTGAGACCTGCACCCAGACAGGGCTGGGATCACCGACCAGTCTCACTCACTGAGACCTGCACCCAGACAGAGCTGGGATCACCGAACAGGGTCACTCACGAAGACCTGCACCCAGACAGAGCTGGGATCACCGACCAGGGTCACTCACGGAGACCTGAGCCCAGACAGGGCTGGGATTACCGACCAGTCTCACTCACTGAGACCTGCTCCCAGACAGAGCTGGGATCATCGACCAGGGTCACTCACGCAGACCTGCACCCAGACAGAGCTGGGATCTCTGACCAGGGTCACTCACTGAGACCTGCACCCATTCAGAGCTGGGATCAACGACCAGGGTCACTCACTGAGACCTGCACCCAGACAGGGCTGGGATCACCGACCAGTCTCACTCACTGAGACCTGCACCCAGACAGGGCTGGGATCACTGACCAGTCTCACTCACTGAGACCTGCACCCAGACAGGGCTGGGATCACCGACCAGTCTCACTCACTGAGACCTGCACCCAGACAGAGCTGGGATCACCGACCAGGGTCACTCACTGAGACCTGCACCCAGACAGAGCTGGGATCATCGACCAGGGTCACTCACGCAGACCTGCACCCAGACAGAGCTGGGATCACCGACCAGTCTCACTCACTGAGACCTGCTCCCAGACAGAGCTGGGATCATCGACCAGGGTCACTCACGCAGACCTGCACCCAGACAGAGCTGGGATCTCTGACCAGGGTCACTCACTGAGACCTGCACCCATTCAGAGCTGGGATCACCGACCAGGGTGACTCACTGAGACCTGCACCCAGACAGGGCTGGGATCACCGACCAGTCTCACTCACTGAGACCTGCACCCAGACAGGGCTGGGATCACTGACCAGTCTCACTCACTGAGACCTGCACCCAGACAGGGCTGGGATCACTGACCAGTCTCACTCACTGAGACCTGCACCCAGACAGATCTGGGATCACCGACCAGGGTCACTCACTGAGACCTGCACCCAGACAGAGCTGGGATCACCAACCAGGGTCACTCACTGAGACCTGCACCCAGACAGGGCTGGGATCACCGACCAGTCTCACTCACTGAGACCTGCACCCAGACAGAGCTGGGATTACTGACCAGTCCCACTCACTGAGACCTGCACCCAGACAGGGATGGGATCACCGACCAGGGTCACTCACTGAGATCTGCACCCAGACAGAGCTGGGATCAGCAACCAGGGTCACTCACGGAGACCTGCACCCAGACAGAGCTGGGATGATCGACCAGGGACACTCACGCAGACCTGCACCCAGACAGAGCTGGGATCACCGAACAGGGTCACTCACTGAGACCTGCACCCAGACAGAGCTGGGATCACCGACCAGGGTCACTCACTGAGACCTGCACCCAGACAGAGCTGGGATCACCAACCAGGGTCACTCACTGAGACCTGCACCCAGACAGGGCTGGGATCACCGACCAGTCTCACTCACTGAGACCTGCACCCAGACAGAGCTGGGATTACTGACCAGTCCCACTCACTGAGACCTGCACCCAGACAGGGCTGGGATCACCGACCAGGGTCACTCACTGAGATCTGCACCCAGACAGAGCTGGGATCACCAACCAGGGTCACTCACGGAGACCTGCTCCCAGACAGAGCTGGGATGATCGACCAGGGTCACTCACGCAGACCTGCACCCAGACAGAGCTGGGATCACCGACCAGGGTCACTCACTGAGACCTGCACCCAGACAGGGCTGGGATCACCGACCAGTCTCACTCACTGAGACCTGCACCCAGACAGAGCTGGGATCACCGACCAGGGTCACTCACTGAGACCTGCACCCAGACAGAGCTGGGATCATCGACCAGGGTCACTCACGCAGACCTGCACCCAGACAGAGCTGGGATCACCGACCAGTCTCACTCACTGAGACCTGCTCCCAGACAGAGCTGGGATCATCGACCAGGGTCACTCACGCAGACCTGCACCCAGACAGAGCTGGGATCTCTGACCAGGGTCACTCACTGAGACCTGCACCCATTCAGAGCTGGGATCACCGACCAGGGTCACTCACTGAGACCTGCACCCAGACAGGGCTGGGATCACCGACCAGTCTCACTCACTGAGACCTGCACCCAGACAGGGCTGGGATCACTGACCAGTCTCACTCACTGAGACCTGCACCCAGACAGGGCTGGGATCACTGACCAGTCTCACTCACTGAGACCTGCACCCAGACAGAGCTGGGATCACCGACCAGGGTCACTCACGGAGACCTGCACCCAGACAGAGCTGGGATCACCGACCAGGGTCACTCACGAAGATCTGCACCCAGACAGTGCTGGGATCACCGACCAGGTTCACTCACTGAGACCTGCAGCCAGACAGGGCTGGAATCACCGACCAGGGTCGCTCACTGAGACCTGCACCCAGACAGAGCTGGGATCACCGACCAGGGTCACTCACGGAGACCTGCACCCAGACAGAGCTGGGATCACCGACCAGGGTCACTCACTGAGACCTGCACCCAGACAGGGCTGGGATCACCGACCAGTGTCACTCACGGAGACCTGCACCCAGACAGGGCTGGGATCACCGACCAGTCTCACTCACTGAGACCTGCACCCAGACAGGGCTGGGATCACCGAACAGGGTCGCTCACTGAGATCTGCACCCAGACAGGGCTGGGATCACCGACCAGGGTCACTCACTGAGACCTGCACCCAGACAGGGCTGGGATCACTGACCAGGGTCACTCACGGAGACCTGCACCCAGACAGAGCTGGGATCACTGACCAGTCTCACTCACTGAGACCTGCACCCAGACAGGGCTGGGATCACCGACCAGTCTCACTCACTGAGACCTGCACCCAGACAGGGCTGGGATCACCAACCAGGGTCACTCACTGAGACCTGAACCCAGACAGAGCTGGGATCATCGACCAGGGTCACTCACGCAGACCTGCACCCAGACAGAGCTGGGATCACCGACCAGTCTCACTCACTGAGACCTGCTCCCAGACAGAGCTGGGATCATCGACCAGGGTCACTCACGCAGACCTGCACCCAGACAGAGCTGGGATCACCGACCAGGGTCACTCACTGAGACCTGCACCCATTCAGAGCTGGGATCACCGACCAGGGTCACTCACTGAGACCTGCACCCAGACAGGGCTGGGGTCACCGACCAGTCTCACTCACTGAGACCTGCACCCAGACAGGGCTGGGATCACTGACCAGTCTCACTCACTGAGACCTGCACCCAGACAGAGCTGGGATCACCGACCAGGGTCACTCACTGAGACCTGCACCCAGACAGAGCTGGGATCACCGCCCAGGGTCACTCACTGAGACCTGCACCCAGACAGAGCTGGGATCACCAACCAGGGTCACTCACTGAGACCTGCACCCAAACAGGGCTGGGATCATCGACCAGGGTCACTCACGGAGACCTGCACCCAGACAGAGCTGGGATCACCGACCAGGGTCACTCACGGAGACCTGCACCCAGACAGAGCTGGGATCACCGACCAGGGTCACTCACGAAGACCTGCACCCAGACAGAGCTGGGATCACCGACCAGGGTCACTCACTGAGACCTGCAGCCAGACAGGGCTGGGAGCACCGACCAGGGTCACTCACTAAGACCTGCACCCAGACAGGGCTGGGATCACCGACCAGTCTCAGTCACTGAGACCTGCTCCCAGACAGAGCTGGGATCACCGACCAGGGTCGCTCACTGAGACCTGCAGCCAGACAGAGCTGGGATCACCGACCAGGGTCACTCACTGAGACCTGCACCCAGACAGGGCTGGGATCACCGACCAGGGTCACTCACGGAGACCTGCACCCAGACAGAGCTGGGATCACCGACCAGGGTCACTCACGGAGACCTGCACCCAGAGAGAGCTGGGATCACCGACCAGGGTCACTCACTGAGACCTGCACCCAGACAGGGCTGGGATCACCGACCAGGTTCACTCACGGAGACCTGCACCCAGACAGGGCTGGGATCACCGACCAGTCTCACTCACTGTGTCCTGCACCCAGACAGGGCTGGGATCACCGAACAGGGTCGCTCACTGAGACCTGCACCCAGACAGGGCTGGGATCACCGACCAGGGTCACTCACTGAGACCTGCACCCAGACAGGGCTGGGATCACTGACCAGGGTCACTCACGGAGACCTGCACCCAGACAGAGCTGGGATCACTGACCAGTCTCACTCACTGAGACCTGGACCCAGACAGGGCTGGGATCACCGACCAGTCTCACTCACTGAGACCTGCACCCAGACAGGGCTGGGATCACCAACCATGGTCACTCACTGAGACCTGAACCCAGACAGAGCTGGGATCATCGACCAGGGTCACTCACGCAGACCTGCACCCAGACAGAGCTGGGATCACCGACCAGGGTCACTCACTGAGACCTGCACCCAGACAGGGCTGGGATCACCGACCAGTCTCACTCACTGAGACCTGCACCCAGACAGAGCTGGGATCACCGACCAGGGTCACTCACTGAGACCTGCACCCAGACAGAGCTGGGATCATCCACCAGGGTCACTCACGCAGACCTGCACCCAGACAGAGCTGGGATCACCGACCAGGGTCACTCACTGAGACCTGCACCCAGACAGAGCTGGGTTCACCGACCAGGGTCACTCACTGAGACCTGCACCCAGACAGGGCTGGGATCACCGACCAGTCTCACTCACTGAGACCTGCACCCAGACAGAGATGGGATGACCGAACAGGGTCACTCACGAAGACCTGCACCCAGACAGAGCTGGGATCACCGACCAGGGTCACTCACGGAGACCTGCGCCCAGACAGGGCTGGGATTACCGACCAGGGTCACTCACTGAGACCTGCACCCAGACAGGACTGGGATCACCGACCAGTCTCACTCACTGAGACCTGCTCCCAGACAGAGCTGGGATCATCGACCAGGGTCACTCACGCAGACCTGCACCCAGACAGAGCTGGGATCTCTGACCAGGGTCACTCACTGAGACCTGCACCCATTCAGAGCTGGGATCACCGACCAGGGTCACTCACTGAGACCTGCACCCAGACAGGGCTGGGATCACCGACCAGTCTCACTCACTGAGACCTGCACCCAGACAGGGCTGGGATCACTGACCAGTCTCACTCACTGAGACCTGCACCCAGACAGGGCTGGGATCACTGACCAGTCTCACTCACTGAGACCTGCACCCAGACAGGGCTGGGATCACTGACCAGTCTCACTCACTGAGACCTGCACCCAGACAGGGCTGGGATCACTGACCAGTCTCACTCACTGAGACCTGCACCCAGACAGGGCTGGGATCACCGACCAGTCTCACTCACTGAGACCTGCACCCAGACAGAGCTGGGATTACTGACCAGTCCCACTCACTGAGACCTGCACCCAGACAGGGCTGGGATCACCGACCAGGGTCACTCACTGAGATCTGCACCCAGACAGAGCTGGGATCACCAACCAGGGTCACTCACGGAGACCTGCACCCAGACAGAACTGGGATGATCGACCAGGGTCACTCACGCAGACCTGCACCCAGACAGAGCTGGGATCACCGACCAGGGTCACTCACTGAGACCTGCACCCAGACAGGGCTGGGATCACCGACCAGTCTCACTCACTGAGACCTGCACCCAGACAGAGCTGGGATCACCGACCAGGGTCACTCACTGAGACCTGCACCCAGACAGAGCTGTGATCATCGACCAGGGTCACTCACGCAGACCTGCACCCAGACAGAGCTGGGATCACCGACCAGTCTCACTCACTGAGACCTGCTCCCAGACAGAGCTGGGATCATCGACCAGGGTCACTCACGCAGACCTGCACCCAGACAGAGCTGGGATCTCTGACCAGGGTCACTCACTGAGACCTGCACCCATTCAGAGCTGGGATCACCGACCAGGGTCACTCACTGAGACCTGCACCCAGACAGGGCTGGGATCACTGACCAGTCTCACTCACTGAGACCTGCACCCAGACAGGGCTGGGATCACTGACCAGTCTCACTCACTGAGACCTGCACCCAGACAGACCTGGGATCACCGACCAGGGTCACTCACTGAGACCTGCACCCAGACAGAGCTGGGATCACCGACCAGGGTCACTCACTGAGACCTGCACCCAGACAGAGCTGGGATCACCAACCAGGGTCACTCACTGAGACCTGCACCCAGACAGGGCTGGGATCATCGACCAGGGTCACTCACTGAGACCTGCACCCAGACAGGGCTGGGATCACCGACCAGTCTCACTCACTGAGACCTGCACCCAGACAGAGCTGGGATCACCGACCAGGGTCACTCACTGAGACCTGCACCCAGACAGAGCTGGGATCATCCACCAGGGTCACTCACGCAGACCTGCACCCAGACAGAGCTGGGATCACCGACCAGGGTCACTCACTGAGACCTGCACCCAGACAGAGCTGGGTTCACCGACCAGGGTCACTCACTGAGACCTGCACCCAGACAGGGCTGGGATCACCGACCAGTCTCACTCACTGAGACCTGCACCCAGACAGAGATGGGATGACCGAACAGGGTCACTCACGAAGACCTGCACCCAGACAGAGCTGGGATCACCGACCAGGGTCACTCACGGAGACCTGCGCCCAGACAGGGCTGGGATTACCGACCAGGGTCACTCACTGAGACCTGCACCCAGACAGGACTGGGATCACCGACCAGTCTCACTCACTGAGACCTGCTCCCAGACAGAGCTGGGATCATCGACCAGGGTCACTCACGCAGACCTGCACCCAGACAGAGCTGGGATCTCTGACCAGGGTCACTCACTGAGACCTGCACCCATTCAGAGCTGGGATCACCGACCAGGGTCACTCACTGAGACCTGCACCCAGACAGGGCTGGGATCACCGACCAGTCTCACTCACTGAGACCTGCACCCAGACAGGGCTGGGATCACTGACCAGTCTCACTCACTGAGACCTGCACCCAGACAGGGCTGGGATCACTGACCAGTCTCACTCACTGAGACCTGCACCCAGACAGGGCTGGGATCACTGACCAGTCTCACTCACTGAGACCTGCACCCAGACAGGGCTGGGATCACTGACCAGTCTCACTCACTGAGACCTGCACCCAGACAGGGCTGGGATCACCGACCAGTCTCACTCACTGAGACCTGCACCCAGACAGAGCTGGGATTACTGACCAGTCCCACTCACTGAGACCTGCACCCAGACAGGGCTGGGATCACCGACCAGGGTCACTCACGGAGATCTGCACCCAGACAGAGCTGGGATCACCAACCAGGGTCACTCACGGAGACCTGCACCCAGACAGAACTGGGATGATCGACCAGGGTCACTCACGCAGACCTGCACCCAGACAGAGCTGGGATCACCGACCAGGGTCACTCACTGAGACCTGCACCCAGACAGGGCTGGGATCACCGACCAGTCTCACTCACTGAGACCTGCACCCAGACAGAGCTGGGATCACCGACCAGGGTCACTCACTGAGACCTGCACCCAGACAGAGCTGTGATCATCGACCAGGGTCACTCACGCAGACCTGCACCCAGACAGAGCTGGGATCACCGACCAGTCTCACTCACTGAGACCTGCTCCCAGACAGAGCTGGGATCATCGACCAGGGTCACTCACGCAGACCTGCACCCAGACAGAGCTGGGATCTCTGACCAGGGTCCCTCACTGAGACCTGCACCCATTCAGAGCTGGGATCACCGACCAGGGTCACTCACTGAGACCTGCACCCAGACAGGGCTGGGATCACTGACCAGTCTCACTCACTGAGACCTGCACCCAGACAGGGCTGGGATCACTGACCAGTCTCACTCACTGAGACCTGCACCCAGACAGAGCTGGGATCACCGACCAGGGTCACTCACTGAGACCTGCACCCAGACAGAGCTGGGATCACCGACCAGGGTCACTCACTGAGACCTGCACCCAGACAGAGCTGGGATCACCAACCAGGGTCACTCACTGAGACCTGCACCCAGACAGGGCTGGGATCATCGACCAGGGTCACTCACGGAGACCTGCACCCAGACAGAGCTGGGATCACCGACCAGGGACACTCACGGAGACCTGCACCCAGACAGAGCTGGGATCACCGACCAGGGTCACTCACGAAGACCTGCACCCAGACAGAGCTGGGATCACCGACCAAGGTCACTCACTGAGACCTGCAGCCAGACAGGGCTGGGATCACCGACCAGGGTCGCTCACTGAGACCTGCACCCAGACAGAGCTGGGATCACCGACCAGGGTCACTCACGGAGACCTGCACCCAGTCAGAGCTGGGATCACCGACCAGGGTCACTCACTGAGACCTGCACCCAGACAGGGCTGGGATCACCGACCAGGGTCACTCACGGAGACCTGCACCCAGACAGGGCTGGGATCACCGACCAGTCTCACTCACTGAGACCTGCACCCAGACAGGGCTGGGATCACCGAACAGGGTCGCTCACTGAGATCTGCACCCAGACAGGGCTGGGATCACCGACCAGGGTCACTCACTGAGACCTGCACCCAGACAGGGCTGGGAGCACCGACCAGGGTCACTCACTAAGACCTGCACCCAGACAGGGCTGGGATCACCGACCAGTCTCAGTCACTGAGACCTGCTCCCAGACAGAGCTGGGATCACCGACCAGGGTCGCTCACTGAGACCTGCAGCCAGACAGAGCTGGGATCACCGACCAGGGTCACTCACTGAGACCTGCACCCAGACAGGGCTGGGATCACCGTCCAGGGTCACTCACGGAGACCTGCACCCAGACAGAGCTGGGATCACCGACCAGGGTCACTCACGGAGACCTGCACCCAGAGAGAGCTGGGATCACCGACCAGGGTCACTCACTGAGACCTGCACCCAGACAGGGCTGGGATCACCGACCAGGTTCACTCACGGAGACCTGCACCCAGACAGGGCTGGGATCACCGACCAGTCTCACTCACTGTGTCCTGCACCCAGACAGGGCTGGGATCACCGAACAGGGTCGCTCACTGAGACCTGCACCCAGACAGGGCTGGGATCACCGACCAGGGTCACTCACTGAGACCTGCACCCAGACAGGGCTGGGATCACTGACCAGGGTCACTCACGGAGACCTGCACCCAGACAGAGCTGGGATCACTGACCAGTCTCACTCACTGAGACCTAGACCCAGACAGGGCTGGGATCACCGACCAGTCTCACTCACTGAGACCTGCACCCAGACAGGGCTGGGATCACCAACCATGGTCACTCACTGAGACCTGAACCCAGACAGAGCTGGGATCATCGACCAGGGTCACTCACGCAGACCTGCACCCAGACAGAGCTGGGATCACCGACCAGGGTCACTCACTGAGACCTGCACCCAGACAGGGCTGGGATCACCGACCAGTCTCACTCACTGAGACCTGCACCCAGACAGAGCTGGGATCACCGACCAGGGTCACTCACTGAGACCTGCACCCAGACAGAGCTGGGATCATCCACCAGGGTCACTCACGCAGACCTGCACCCAGACAGAGCTGGGATCACCGACCAGGGTCACTCACTGAGACCTGCACCCAGACAGAGCTGGGTTCACCGACCAGGGTCACTCACTGAGACCTGCACCCAGACAGGGCTGGGATCACCGACCAGTCTCACTCACTGAGACCTGCACCCAGACAGAGATGGGATGACCGAACAGGGTCACTCACGAAGACCTGCACCCAGACAGAGCTGGGATCACCGACCAGGGTCACTCACGGAGACCTGCGCCCAGACAGGGCTGGGATTACCGACCAGGGTCACTCACTGAGACCTGCACCCAGACAGGACTGGGATCACCGACCAGTCTCACTCACTGAGACCTGCTCCCAGACAGAGCTGGGATCATCGACCAGGGTCACTCACGCAGACCTGCACCCAGACAGAGCTGGGATCTCTGACCAGGGTCACTCACTGAGACCTGCACCCATTCAGAGCTGGGATCACCGACCAGGGTCACTCACTGAGACCTGCACCCAGACAGGGCTGGGATCACCGACCAGTCTCACTCACTGAGACCTGCACCCAGACAGGGCTGGGATCACTGACCAGTCTCACTCACTGAGACCTGCACCCAGACAGGGCTGGGATCACTGACCAGTCTCACTCACTGAGACCTGCACCCAGACAGGGCTGGGATCACTGACCAGTCTCACTCACTGAGACCTGCACCCAGACAGGGCTGGGATCACTGACCAGTCTCACTCACTGAGACCTGCACCCAGACAGGGCTGGGATCACCGACCAGTCTCACTCACTGAGACCTGCACCCAGACAGAGCTGGGATTACTGACCAGTCCCACTCACTGAGACCTGCACCCAGACAGGGCTGGGATCACCGACCAGGGTCACTCACTGAGATCTGCACCCAGACAGAGCTGGGATCACCAACCAGGGTCACTCACGGAGACCTGCACCCAGACAGAACTGGGATGATCGACCAGGGTCACTCACGCAGACCTGCACCCAGACAGAGCTGGGATCATCCACCAGGGTCACTCACGCAGACCTGCACCCAGACAGAGCTGGGATCACCGACCAGGGTCACTCACTGAGACCTGCACCCAGACAGAGCTGGGTTCACCGACCAGGGTCACTCACTGAGACCTGCACCCAGACAGGGCTGGGATCACCGACCAGTCTCACTCACTGAGACCTGCACCCAGACAGAGATGGGATGACCGAACAGGGTCACTCACGAAGACCTGCACCCAGACAGAGCTGGGATCACCGACCAGGGTCACTCACGGAGACCTGCGCCCAGACAGGGCTGGGATTACCGACCAGGGTCACTCACTGAGACCTGCACCCAGACAGGACTGGGATCACCGACCAGTCTCACTCACTGAGACCTGCTCCCAGACAGAGCTGGGATCATCGACCAGGGTCACTCACGCAGACCTGCACCCAGACAGAGCTGGGATCTCTGACCAGGGTCACTCACTGAGACCTGCACCCATTCAGAGCTGGGATCACCGACCAGGGTCACTCACTGAGACCTGCACCCAGACAGGGCTGGGATCACCGACCAGTCTCACTCACTGAGACCTGCACCCAGACAGGGCTGGGATCACTGACCAGTCTCACTCACTGAGACCTGCACCCAGACAGGGCTGGGATCACTGACCAGTCTCACTCACTGAGACCTGCACCCAGACAGGGCTGGGATCACTGACCAGTCTCACTCACTGAGACCTGCACCCAGACAGGGCTGGGATCACTGACCAGTCTCACTCACTGAGACCTGCACCCAGACAGGGCTGGGATCACCGACCAGTCTCACTCACTGAGACCTGCACCCAGACAGAGCTGGGATTACTGACCAGTCCCACTCACTGAGACCTGCACCCAGACAGGGCTGGGATCACCGACCAGGGTCACTCACTGAGATCTGCACCCAGACAGAGCTGGGATCACCAACCAGGGTCACTCACGGAGACCTGCACCCAGACAGAACTGGGATGATCGACCAGGGTCACTCACGCAGACCTGCACCCAGACAGAGCTGGGATCACCGACCAGGGTCACTCACTGAGACCTGCACCCAGACAGGGCTGGGATCACCGACCAGTCTCACTCACTGAGACCTGCACCCAGACAGAGCTGGGATCACCGACCAGGGTCACTCACTGAGACCTGCACCCAGACAGAGCTGTGATCATCGACCAGGGTCACTCACGCAGACCTGCACCCAGACAGAGCTGGGATCACCGACCAGTCTCACTCACTGAGACCTGCTCCCAGACAGAGCTGGGATCATCGACCAGGGTCACTCACGCAGACCTGCACCCAGACAGAGCTGGGATCTCTGACCAGGGTCACTCACTGAGACCTGCACCCATTCAGAGCTGGGATCACCGACCAGGGTCACTCACTGAGACCTGCACCCAGACAGGGCTGGGATCACTGACCAGTCTCACTCACTGAGACCTGCACCCAGACAGGGCTGGGATCACTGACCAGTCTCACTCACTGAGACCTGCACCCAGACAGACCTGGGATCACCGACCAGGGTCACTCACTGAGACCTGCACCCAGACAGAGCTGGGATCACCGACCAGGGTCACTCACTGAGACCTGCACCCAGACAGAGCTGGGATCACCAACCAGGGTCACTCACTGAGACCTGCACCCAGACAGGGCTGGGATCATCGACCAGGGTCACTCACTGAGACCTGCACCCAGACAGGGCTGGGATCACCGACCAGTCTCACTCACTGAGACCTGCACCCAGACAGAGCTGGGATCACCGACCAGGGTCACTCACTGAGACCTGCACCCAGACAGAGCTGGGATCATCCACCAGGGTCACTCACGCAGACCTGCACCCAGACAGAGCTGGGATCACCGACCAGGGTCACTCACTGAGACCTGCACCCAGACAGAGCTGGGTTCACCGACCAGGGTCACTCACTGAGACCTGCACCCAGACAGGGCTGGGATCACCGACCAGTCTCACTCACTGAGACCTGCACCCAGACAGAGATGGGATGACCGAACAGGGTCACTCACGAAGACCTGCACCCAGACAGAGCTGGGATCACCGACCAGGGTCACTCACGGAGACCTGCGCCCAGACAGGGCTGGGATTACCGACCAGGGTCACTCACTGAGACCTGCACCCAGACAGGACTGGGATCACCGACCAGTCTCACTCACTGAGACCTGCTCCCAGACAGAGCTGGGATCATCGACCAGGGTCACTCACGCAGACCTGCACCCAGACAGAGCTGGGATCTCTGACCAGGGTCACTCACTGAGACCTGCACCCATTCAGAGCTGGGATCACCGACCAGGGTCACTCACTGAGACCTGCACCCAGACAGGGCTGGGATCACCGACCAGTCTCACTCACTGAGACCTGCACCCAGACAGGGCTGGGATCACTGACCAGTCTCACTCACTGAGACCTGCACCCAGACAGGGCTGGGATCACTGACCAGTCTCACTCACTGAGACCTGCACCCAGACAGGGCTGGGATCACTGACCAGTCTCACTCACTGAGACCTGCACCCAGACAGGGCTGGGATCACTGACCAGTCTCACTCACTGAGACCTGCACCCAGACAGGGCTGGGATCACCGACCAGTCTCACTCACTGAGACCTGCACCCAGACAGAGCTGGGATTACTGACCAGTCCCACTCACTGAGACCTGCACCCAGACAGGGCTGGGATCACCGACCAGGGTCACTCACGGAGATCTGCACCCAGACAGAGCTGGGATCACCAACCAGGGTCACTCACGGAGACCTGCACCCAGACAGAACTGGGATGATCGACCAGGGTCACTCACGCAGACCTGCACCCAGACAGAGCTGGGATCACCGACCAGGGTCACTCACTGAGACCTGCACCCAGACAGGGCTGGGATCACCGACCAGTCTCACTCACTGAGACCTGCACCCAGACAGAGCTGGGATCACCGACCAGGGTCACTCACTGAGACCTGCACCCAGACAGAGCTGTGATCATCGACCAGGGTCACTCACGCAGACCTGCACCCAGACAGAGCTGGGATCACCGACCAGTCTCACTCACTGAGACCTGCTCCCAGACAGAGCTGGGATCATCGACCAGGGTCACTCACGCAGACCTGCACCCAGACAGAGCTGGGATCTCTGACCAGGGTCCCTCACTGAGACCTGCACCCATTCAGAGCTGGGATCACCGACCAGGGTCACTCACTGAGACCTGCACCCAGACAGGGCTGGGATCACTGACCAGTCTCACTCACTGAGACCTGCACCCAGACAGGGCTGGGATCACTGACCAGTCTCACTCACTGAGACCTGCACCCAGACAGAGCTGGGATCACCGACCAGGGTCACTCACTGAGACCTGCACCCAGACAGAGCTGGGATCACCGACCAGGGTCACTCACTGAGACCTGCACCCAGACAGAGCTGGGATCACCAACCAGGGTCACTCACTGAGACCTGCACCCAGACAGGGCTGGGATCATCGACCAGGGTCACTCACGGAGACCTGCACCCAGACAGAGCTGGGATCACCGACCAGGGACACTCACGGAGACCTGCACCCAGACAGAGCTGGGATCACCGACCAGGGTCACTCACGAAGACCTGCACCCAGACAGAGCTGGGATCACCGACCAAGGTCACTCACTGAGACCTGCAGCCAGACAGGGCTGGGATCACCGACCAGGGTCGCTCACTGAGACCTGCACCCAGACAGAGCTGGGATCACCGACCAGGGTCACTCACGGAGACCTGCACCCAGTCAGAGCTGGGATCACCGACCAGGGTCACTCACTGAGACCTGCACCCAGACAGGGCTGGGATCACCGACCAGGGTCACTCACGGAGACCTGCACCCAGACAGGGCTGGGATCACCGACCAGTCTCACTCACTGAGACCTGCACCCAGACAGGGCTGGGATCACCGAACAGGGTCGCTCACTGAGATCTGCACCCAGACAGGGCTGGGATCACCGACCAGGGTCACTCACTGAGACCTGCACCCAGACAGGGCTGGGATCACTGACCAGTGTCACTCACGGAGACCTGCACCCTGACAGAGCTGGGATCACTGACCAGTCTCACTCACTGAGACCTGCACCCAGACAGGGCTGGGATCACCGACCAGTCTCACTCACTGAGACCTGCACCCAGACAGGGCTGGGATCACCAACCAGCGTCACTCACTGAGACCTGAACCCAGACAGAGCTGGGATCATCGACCAGGGTCACTCACGCAGACTTGCACCCAGACAGAGCTGGGATCACCGACCAGTCTCACTCACTGAGACCTGCACCCAGACAGAGCTGGGATCATCAACCAGGGTCACTCACTGAGACCTTCACCCAGACAGGGCTGGGATCACCGACCAGTCTCACTCACTGAGACCTGCACCGAGACAGAGCTGGGATCACCGAACAGGGTCACTCACGAAGACCTGCACCCAGACAGAGCTGGGATCACCGACCAGGGTCACTCACGGAGACCTGCGCCCTGACAGGGCTGGGATTACCGACCAGGGTCACTCACTGAGACCTGCACCCAGACAGGACTGGGATCACCGACCAGTCTCACTCACTGAGACCTGCTCACAGACAGAGCTGGGATCATCGACCAGGGTCACTCACGCAGACCTGCACCCAGACAGAGCTGGGATCTCTGACCAGGGTCACTCACTGAGCCCTGCACCCATTCAGAGCTGGGATCACCGACCAGGGTCACTCACTGAGACCTGCACCCAGACAGGGCTGGGATCAACGACCAGTCTCACTCACTGAGACCTGCACCCAGACAAGGCTGGGATCACTGACCAGTCTCACTCACTGAGACCTGAACCCAGACAGGGCTGGGATCACTGACCAGTCTCACTCACTGAGACCTGCACCCAGACAGGGCTGGGATCACTGACCAGTCTCACTCACTGAGACCTGCACCCAGACAGGGCTGGGATCACCGACCAGTCTCACTCACTGAGACCTGCACCCAGACAGAGCTGGGATTACTGACCAGTCCCACTCACTGAGACCTGCACCCAGACAGGGCTGGGATCACCGACCAGGGTCACTCACTGAGATCTGCACCCAGACAGAGCTGGGATCACCAACTAGGGTCACTCACGGAGACCTGCACCCAGACAGAGCTGGGATGATCGACCAGGGTCACTCACGCAGACCTGCACCCAGACAGAGCTGGGATCACCGACCAGGGTCACTCACTGAGACTTGCACCCAGACAGGGCTGGGATCACCGACCAGTCTCACTCACTGAGACCTGCACCCAGACAGAGCTGGGATCACCGACCAGGGTCACTCACTGAGACCTGCACCCAGACAGAGCTGGGATCATCGACCAGGGTCACTCACGCAGACCTGCACCCAGACAGAGCTGGGATAATCGACCAGGGTCACTCACGCAGACCTGCACCCTCACAGTGCTGGGATCACCGACCAGCCTCACTCACTGAGACCTGCACCCAGACAGAGCTGGGATCACCGACCAGGGTCACTCACTGAGAACTGCACCCAGACAGAGCTGGGATCACCGACCAGGGTCACTGACGGAGACCTGCACCCAGACAGGGCTGGGATCACCGACCAGGGTCACTCACTGAGACCTGCACCCAGACAGGGCTGGGATCACCAACCAGTCTCACTCACTGAGACCTGCTCCCAGACAGAGCTGGGATCATCGACCAGGGTCACTCACGCAGACCTGCACCCAGACAGAGCTGGGATCTCTGACCAGGGTCACTCACTGAGACCTGCACCCATTCATAGCTGGGATCACCGACCATGGTCACTCACTGAGACCTGCACCCAGACAGGGCTGGGATCACCGACCAGTCTCACTCACTGAGACCTGCACCCAGACAGGGCTGGGATCACTGACCAGTCTCACTCACTGAGACCTGCACCCAGACAGGGCTAGGATCACTGACCAGTCCCACTCACTGAGACCTGCACCCAGACAGAGCTGGGATCACCGACCAGGGTCACTCACTGAGACCTGCACCCAGACAGAGCTGGGATCACCAGCCAGGGTCACTCACAGAGACCTGCACCCAGACAGAGCTGGGATCATCGACCAGGGTCACTCACGCAGACCTGCACCCAGACAGAGCTGGGATCACCGACCAGGGTCACTCACTGAGACCTGCACCCTGACAGAGCTGGGATCACTGACCAGTCTCACTCACTGAGACCTGCACCCAGACAGGGCTGGGATCACCGACCAGTCTCACTCACTGAGACCTGCACCCAGACAGGGCTGGGATCACCAACCAGCGTCACTCACTGAGACCTGAACCCAGACAGAGCTGGGATCATCGACCAGGGTCACTCACGCAGACTTGCACCCAGACAGAGCTGGGATCACCGACCAGTCTCACTCACTGAGACCTGCACCCAGACAGAGCTGGGATCATCAACCAGGGTCACTCACGCAGACCTGCACCCAGACAGAGCTGGGATCACCGACCAGGGTCACTCACTGAGACCTGCACCCAGACAGAGCTGGGATCACCGACCAGGGTCACTCACTGAGACCTTCACCCAGACAGGGCTGGGATCACCGACCAGTCTCACTCACTGAGACCTGCACCCAGACAGAGCTGGGATCACCGAACAGGGTCACTCACGAAGACCTGCACCCAGACAGAGCTGGGATCACCGACCAGGGTCACTCACGGAGACCTGCGCCCTGACAGGGCTAGGATTACCGACCAGGGTCACTCACTGAGACCTGCACCCAGACAGGACTGGGATCACCGACCAGTCTCACTCACTGAGACCTGCTCACAGACAGAGCTGGGATCATCGACCAGGGTCACTCACGCAGACCTGCACCCAGACAGAGCTGGGATCTCTGACCAGGGTCACTCACTGAGCCCTGCACCCATTCAGAGCTGGGATCACCGACCAGGGTCACTCACTGAGACCTGCACCCAGACAGGGCTGGGATCACCGACCAGTCTCACTCACTGAGACCTGCACCCAGACAAGGCTGGGATCACTGACCAGTCTCACTCACTGAGACCTGAACCCAGACAGGGCTGGGATCACTGACCAGTCTCACTCACTGAGACCTGCACCCAGACAGGGCTGGGATCACTGACCAGTCTCACTCACTGAGACCTGCACCCAGACAGGGCTGGGATCACCGACCAGTCTCACTCACTGAGACCTGCACCCAGACAGAGCTGGGATTACTGACCAGTCCCACTCACTGAGACCTGCACCCAGACAGGGCTGGGATCACCGACCAGGGTCACTCACTGAGATCTGCACCCAGACAGAGCTGGGATCACCAACTAGGGTCACTCACGGAGACCTGCACCCAGACAGAGCTGGGATGATCGACCAGGGTCACTCACGCAGACCTGCACCCAGACAGAGCTGGGATCACCGACCAGGGTCACTCACTGAGACTTGCACCCAGACAGGGCTGGGATCACCGACCAGTCTCACTCACTGAGACCTGCACCCAGACAGAGCTGGGATCACCGACCAGGGTCACTCACTGAGACCTGCACCCAGACAGAGCTGGGATCATCGACCAGGGTCACTCACGCAGACCTGCACCCAGACAGAGCTGGGAAAATCGACCAGGGTCACTCACGCAGACCTGCACCCTCACAGTGCTGGGATCACCGACCAGCCTCACTCACTGAGACCTGCACCCAGACAGAGCTGGGATCACCGACCAGGGTCACTCACTGAGAACTGCACCCAGACAGAGCTGGGATCACCGACCAGGGTCACTGACGGAGACCTGCACACAGACAGGGCTGGGATCACCGACCAGGGTCACTCACTGAGACCTGCACCCAGACAGGGCTGGGATCACCAACCAGTCTCACTCACTGAGACCTGCTCCCAGACAGAGCTGGGATCATCGACCAGGGTCACTCACGCAGACCTGCACCCAGACAGAGCTGGGATCTCTGACCAGGGTCACTCACTGAGACCTGCACCCATTCATAGCTGGGATCACCGACCATGGTCACTCACTGAGACCTGCACCCAGACAGGGCTGGGATCACCGACCAGTCTCACTCACTGAGACCTGCACCCAGACAGGGCTGGGATCACTGACCAGTCTCACTCACTGAGACCTGCACCCAGACAGGGCTAGGATCACTGACCAGTCCCACTCACTGAGACCTGCACCCAGACAGAGCTGGGATCACCGACCAGGGTCACTCACTGAGACCTGCACCCAGACAGAGCTGGGATCACCAGCCAGGGTCACTCACAGAGACCTGCACCCAGACAGAGCTGGGATCATCGACCAGGGTCACTCACGCAGACCTGCACCCAGACAGAGCTGGGATCACCGACCAGGGTCACTCACTGAGACCTGCACCCAGACAGGGCTGGGATCACCGACCAGTCTCACTCACTGAGACCTGCACCCAGACAGAGCTGGGATCACCGACCAGGGTCACTCACGCAGACCTGCACCCAGACAGAGCTGGGATCACCGACCAGGGTCACTCACTGAGACCTGCACCCAGACAGTGCTGGGATCACCGACCAGTCTCACTCACTGAGACCTGCAACCAGACAGAGCTGGGATCACCGACCAGGGTCACTCACTGAGAACTGCACCCAGACAGAGCTGGGATCACCGACCAGGGTCACTCACGGAGACCTGCACCCAGACAGGGCTGGGATCACCGACCAGGGTAACTCACTGAGACCTGCACCCAGACAGGGCTGGGATCACCGACCAGTCTCACTCACTGAGACCTGCTCCCAGACAGAGCTGGGATCACCGACCAGGGTCGGTCACTGAGACCTGCACCCAGACAGAGCTGGGATCACCGACCAGGGTCACTCACTGAGACCTGCACCCAGACAGAGCTGGGATCACCGACCAGGGTCACTCACGGAGACCTGCGCCCTGACAGGGCTGGGATTACCGACCAGGGTCACTCACTGAGACCTGCACCCAGACAGGACTGGGATCACCGAACAGTCTCACTCACTGAGACCTGCTCACAGACAGAGCTGGGATCATCGACCAGGGTCACTCACGCAGACCTGCACCCAGACAGAGCTGGGATCTCTGACCAGGGTCACTCACTGAGTCCTGCACCCATTCAGAGCTGGGATCACCGACCAGGGTCACTCACTGAGACCTGCACCCAGACAGGGCTGGGATCACCGACCAGTCTCACTCACTGAGACCTGCACCCAGACAAGGCTGGGATCACTGACCAGTCTCACTCACTGAGACCTGAACCCAGACAGGGCTGGGATCACTGACCAGTCTCACTCACTGAGACCTGCACCCAGACAGGGCTGGGATCACTGACCAGTCTCACTCACTGAGACCTGCACCCAGACAGGGCTGGGATCACCGACCAGTCTCACTCACTGAGACCTGCACCCAGACAGAGCTGGGATTACTGACCAGTCCCACTCACTGAGACCTGCACCCAGACAGGGCTGGGATCACCGACCAGGGTCACTCACTGAGATCTGCACCCAGACAGAGCTGGGATCACCAACTAGGGTCACTCACGGAGACCTGCACCCAGACAGAGCTGGGATGATCGACCAGGGTCACTCACGCAGACCTGCACCCAGACAGAGCTGGGATCACCGACCAGGGTCACTCACTGAGACTTGCACCCAGACAGGGCTGGGATCACCGACCAGTCTCACTCACTGAGACCTGCACCCAGACAGAGCTGGGATCACCGACCAGGGTCACTCACTGAGACCTGCACCCAGACAGAGCTGGGATCATCGACCAGGGTCACTCACGCAGACCTGCACCCAGACAGAGCTGGGATAATCGACCAGGGTCACTCACGCAGACCTGCACCCTCACAGTGCTGGGATCACCGACCAGCCTCACTCACTGAGACCTGCACCCAGACAGAGCTGGGATCACCGACCAGGGTCACTCACTGAGAACTGCACCCAGACAGAGATGGGATCACCGACCAGGGTCACTGACGGAGACCTGCACCCAGACAGGGCTGGGATCACCGACCAGGGTCACTCACTGAGACCTGCACCCAGACAGGGCTGGGATCACCGACCAGGGTCACTCACGCAGACCTGCACCCAGACAGAGCTGGGATCTCTGACCAGGGTCACTCACTGAGACCTGCACCCATTCATAGCTGGGATCACCGACCATGGTCACTCACTGAGACCTGCACCCAGACAGGGCTGGGATCACCGACCAGTCTCACTCACTGAGACCTGCACCGAGACAGGGCTGGGATCACTGACCAGTCTCACTCACTGAGACCTGCACCCAGACAGGGCTGGGATCACTGACCAGTCCCACTCACTGAGACCTGCACACAGACAGAGCTGGGATCACCGACCAGGGTCACTCACTGAGACCTGCACCCAGATAGAGCTGGGATCACCAACCAGGGTCACTCACAGAGACCTGCACCCAGACAGAGCTGGGATCATCGACCAGGGTCACTCACGCAGACCTGCACCCAGACAGAGCTGGGATCACCGACCAGGGTCACTCACGGAGACCTGCGCCCTGACAGGGCTGGGATTACCGACCAGGGTCACTCACTGAGACCTGCACCCAGACAGGACTGGGATCACCGAACAGTCTCACTCACTGAGACCTGCTCACAGACAGAGCTGGGATCATCGACCAGGGTCACTCACGCAGACCTGCACCCAGACAGAGCTGGGATCTCTGACCAGGGTCACTCACTGAGTCCTGCACCCATTCAGAGCTGGGATCACCGACCAGGGTCACTCACTGAGACCTGCACCCAGACAGGGCTGGGATCACCGACCAGTCTCACTCACTGAGACCTGCACCCAGACAAGGCTGGGATCACTGACCAGTCTCACTCACTGAGACCTGAACCCAGACAGGGCTGGGATCACTGACCAGTCTCACTCACTGAGACCTGCACCCAGACAGGGCTGGGATCACTGACCAGTCTCACTCACTGAGACCTGCACCCAGACAGGGCTGGGATCACCGACCAGTCTCACTCACTGAGACCTGCACCCAGACAGAGCTGGGATTACTGACCAGTCCCACTCACTGAGACCTGCACCCAGACAGGGCTGGGATCACCGACCAGGGTCACTCACTGAGATCGGCACCCAGACAGAGCTGGGATCACCAACTAGGGTCACTCACGGAGACCTGCACCCAGACAGAGCTGGGATGATCGACCAGGGTCACTCACGCAGACCTGCACCCAGACAGAGCTGGGATCACCGACCAGGGTCACTCACTGAGACTTGCACCCAGACAGGGCTGGGATCACCGACCAGTCTCACTCACTGAGACCTGCACCCAGACAGAGCTGGGATCACCGACCAGGGTCACTCACTGAGACCTGCACCCAGACAGAGCTGGGATCATCGACCAGGGTCACTCACGCAGACCTGCACCCAGACAGAGCTGGGATAATCGACCAGGGTCACTCACGCAGACCTGCACCCTCACAGTGCTGGGATCACCGACCAGCCTCACTCACTGAGACCTGCACCCAGACAGAGCTGGGATCACCGACCAGGGTCACTCACTGAGAACTGCACCCAGACAGAGATGGGATCACCGACCAGGGTCACTGACGGAGACCTGCACCCAGACAGGGCTGGGATCACCGACCAGGGTCACTCACTGAGACCTGCACCCAGACAGGGCTGGGATCACCGACCAGGGTCACTCACGCAGACCTGCACCCAGACAGAGCTGGGATCTCTGACCAGGGTCACTCACTGAGACCTGCACCCATTCATAGCTGGGATCACCGACCATGGTCACTCACTGAGACCTGCACCCAGACAGGGCTGGGATCACCGACCAGTCTCACTCACTGAGACCTGCACCGAGACAGGGCTGGGATCACTGACCAGTCTCACTCACTGAGACCTGCACCCAGACAGGGCTGGGATCACTGACCAGTCCCACTCACTGAGACCTGCACACAGACAGAGCTGGGATCACCGACCAGGGTCACTCACTGAGACCTGCACCCAGATAGAGCTGGGATCACCAACCAGGGTCACTCACAGAGACCTGCACCCAGACAGAGCTGGGATCATCGACCAGGGTCACTCACGCAGACCTGCACCCAGACAGAGCTGGGATCACCGACCAGGGTCACTCACTGAGACCTGCACCCAGACAGGGCTGGGATCACCGACCAGTCTCACTCACTGAGACCTGCACCCAGACAGAGCTGGGATCACCGACCAGGGTCACTCACTGAGACCTGCACCCAGACAGAGCTGGGATCATCGACCAGGGTCACTCACGCAGACCTGCACCCAGACAGAGCTGGGATCACCGACCAGGGTCACTCACTGAGACCTGCACCCAGACAGTGCTGGGATCACCGACCAGTCTCACTCACTGAGACCTGCACCCAGACAGAGCTGGGATCACCGACCAGGGTCACTCACTGAGAACTGCACCCAGACAGAGCTGGGATCACCGACCAGGGTCACTCACGGAGACCTGCACCCAGACAGGGCTGGGATCACCGACCAGGGTCACTCACTGAGACCTGCACCCAGACAGGGCTGGGATCACCGACCAGTCTCACTCACTGAGACCTGCTCCCAGACAGAGCTGGGATCACCGACCAGGGTCGCCCACTGAGACCTGCACCCAGACAGAGCTGGGATCACCGACCAGGGTCACTCACTGAGACCTGCACCCAGACAGAGCTGGGATCACCGACCAGGGTCACTCACGGAGACCTGCGCCCTGACAGGGCTGGGATTACCGACCAGGGTCACTCACTGAGACCTGCACCCAGACAGGACTGGGATCACCGAACAGTCTCACTCACTGAGACCTGCTCACAGACAGAGCTGGGATCATCGACCAGGGTCACTCACGCAGACCTGCACCCAGACAGAGCTGGGATCTCTGACCAGGGTCACTCACTGAGACCTGCACCCATTCAGAGCTTGGATCACCGACCAGGGTCACTCACTGAGACCTGCACCCAGACAGGGCTGGGATCACCGACCAGTCTCACTCACTGAGACCTGCACCCAGACAAGGCTGGGATCACTGACCAGTCTCACTCACTGAGACCTTAACCCAGACAGGGCTGGGATCACTGACCAGTTTCACTCACTGAGACCTGCACCCAGACAGGGCTGGGATCACTGACCAGTCTCACTCACTGAGACCTGCACCCAGACAGGGCTGGGAAAACCGACCAGTCTCACTCACTGAGACCTGCACCCAGACAGAGCTGGGATTACTGACCAGTCCCACTCACTGAGACCTGCACCCAGACAGGGCTGGGATCACCGACCAGGGTCACTCACTGAGATCTGCACCCAGACAGAGCTGGGATCACCAACCAGGGTCACTCACGGAGAACTGCACCCAGACAGAGCTGGGATGATCGACCAGGGTCACTCACGCAGACCTGCACCCAGACAGAGCTGGGATCACCGACCAGGGTCACTCACTGAGACCTGCACCCAGACAGGGCTGGGATCACCGACCAGTCTCACTCACTGAGACCTGCACCCAGACAGAGCTGGGATCACCGACCAGGGTCACTCACTGAGACCTGCACCCAGACAGAGCTGGGATCACCGACCAGGGTCACTCACTGAGACCTGCACCCAGACAGAGCTGGGATCATCGACCAGGGTCACTCACGCAGACCTGCACCCAGACAGAGCTGGGATAATCGACCAGGGTCACTCACGCAGACCTGCACCCTCACAGTGCTGGGATCACCGACCAGCCTCACTCACTGAGACCTGCACCCAGACAGAGCTGGGATCACCGACCAGGGTCACTCACTGAGAACTGCACCCAGACAGAGCTGGGATCACCGACCAGGGTCACTGACGGAGACCTGCACCCAGACAGGGCTGGGATCACCGACCAGGGTCACTCACTGAGACCTGCACCCAGACAGGGCTGGGATCACCGACCAGTCTCACTCACTGAGACCTGCTCCCAGACAGAGCTGGGATCATCGACCAGGGTCACTCACGCAGACCTGCACCCTGACAGAGCTGGGATCTCTGACCAGGGTCACTCACTGAGACCTGCACCCATTCATAGCTGGGATCACCGACCATGGTCACTCACTGAGACCTGCACCCAGACAGGGCTGGGATCACCGACCAGTCTCACTCACTGAGACCTGCACCCAGACAGGGCTGGGATCACTGACCAGTCTCACTCACTGAGAACTGCACCCAGACAGGGCTGGGATCACTGACCAGTCCCACTCACTGAGACCTGCACCCAGACAGAGCTGGGATCACCGACCAGGGTCACTCACTGAGACCTGCACCCAGACAGAGCTGGGATCACCAACCAGGGTCACTCACGGAGACCTGCACCCAGACAGAGCTGGGATCATCGACCAGGGTCACTCACGCAGACCTGCACCCAGACAGAGCTGGGATCACCGACCAGGGTCACTCACTGAGACCTGCACCCAGACAGGGCTGGGATCACCGACCAGTCTCACTCACTGAGACCTGCACCCAGACAGAGCTGGGATCACCGACCAGGGTCACTCACTGAGACCTGCACCCAGACAGAGCTGGGATCATCGACCAGGGTCACTCACGCAGACCTGCACCCAGACAGAGCTGGGATCACCGACCAGGGTCACTCACTGAGACCTGCACCCAGACAGTGCTGGGATCACCGACCAGTCTCACTCACTGAGACCTGCACCCAGACAGAGCTGGGATCACCGACCAGGGTCACTCACTGAGAACTGAACCCAGACAGAGCTGGGATCACCGACCAGGGTCACTCACGGAGACCTGCACCCAGACAGGGCTGGGATCACCGACCAGGGTCACTCACTGAGACCTGCACCCAGACAGGGCTGGGATCACCGACCAGTCTCACTCACTGAGACCTGCTCCCAGACAGAGCTGGGATCACCGACCAGGGTCGCTCACTGAGACCTGCACCCAGACAGAGCTGGGATCACCGACCAGGGTCACTCACTGAGACCTGCACCCAGACAGGGCTGGGATCACCGACCAGGGTCAGTCACGGAGACCTGCACCCAGACAGAGCTGGGATCACCGACCAGGGTCACTCACGTAGACCTGCACCCAGACAGAGCTGGGATCACCGACCAGTCTCACTCACTGAGACCTGCACCCAGACAGAGCTGGGATCACCGACCAGGGTCACTCACTGAGACCTGTACCCAGACAGGGCTGGGATCACCGACCAGGGTCACTCACTGAGACCTGCACCCAGACAGGACTGGGATCACTGACCAGGGTCACTCACGGAGACCTGCACCCAGACAGAGCTGGGATCACTGACCAGTCTCACTCACTGAGACCTGCACCCAGACAGGGCTGGGATCACCGACCAGTCTCACTCACTGAGACCTGCACCCAGACAGGGCTGGGATCACCAACCAGGGTCACTCATTGAGACCTGAACCCAGACAGAGCTGGGATCATCGACCAGGGTCACTCACGCAGACCTGCACCCAGACAGAGCTGGGATCACCGACCAGGGTCACTCACTGAGACCTGCACCCAGACAGGGCTGGGATCACCGACCAGTCTCACTCACTGAGACCTGCACCCAGACAGAGCTGGGATCACCGACCAGGGTCACTCACTGAGACCTGCACCCAGACAGAGCTGGGATCATCGACCAGGGTCACTCACGCAGACCTGCATCCAGACAGAGCTGGGATCACCGACCAGGGTCACTCACTGAGACCTGCACCCAGACAGTGCTGGGATCACCGACCAGTCTCACTCACTGAGACCTGCACCCAGACAGAGCTGGGATCACCGACAGGGTCACTCACTGAGAACTGCACCCAGACAGAGCTGGGATCACCGACCAGGGTCACTCACGGAGACCTGCACCCAGACAGGGCTGGGATCACCGACCAGGGTCACTCACTGAGACCTGCACCCAGACAGGGCTGGGATCACCGACCAGTCTCACTCACTGAGACCTGCTCCCAGACAGAGCTGGGATCATCGACCAGGGTCACTCACGCAGACCTGTACCCAGACAGAGCTGGGATCTCTGACCAGGGTCACTCACTGAGACCTGCAACCATTCAGAGCTGGGATCACCGACCAGGGTCACTCACTGAGACCTGCACCCAGACAGGGCTGGGATCACCGACCAGTCTCACTCACTGAGACCTGCACCCAGACAGGGCTGGGATCACTGACCAGTCTCACTCACTGAGACCTGCACCCAGACAGGGCTGGGATCACTGACCAGTCTCACTCACTGAGACCTGCACCCAGACAGAGCTGGGATCACCGACCAGGGTCACTCACTGAGACCTGCACCCAGACAGGGCTGGGATCACCGACCAGTCTCACTCACTGAGACCTGCACCCAGACAAGGCTGGGATCACTGACCAGTCTCACTCACTGAGACCTGAACCCAGACAGGGCTGGGATCACTGACCAGTTTCACTCACTGAGACCTGCACCCAGACAGGGCTGGGATCACTGACCAGTCTCACTCACTGAGACCTGCACCCAGACAGGGCTGGGATCACCGACCAGTCTCACTCACTGAGACCTGCACCCAGACAGAGCTGGGATTACTGACCAGTCCCACTCACTGAGACCTGCACCCAGACAGGGCTGGGATCACCGACCAGGGTCACTCACTGGGATCTGCACCCAGACAGAGCTGGGATCACCAACCAGGGTCACTCACGGAGAACTGCACCCAGACAGAGCTGGGATGATCGACCAGGGTCACTCACGCAGACCTGCACCCAGACAGAGCTGGGATCACCGACCAGGGTCACTCACTGAGACCTGCACCCAGACAGGGCTGGGATCACCGACCAGTCTCACTCACTGAGACCTGCACCCAGACAGAGCTGGGATCACCGACCAGGGTCACTCACTGAGACCTGCACCCAGACAGAGCTGGGATCACCGACCAGGGTCACTCACTGAGACCTGCACCCAGACAGAGCTGGGATCATCGACCAGGGTCACTCACGCAGACCTGCACCCAGACAGAGCTGGGATAATCGACCAGGGTCACTCACGCAGACCTGCACCCTCACAGTGCTGGGATCACCGACCAGCCTCACTCACTGAGACCTGCACCCAGACAGAGCTGGGATCACCGACCAGGGTCACTCACTGAGAACTGCACCCAGACAGAGCTGGGATCACCGACCAGGGTCACTGACGGAGACCTGCACCCAGACAGGGCTGGGATCACCGACCAGGGTCACTCACTGAGACCTGCACCCAGACAGGGCTGGGATCACCGACCAGTCTCACTCACTGAGACCTGCTCCCAGACAGAGCTGGGATCATCGACCAGGGTCACTCACGCAGACCTGCACCCTGACAGAGCTGGGATCTCTGACCAGGGTCACTCACTGAGACCTGCACCCATTCATAGCTGGGATCACCGACCATGGTCACTCACTGAGACCTGCACCCAGACAGGGCTGGGATCACTGACCAGTCCCACTCACTGAGACCTGCACCCAGACAGAGCTGGGATCACCGACCAGGGTCACTCACTGAGACCTGCACCCAGACAGAGCTGGGATCACCAACCAGGGTCACTCACGGAGACCTGCACCCAGACAGAGCTGGGATCATCGACCAGGGTCACTCACGCAGACCTGCACCCAGACAGAGCTGGGATCACCGACCAGGGTCACTCACTGAGACCTGCACCCAGACAGGGCTGGGATCACCGACCAGTCTCACTCACTGAGACCTGCACCCAGACAGAGCTGGGATCACCGACCAGGGTCACTCACTGAGACCTGCACCCAGACAGAGCTGGGATCATCGACCAGGGTCACTCACGCAGACCTGCACCCAGACAGAGCTGGGATCACCGACCAGGGTCACTCACTGAGACCTGCACCCAGACAGTGCTGGGATCACCGACCAGTCTCACTCACTGAGACCTGCACCCAGACAGAGCTGGGATCACCGACCAGGGTCACTCACTGAGAACTGAACCCAGACAGAGCTGGGATCACCGACCAGGGTCACTCACGGAGACCTGCACCCAGACAGGGCTGGGATCACCGACCAGGGTCACTCACTGAGACCTGCACCCAGACAGGGCTGGGATCACCGACCAGTCTCACTCACTGAGACCTGCTCCCAGACAGAGCTGGGATCACCGACCAGGGTCGCTCACTGAGACCTGCACCCAGACAGAGCTGGGATCACCGACCAAGGTCACTCACTGAGACCTGCACCCAGACAGGGCTGGGATCACCGACCAGGGTCAGTCACGGAGACCTGCACCCAGACAGAGCTGGGATCACCGACCAGGGTCACTCACGTAGACCTGCACCCAGACAGAGCTGGGATCACCGACCAGTCTCACTCACTGAGACCTGCACCCAGACAGAGCTGGGATCACCGACCAGGGTCACTCACTGAGACCTGTACCCAGACAGGGCTGGGATCACCGACCAGGGTCACTCACTGAGACCTGCACCCAGACAGGACTGGGATCACTGACCAGGGTCACTCACGGAGACCTGCACCCAGACAGAGCTGGGATCACTGACCAGTCTCACTCACTGAGACCTGCACCCAGACAGGGCTGGGATCACCGACCAGTCTCACTCACTGAGACCTGCACCCAGACAGGGCTGGGATCACCAACCAGGGTCACTCATTGAGACCTGAACCCAGACAGAGCTGGGATCATCGACCAGGGTCACTCACGCAGACCTGCACCCAGACAGAGCTGGGATCACCGACCAGGGTCACTCACTGAGACCTGCACCCAGACAGGGCTGGGATCACCGACCAGTCTCACTCACTGAGACCTGCACCCAGACAGAGCTGGGATCACCGACCAGGGTCACTCACTGAGACCTGCACCCAGACAGAGCTGGGATCATCGACCAGGGTCACTCACGCAGACCTGCATCCAGACAGAGCTGGGATCACCGAACAGGGTCACTCACTGAGACCTGCACCCAGACAGTGCTGGGATCACCGACCAGTCTCACTCACTGAGACCTGCACCCAGACAGAGCTGGGATCACCGACAGGGTCACTCACTGAGAACTGCACCCAGACAGAGCTGGGATCACCGACCAGGGTCACTCACGGAGACCTGCACCCAGACAGGGCTGGGATCACCGACCAGGGTCACTCACTGAGACCTGCACCCAGACAGGGCTGGGATCACCGACCAGTCTCACTCACTGAGACCTGCTCGCAGACAGAGCTGGGATCATCGACCAGGGTCACTCACGCAGACCTGCACCCAGACAGAGCTGGGATCTCTGACCAGGGTCACTCACTGAGACCTGCACCCATTCAGAGCTGGGATCACCGACCAGGGTCACTCACTGAGACCTGCACCCAGACAGGGCTGGGATCACCGACCAGTCTCACTCACTGAGACCTGCACCCAGACAGGGCTGGGATCACTGACCAGTCTCACTCACTGAGACCTGCACCCAGACAGGGCTGGGATCACTGACCAGTCTCACTCACTGAGACCTGCACCCAGACAGAGCTGGGATCACCGACCAGGGTCACTCACTGAGTCCTGCACCCAGACAGAGCTGGGATCACCGACCAGGGTCACTCACTGAGACCTGCACCCAGACAGAGCTGGGATCACCAACCAGGGTCACTCACTGAGACCTGCACCCAGACAGGCCTGGGATCATCGACCAGGGTCACTCACGGAGACCTGCACCCAGACAGAGCTGGGATCACCGACCAGGGTCACACACGGAGACCTGCACCCAGACAGAGCTGGGATCACCGACCAGGGTCACTCACGAAGACCTGCACCCAGACAGAGCTGGGATCACCGACCAGGGTCACTCACTGAGACCTGCAGCCAGACAGGGCTGGGATCACCGACCAGGGTCACTCACTGAGACCTGCACCCAGACAGGGCTGGGATCACCGACCAGTCTCACTCACTGAGACCTGCTCCCAGACAGAGCTGGGATCACCGACCAGGTTCGCTCACTGAGACCTGCACCCAGACAGAGCTGGGATCACCGACCAGGGTCACTCACTGAGACCTGCACCCAGACAGGGCTGGGATCACCGACCAGGGTCACTCACGGAGACCTGCACCCAGACAGAGCTGGGATCACCGACCAGTCTCACTCACTGAGACCTGCACCCAGACAGGGCTGGGATCACCGAACAGGGTCGCTCACTGAGACCTGCACCCAGACAGGGCTGGGATCACCGACCAGGGTCACTCACTGAGACCTGCACCCAGACAGGGCTGGGATCACTGACCAGGGTCACTCACGGAGACCTGCACCCAGACAGAGCTGGGATCACTGACCAGTCTCACTCACTGAGACCTGCACCCAGACTGGGCTGGGATCACTGACCAGTCTCACTCACTGAGACCTGCACCCAGACAGGGCTGGGATCACCAACCAGGGTCACTCACTGAGACCTGAACCCAGACAGAGCTGGGATCATCGACCAGGGTCACTCACGCAGACCTGCACCCAGACAGAGCTGGGATCACCGACCAGGGTCACTCACTGAGACCTGCACCCAGACAGGGCTGGGATCACCGACCAGTCTCACTCACTGAGACCTGCACCCAGACAGAGCTGGGATCACCGACCAGGGTCACTCACTGAGACCTGCACCCAGACAGAGCTGGGATCATCAACCAGGGTCACTCACGCAGACCTCCACCCAGACAGAGCTGGGATCACCGACCAGGGTCACTCACTGAGACCTGCACCCAGACAGAGCTGGGATCACCGACCAGGGTCACTCACTGAGACCTGCACCCAGACAGAGCTGGGATCACCGACCAGGGTCAATCACTGAGACCTGCACCCAGAAAGGGCTGGGATCACCGACCAGTCTCACTCACTGAGACCTGCACCCAGACAGAGCTGGGATCACCGAACAGGGTCACTCACGAAGACCTGCACCCAGACAGAGCTGGGATCACCGACCAGGGTCACTCACGGAGACCTGCGCCCAGACAGGGCTGGGATTACCGACCAGGGTCACTCACTGAGACCTGCACCCAGACAGGACTGGGATCACCGACCAGTCTCACTCACTGAGACCTGCTCCCAGACAGAGCTGGGATCATCGACCAGGGTCACTCACGCAGACCTGCACCCAGACAGAGCTGGGATCTCTGACCAGGGTCACTCACTGAGACCTGCACCCATTCAGAGCTGGGATCACCGACCAGGGTCACTCACTGAGACCTGCACCCAGACAGGGCTGGGATCACCGACCAGTCTCACTCACTGAGACCTGCACCCAGACAGGGTTGGGATCACTGACCAGTCTCACTCACTGAGACCTGCACCCAGACAGGGCTGGGATCACTGACCAGTCTCACTCACTGAGACCTGCACCCAGACAGGGCTGGGATCACGGACCAGTCTCACTCACTGAGACCTGCACCCAGACAGAGCTGGGATTACTGACCAGTCCCACTCACTGAGACCTGCATCCAGACAGTGCTGGGATCACCGACGAGGGTCACTCACTGAGACCTGCAACCAGACAGAGCTGGGATCACCAACCAGGGTCAATCACGGAGACCTGCACCCAGACAGAGCTGGGATGATCGACCAGGGTCACTGACGCAGACCTGCACCCAGACAGAGCTGGGATCACCGACCAGGGTCACTCACTGAGACCTGCACCCAGACAGGGCTGGGATCACCGACCAGTCTCACTCACTGAGACCTGCACCCAGACAGGGCTGGGATCACTGACCAGTCTCACTCACTGAGACCTGCACCCAGACAGGGCTGGGATCACTGACCAGTCCCACTCACTGAGACCTGCACCCAGACAGAGCTGGGATCACTGACCAGTCTCACTCACTGAGACCTGCACCCAGACAGGGCTGGGATCACCGACCAGTCTCACTCACTGAGACCTGCACCCAGACAGGGCTGGGATCACCAACCAGGGTCACTCATTGAGACCTGAACCCAGACAGAGCTGGGATCATCGACCAGGGTCACTCACGCAGACCTGCACCCAGACAGAGCTGGGATCACCGACCAGGGTCACTCACTGAGACCTGCACCCAGACAGGGCTGGGATCACCGACCAGTCTCACTCACTGAGACCTGCACCCAGACAGAGCTGGGATCACCGACCAGGGTCACTCACTGAGACCTGCACCCAGACAGAGCTGGGATCATCGACCAGGGTCACTCACGCAGACCTGCATCCAGACAGAGCTGGGATCACCGACCAGGGTCACTCACTGAGACCTGCACCCAGACAGTGCTGGGATCACCGACCAGTCTCACTCACTGAGACCTGCACCCAGACAGAGCTGGGATCACCGACAGGGTCACTCACTGAGAACTGCACCCAGACAGAGCTGGGATCACCGACCAGGGTCACTCACGGAGACCTGCACCCAGACAGGGCTGGGATCACCGACCAGGGTCACTCACTGAGACCTGCACCCAGACAGGGCTGGGATCACCGACCAGTCTCACTCACTGAGACCTGCTCCCAGACAGAGCTGGGATCATCGACCAGGGTCACTCACGCAGACCTGCACCCAGACAGAGCTGGGATCTCTGACCAGGGTCACTCACTGAGACCTGCACCCATTCAGAGCTGGGATCACCGACCAGGGTCACTCACTGAGACCTGCACCCAGACAGGGCTGGGATCACCGACCAGTCTCACTCACTGAGACCTGCACCCAGACAGGGCTGGGATCACTGACCAGTCTCACTCACTGAGACCTGCACCCAGACAGGGCTGGGATCACTGACCAGTCTCACTCACTGAGACCTGCACCCAGACAGAGCTGGGATCACCGACCAGGGTCACTCACTGAGACCTGCACCCAGACAGGGCTGGGATCACCGACCAGTCTCACTCACTGAGACCTGCACCCAGACAAGGCTGGGATCACTGACCAGTCTCACTCACTGAGACCTGAACCCAGACAGGGCTGGGATCACTGACCAGTTTCACTCACTGAGACCTGCACCCAGACAGGGCTGGGATCACTGACCAGTCTCACTCACTGAGACCTGCACCCAGACAGGGCTGGGATCACCGACCAGTCTCACTCACTGAGACCTGCACCCAGACAGAGCTGGGATTACTGACCAGTCCCACTCACTGAGACCTGCACCCAGACAGGGCTGGGATCACCGACCAGGGTCACTCACTGAGATCTGCACCCAGACAGAGCTGGGATCACCAACCAGGGTCACTCACGGAGAACTGCACCCAGACAGAGCTGGGATGATCGACCAGGGTCACTCACGCAGACCTGCACCCAGACAGAGCTGGGATCACCGACCAGGGTCACTCACTGAGACCTGCACACAGACAGGGCTGGGATCACCGACCAGTCTCACTCACTGAGACCTGCACCCAGACAGAGCTGGGATCACCGACCAGGGTCACTCACTGAGACCTGCACCCAGACAGAGCTGGGATCACCGACCAGGGTCACTCACTGAGACCTGCACCCAGACAGAGCTGGGATCATCGACCAGGGTCACTCACGCAGACCTGCACCCAGACAGAGCTGGGATAATCGACCAGGGTCACTCACGCAGACCTGCACCCTCACAGTGCTGGGATCACCGACCAGCCTCACTCACTGAGACCTGCACCCAGACAGAGCTGGGATCACCGACCAGGGTCACTCACTGAGAACTGCACCCAGACAGAGCTGGGATCACCGACCAGGGTCACTGACGGAGACCTGCACCCAGACAGGGCTGGGATCACCGACCAGGGTCACTCACTGAGACCTGCACCCAGACAGGGCTGGGATCACCGACCAGTCTCACTCACTGAGACCTGCTCCCAGACAGAGCTGGGATCATCGACCAGGGTCACTCACGCAGACCTGCACCCTGACAGAGCTGGGATCTCTGACCAGGGTCACTCACTGAGACCTGCACCCATTCATAGCTGGGATCACCGACCATGGTCACTCACTGAGACCTGCACCCAGACAGGGCTGGGATCACTGACCAGTCCCACTCACTGAGACCTGCACCCAGACAGAGCTGGGATCACCGACCAGGGTCACTCACTGAGACCTGCACCCAGACAGAGCTGGGATCACCAACCAGGGTCACTCACGGAGACCTGCACCCAGACAGAGCTGGGATCATCGACCAGGGTCACTCACGCAGACCTGCACCCAGACAGAGCTGGGATCACCGACCAGGGTCACTCACTGAGACCTGCACCCAGACAGGGCTGGGATCACCGACCAGTCTCACTCACTGAGACCTGCACCCAGACAGAGCTGGGATCACCGACCAGGGTCACTCACTGAGACCTGCACCCAGACAGAGCTGGGATCATCGACCAGGGTCACTCACGCAGACCTGCACCCAGACAGAGCTGGGATCACCGACCAGGGTCACTCACTGAGACCTGCACCCAGACAGTGCTGGGATCACCGACCAGTCTCACTCACTGAGACCTGCACCCAGACAGAGCTGGGATCACCGACCAGGGTCACTCACTGAGAACTGAACCCAGACAGAGCTGGGATCACCGACCAGGGTCACTCACGGAGACCTGCACCCAGACAGGGCTGGGATCACCGACCAGGGTCACTCACTGAGACCTGCACCCAGACAGGGCTGGGATCACCGACCAGTCTCACTCACTGAGACCTGCTCCCAGACAGAGCTGGGATCACCGACCAGGGTCGCTCACTGAGACCTGCACCCAGACAGAGCTGGGATCACCGACCAGGGTCACTCACTGAGACCTGCACCCAGACAGGGCTGGGATCACCAACCAGGGTCAGTCACGGAGACCTGCACCCAGACAGAGCTGGGATCACCGACCAGGGTCACTCACGTAGACCTGCACCCAGACAGAGCTGGGATCACCGACCAGTCTCACTCACTGAGACCTGCACCCAGACAGAGCTGGGATCACCGACCAGGGTCACTCACTGAGACCTGTACCCAGACAGGGCTGGGATCACCGACCAGGGTCACTCACTGAGACCTGCACCCAGACAGGACTGGGATCACTGACCAGGGTCACTCACGGAGACCTGCACCCAGACAGAGCTGGGATCACTGACCAGTCTCACTCACTGAGACCTGCACCCAGACAGGGCTGGGATCACCGACCAGTCTCACTCACTGAGACCTGCACCCAGACAGGGCTGGGATCACCAACCAGGGTCACTCATTGAGACCTGAACCCAGACAGAGCTGGGATCATCGACCAGGGTCACTCACGCAGACCTGCACCCAGACAGAGCTGGGATCACCGACCAGGGTCACTCACTGAGACCTGCACCCAGACAGGGCTGGGATCACCGACCAGTCTCACTCACTGAGACCTGCACCCAGACAGAGCTGGGATCACCGACCAGGGTCACTCACTGAGACCTGCACCCAGACAGAGCTGGGATCATCGACCAGGGTCACTCACGCAGACCTGCATCCAGACAGAGCTGGGATCACCGACCAGGGTCACTCACTGAGACCTGCACCCAGACAGTGCTGGGATCACCGACCAGTCTCACTCACTGAGACCTGCACCCAGACAGAGCTGGGATCACCGACAGGGTCACTCACTGAGAACTGCACCCAGACAGAGCTGGGATCACCGACCAGGGTCACTCACGGAGACCTGCACCCAGACAGGGCTGGGATCACCGACCAGGGTCACTCACTGAGACCTGCACCCAGACAGGGCTGGGATCACCGACCAGTCTCACTCACTGAGACCTGCTCGCAGACAGAGCTGGGATCATCGACCAGGGTCACTCACGCAGACCTGCACCCAGACAGAGCTGGGATCTCTGACCAGGGTCACTCACTGAGACCTGCACCCATTCAGAGCTGGGATCACCGACCAGGGTCACTCACTGAGACCTGCACCCAGACAGGGCTGGGATCACCGACCAGTCTCACTCACTGAGACCTGCACCCAGACAGGGCTGGGATCACTGACCAGTCTCACTCACTGAGACCTGCACCCAGACAGGGCTGGGATCACTGACCAGTCTCACTCACTGAGACCTGCACCCAGACAGAGCTGGGATCACCGACCAGGGTCACTCACTGAGACCTGCACCCAGACAGAGCTGGGATCACCGACCAGGGTCACTCACTGAGACCTGCACCCAGACAGAGCTGGGATCACCAACCAGGGTCACTCACTGAGACCTGCACCCAGACAGGCCTGGGATCATCGACCAGGGTCACTCACGGAGACCTGCACCCAGACAGAGCTGGGATCACCGACCAGGGTCACTCACGGAGACCTGCACCCAGACAGAGCTGGGATCACCGACCAGGGTCACTCACGAAGACCTGCACCCAGACAGAGCTGGGATCACCGACCAGGGTCACTCACTGAGACCTGCAGCCAGACAGGGCTGGGATCACCGACCAGGGTCACTCACTGAGACCTGCACCCAGACAGGGCTGGGATCACCGACCAGTCTCACTCACTGAGACCTGCTCCCAGACAGAGCTGGGATCACCGACCAGGTTCGCTCACTGAGACCTGCACCCAGACAGAGCTGGGATCACCGACCAGGGTCACTCACTGAGACCTGCACCCAGACAGGGCTGGGATCACCGACCAGGGTCACTCACGGAGACCTGCACCCAGACAGAGCTGGGATCACCGACCAGTCTCACTCACTGAGACCTGCACCCAGACAGGGCTGGGATCACCGAACAGGGTCGCTCACTGAGACCTGCACCCAGACAGGGCTGGGATCACCGACCAGGGTCACTCACTGAGACCTGCACCCAGACAGGGCTGGGATCACTGACCAGGGTCACTCACGGAGACCTGCACCCAGACAGAGCTGGGATCACTGACCAGTCTCACTCACTGAGACCTGCACCCAGACTGGGCTGGGATCACTGACCAGTCTCACTCACTGAGACCTGCACCCAGACAGGGCTGGGATCACCAACCAGGGTCACTCACTGAGACCTGAACCCAGACAGAGCTGGGATCATCGACCAGGGTCACTCACGCAGACCTGCACCCAGACAGAGCTGGGATCACCGACCAGGGTCACTCACTGAGACCTGCACCCAGACAGGGCTGGGATCACCGACCAGTCTCACTCACTGAGACCTGCACCCAGACAGAGCTGGGATCACCGACCAGGGTCACTCACTGAGACCTGCACCCAGACAGAGCTGGGATCATCAACCAGGGTCACTCACGCAGACCTCCACCCAGACAGAGCTGGGATCACCGACCAGGGTCACTCACTGAGACCTGCACCCAGACAGAGCTGGGATCACCGACCAGGGTCACTCACTGAGACCTGCACCCAGACAGAGCTGGGATCACCGACCAGGGTCAATCACTGAGACCTGCACCCAGAAAGGGCTGGGATCACCGACCAGTCTCACTCACTGAGACCTGCACCCAGACAGAGCTGGGATCACCGAACAGGGTCACTCACGAAGACCTGCACCCAGACAGAGCTGGGATCACCGACCAGGGTCACTCACGGAGACCTGCGCCCAGACAGGGCTGGGATTACCGACCAGGGTCACTCACTGAGACCTGCACCCAGACAGGACTGGGATCACCGACCAGTCTCACTCACTGAGACCTGCTCCCAGACAGAGCTGGGATCATCGACCAGGGTCACTCACGCAGACCTGCACCCAGACAGAGCTGGGATCTCTGACCAGGGTCACTCACTGAGACCTGCACCCATTCAGAGCTGGGATCACCGACCAGGGTCACTCACTGAGACCTGCACCCAGACAGGGCTGGGATCACCGACCAGTCTCACTCACTGAGACCTGCACCCAGACAGGGTTGGGATCACTGACCAGTCTCACTCACTGAGACCTGCACCCAGACAGGGCTGGTATCACTGACCAGTCTCACTCACTGAGACCTGCACCCAGACAGGGCTGGGATCACGGACCAGTCTCACTCACTGAGACCTGCACCCAGACAGAGCTGGGATTACTGACCAGTCCCACTCACTGAGACCTGCATCCAGACAGTGCTGGGATCACCGACGAGGGTCACTCACTGAGACCTGCAACCAGACAGAGCTGGGATCACCAACCAGGGTCAATCACGGAGACCTGCACCCAGACAGAGCTGGGATGATCGACCAGGGTCACTGACGCAGACCTGCACCCAGACAGAGCTGGGATCACCGACCAGGGTCACTCACTGAGACCTGCACCCAGACAGGGCTGGGATCACCGACCAGTCTCACTCACTGAGACCTGCACCCAGACAGGGCTGGGATCACTGACCAGTCTCACTCACTGAGACCTGCACCCAGACAGGGCTGGGATCACTGACCAGTCCCACTCACTGAGACCTGCACCCAGACAGAGCTGGGATCACCGACCAGGGTCACTCACTGAGACCTGCACCCAGACAGAGCTGGGATCACCAACCAGGGTCACTCACGGAGACCTGCACCCAGACAGAGCTGGGATCATCGACCAGGGTCACTCACGCAGACCTGCACCCAGACAGAGCTGGGATCATCGACCAGGGTCACTCACGCAGACCTGCACCCACACAGTGCTGGGATCACCGAACAGTCTCACTCACTGAGACCTGCACCCAGACAGAGCTGGGATCACCGACCAGGGTCACTCACTGCGAACTGCACCCAGACAGAGCTGGGATCCCCGACCAGGGTCACTCACTGAGACCTGCACCCAGACAGGGCTGGGATCACCGACCAGGGTCACTCACGGAGACCTGCACCCAGACAGAGCTGGGATCATCGACCAGGGTTACTCACGCAGACCTGCACCCAGACAGAGCTGGGATCACCGACCAGGGTCACTCACTGAGACCTGCACCCAGACAGGGCTGGGATCACCGACCAGTCTCACTCACTGAGACCTGCACCCAGACAGAGCTGGGATCACCGACCAGGGTCACTCACTGAGAACTGCACCCAGACAGAGCTGGGATCACCGACCAGGGTCACTCACGGAGACCTGCACCCAGACAGGGCTGGGATCACCGACCAGGGTCACTCACTGAGACCTGCACCCAGACAGGGCTGGGATCACCGACCAGTCTCACTCACTGAGACCTGCTCCCAGACAGAGCTGGGATCACCGACCAGGGTCGCTCACTGAGACCTGCACCCAGACAGAGCTGGGATCACCGACCAGGGTCACTCACTGAGACCTGCACCCAGACAGAGCTGGGATCACCAACCAGGGTCACTCACGGAGACCTGCACCCAGACAGAGCTGGGATCATCGACCAGGGTCACTCACGCAGACCTGCACCCAGACAGAGCTGGGATCACCGACCAGGGTCACTCACTGAGACCTGCACCCAGACAGGGCTGGGATCACCGACCAGTCTCACTCACTGAGACCTGCACCCAGACAGAGCTGGGATCACCGACCAGGGTCACTCACTGAGACCTGCAACCAGACAGGGCTGGGATCACCGACCAGTCTCACTCACTGAGACCTGCACCCAGACAGAGCTGGGATCACCGACCAGGGTCACTCACTGAGACCTGCACCCAGACAGAGCTGGGATCATCGACCAGGGTCACTCACGCAGACCTGCACCCAGACAGAGCTGGGATCACCGACCAGGGTCACTCACTGAGACCTGCACCCAGACAGTGCTGGGATCACCGACCAGTCTCACTCACTGAGACCTGCACCCAGACAGAGCTGGGATCACCGACCAGGGTCACTCACTGAGAACTGAACCCAGACAGAGCTGGGATCACCGACCAGGGTCACTCACGGAGACCTGCACCCAGACAGGGCTGGGATCACCGACCAGGGTCACTCACTGAGACCTGCACCCAGACAGGGCTGGGATCACCGACCAGTCTCACTCACTGAGACCTGCTCCCAGACAGAGCTGGGATCACCGACCAGGGTCGCTCACTGAGACCTGCACCCAGACAGAGCTGGGATCACCGACCAGGGTCACTCACTGAGACCTGCACCCAGACAGGGCTGGGATCACCGACCAGGGTCAGTCACGGAGACCTGCACCCAGACAGAGCTGGGATCACCGACCAGGGTCACTCACGTAGACCTGCACCCAGACAGAGCTGGGATCACCGACCAGTCTCACTCACTGAGACCTGCACCCAGACAGAGCTGGGATCACCGACCAGGGTCACTCACTGAGACCTGTACCCAGACAGGGCTGGGATCACCGACCAGGGTCACTCACTGAGACCTGCACCCAGACAGGACTGGGATCACTGACCAGGGTCACTCACGGAGACCTGCACCCAGACAGAGCTGGGATCACTGACCAGTCTCACTCACTGAGACCTGCACCCAGACAGGGCTGGGATCACCGACCAGTCTCACTCACTGAGACCTGCACCCAGACAGGGCTGGGATCACCAACCAGGGTCACTCATTGAGACCTGAACCCAGACAGAGCTGGGATCATCGACCAGGGTCACTCACGCAGACCTGCACCCAGACAGAGCTGGGATCACCGACCAGGGTCACTCACTGAGACCTGCACCCAGACAGGGCTGGGATCACCGACCAGTCTCACTCACTGAGACCTGCACCCAGACAGAGCTGGGATCACCGACCAGGGTCACTCACTGAGACCTGCACCCAGACAGAGCTGGGATCATCGACCAGGGTCACTCACGCAGACCTGCATCCAGACAGAGCTGGGATCACCGACCAGGGTCACTCACTGAGACCTGCACCCAGACAGTGCTGGGATCACCGACCAGTCTCACTCACTGAGACCTGCACCCAGACAGAGCTGGGATCACCGACAGGGTCACTCACTGAGAACTGCACCCAGACAGAGCTGGGATCACCGACCAGGGTCACTCACGGAGACCTGCACCCAGACAGGGCTGGGATCACCGACCAGGGTCACTCACTGAGACCTGCACCCAGACAGGGCTGGGATCACCGACCAGTCTCACTCACTGAGACCTGCTCGCAGACAGAGCTGGGATCATCGACCAGGGTCACTCACGCAGACCTGCACCCAGACAGAGCTGGGATCTCTGACCAGGGTCACTCACTGAGACCTGCACCCATTCAGAGCTGGGATCACCGACCAGGGTCACTCACTGAGACCTGCACCCAGACAGGGCTGGGATCACCGACCAGTCTCACTCACTGAGACCTGCACCCAGACAGGGCTGGGATCACTGACCAGTCTCACACACTGAGACCTGCACCCAGACAGGGCTGGGATCACTGACCAGTCTCACTCACTGAGACCTGCACCCAGACAGAGCTGGGATCACCGACCAGGGTCACTCACTGAGACCTGCACCCAGACAGAGCTGGGATCACCGACCAGGGTCACTCACTGAGACCTGCACCCAGACAGAGCTGGGATCACCAACCAGGGTCACTCACTGAGACCTGCACCCAGACAGGGCTGGGATAATCGACCAGGGTCACTCACGGAGACCTGCACCCAGACAGAGCTGGGATCACCGACCAGGGTCACTCACGGAGACCTGCACCCAGACAGAGCTGGGATCACCGACCAGGGTCACTCACGAAGACCTGCACCCAGACAGAGCTGGGATCACCGACCAGGGTCACTCACTGAGACCTGCAGCCAGACAGGGCTGGGATCACCGACCAGGGTCACTCACTGAGACCTGCACCCAGACAGGGCTGGGATCACCGACCAGTCTCACTCACTGAGACCTGCTCCCAGACAGAGCTGGGATCACCGACCAGGTTCGCTCACTGAGACCTGCACCCAGACAGAGCTGGGATCACCGACCAGGGTCACTCACTGAGACCTGCACCCAGACAGGGCTGGGATCACCGACCAGGGTCACTCACGGAGACCTGCACCCAGACAGAGCTGGGATCACCGACCAGTCTCACTCACTGAGACCTGCACCCAGACAGGGCTGGGATCACCGAACAGGGTCGCTCACTGAGACCTGCACCCAGACAGGGCTGGGATCACCGACCAGGGTCACTCACTGAGACCTGCACCCAGACAGGGCTGGGATCACTGACCAGGGTCACTCACGGAGACCTGCACCCAGACAGAGCTGGGATCACTGACCAGTCACACTCAATGAGACCTGCACCCAGACTGGGCTGGGATCACTGACCAGTCTCACTCACTGAGACCTGCACCCAGACAGGGCTGGGATCACCAACCAGGGTCACTCACTGAGACCTGAACCCAGACAGAGCTGGGATCATCGACCAGGGTCACTCACGCAGACCTGCACCCAGACAGAGCTGGGATCACCGACCAGGGTCACTCACTGAGACCTGCACCCAGACAGGGCTGGGATCACCGACCAGTCTCACTCACTGAGACCTGCACCCAGACAGAGCTGGGATCACCGACCAGGGTCACTCACTGAGACCTGCACCCAGACAGAGCTGGGATCATCAACCAGGGTCACTCACGCAGACCTGCACCCAGACAGAGCTGGGATCACCGACCAGGGTCACTCACTGAGACCTGCACCCAGACAGAGCTGGGATCACCGACCAGGGTCACTCACTGAGACCTGCACCCAGACAGAGCTGGGATCACCGACCAGGGTCAATCACTGAGACCTGCACCCAGAAAGGGCTGGGATCACCGACCAGTCTCACTCACTGAGACCTGCACCCAGACAGAGCTGGGATAACCGAACAGGGTCACTCACGAAGACCTGCACCCAGACAGAGCTGGGATCACCGACCAGGGTCACTCACGGAGACCTGCGCCCAGACAGGGCTGGGATTACCGACCAGGGTCACTCACTGAGACCTGCACCCAGACAGGACTGGGATCACCGACCAGTCTCACTCACTGAGACCTGCTCCCAGACAGAGCTGGGATCATCGACCAGGGTCACTCACGCAGACCTGCACCCAGACAGAGCTGGGATCTCTGACCAGGGTCACTCACTGAGACCTGCACCCATTCAGAGCTGGGATCACCGACCAGGGTCACTCACTGAGACCTGCACCCAGACAGGGCTGGGATCACCGACCAGTCTCACTCACTGAGACCTGCACCCAGACAGGGTTGGGATCACTGACCAGTCTCACTCACTGAGACCTGCACCCAGACTGGGCTGGGATCACTGACCAGTCTCACTCACTGAGACCTGCACCCAGACAGGGCTGGGATCACCAACCAGGGTCACTCACTGAGACCTGAACCCAGACAGAGCTGGGATCATCGACCAGGGTCACTCACGCAGACCTGCACCCAGACAGAGCTGGGATCACCGACCAGGGTCACTCACTGAGACCTGCACCCAGACAGGGCTGGGATCACCGACCAGTCTCACTCACTGAGACCTGCACCCAGACAGAGCTGGGATCACCGACCAGGGTCACTCACTGAGACCTGCACCCAGACAGAGCTGGGATCATCAACCAGGGTCACTCACGCAGACCTGCACCCAGACAGAGCTGGGATCACCGACCAGGGTCACTCACTGAGACCTGCACCCAGACAGAGCTGGGATCACCGACCAGGGTCACTCACTGAGACCTGCACCCAGACAGAGCTGGGATCACCGACCAGGGTCAATCACTGAGACCTGCACCCAGAAAGGGCTGGGATCACCGACCAGTCTCACTCACTGAGACCTGCACCCAGACAGAGCTGGGATCACCGAACAGGGTCACTCACGAAGACCTGCACCCAGACAGAGCTGGGATCACCGACCAGGGTCACTCACGGAGACCTGCGCCCAGACAGGGCTGGGATTACCGACCAGGGTCACTCACTGAGACCTGCACCCAGACAGGACTGGGATCACCGACCAGTCTCACTCACTGAGACCTGCTCCCAGACAGAGCTGGGATCATCGACCAGGGTCACTCACGCAGACCTGCACCCAGACAGAGCTGGGATCTCTGACCAGGGTCACTCACTGAGACCTGCACCCATTCAGAGCTGGGATCACCGACCAGGGTCACTCACTGAGACCTGCACCCAGACAGAGCTGGGATCACCGACCAGGGTCACTCACTGAGACCTGCACCCAGACAGGGCTGGGATCACCGTACAGGGTCACTCACGGAGACCTGCACCCAGACAGGGCTGGGATCACCGACCAGTCTCACTCACTGAGACCTGCACCCAGACAGGGCTGGGATCACCGAACAGGGTCGCTCACTGAGACCTGCAACCAGACAGGGCTGGGATCACCGACCAGTCTCACTCACTGAGACCTGCACCCAGACAGGGCTGGGATCACCAACCAGGGTCACTCATTGAGACCTGAACCCAGACAGAGCTGGGATCATCGACCAGGGTCACTCACGCAGACCTGCACCCAGACAGAGCTGGGATCACCGACCAGGGTCACTCACTGAGACCTGCACCCAGACAGGGCTGGGATCACCGACCAGTCTCACTCACTGAGACCTGCACCCAGACAGAGCTGGGATCACCGACCAGGGTCATTCACTGAGACCTGCACCCAGACAGAGCTGGGATCATCGACCAGGGTCACTCACGCAGACCTGCACCCAGACAGAGCTGGGATCACAGACCAGGGTCACTCACTGAGACCTGCACCCAGACAGTGCTGGGATCACCGACCAGTCTCACTCACTGAGACCTGCACCCAGACAGAGCTGGGATCACCGACCAGGGTCACTCACTGAGAACTGCACCCAGACAGAGCTGGGATCACCGACCAGGGTCACTCACGGAGACCTGCACCCAGACAGGGCTGGGATCACCGACCAGGGTCACTCACTGAGACCTGCACCCAGACAGGGCTGGGATCACCGACCAGTCTCACTCACTGAGACCTGCTCCCAGACAGAGCTGGGATCATCGACCAGGGTCACTCACGCAGACCTGCACCCAGACAGAGCTGGGATCTCTGACCAGTCTCACTCACTGAGACCTGCACCCAGACAGGGCTGGGATCACTGACCAGTCTCACTCACTGAGACCTGCACCCAGACAGGGCTGGGATCACCGACCAGGGTCACTCACTGAGACCTGCACCCAGACAGAGCTGGGATCACCGACCAGGGTCACTCACTGAGACCTGCACCCAGACAGAGCTGGGATCACCAACCAGGGTCACTCACTGAGACCTGCACCCAGACAGGGCTGGGATAATCGACCAGGGTCACTCACGGAGACCTGCACCCAGACAGAGCTGGGATCACCGACCAGGGTCACTCACGGAGACCTGCACCCAGACAGAGCTGGGATCACCGACCAGGGTCACTCACGAAGACCTGCACCCAGACAGAGCTGGGATCACCGACCAGGGTCACTCACTGAGACCTGCAACCAGACAGAGCTGGGATCACCAACCAGGGTCAATCACGGAGACCTGCACCCAGACAGAGCTGGGATCACCGACCAGTCTCACTCACTGAGACCTGCACCCAGACAGGGCTGGGATCACCGAACAGGGTCGCTCACTGAGACCTGCACCCAGACAGGGCTGGGATCACCGACCAGTCTCACTCACTGAGACCTGCACCCAGACAGAGCTGGGATCACCGACCAGGGTCATTCACTGAGACCTGCACCCAGACAGAGCTGGGATCATCGACCAGGGTCACTCACGCAGACCTGCACCCAGACAGAGCTGGGATCACAGACCAGGGTCACTCACTGAGACCTGCACCCAGACAGTGCTGGGATCACCGACCAGTCTCACTCACTGAGACCTGCACCCAGACAGAGCTGGGATCACCGACCAGGGTCACTCACTGAGAACTGCACCCAGACAGAGCTGGGATCACCGACCAGGGTCACTCACGGAGACCTGCACCCAGACAGGGCTGGGATCACCGACCAGGGTCACTCACTGAGACCTGCACCCAGACAGGGCTGGGATCACCGACCAGTCTCACTCACTGAGACCTGCTCCCAGACAGAGCTGGGATCATCGACCAGGGTCACTCACGCAGACCTGCACCCAGACAGAGCTGGGATCTCTGACCAGTCTCACTCACTGAGACCTGCACCCAGACAGGGCTGGGATCACTGACCAGTCTCACTCACTGAGACCTGCACCCAGACAGGGCTGGGATCACCGACCAGGGTCACTCACTGAGACCTGCACCCAGACAGAGCTGGGATCACCGACCAGGGTCACTCACTGAGACCTGCACCCAGACAGAGCTGGGATCACCAACCAGGGTCACTCACTGAGACCTGCACCCAGACAGGGCTGGGATAATCGACCAGGGTCACTCACGGAGACCTGCACCCAGACAGAGCTGGGATCACCGACCAGGGTCACTCACGGAGACCTGCACCCAGACAGAGCTGGGATCACCGACCAGGGTCACTCACGAAGACCTGCACCCAGACAGAGCTGGGATCACCGACCAGGGTCACTCACTGAGACCTGCAACCAGACAGAGCTGGGATCACCAACCAGGGTCAATCACGGAGACCTGCACCCAGACAGAGCTGGGATCACCGACCAGTCTCACTCACTGAGACCTGCACCCAGACAGGGCTGGGATCACCGACCAGGGTCACTCACGAAGACCTGCACCCAGACAGAGCTGGGATCACCGACCAGGGTCACTCACTGAGACCTGCAACCAGACAGAGCTGGGATCACCGACCAGGGTCACTCACTGAGACCTGCTGCCAGACAGGGCTGGGATCACCGACCAGGGTCACTCACTGAGACCTGCACCCAGACAGGGCTGGGATCACCGACCAGTCTCACTCACTGAGACCTGCTCCCAGACAGAGCTGGGATCACCGACCAGGTTCGCTCACTGAGACCTGCACCCAGACAGAGCTGGGATCACCGACCAGGGTCACTCACTGAGACCTGCACCCAGACAGGGCTGGGATCACCGACCAGGGTCACTCACGGAGACCTGCACCCAGACAGAGCTGGGATCACCGACCAGTCTCACTCACTGAGACCTGCACCCAGACAGGGCTGGGATCACCGAACAGGGTCGCTCACTGAGACCTGCACCCAGACAGGGCTGGGATCACCGACCAGGGTCACTCACTGAGACCTGCACCCAGACAGGGCTGGGATCACTGACCAGGGTCACTCACGGAGACCTGCACCCAGACAGAGCTGGGATCACTGACCAGTCACACTCACTGAGACCTGCACCCAGACTGGGCTGGGATCACTGACCAGTCTCACTCACTGAGACCTGCACCCAGACAGGGCTGGGATCACCAACCAGGGTCACTCACTGAGACCTGAACCCAGACAGAGCTGGGATCATCGACCAGGGTCACTCACGCAGACCTGCACCCAGACAGAGCTGGGATCACCGACCAGGGTCACTCACTGAGACCTGCACCCAGACAGGGCTGGGATCACCGACCAGTCTCACTCACTGAGACCTGCACCCAGACAGAGCTGGGATCACCGACCAGGGTCACTCACTGAGACCTGCACCCAGACAGAGCTGGGATCATCAACCAGGGTCACTCACGCAGACCTGCACCCAGACAGAGCTGGGATCACCGACCAGGGTCACTCACTGAGACCTGCACCCAGACAGAGCTGGGATCACCGACCAGGGTCACTCACTGAGACCTGCACCCAGACAGAGCTGGGATCACCGACCAGGGTCAATCACTGAGACCTGCACCCAGAAAGGGCTGGGATCACCGACCAGTCTCACTCACTGAGACCTGCACCCAGACAGAGCTGGGATAACCGAACAGGGTCACTCACGAAGACCTGCACCCAGACAGAGCTGGGATCACCGACCAGGGTCACTCACGGAGACCTGCGCCCAGACAGGGCTGGGATTACCGACCAGGGTCACTCACTGAGACCTGCACCCAGACAGGACTGGGATCACCGACCAGTCTCACTCACTTAGACCTGCTCCCAGACAGAGCTGGGATCATCGACCAGGGTCACTCACGCAGACCTGCACCCAGACAGAGCTGGGATCTCTGACCAGGGTCACTCACTGAGACCTGCACCCATTCAGAGCTGGGATCACCGACCAGGGTCACTCACTGAGACCTGCACCCAGACAGGGCTGGGATCACCGACCAGTCTCACTCACTGAGACCTGCACCCAGACAGGGTTGGGATCACTGACCAGTCTCACTCACTGAGACCTGCACCCAGACTGGGCTGGGATCACTGACCAGTCTCACTCACTGAGACCTGCACCCAGACAGGGCTGGGATCACCAACCAGGGTCACTCACTGAGACCTGAACCCAGACAGAGCTGGGATCATCGACCAGGGTCACTCACGCAGACCTGCACCCAGACAGAGCTGGGATCACCGACCAGGGTCACTCACTGAGACCTGCACCCAGACAGGGCTGGGATCACCGACCAGTCTCACTCACTGAGACCTGCACCCAGACAGAGCTGGGATCACCGACCAGGGTCACTCACTGAGACCTGCACCCAGACAGAGCTGGGATCATCAACCAGGGTCACTCACGCAGACCTGCACCCAGACAGAGCTGGGATCACCGACCAGGGTCACTCACTGAGACCTGCACCCAGACAGAGCTGGGATCACCGACCAGGGTCACTCACTGAGACCTGCACCCAGACAGAGCTGGGATCACCGACCAGGGTCAATCACTGAGACCTGCACCCAGAAAGGGCTGGGATCACCGACCAGTCTCACTCACTGAGACCTGCACCCAGACAGAGCTGGGATCACCGAACAGGGTCACTCACGAAGACCTGCACCCAGACAGAGCTGGGATCACCGACCATGGTCACTCACGGAGACCTGCGCCCAGACAGGGCTGGGATTACCGACCAGGGTCACTCACTGAGACCTGCACCCAGACAGGACTGGGATCACCGACCAGTCTCACTCACTGAGACCTGCTCCCAGACAGAGCTGGGATCATCGACCAGGGTCACTCACGCAGACCTGCACCCAGACAGAGCTGGGATCTCTGACCAGGGTCACTCACTGAGACCTGCACCCATTCAGAGCTGGGATCACCGACCAGGGTCACTCACTGAGACCTGCACCCAGACAGAGCTGGGATCACCGACCAGGGTCACTCACTGAGACCTGCACCCAGACAGGGCTGGGATCACCGTACAGGGTCACTCACGGAGACCTGCACCCAGACAGGGCTGGGATCACCGACCAGTCTCACTCACTGAGACCTGCACCCAGACAGGGCTGGGATCACCGAACAGGGTCGCTCACTGAGACCTGCACCCAGACAGGGCTGGGATCACCGACCAGTCTCACTCACTGAGACCTGCACCCAGACAGGGCTGGGATCACCAACCAGGGTCACTCATTGAGACCTGAACCCAGACAGAGCTGGGATCATCGACCAGGGTCACTCACGCAGACCTGCACCCAGACAGAGCTGGGATCACCGACCAGGGTCACTCACTGAGACCTGCACCCAGACAGGGCTGGGATCACCGACCAGTCTCACTCACTGAGACCTGCACCCAGACAGAGCTGGGATCACCGACCAGGGTCATTCACTGAGACCTGCACCCAGACAGAGCTGGGATCATCGACCAGGGTCACTCACGCAGACCTGCACCCAGACAGAGCTGGGATCACAGACCAGGGTCACTCACTGAGACCTGCACCCAGACAGTGCTGGGATCACCGACCAGTCTCACTCACTGAGACCTGCACCCAGACAGAGCTGGGATCACCGACCAGGGTCACTCACTGAGAACTGCACCCAGACAGAGCTGGGATCACCGACCAGGGTCACTCACGGAGACCTGCACCCAGACAGGGCTGGGATCACCGACCAGGGTCACTCACTGAGACCTGCACCCAGACAGGGCTGGGATCACCGACCAGTCTCACTCACTGAGACCTGCTCCCAGACAGAGCTGGGATCATCGACCAGGGTCACTCATGCAGACCTGCACCCAGACAGAGCTGGGATCTCTGACCAGTCTCACTCACTGAGACCTGCACCCAGACAGGGCTGGGATCACTGACCAGTCTCACTCACTGAGACCTGCACCCAGACAGGGCTGGGATCACTGACCAGTCTCACTCACTGAGACCTGCACCCAGACAGAGCTGGGATCACCGACCAGGGTCACTCACTGAGACCTGCACCCAGACAGAGCTGGGATCACCGACCAGCGTCACTCACTGAGACCTGCACCCAGACAGAGCTGGGATCACCAACCAGGGTCACTCACTGAGACCTGCACCCAGACAGGGCTGGGATCATCGACCAGGGTCACTCACGGAGACCTGCACCCAGACAGAGCTGGGATCACCGACCAGGGTCACTCACGGAGACCTGCACCCAGACAGAGCTGGGATCACCGACCATGGTCACTCACGTAGACCTGCACCCAGACAGAGCTGGGATCACCGACCAGGGTCACTCACTGAGACCTGCAGCCAGACAGGGCTGGGATCACCGACCAGGGTCACTCACTGAGACCTGCACCCAGACAGGGCTGGGATCACCGACCAGTCTCACTCACTGAGACCTGTTCCCAGACAGAGCTGGGATCACCGACCAGGTTCGCTCACTGAGACCTGCACCCAGACAGGGCTGGGATCACCGACCAGGGTCACTCACGGAGACCTGCACCCAGACAGAGCTGGGATCACCGACCAGTCTCACTCACTGAGACCTGCACCCAGACAGGGCTGGGATCACCGACCAGTCTCACTCACTGAGACCTGCACCCAGACAGGGCTGGGATCACCGAACAGGGTCGCTCACTGAGACCTGCACCCAGACAGGGCTGGGATCACCGACCAGGGTCACTCACTGAGACCTGCACCCAGACAGGGCTGGGATCACTGACCAGGGTCACTCACGGAGACCTGCACCCAGACAGAGCTGGGATCACTGACCAGTCTCACTCACTGAGACCTGCACCCAGACCGGGCTGGGATCACTGACCAGTCTCACTCACTGAGACCTGCACCCAGACAGGGCTGGGATCACCAACCAGGGTCACTCACTGAGACCTGAACCCAGACAGAGCTGGGATCTTCGACCAGGGTCACTCACGCAGACCTGCACCCAGACAGAGCTGGGATCACCGACCAGGGTCACTCACTGAGACCTGCACCCAGACAGGGCTGGGATCACCGACCAGTCTCACTCACTGAGACCTGCACCCAGACAGAGCTGGGATCACCGACCAGGGTCACTCACTGAGACCTGCACCCAGACAGAGCTGGGATCATCAACCAGGGTCACTCACGCAGACCTGCACCCAGACAGAGCTGGGATCACCGACCAGGGTCACTCACTGAGACCTGCACCCAGACAGAGCTGGGATCACCGACCAGGGTCACTCACTGAGACCTGCACCCAGACAGAGCTGGGATCACCGACCAGGGTCACTCACTAAGACCTGCACCCAGACAGGGCTGGGATCACCGACCAGTCTCACTCACTGAGACCTGCACCCAGACAGAGCTGGGATCACCGAACAGGGTCACTCACGAAGACCTGCACCCAGACAGAGCTGGGATCACCGACCAGGGTCACTCACGGAGACCTGCGCCCAGACAGGGCTGGGATTACCGACCAGGGTCACTCACTGAGACCTGCACCCAGACAGGACTGGGATCACCGACCAGTCTCACTCACTGAGACCTGCAGCCAGACAGGGCTGGGATCACCGACCAGGGTCACTCACTGAGACCTGCACCCAGACAGGGCTGGGATCACCGACCAGTCTCACTCACTGAGACCTGCTCCCAGACAGAGCTGGGATCACCGACCAGGTTCGCTCACTGAGACCTGCACCCAGACAGAGCTGGGATCACCGACCAGGGTCACTCACTGAGACCTGCACCCAGACAGGGCTGGGATCACCGACCAGGGTCACTCACGGAGACCTGCACCCAGACAGAGCTGGGATCACCGACCAGTCTCACTCACTGAGACCTGCACCCAGACAGGGCTGGGATCACCGAACAGGGTCGCTCACTGAGACCTGCACCCAGACAGGGCTGGGATCACCGACCAGGGTCACTCACTGAGACCTGCACCCAGACAGGGCTGGGATCACTGACCAGGGTCACTCACGGAGACCTGCACCCAGACAGAGCTGGGATCACTGACCAGTCACACTCACTGAGACCTGCACCCAGACTGGGCTGGGATCACTGACCAGTCTCACTCACTGAGACCTGCACCCAGACAGGGCTGGGATCACCAACCAGGGTCACTCACTGAGACCTGAACCCAGACAGAGCTGGGATCATCGACCAGGGTCACTCACGCAGACCTGCACCCAGACAGAGCTGGGATCACCGACCAGGGTCACTCACTGAGACCTGCACCCAGACAGGGCTGGGATCACCGACCAGTCTCACTCACTGAGACCTGCACCCAGACAGAGCTGGGATCACCGACCAGGGTCACTCACTGAGACCTGCACCCAGACAGAGCTGGGATCATCAACCAGGGTCACTCACGCAGACCTGCACCCAGACAGAGCTGGGATCACCGACCAGGGTCACTCACTGAGACCTGCACCCAGACAGAGCTGGGATCACCGACCAGGGTCACTCACTGAGACCTGCACCCAGACAGAGCTGGGATCACCGACCAGGGTCAATCACTGAGACCTGCACCCAGAAAGGGCTGGGATCACCGACCAGTCTCACTCACTGAGACCTGCACCCAGACAGAGCTGGGATAACCGAACAGGGTCACTCACGAAGACCTGCACCCAGACAGAGCTGGGATCACCGACCAGGGTCACTCATGGAGACCTGCGCCCAGACAGGGCTGGGATTACCGACCAGGGTCACTCACTGAGACCTGCACCCAGACAGGACTGGGATCACCGACCAGTCTCACTCACTGAGACCTGCTCCCAGACAGAGCTGGGATCATCGACCAGGGTCACTCACGCAGACCTGCACCCAGACAGAGCTGGGATCTCTGACCAGGGTCACTCACTGAGACCTGCACCCATTCAGAGCTGGGATCACCGACCAGGGTCACTCACTGAGACCTGCACCCAGACAGGGCTGGGATCACCGACCAGTCTCACTCACTGAGACCTGCACCCAGACAGGGTTGGGATCACTGACCAGTCTCACTCACTGAGACCTGCACCCAGACTGGGCTGGGATCACTGACCAGTCTCACTCACTGAGACCTGCACCCAGACAGGGCTGGGATCACCAACCAGGGTCACTCACTGAGACCTGAACCCAGACAGAGCTGGGATCATCGACCAGGGTCACTCACGCAGACCTGCACCCAGACAGAGCTGGGATCACCGACCAGGGTCACTCACTGAGACCTGCACCCAGACAGGGCTGGGATCACCGACCAGTCTCACTCACTGAGACCTGCACCCAGACAGAGCTGGGATCACCGACCAGGGTCACTCACTGAGACCTGCACCCAGACAGAGCTGGGATCATCAACCAGGGTCACTCACGCAGACCTGCACCCAGACAGAGCTGGGATCACCGACCAGGGTCACTCACTGAGACCTGCACCCAGACAGAGCTGGGATCACCGACCAGGGTCACTCACTGAGACCTGCACCCAGACAGAGCTGGGATCACCGACCAGGGTCAATCACTGAGACCTGCACCCAGAAAGGGCTGGGATCACCGACCAGTCTCACTCACTGAGACCTGCACCCAGACAGAGCTGGGATCACCGAACAGGGTCACTCACGAAGACCTGCACCCAGACAGAGCTGGGATCACCGACCAGGGTCACTCACGGAGACCTGCGCCCAGACAGGGCTGGGATTACCGACCAGGGTCACTCACTGAGACCTGCACCCAGACAGGACTGGGATCACCGACCAGTCTCACTCACTGAGACCTGCTCCCAGACAGAGCTGGGATCATCGACCAGGGTCACTCACGCAGACCTGCACCCAGACAGAGCTGGGATCTCTGACCAGGGTCACTCACTGAGACCTGCACCCATTCAGAGCTGGGATCACCGACCAGGGTCACTCACTGAGACCTGCACCCAGACAGGGCTGGGATCACCGACCAGTCTCACTCACTGAGACCTGCACCCAGACAGGGTTGGGATCACTGACCAGTCTCACTCACTGAGACCTGCACCCAGACAGGGCTGGGATCACTGACCAGTCTCACTCACTGAGACCTGCACCCAGACAGGGCTGGGATCACGGACCAGTCTCACTCACTGAGACCTGCACCCAGACAGAGCTGGGATTACTGACCAGTCCCACTCACTGAGACCTGCATCCAGACAGTGCTGGGATCACTGACCAGTCCCACTCACTGAGACCTGCACCCAGACAGAGCTGGGATCACCGACCAGGGTCACTCACTGAGACCTGCACCCAGACAGAGCTGGGATCACCAACCAGGGTCACTCACGGAGACCTGCACCCAGACAGAGCTGGGATCATCGACCAGGGTCACTCACGCAGACCTGCACCCAGACAGAGCTGGGATCATCGACCAGGGTCACTCACGCAGACCTGCACCCACACAGTGCTGGGATCACCGACCAGTCTCACTCACTGAGACCTGCACCCAGACAGAGCTGGGATCACCGACCAGGGTCACTCACTGCGAACTGCACCCAGACAGAGCTGGGATCCCCGACCAGGGTCACTCACTGAGACCTGCACCCAGACAGGGCTGGGATCACCGACCAGGGTCACTCACGGAGACCTGCACCCAGACAGAGCTGGGATCATCGACCAGGGTTACTCACGCAGACCTGCACCCAGACAGAGCTGGGATCACCGACCAGGGTCACTCACTGAGACCTGCACCCAGACAGGGCTGGGATCACCGACCAGTCTCACTCACTGAGACCTGCACCCAGACAGAGCTGGGATCACCGACCAGGGTCACTCACTGAGAACTGCACCCAGACAGAGCTGGGATCACCGACCAGGGTCACTCACGGAGACCTGCACCCAGACAGGGCTGGGATCACCGACCAGGGTCACTCACTGAGACCTGCACCCAGACAGGGCTGGGATCACCGACCAGTCTCACTCACTGAGACCTGCTCCCAGACAGAGCTGGGATCACCGACCAGGGTCGCTCACTGAGACCTGCACCCAGACAGAGCTGGGATCACCGACCAGGGTCACTCACTGAGACCTGCACCCAGACAGGGATGGGATCACCAACCAGGGTCACTCAGGGAGACCTGCACCCAGACAGAGCTGGGATCACCGACCAGGGTCACTCACGGAGACCTGCACCCAGACAGAGCTGGGATCACCGACCAGTCTCACTCACTGAGACCTGCACCCAGACAGAGCTGGGATCACCGACCAGGGTCACTCACTGAGACCTGCACCCAGACAGGGCTGGGATCACCGTACAGGGTCACTCACGGAGACCTGCACCCAGACAGGGCTGGGATCACCGACCAGTCTCACTCACTGAGACCTGCACCCAGACAGGGCTGGGATCACCGAACAGGGTCGCTCACTGAGACCTGCACCCAGACAGGGCTGGGATCACCGACCAGTCTCACTCACTGAGACCTGCACCCAGACAGGGCTGGGATCACCAACCAGGGTCACTCATTGAGACCTGAACCCAGACAGAGCTGGGATCATCGACCAGGGTCACTCACGCAGACCTGCACCCAGACAGAGCTGGGATCACCGACCAGGGTCACTCACTGAGACCTGCACCCAGACAGGGCTGGGATCACCGACCAGTCTCACTCACTGAGACCTGCACCCAGACAGAGCTGGGATCACCGACCAGGGTCATTCACTGAGACCTGCACCCAGACAGAGCTGGGATCATCGACCAGGGTCACTCACGCAGACCTGCACCCAGACAGAGCTGGGATCACAGACCAGGGTCACTCACTGAGACCTGCACCCAGACAGTGCTGGGATCACCGACCAGTCTCACTCACTGAGACCTGCACCCAGACAGAGCTGGGATCACCGACCAGGGTCACTCACTGAGAACTGCACCCAGACAGAGCTGGGATCACCGACCAGGGTCACTCACGGAGACCTGCACCCAGACAGGGCTGGGATCACCGACCAGGGTCACTCACTGAGACCTGCACCCAGACAGGGCTGGGATCACCGACCAGTCTCACTCACTGAGACCTGCTCCCAGACAGAGCTGGGATCATCGACCAGGGTCACTCACGCAGACCTGCACCCAGACAGAGCTGGGATCTCTGACCAGTCTCACTCACTGAGACCTGCACCCAGACAGGGCTGGGATCACTGACCAGTCTCACTCACTGAGACCTGCACCCAGACAGGGCTGGGATCACTGACCAGTCTCACTCACTGAGACCTGCACCCAGACAGAGCTGGGATCACCGACCAGGGTCACTCACTGAGACCTGCACCCAGACAGAGCTGGGATCACCGACCAGGGTCACTCACTGAGACCTGCACCCAGACAGAGCTGGGATCACCAACCAGGGTCACTCACTGAGACCTGCACCCAGACAGGGCTGGGATCATCGACCAGGGTCACTCACGGAGACCTGCACCCAGACAGAGCTGGGATCACCGACCAGGGTCACTCACGGAGACCTGCACCCAGACAGAGCTGGGATCACCGACCATGGCCACTCACGAAGACCTGCACCCAGACAGAGCTGGGATCACCGACCAGGGTCACTCACTGAGACCTGCAGCCAGACAGGGCTGGGATCACCGACCAGGGTCACTCACTGAGACCTGCACCCAGACAGGGCTGGGATCACCGACCAGTCTCACTCACTGAGACCTGCTCCCAGACAGAGCTGGGATCACCGACCAGGTTCGCTCACTGAGACCTGCACCCAGACAGGGCTGGGATCACCGACCAGGGTCACTCACGGAGACCTGCACCCAGACAGAGCTGGGATCACCGACCAGTCTCACTCACTGAGACCTGCACCCAGACAGGGCTGGGATCACCGAACAGGGTCGCTCACTGAGACCTGCACCCAGACAGGGCTGGGATCACCGACCAGGGTCACTCACTGAGACCTGCACCCAGACAGGGCTGGGATCACTGACCAGGGTCACTCACGGAGACCTGCACCCAGACAGAGCTGGGATCACTGACCAGTCTCACTCACTGAGACCTGCACCCAGACCGGGCTGGGATCACTGACCAGTCTCACTCACTGAGACCTGCACCCAGACAGGGCTGGGATCACCAACCAGGGTCACTCACTGAGACCTGAACCCAGACAGAGCTGGGATCTTCGACCAGGGTCACTCACGCAGACCTGCACCCAGACAGAGCTGGGATCACCGACCAGGGTCACTCACTGAGACCTGCACCCAGACAGGGCTGGGATCACCGACCAGTCTCACTCACTGAGACCTGCACCCAGACAGAGCTGGGATCACCGACCAGGGTCACTCACTGAGACCTGCACCCAGACAGAGCTGGGATCATCAACCAGGGTCACTCACGCAGACCTGCACCCAGACAGAGCTGGGATCACCGACCAGGGTCACTCACTGAGACCTGCACCCAGACAGAGCTGGGATCACCGACCAGGGTCACTCACTGAGACCTGCACCCAGACAGAGCTGGGATCACCGACCAGGGTCACTCACTAAGACCTGCACCCAGACAGGGCTGGGATCACCGACCAGTCTCACTCACTGAGACCTGCACCCAGACAGAGCTGGGATCACCGAACAGGGTCACTCACGAAGACCTGCACCCAGACAGAGCTGGGATCACCGACCAGGGTCACTCACGGAGACCTGCGCCCAGACAGGGCTGGGATTACCGACCAGGGTCACTCACTGAGACCTGCACCCAGACAGGACTGGGATCACCGACCAGTCTCACTCACTGAGACCTGCTCCCAGACAGAGCTGGGATCATCGACCAGGGTCACTCACGCAGACCTGCACCCAGACAGAGCTGGGATCTCTGACCAGGGTCACTCACTGAGACCTGCACCCATTCAGAGCTGGGATCACCGACCAGGGTCACTCACTGAGACCTGCACCCAGACAGGGCTGGGATCACCGACCAGTCTCACTCACTGAGACCTGCACCCAGACAGGGCTGTGATCACTGACCAGTCTCACTCACTGAGACCTGCACCCAGACAGGGCTGGGATCACTGACCAGTCTCACTCACTGAGACCTGCACCCAGACAGGGCTGGGATCACTGACCAGTCTCACTCACTGAGACCTGCACCCAGACAGGGCTGGGATCACTGACCAGTCCCACTCACTGAGACCTGCACCCAGACAGAGCTGGGATCACCGACCAGGGTCACTCACTGAGACCTGCACCCAGACAGAGCTGGGATCACCAACCAGGGTCACTCACGGAGACCTGCACCCAGACAGAGCTGGGATCATCGACCAGGGTCACTCACGCAGACCTGCACCCAGACAGAGCTGGGATCATCGACCAGGGTCACTCACGCAGACCTGCACCCACACAGTGCTGGGATCACCGACCAGTCTCACTCACTGAGACCTGCACCCAGACAGAGCTGGGATCACCGACCAGGGTCACTCACTGCGAACTGCACCCAGACAGAGCTGGGATCACCGACCAGGGTCACTCACTGAGACCTGCACCCAGACAGGGCTGGGATCACCGACCAGGGTCACTCACGGAGACCTGCACCCAGACAGAGCTGGGATCATCGACCAGGGTTACTCACGCAGACCTGCACCCAGACAGAGCTGGGATCACCGACCAGGGTCACTCACTGAGACCTGCACCCAGACAGGGCTGGGATCACCGACCAGTCTCACTCACTGAGACCTGCACCCAGACAGAGCTGGGATCACCGACCAGGGTCACTCACTGAGAACTGCACCCAGACAGAGCTTGGATCACCGACCAGGGTCACTCACTGAGACCTGCACCCAGACAGGGCTGGGATCACCGACCAGTCTCACTCACTGAGACCTGCACCCAGACAAGGCTGGGATCACTGACCAGTCTCACTCTCTGAGACCTGAACCCAGACAGGGCTGGGATCACTGACCAGTCTCACTCACTGAGACCTGCACCCAGACAGGGCTGGGATCACTGACCAGTCTCACTCACTGAGACCTGCACCCAGACAGGGCTGGGATCACCGACCAGTCTCACTCACTGAGACCTGCACCCAGACAGAGCTGGGATTACTGACCAGTCCCACTCACTGAGACCTGCACCCAGACAGGGCTGGGATCACCGACCAGGGTCTCTCACTGAGATCTGCACCCAGACAGAGCTGGGATCACCAACCAGGGTCACTCACGGAGAACTGCACCCAGACAGAGCTGGGATGATCGACCAGGGTCACTCACGCAGACCTGCACCCAGACAGAGCTGGGATCACCGACCAGGGTCACTCACTGAGACCTGCACCCAGACAGGGCTGGGATCACCGACCAGTCTCACTCACTGAGACCTGCACCCAGACAGAGCTGGGATCACCGACCAGGGTCACTCACTGAGACCTGCACCCAGACAGAGCTGGGATCATCGACCAGGGTCACTCACGCAGACCTGCACCCAGACAGAGCTGGGATCACAGACCAGGGTCACTCACTGAGACCTGCACCCAGACAGTGCTGGGATCACCGACCAGTCTCACTCACTGAGACCTGCACCCAGACAGAGCTGGGATCACCGACCAGGGTCACTCACTGAGAACTGCACCCAGACAGAGCTGGGATCACCGACCAGGGTCACTCACGGAGACCTGCACCCAGACAGGGCTGGGATCACCGACCAGGGTCACTCACTGAGACCTGCACCCAGACAGGGCTGGGATCACCGACCAGTCTCACTCACTGAGACCTGCTCCCAGACAGAGCTGGGATCATCGACCAGGGTCACTCACGCAGACCTGCACCCAGACAGAGCTGGGATCTCTGACCAGTCTCACTCACTGAGACCTGCACCCAGACAGGGCTGGGATCACTGACCAGTCTCACTCACTGAGACCTGCACCCAGACAGGGCTGGGATCACTGACCAGTCTCACTCACTGAGACCTGCACCCAGACAGAGCTGGGATCACCGACCAGGGTCACTCACTGAGACCTGCACCCAGACAGAGCTGGGATCACCGACCAGGGTCACTCACTGAGACCTGCACCCAGACAGAGCTGGGATCACCAACCAGGGTCACTCACTGAGACCTGCACCCAGACAGGGCTGGGATCATCGACCAGGGTCACTCACGGAGACCTGCACCCAGACAGAGCTGGGATCACCGACCAGGGTCACTCACGGAGACCTGCACCCAGACAGAGCTGGGATCACCGACCATGGCCACTCACGAAGACCTGCACCCAGACAGAGCTGGGATCACCGACCAGGGTCACTCACTGAGACCTGCAGCCAGACAGGGCTGGGATCACCGACCAGGGTCACTCACTGAGACCTGCACCCAGACAGGGCTGGGATCACCGACCAGTCTCACTCACTGAGACCTGCTCCCAGACAGAGCTGGGATCACCGACCAGGTTCGCTCACTGAGACCTGCACCCAGACAGGGCTGGGATCACCGACCAGGGTCACTCACGGAGACCTGCACCCAGACAGAGCTGGGATCACCGACCAGTCTCACTCACTGAGACCTGCACCCAGACAGGGCTGGGATCACCGAACAGGGTCGCTCACTGAGACCTGCACCCAGACAGGGCTGGGATCACCGACCAGGGTCACTCACTGAGACCTGCACCCAGACAGGGCTGGGATCACTGACCAGGGTCACTCACGGAGACCTGCACCCAGACAGAGCTGGGATCACTGACCAGTCTCACTCACTGAGACCTGCACCCAGACCGGGCTGGGATCACTGACCAGTCTCACTCACTGAGACCTGCACCCAGACAGGGCTGGGATCACCAACCAGGGTCACTCACTGAGACCTGAACCCAGACAGAGCTGGGATCTTCGACCAGGGTCACTCACGCAGACCTGCACCCAGACAGAGCTGGGATCACCGACCAGGGTCACTCACTGAGACCTGCACCCAGACAGGGCTGGGATCACCGACCAGTCTCACTCACTGAGACCTGCACCCAGACAGAGCTGGGATCACCGACCAGGGTCACTCACTGAGACCTGCACCCAGACAGAGCTGGGATCATCAACCAGGGTCACTCACGCAGACCTGCACCCAGACAGAGCTGGGATCACCGACCAGGGTCACTCACTGAGACCTGCACCCAGACAGAGCTGGGATCACCGACCAGGGTCACTCACTGAGACCTGCACCCAGACAGAGCTGGGATCACCGACCAGGGTCACTCACTAAGACCTGCACCCAGACAGGGCTGGGATCACCGACCAGTCTCACTCACTGAGACCTGCACCCAGACAGAGCTGGGATCACCGAACAGGGTCACTCACGAAGACCTGCACCCAGACAGAGCTGGGATCACCGACCAGGGTCACTCACGGAGACCTGCGCCCAGACAGGGCTGGGATTACCGACCAGGGTCACTCACTGAGACCTGCACCCAGACAGGACTGGGATCACCGACCAGTCTCACTCACTGAGACCTGCTCCCAGACAGAGCTGGGATCATCGACCAGGGTCACTCACGCAGACCTGCACCCAGACAGAGCTGGGATCTCTGACCAGGGTCACTCACTGAGACCTGCACCCATTCAGAGCTGGGATCACCGACCAGGGTCACTCACTGAGACCTGCACCCAGACAGGGCTGGGATCACCGACCAGTCTCACTCACTGAGACCTGCACCCAGACAGGGCTGTGATCACTGACCAGTCTCACTCACTGAGACCTGCACCCAGACAGGGCTGGGATCACTGACCAGTCTCACTCACTGAGACCTGCACCCAGACAGGGCTGGGATCACCGACCATGGCCACTCACGAAGACCTGCACCCAGACAGAGCTGGGATCACCGACCAGGGTCACTCACTGAGACCTGCAGCCAGACAGGGCTGGGATCACCGACCAGGGTCACTCACTGAGACCTGCACCCAGACAGGGCTGGGATCACCGACCAGTCTCACTCACTGAGACCTGCTCCCAGACAGAGCTGGGATCACCGACCAGGTTCGCTCACTGAGACCTGCACCCAGACAGGGCTGGGATCACCGACCAGGGTCACTCACGGAGACCTGCACCCAGACAGAGCTGGGATCACCGACCAGTCTCACTCACTGAGACCTGCACCCAGACAGGGCTGGGATCACCGAACAGGGTCGCTCACTGAGACCTGCACCCAGACAGGGCTGGGATCACCGACCAGGGTCACTCACTGAGACCTGCACCCAGACAGGGCTGGGATCACTGACCAGGGTCACTCACGGAGACCTGCACCCAGACAGAGCTGGGATCACTGACCAGTCTCACTCACTGAGACCTGCACCCAGACCGGGCTGGGATCACTGACCAGTCTCACTCACTGAGACCTGCACCCAGACAGGGCTGGGATCACCAACCAGGGTCACTCACTGAGACCTGAACCCAGACAGAGCTGGGATCTTCGACCAGGGTCACTCACGCAGACCTGCACCCAGACAGAGCTGGGATCACCGACCAGGGTCACTCACTGAGACCTGCACCCAGACAGGGCTGGGATCACCGACCAGTCTCACTCACTGAGACCTGCACCCAGACAGAGCTGGGATCACCGACCAGGGTCACTCACTGAGACCTGCACCCAGACAGAGCTGGGATCATCAACCAGGGTCACTCACGCAGACCTGCACCCAGACAGAGCTGGGATCACCGACCAGGGTCACTCACTGAGACCTGCACCCAGACAGAGCTGGGATCACCGACCAGGGTCACTCACTGAGACCTGCACCCAGACAGAGCTGGGATCACCGACCAGGGTCACTCACTAAGACCTGCACCCAGACAGGGCTGGGATCACCGACCAGTCTCACTCACTGAGACCTGCACCCAGACAGAGCTGGGATCACCGAACAGGGTCACTCACGAAGACCTGCACCCAGACAGAGCTGGGATCACCGACCAGGGTCACTCACGGAGACCTGCGCCCAGACAGGGCTGGGATTACCGACCAGGGTCACTCACTGAGACCTGCACCCAGACAGGACTGGGATCACCGACCAGTCTCACTCACTGAGACCTGCTCCCAGACAGAGCTGGGATCATCGACCAGGGTCACTCACGCAGACCTGCACCCAGACAGAGCTGGGATCTCTGACCAGGGTCACTCACTGAGACCTGCACCCATTCAGAGCTGGGATCACCGACCAGGGTCACTCACTGAGACCTGCACCCAGACAGGGCTGGGATCACCGACCAGTCTCACTCACTGAGACCTGCACCCAGACAGGGCTGTGATCACTGACCAGTCTCACTCACTGAGACCTGCACCCAGACAGGGCTGGGATCACTGACCAGTCTCACTCACTGAGACCTGCACCCAGACAGGGCTGGGATCACGGACCAGTCTCACTCACTGAGACCTGCACCCAGACAGAGCTGGGATTACTGACCAGTCCCACTCACTGAGACCTGCATCCAGACAGTGCTGGGATCACCGACGAGGGTCACTCACTGAGACCTGCAACCAGACAGAGCTGGGATCACCAACCAGGGTCAATCACGGAGACCTGCACCCAGACAGAGCTGGGATGATCGACCAGGGTCACTGACGCAGACCTGCACCCAGACAGAGCTGGGATCACCGACCAGGGTCACTCACTGAGACCTGCACCCAGACAGGGCTGGGATCACCGACCAGTCTCACTCACTGAGACCTGCACCCAGACAGGGCTGGGATCACTGACCAGTCTCACTCACTGAGACCTGCACCCAGACAGGGCTGGGATCACTGACCAGTCCCACTCACTGAGACCTGCACCCAGACAGAGCTGGGATCACCGACCAGGGTCACTCACTGAGACCTGCACCCAGACAGAGCTGGGATCACCAACCAGGGTCACTCACGGAGACCTGCACCCAGACAGAGCTGGGATCATCGACCAGGGTCACTCACGCAGACCTGCACCCAGACAGAGCTGGGATCATCGACCAGGGTCACTCACGCAGACCTGCACCCACACAGTGCTGGGATCACCGACCAGTCTCACTCACTGAGACCTGCACCCAGACAGAGCTGGGATCACCGACCAGGGTCACTCACTGCGAACTGCACCCAGACAGAGCTGGGATCACCGACCAGGGTCACTCACTGAGACCTGCACCCAGACAGGGCTGGGATCACCGACCAGGGTCACTCACGGAGACCTGCACCCAGACAGAGCTGGGATCATCGACCAGGGTTACTCACGCAGACCTGCACCCAGACAGAGCTGGGATCACCGACCAGGGTCACTCACTGAGACCTGCACCCAGACAGGGCTGGGATCACCGACCAGTCTCACTCACTGAGACCTGCACCCAGACAGAGCTGGGATCACCGACCAGGGTCACTCACTGAGAACTGCACCCAGACAGAGCTTGGATCACCGACCAGGGTCACTCACTGAGACCTGCACCCAGACAGGGCTGGGATCACCGACCAGTCTCACTCACTGAGACCTGCACCCAGACAAGGCTGGGATCACTGACCAGTCTCACTCTCTGAGACCTGAACCCAGACAGGGCTGGGATCACTGACCAGTCTCACTCACTGAGACCTGCACCCAGACAGGGCTGGGATCACTGACCAGTCTCACTCACTGAGACCTGCACCCAGACAGGGCTGGGATCACCGACCAGTCTCACTCACTGAGACCTGCACCCAGACAGAGCTGGGATTACTGACCAGTCCCACTCACTGAGACCTGCACCCAGACAGGGCTGGGATCACCGACCAGGGTCTCTCACTGAGATCTGCACCCAGACAGAGCTGGGATCACCAACCAGGGTCACTCACGGAGAACTGCACCCAGACAGAGCTGGGATGATCGACCAGGGTCACTCACGCAGACCTGCACCCAGACAGAGCTGGGATCACCGACCAGGGTCACTCACTGAGACCTGCACCCAGACAGGGCTGGGATCACCGACCAGTCTCACTCACTGAGACCTGCACCCAGACAGAGCTGGGATCACCGACCAGGGTCACTCACTGAGACCTGCACCCAGACAGAGCTGGGATCATCGACCAGGGTCACTCACGCAGACCTGCACCCAGACAGAGCTGGGATAATCGACCAGGGTCACTCACGCAGACCTGCACCCTCACAGTGCTGGGATCACCGACCAGCCTCACTCACTGAGACCTGCACCCAGACAGAGCTGGGATCACCGACCAGGGTCACTCACTGAGAACTGCACCCAGACAGAGCTGGGATCACCGACCAGGGTCACTGACGGAGACCTGCACCCAGACAGGGCTGGGATCACCGACCAGGGTCACTCACTGAGACCTGCACACAGACAGGGCTGGGATCACCGACCAGTCTCACTCACTGAGACCTGCTCCCAGACAGAGCTGGGATCATCGACCAGGGTCACTCACGCAGACCTGCACCCTGACAGAGCTGGGATCTCTGACCAGGGTCACTCACTGAGACCTGCACCCATTCATAGCTGGGATCACCGACCATGGTCACTCACTGAGACCTGCACCCAGACAGGGCTGGGATCACCGACCAATCTCACTCACTGAGACCTGCACCCAGACAGGGCTGGGATCACTGACCAGTCTCACTCACTGAGACCTGCACCCAGACAGGGCTGGGATCACTGACCAGTCCCACTCACTGAGACCTGCACCCAGACAGAGCTGGGATCACCGACCAGGGTCACTCACTGAGACCTGCACCCAGACAGAGCTGGGATCACCAACCAGGGTCACTCACGGAGACCTGCACCCACACAGAGCTGGGATCATCGACCAGGGTCAGTCACGCAGACCTGCACCCAGACAGAGCTGGGATCACCGACCAGGGTCACTCACTGAGACCTGCACCCAGACAGGGCTGGGATCACCGACCAGTCTCACTCACTGAGACCTGCACCCAGACAGAGCTGGGATCACCGACCAGGGTCACTCACTGAGCCCTGCACCCAGACAGAGCTGGGATCATCGACCAGGGTCACTCACGCAGACCTGCACCCAGACAGAGCTGGGATCACCGACCAGGGTCACTCACTGAGACCTGCACCCAGACAGTGCTGGGATCACCGACCAGTCTCAATCACTGAGACCTGCACCCAGACAGAGCTGGGATCACCGACCAGGGTCACTCACTGAGAACTGCACCCAGACAGAGCTGGGATCACCGACCAGGGTCACTCACGGAGACCTGCACCCAGACAGGGCTGGGATCACCGACCAGGGTCACTCACTGAGACCTGCACCCAGACAGGGCTGGGATCACCGACCAGTCTCACTCACTGAGACCTGCTCCCAGACAGAGCTGGGATCACCGACCAGGGTCGCTCACTGAGACCTGCACCCAGACAGAGCTGGGATCACCGACCAGGGTCACTCACTGAGACCTGCACCCAGACAGGGCTGGGATCACCGACCAGGGTCAGTCACGGAGACCTGCACCCAGACAGAGCTGGGATCACCGACCAGGGTCACTCACGTAGACCTGCACCCAGACAGAGCTGGGATCACCGACCAGTCTCACTCACTGAGACCTGCACCCAGACAGAGCTGGGATCACCGACCAGGGTCACTCACTGAGACCTGTACCCAGACAGGGCTGGGATCACCGACCAGGGTCACTCACTGAGACCTGCACCCAGACAGGACTGGGATCACTGACCAGGGTCACTCACGGAGACCTGTACCCAGACAGAGCTGGGATCACTGACCAGTCTCACTCACTGAGACCTGCACCCAGACAGGGCTGGGATCACCGACCAGTCTCACTCACTCACTGAGACCTGCACCCAGACAGGGCTGGGATCACCAACCAGGGTCACTCATTGAGACCTGAACCCAGACAGAGCTGGGATCATCGACCAGGGTCACTCACGCAGACCTGCACCCAGACAGAGCTGGGATCACCGACCAGGGTCACTCACTGAGACCTGCACCCAGACAGGGCTGGGATCACCGACCAGTCTCACTCACTGAGACCTGCACCCAGACAGAGCTGGGATCACCGACCAGGGTCACTCACTGAGACCTGCACCCAGACAGAGCTGGGATCATCGACCAGGGTCACTCACGCAGACCTGCATCCAGACAGAGCTGGGATCACCGACCAGGGTCACTCACTGAGACCTGCACCCAGACAGAGCTGGGATCACCGACAGGGTCACTCACTGAGAACTGCACCCAGACAGAGCTGGGATCACCGACCAGGGTCACTCACGGAGACCTGCACCCAGACAGGGCTGGGATCACCGACCAGGGTCACTCACTGAGACCTGCACCCAGACAGGGCTGGGATCACCGACCAGTCTCACTCACTGAGACCTGCTCCCAGACAGAGCTGGGATCATCGACCAGGGTCACTCACGCAGACCTGCACCCAGACAGAGCTGGGATCTCTGACCAGGGTCACTCACTGAGACCTGCACCCATTCAGAGCTGGGATCACCGACCAGGGTCACTCACTGAGACCTGCACCCAGACAGGGCTGGGATCACCGACCAGTCTCACTCACTGAGACCTGCACCCAGACAGGGCTGGGATCACTGACCAGTCTCACTCACTGAGACCTGCACCCAGACACTGCTGGGATCACTGACCAGTCTCACTCACTGAGAATTGCACCCAGACAGAGCTGGGATCACCGACCAGGGTCACTCACTGAGACCTGCACCCAGACAGAGCTGGGATCACCGACCAGGGTCACTCACTGAGACCTGCACCCAGACAGAGCTGGGATCACCAACCAGGGTCACTCACTGAGACCTGCACCCAGACAGGGCTGGGATCATCGACCAGGGTCACTCACGGAGACCTGCACCCAGACAGAGCTGGGATCACCGACCAGGGTCACTCACGGAGACCTGCACCCAGACAGAGCTGGGATCACCGACCAGGGTCACTCACGAAGACCTGCACCCAGACAGAGCTGGGATCACCGACCAGGGTCACTCACTGAGACCTGCAGCCAGACAGGGCTGGTATCACCAACCAGGGTCACTCACTGAGACCTGCACCCAGACAGGGCTGGGATCACCGACCAGTCTCACTCACTGAGACCTGCTCCCAGACAGAGCTGGGATCACCGACCAGGTTCGCTCACTGAGACCTGCACCCAGACAGAGCTGGGATCACCGACCAGGGTCAGTCACTGAGACCTGCACCCAGACAGGGCTGGGATCACCGACCAGGGTCACTCACGGAGACCTGCACCCAGACAGAGCTGGGATCACCGACCAGTCTCACTCACTGAGACCTGCACCCAGACAGGGCTGGGATCACCGAACAGGGTCGCTCACTGAGACCTGCACCCAGACAGGGCTGGGATCACCGACCAGGGTCACTCACTGAGACCTGCACCCAGACAGGGCTGGGATCACTGACCAGGGTCACTCACGGAGACCTACACCCAGACAGAGCTGGGATCACTGACCAGTCTCACTCACTGAGACCTGCACCCAGACTGGGCTGGGATCACTGACCAGTCTCACTCACTGAGACCTGCACCCAGACAGGGCTGGGATCACCAACCAGGGTCACTCACTGAGACCTGAACCCAGACAGAGCTGGGATCATCGACCAGGGTCACTCACGCAGACCTGCACCCAGACAGAGCTGGGATCACCGACCAGGGTCACTCACTGAGACCTGCACCCAGACAGGGCTGGGATCACCGACCAGTCTCACTCACTGAGACCTGCACCCAGACAGAGCTGGGATCACCGACCAGGGTCACTCACTGAGACCTGCACCCAGACAGAGCTGGGATCATCAACCAGGGTCACTCACGCAGACCTGCACCCAGACAGAGCTGGGATCACCGACCAGGGTCACTCACTGAGACCTGCACCCAGACAGAGCTGGGATCACCGACCAGGGTCACTCACTGAGACCTGCACCCAGACAGAGCTGGGATCACCGACCAGTCTCACTCACTGAGACCTGCACCCAGACAGAGCTGGGATCACCGACCAGGGTCACTCACTGAGACCTGTACCCAGACAGGGCTGGGATCACCGACCAGGGTCACTCACTGAGACCTGCACCCAGACAGGACTGGGATCACTGACCAGGGTCACTCACGGAGACCTGCACCCAGACAGAGCTGGGATCACTGACCAGTCTCACTCACTGAGACCTGCACCCAGACAGGGCTGGGATCACCGACCAGTCTCACTCACTCACTGAGACCTGCACCCAGACAGGGCTGGGATCACCAACCAGGGTCACTCATTGAGACCTGAACCCAGACAGAGCTGGGATCATCGACCAGGGTCACTCACGCAGACCTGCACCCAGACAGAGCTGGGATCACCGACCAGGGTCACTCACTGAGACCTGCACCCAGACAGGGCTGGGATCACCGACCAGTCTCACTCACTGAGACCTGCACCCAGACAGAGCTGGGATCACCGACCAGGGTCACTCACGCAGACGTGCATCCAGACAGAGCTGGGATCACCGACCAGGGTCACTCACTGAGACCTGCACCCAGACAGTGCTGGGATCACCGACCAGTCTCACTCACTGAGACCTGCACCCAGACAGAGCTGGGATCACCGACAGGGTCACTCACTGAGAACTGCACCCAGACAGAGCTGGGATCACCGACCAGAGTCACTCACGGAGACCTGCACCCAGACAGGGCTGGGATCACCGACCAGGGTCACTCACTGAGACCTGCACCCAGACAGGGCTGGGATCACCGACCAGTCTCACTCACTGAGACCTGCTCCCAGACAGAGCTGGGATCATCGACCAGGGTCACTCACGCAGACCTGCACCCAGACAGAGCTGGGATCTCTGACCAGGGTCACTCACTGAGACCTGCACCCATTCAGAGCTGGGATCACCGACCAGGGTCACTCACTGAGACCTGCACCCAGACAGGGCTGGGATCACCGACCAGTCTCACTCACTGAGACCTGCACCCAGACAGGGCTGGGATCACTGACCAGTCTCACTCACTGAGACCTGCACCCAGACACTGCTGGGATCACTGACCAGTCTCACTCACTGAGAATTGCACCCAGACAGAGCTGGGATCACCGACCAGGGTCACTCACTGAGACCTGCACCCAGACAGAGCTGGGATCACCGACCAGGGTCACTCACTGAGACCTGCACCCAGACAGAGCTGGGATCACCAACCAGGGTCACTCACTGAGACCTGCACCCAGACAGGGCTGGGATCATCGACCAGGGTCACTCACGGAGACCTGCACCCAGACAGAGCTGGGATCACCGACCAGGGTCACTCACGGAGACCTGCACCCAGACAGAGCTGGGATCACCGACCAGGGTCACTCACGAAGACCTGCACCCAGACAGAGCTGGGATCACCGACCAGGGTCACTCACTGAGACCTGCAGCCAGACAGGGCTGGTATCACCGACCAGGGTCACTCACTGAGACCTGCACCCAGACAGGGCTGGGATCACCGACCAGTCTCACTCACTGAGACCTGCTCCCAGACAGAGCTGGGATCACCGACCAGGTTCGCTCACTGAGACCTGCACCCAGACAGAGCTGGGATCACCGACCAGGGTCAGTCACTGAGACCTGCACCCAGACAGGGCTGGGATCACCGATCAGGGTCACTCACGGAGACCTGCACCCAGACAGAGCTGGGATCACCGACCAGTCTCACTCACTGAGACCTGCACCCAGACAGGGCTGGGATCACCGAACAGGGTCGCTCACTGAGACCTGCACCCAGACAGGGCTGGGATCACCGACCAGGGTCACTCACTGAGACCTGCACCCAGACAGGGCTGGGATCACTGACCAGGGTCACTCACGGAGACCTGCACCCAGACAGAGCTGGGATCACTGACCAGTCTCACTCACTGAGACCTGCACCCAGACTGGGCTGGGATCACTGACCAGTCTCACTCACTGAGACCTGCACCCAGACAGGGCTGGGATCACCAACCAGGGTCACTCACTGAGACCTGAACCCAGACAGAGCTGGGATCATCGACCAGGGTCACTCACGCAGACCTGCACCCAGACAGAGCTGGGATCACCGACCAGGGTCACTCACTGAGACCTGCACCCAGACAGGGCTGGGATCACCGACCAGTCTCACTCACTGAGACCTGCACCCAGACAGAGCTGGGATCACCGACCAGGGTCACTCACTGAGACCTGCACCCAGACAGAGCTGGGATCATCAACCAGGGTCACTCACGCAGACCTGCACCCAGACAGAGCTGGGATCACCGACCAGGGTCACTCACTGAGACCTGCACCCAGACAGAGCTGGGATCACCGACCAGTGTCACTCACTGAGACCTGCACCCAGACAGAGCTGGGATCACCGACCAGGGTCACTCACTGAGACCTGCACCCAGACAGGGCTGGGATCACCGACCAGTCTCACTCACTGAGACCTGCACCCAGACAGAGCTGGGATCACCGAACAGGGTCACTCACGAAGACCTGCACCCAGACAGAGCTGGGATCACCGACCAGGGTCAGTCACGGAGACCTGCGCCCAGACAGGGCTGGGATTACCGACCAGGGTCACTCACTGAGACCTGCACCCAGACAGGACTGGGATCACCGACCAGTCTCACTCACTGAGACCTGCTCCCAGACAGAGCTGGGATCATCGACCAGGGTCACTCACGCAGACCTGCACCCAGACAGAGCTGGGATCTCTGACCAGGGTCACTTTCTGAGACCTGCACCCATTCAGAGCTGGGATCACCGACCAGGGTCACTCACTGAGACCTGCACCCAGACAGGGCTGGGATCACCGACCAGTCTCACTCACTGAGACCTGCACCCAGACAGGGTTGGGATCACTGACCAGTCTCACTCACTGAGACCTGCACCCAGACAGGGCTGGGATCACTGACCAGTCTCACTCACTGAGACCTGCACCCAGACAGGGCTGGGATCACGGACCAGTCTCACTCACTGAGACCTGCACCCAGACAGAGCTGGGATTACTGACCAGTCCCACTCACTGAGACCTGCATCCAGACAGTGCTGGGATCACCGACGAGGGTCACTCACTGAGACCTGCAACCAGACAGAGCTGGGATCACCAACCAGGGTCAATCACGGAGACCTGCACCCAGACAGAGCTGGGATGATCGACCAGGGTCACTGACGCAGACCTGCACCCAGACAGAGCTGGGATCACCGACCAGGGTCACTCACTGAGACCTGCACCCAGACAGGGCTGGGATCACCGACCAGTCTCACTCACTGAGACCTGCACCCAGACAGGGCTGGGATCACTGACCAGTCTCACTCACTGAGACCTGCACCCAGACAGGGCTGGGATCACTGACCAGTCCCACTCACTGAGACCTGCACCCAGACAGAGCTGGGATCACCGACCAGGGTCACTCACTGAGACCTGCACCCAGACAGAGCTGGGATCACCAACCAGGGTCACTCACGGAGACCTGCACCCAGACAGAGCTGGGATCATCGACCAGGGTCACTCACGCAGACCTGCACCCAGACAGAGCTGGGATCATCGACCAGGGTCACTCACGCAGACCTGCACCCACACAGTGCTGGGATCACCGACCAGTCTCACTCACTGAGACCTGCACCCAGACAGAGCTGGGATCACCGACCAGGGTCACTCACTGCGAACTGCACCCAGACAGAGCTGGGATCCCCGACCAGGGTCACTCACTGAGACCTGCACCCAGACAGGGCTGGGATCACCGACCAGGGTCACTCACGGAGACCTGCACCCAGACAGAGCTGGGATCATCGACCAGGGTTACTCACGCAGACCTGCACCCAGACAGAGCTGGGATCACCGACCAGGGTCACTCACTGAGACCTGCACCCAGACAGGGCTGGGATCACCGACCAGTCTCACTCACTGAGACCTGCACCCAGACAGAGCTGGGATCACCGACCAGGGTCACTCACTGAGAACTGCACCCAGACAGAGCTGGGATCCCCGACCAGGGTCACTCACGGAGACCTGCACCCAGACAGTGCTGGGATCACCGACCAGGGTCACTCACTGAGACCTGCACCCAGACAGGGCTGGGATCACCGACCAGTCTCACTCACTGAGACCTGCTCCCAGACAGAGCTGGGATCACCGACCAGGGTCGCTCACTGAGACCTGCACCCAGACAGAGCTGGGATCACCGACCAGGGTCACTCACTGAGACCTGCACCCAGACAGGGATGGGATCACCAACCAGGGTCACTCACGGAGACCTGCACCCAGACAGAGCTGGGATCACCGACCAGGGTCACTCACGGAGACCTGCACCCAGACAGAGCTGGGATCACCGACCAGTCTCACTCACTGAGACCTGCACCCAGACAGAGCTGGGATCACCGACCAGGGTCACTCACGAAGACCTGCACCCAGACAGAGCTGGGATCACCGACCAGGGTCACTCACTGAGACCTGCAGCCAGACATGGCTGGTATCACCGACCAGGGTCACTCACTGAGACCTGCACCCAGACAGGGCTGGGATCACCGACCAGTCTCACTCACTGAGACCTGCTCCCAGACAGAGCTGGGATCACCGACCAGGTTCGCTCACTGAGACCTGCACCCAGACAGAGCTGGGATCACCGACCAGGGTCAGTCACTGAGACCTGCACCCAGACAGGGCTGGGATCACCGACCAGGGTCACTCACGGAGACCTGCACCCAGACAGAGCTGGGATCACCGACCAGTCTCACTCACTGAGACCTGCACCCAGACAGGGCTGGGATCACCGAACAGGGTCGCTCACTGAGACCTGCACCCAGACAGGGCTGGGATCACCGACCAGGGTCACTCACTGAGACCTGCACCCAGACAGGGCTGGGATCACTGACCAGGGTCACTCACGGAGACCTGCACCCAGACAGAGCTGGGATCACTGACCAGTCTCACTCACTGAGACCTGCACCCAGACTGGGCTGGGATCACTGACCAGTCTCACTCACTGAGACCTGCACCCAGACAGGGCTGGGATCACCAACCAGGGTCACTCACTGAGACCTGAACCCAGACAGAGCTGGGATCATCGACCAGGGTCACTCACGCAGACCTGCACCCAGACAGAGCTGGGATCACCGACCAGGGTCACTCACTGAGACCTGCACCCAGACAGAGCTGGGATCATCAACCAGGGTCACTCACGCAGACCTGCACCCAGACAGAGCTGGGATCACCGACCAGGGTCACTCACTGAGACCTGCACCCAGACAGAGCTGGGATCACCGACCAGGGTCACTCACTGAGACCTGCACCCAGACAGAGCTGGGATCACCGACCAGGGTCACTCACTGAGACCTGCACCCAGACAGGGCTGGGATCACCGACCAGTCTCACTCACGGAGACCTGCACCCAGACAGAGCTGGGATCACCGAACAGGGTCACTCACGAAGACCTGCACCCAGACAGAGCTGGGATCACCGACCAGGGTCAGTCACGGAGACCTGCGCCCAGACAGGGCTGGGATTACCGACCAGGGTCACTCACTGAGACCTGCACCCAGACAGGACTGGGATCACCGACCAGTCTCACTCACTGAGACCTGCTCCCAGACAGAGCTGGGATCTCTGACCAGGGTCACTCACTGAGACCTTCACCCATTCAGAGCTGGGATCACCGACCAGGGTCACTCACTGAGACCTGCACCCAGACAGGGCTGGGATCACCGACCAGTCTCACTCACTGAGACCTGCACCCAGACAGGGTTGGGATCACTGACCAGTCTCACTCACTGAGACCTGCACCCAGACAGGGCTGGGATCACTGACCAGTCTCACTCACTGAGACCTGCACCCAGACAGGGCTGGGATCACGGACCAGTCTCACTCACTGAGACCTGCACCCAGACAGAGCTGGGATTACTGACCAGTCCCACTCACTGAGACCTGCATCCAGACAGTGCTGGGATCACCGACGAGGGTCACTCACTGAGACCTGCAACCAGACAGAGCTGGGATCACCAACCAGGGTCAATCACGGAGACCTGCACCCAGACAGAGCTGGGATGATCGACCAGGGTCACTGACGCAGACCTGCACCCAGACAGAGCTGGGATCACCGACCAGGGTCACTCACTGAGACCTGCACCCAGACAGGGCTGGGATCACCGACCAGTCTCACTCACTGAGACCTGCACCCAGACAGGGCTGGGATCACTGACCAGTCTCACTCACTGAGAACTGCACCCAGACAGGGCTGGGATCACTGACCAGTCCCACTCACTGAGACCTGCACCCAGACAGAGCTGGGATCACCGACCAGGGTCACTCACTGAGACCTGCACCCAGACAGAGCTGGGATCACCAACCAGGGTCACTCACGGAGACCTGCACCCAGACAGAGCTGGGATCATCGACCAGGGTCACTCACGCAGACCTGCACCCAGGCAGAGCTGGGATCATCGACCAGGGTCACTCACGCAGACCTGCACCCACACAGTGCTGGGATCACCGACCAGTCTCACTCACTGAGACCTGCACCCAGACAGAGCTGGGATCACCGACCAGGGTCACTCACTGCGAACTGCACCCAGACAGAGCTGGGATCCCCGACCAGGGTCACTCACTGAGACCTGCACCCAGACAGGGCTGGGATCACCGACCAGGGTCACTCACGGAGACCTGCACCCAGACAGAGCTGGGATCATCGACCAGGGTTACTCACGCAGACCTGCACCCAGACAGAGCTGGGATCACCGACCAGGGTCACTCACTGAGACCTGCACCCAGACAGGGCTGGGATCACCGACCAGTCTCACTCACTGAGACCTGCACCCAGACAGAGCTGGGATCACCGACCAGGGTCACTCACTGAGAACTGCACCCAGACAGAGCTGGGATCCCCGACCAGGGTCACTCACGGAGACCTGCACCCAGACAGTGCTGGGATCACCGACCAGGGTCACTCACTGAGACCTGCACCCAGACAGGGCTGGGATCACCGACCAGTCTCACTCACTGAGACCTGCTCCCAGACAGAGCTGGGATCACCGACCAGGGTCGCTCACTGAGACCTGCACCCAGACAGAGCTGGGATCACCGACCAGGGTCACTCACTGAGACCTGCACCCAGACAGGGATGGGATCACCAACCAGGGTCACTCACGGAGACCTGCACCCAGACAGAGCTGGGATCACCGACCAGGGTCACTCACGGAGACCTGCACCCAGACAGAGCTGGGATCACCGACCAGTCTCACTCACTGAGACCTGCACCCAGACAGAGCTGGGATCACCGACCAGGGTCACTCACTGAGACCTGCACCCAGACAGAGCTGGGATCACCGACCAGGGTCACTCACGGAGACCTGCACCCAGACAGAGCTGGGATCACCGACCAGTCTCACTCACTGAGACCTGCACCCAGACAGAGCTGGGATCACCGACCAGGGTCACTCACTGAGACCTGCACCCAGACAGGGCTGGGATCACCGTACAGGGTCACTCACGGAGACCTGCACCCAGACAGGGCTGGGATCACCGACCAGTCTCACTCACTGAGACCTGCACCCAGACAGGGCTGGGATCACCGAACAGGGTCGCTCACTGAGACCTGCACCCAGACAGGGCTGGGATCACCGACCAGTCTCACTCACTGAGACCTGCACCCAGACAGGGCTGGGATCACCAACCAGGGTCACTCATTGAGACCTGAACCCAGACAGAGCTGGGATCATCGACCAGGGTCACTCACGCAGACCTGCACCCAGACAGAGCTGGGATCACCGACCAGGGTCACTCACTGAGACCTGCACCCAGACAGGGCTGGGATCACCGACCAGTCTCACTCACTGAGACCTGCACCCAGACAGAGCTGGGATCACCGACCAGGGTCACTCACTGAGACCTGCACCCAGACAGAGCTGGGATCATCGACCAGGGTCACTCACGCAGACCTGCACCCAGACAGAGCTGGGATCACCGACCAGGGTCACTCACTGAGACCTGCACCCAGACAGTGCTGGGATCACCGACCAGTCTCACTCACTGAGACCTGCACCCAGACAGAGCTGGGATCACCGACCAGGGTCACTCACTGAGAACTGCACCCAGACAGAGCTGGGATCACCGACCAGGGTCACTCACGGAGACCTGCACCCAGACAGGGCTGGGATCACCGACCAGGGTCACTCACTGAGACCTGCACCCAGACAGGGCTGGGATCACCGACCAGTCTCACTCACTGAGACCTGCTCCCAGACAGAGCTGGGATCATCGACCAGGGTCACTCACGCAGACCTGCACCCAGACAGAGCTGGGATCTCTGACCAGGGTCACTCACTGAGACCTGCACCCATTCAGAGCTGGGATCACCGACCAGGGTCACTCACTGAGACCTGTACCCAGACAGGGCTGGGATCACCGACCAGTCTCACTCACTGAGACCTGCACCCAGACAGGGCTGGGATCACTGACCAGTCTCACTCACTGAGACCTGCACCCAGACAGGGCTGGGATCACTGACCAGTCTCACTCACTGAGACCTGCACCCAGACAGAGCTGGGATCACCGACCAGGGTCACTCACTGAGACCTGCACCCAGACAGAGCTGGGATCACCGACCAGGGTCACTCACTGAGACCTGCACCCAGACAGAGCTGGGATCACCGACCAGGGTCACTCACTGAGACCTGCACCCAGACAGGGCTGGGATCATCGACCAGGGTCACTCACGGAGACCTGCACCCAGACAGAGCTGGGATCACCGACCAGGGTCACTCACGGAGACCTGCACCCAGACAGAGCTGGGATCACCGACCAGGGTCACTCACGAAGACCTGCACCCAGACAGAGCTGGGATCACCGACCAGGGTCACTCACTGAGACCTGCAGCCAGACAGGGCTGGGATCACCGACCAGGGTCACTCACTGAGACCTGCACCCAGACAGGGCTGGGATCACCGACCAGTCTCACTCACTGAGACCTGCTCCCAGACAGAGCTGGGATCACCGACCAGGTTCGCTCACTGAGACCTGCACCCAAACAGAGCTGGGATCACCGAACAGGGTCACTCACTGAGACCTGCACCCAGACAGGGCTGGGATCACCGACCAGGGTCACTCACGGAGACCTGCACCCAGACAGAGCTGGGATCACCGACCAGTCTCACTCACTGAGACCTGCACCCAGACAGGGCTGGGATCACCGAACAGGGTCGCTCACTGAGACCTGCACCCAGACAGGGCTGGGATCACCGACCAGGGTCACTCACTGAGACCTGCACCCAGACAGGGCTGGGATCACTGACCAGGGTCACTCACGGAGACCTGCACCCAGACAGAGCTGGGATCACTGACCAGTCTCACTCACTGAGACCTGCACCCAGACCGGGCTGGGATCACTGACCAGTCTCACTCACTGAGACCTGCACCCAGACAGGGCTGGGATCACCAACCAGGGTCACTCACTGAGACCTGAACCCAGACAGAGCTGGGATCATCGACCAGGGTCACTCACGCAGACCTGCACCCAGACAGAGCTGGGATCACCGACCAGGGTCACTCACTGAGACCTGCACCCAGACAGGGCTGGGATCACCGACCAGTCTCACTCACTGAGACCTGCACCCAGACAGAGCTGGGATCACCAACCAGGGTCACTCACTGAGACCTGCACCCAGACAGAGCTGGGATCATCAACCAGGGTCACTCACGCAGACCTGCACCCAGACAGAGCTGGGATCACCGACCAGGGTCACTCACTGAGACCTGCACCCAGACAGAGCTGGGATCACCGACCAGGGTCACTCACTGAGACCTGCACCCAGACAGAGCTGGGATCACCGACCAGGGTCACTCACTAAGACCTGCACCCAGACAGGGCTGGGATCACCGACCAGTCTCACTCACTGAGACCTGCACCCAGACAGAGCTGGGATCACCGAACAGAGTCACTCACGAAGACCTGCACCCAGACAGAGCTGGGATCACCGACCAGGGTCACTCACGGAGACCTGCGCCCAGACAGGGCTGGGATTACCGACCAGGGTCACTCACTGAGACCTGCACCCAGACAGGACTGGGATCACCGACCAGTCTCACTCACTGAGACCTGCTCCCAGACAGAGCTGGGATCATCGACCAGGGTCACTCACGCAGACCTGCACCCAGACAGAGCTGGGATCTCTGACCAGGGTCACTCACTGAGACCTGCACCCATTCAGAGCTGGGATCACCGACCAGGGTCACTCACTGAGACCTGCACCCAGACAGGGCTGGGATCACCGACCAGTCTCACTCACTGAGACCTGCACCCAGACAGGGCTGGGATCACTGACCAGTCTCACTCACTGAGACCTGCACCCAGACAGGGCTGGGATCACTGACCAGTCTCACTCACTGAGACCTGCACCCAGACAGGGCTGGGATCACGGACCAGTCTCACTCACTGAGACCTGCACCCAGACAGAGCTGGGATTACTGACCAGTCCCACTCACTGAGACCTGCATCCAGACAGTGCTGGGATCACCGACGAGGGTCACTCACTGAGACCTGCAACCAGACAGAGCTGGGATCACCAATCAGGGTCAATCACGGAGACCTGCACCCAGACAGAGCTGGGATGATCGACCAGGGTCACTGACGCAGACCTGCACCCAGACAGAGCTGGGATCACCGACCAGGGTCACTCACTGAGACCTGCACCCAGACAGGGCTGGGATCACCGACCAGTCTCACTCACTGAGACCTGCACCCAGACAGGGCTGGGATCACTGACCAGTCTCACTCACTGAGACCTGCACCCAGACAGGGCTGGGATCACTGACCAGTCCCACTCACTGAGACCTGCACCCAGACAGAGCTGGGATCACCGACCAGGGTCACTCACTGAGACCTGCACCCAGACAGAGCTGGGATCACCAACCAGGGTCACTCACGGAGACCTGCACCCAGACAGAGCTGGGATCATCGACCAGGGTCACTCACGCAGACCTGCACCCAGACAGAGCTGGGATCATCGACCAGGGTCACTCACGCAGACCTGCACCCACACAGTGCTGGGATCACCGACCAGTCTCACTCACTGAGACCTGCACCCAGACAGAGCTGGGATCACCGACCAGGGTCACTCACTGAGACCAGCACCCAGACAGGGCTGGGATCACCGACCAGTCTCACTCACTGAGACCTGCACCCAGACAGAGCTGGGATCACCGACCAGGGTCACTCACTGAGACCTGCACCCAGACAGAGCTGGGATCATCAACCAGGGTCACTCACGCAGACCTGCACCCAGACAGAGCTGGGATCACCGACCAGGGTCACTCACTGAGACCTGCACCCAGACAGAGCTGGGATCACCGACCAGGGTCACTCACTGAGACCTGCACCCAGACAGAGCTGGGATCACCGACCAGGGTCACTCACTGAGACCTGCACCCAGACAGGGCTGGGATCACCGACCAGTCTCACTCACTGAGACCTGCACCCAGACAGAGCTGGGATCACCGAACAGGGTCACTCACGAAGACCTGCACCCAGACAGAGCTGGGATCACCGACCAGGGTCAGTCACGGAGACCTGCGCCCAGACAGGGCTGGGATTACCGACCAGGGTCACTCACTGAGACCTGCACCCAGACAGGACTGGGATCACCGACCAGTCTCACTCACTGAGACCTGCTCCCAGACAGAGCTGGGATCTCTGACCAGGGTCACTCACTGAGACCTGCACCCATTCAGAGCTGGGATCACCGACCAGGGTCACTCACTGAGACCTGCACCCAGACAGGGCTGGGATCACCGACCAGTCTCACTCACTGAGACCTGCGCCCAGACAGGGTTGGGATCACTGACCAGTCTCACTCACTGAGACCTGCACCCAGACAGGGCTGGGATCACTGACCAGTCTCACTCACTGAGACCTGCACCCAGACAGGGCTGGGATCACGGACCAGTCTCACTCACTGAGACCTGCACCCAGACAGAGCTGGGATTACTGACCAGTCCCACTCACTGAGACCTGCATCCAGACAGTGCTGGGATCACCGACGAGGGTCACTCACTGAGACCTGCAACCAGACAGAGCTGGGATCACCAACCAGGGTCAATCACGGAGACCTGCACCCAGACAGAGCTGGGATGATCGACCAGGGTCACTGACGCAGACCTGCACCCAGACAGAGCTGGGATCACCGACCAGGGTCACTCACTGAGACCTGCACCCAGACAGGGCTGGGATCACCGACCAGTCTCACTCACTGAGACCTGCACCCAGACAGGGCTGGGATCACTGACCAGTCTCACTCACTGAGACCTGCACCCAGACAGGGCTGGGATCACTGACCAGTCCCACTCACTGAGACCTGCACCCAGACAGAGCTGGGATCACCGACCAGGGTCACTCACTGAGACCTGCACCCAGACAGAGCTGGGATCACCAACCAGGGTCACTCACGGAGACCTGCACCCAGACAGAGCTGGGATCATCGACCAGGGTCACTCACGCAGACCTGCACCCAGACAGAGCTGGGATCATCGACCAGGGTCACTCACGCAGACCTGCACCCACACAGTGCTGGGATCACCGACCAGTCTCACTCACTGAGACCTGCACCCAGACAGAGCTGGGATCACCGACCAGGGTCACTCACTGCGAACTGCACCCAGACAGAGCTGGGATCCCCGTCCAGGGTCACTCACTGAGACCTGCACCCAGACAGGGCTGGGATCACCAACCAGGGTCAGTCACGGAGACCTGCGCCCAGACAGGGCTGGGATTACCGACCAGGGTCACTCACTGAGACCTGCACCCAGACAGGACTGGGATCACCGACCAGTCTCACTCACTGAGACCTGCTCCCAGACAGAGCTGGGATCATCGACCAGGGTCACTCACGCAGACCTGCACCCAGACAGAGCTGGGATCTCTGACCAGGGTCACTTTCTGAGACCTGCACCCATTCAGAGCTGGGATCACCGACCAGGGTCACTCACTGAGACCTGCACCCAGACAGGGCTGGGATCACCGACCAGTCTCACTCACTGAGACCTGCACCCAGACAGGGTTGGGATCACTGACCAGTCTCACTCACTGAGACCTGCACCCAGACAGGGCTGGGATCACTGACCAGTCTCACTCACTGAGACCTGCACCCAGACAGGGCTGGGATCACGGACCAGTCTCACTCACTGAGACCTGCACCCAGACAGAGCTGGGATTACTGACCAGTCCCACTCACTGAGACCTGCATCCAGACAGTGCTGGGATCACCGACGAGGGTCACTCACTGAGACCTGCAACCAGACAGAGCTGGGATCACCAACCAGGGTCAATCACGGAGACCTGCACCCAGACAGAGCTGGGATGATCGACCAGGGTCACTGACGCAGACCTGCACCCAGACAGAGCTGGGATCACCGACCAGGGTCACTCACTGAGACCTGCACCCAGACAGGGCTGGGATCACCTACCAGTCTCACTCACTGAGACCTGCACCCAGACAGGGCTGGGATCACTGACCAGTCTCACTCACTGAGACCTGCACCCAGACAGGGCTGGGATTACTGACCAGTCCCACTCACTGAGACCTGCACCCAGACAGAGCTGGGATCACCGACCAGGGTCACTCACTGAGACCTGCACCCAGACAGAGCTGGGATCACCAACCAGGGTCACTCACGGAGACCTGCACCCAGACAGAGCTGGGATCATCGACCAGGGTCACTCACGCAGACCTGCACCCAGACAGAGCTGGGATCATCGACCAGGGTCACTCACGCAGACCTGCACCCACACAGTGCTGGGATCACCGACCAGTCTCACTCACTGAGACCTGCACCCAGACAGAGCTGGGATCACCGACCAGGGTCACTCACTGCGAACTGCACCCAGACAGAGCTGGGATCCCCGACCAGGGTCACTCACTGAGACCTGCACCCAGACAGGGCTGGGATCACCGACCAGGGTCACTCACGGAGACCTGCACCCAGACAGAGCTGGGATCATCGACCAGGGTTACTCACGCAGACCTGCACCCAGACAGAGCTGGGATCACCGACCAGGGTCACTCACTGAGACCTGCACCCAGACAGGGCTGGGATCACTGACCAGTCTCACTCACTGAGACCTGCACCCAGACAGGGCTGGGATCACTGACCAGTCCCACTCACTGAGACCTGCACCCAGACAGAGCTGGGATCACCGACCAGGGTCACTCACTGAGACCTGCACCCAGACAGAGCTGGGATCACCAACCAGGGTCACTCACGGAGACCTGCACCCAGACAGAGCTGGGATCATCGACCAGGGTCACTCACGCAGACCTGCACCCAGACAGAGCTGGGATCATCGACCAGGGTCACTCACGCAGACCTGCACCCACACAGTGCTGGGATCACCGACCAGTCTCACTCACTGAGACCTGCACCCAGACAGAGCTGGGATCACCGACCAGGGTCACTCACTGAGACCAGCACCCAGACAGGGCTGGGATCACCGACCAGTCTCACTCACTGAGACCTGCACCCAGACAGAGCTGGGATCACCGACCAGGGTCACTCACTGAGACCTGCACCCAGACAGAGCTGGGATCATCAACCAGGGTCACTCACGCAGACCTGCACCCAGACAGAGCTGGGATCACCGACCAGGGTCACTCACTGAGACCTGCACCCAGACAGAGCTGGGATCACCGACCAGGGTCACTCACTGAGACCTGCACCCAGACAGAGCTGGGATCACCGACCAGGGTCACTCACTGAGACCTGCACCCAGACAGGGCTGGGATCACCGACCAGTCTCACTCACTGAGACCTGCACCCAGACAGAGCTGGGATCACCGAACAGGGTCACTCACGAAGACCTGCACCCAGACAGAGCTGGGATCACCGACCAGGGTCAGTCACGGAGACCTGCGCCCAGACAGGGCTGGGATTACCGACCAGGGTCACTCACTGAGACCTGCACCCAGACAGGACTGGGATCACCGACCAGTCTCACTCACTGAGACCTGCTCCCAGACAGAGCTGGGATCTCTGACCAGGGTCACTCACTGAGACCTGCACCCATTCAGAGCTGGGATCACCGACCAGGGTCACTCACTGAGACCTGCACCCAGACAGGGCTGGGATCACCGACCAGTCTCACTCACTGAGACCTGCGCCCAGACAGGGTTGGGATCACTGACCAGTCTCACTCACTGAGACCTGCACCCAGACAGGGCTGGGATCACTGACCAGTCTCACTCACTGAGACCTGCACCCAGACAGGGCTGGGATCACGGACCAGTCTCACTCACTGAGACCTGCACCCAGACAGAGCTGGGATTACTGACCAGTCCCACTCACTGAGACCTGCATCCAGACAGTGCTGGGATCACCGACGAGGGTCACTCACTGAGACCTGCAACCAGACAGAGCTGGGATCACCAACCAGGGTCAATCACGGAGACCTGCACCCAGACAGAGCTGGGATGATCGACCAGGGTCACTGACGCAGACCTGCACCCAGACAGAGCTGGGATCACCGACCAGGGTCACTCACTGAGACCTGCACCCAGACAGGGCTGGGATCACCGACCAGTCTCACTCACTGAGACCTGCACCCAGACAGGGCTGGGATCACTGACCAGTCTCACTCACTGAGACCTGCACCCAGACAGGGCTGGGATCACTGACCAGTCCCACTCACTGAGACCTGCACCCAGACAGAGCTGGGATCACCGACCAGGGTCACTCACTGAGACCTGCACCCAGACAGAGCTGGGATCACCAACCAGGGTCACTCACGGAGACCTGCACCCTGACAGAGCTGGGATCATCGACCAGGGTCACTCACGCAGACCTGCACCCAGACAGAGCTGGGATCATCGACCAGGGTCACTCACGCAGACCTGCACCCACACAGTGCTGGGATCACCGACCAGTCTCACTCACTGAGACCTGCACCCAGACAGAGCTGGGATCACCGACCAGGGTCACTCACTGCGAACTGCACCCAGACAGAGCTGGGATCCCCGTCCAGGGTCACTCACTGAGACCTGCACCCAGACAGGGCTGGGATCACCAACCAGGGTCAGTCACGGAGACCTGCGCCCAGACAGGGCTGGGATTACCGACCAGGGTCACTCACTGAGACCTGCACCCAGACAGGACTGGGATCACCGACCAGTCTCACTCACTGAGACCTGCTCCCAGACAGAGCTGGGATCATCGACCAGGGTCACTCACGCAGACCTGCACCCAGACAGAGCTGGGATCTCTGACCAGGGTCACTTTCTGAGACCTGCACCCATTCAGAGCTGGGATCACCGACCAGGGTCACTCACTGAGACCTGCACCCAGACAGGGCTGGGATCACCGACCAGTCTCACTCACTGAGACCTGCACCCAGACAGGGTTGGGATCACTGACCAGTCTCACTCACTGAGACCTGCACCCAGACAGGGCTGGGATCACTGACCAGTCTCACTCACTGAGACCTGCACCCAGACAGGGCTGGGATCACGGACCAGTCTCACTCACTGAGACCTGCACCCAGACAGAGCTGGGATTACTGACCAGTCCCACTCACTGAGACCTGCATCCAGACAGTGCTGGGATCACCGACGAGGGTCACTCACTGAGACCTGCAACCAGACAGAGCTGGGATCACCAACCAGGGTCAATCACGGAGACCTGCACCCAGACAGAGCTGGGATGATCGACCAGGGTCACTGACGCAGACCTGCACCCAGACAGAGCTGGGATCACCGACCAGGGTCACTCACTGAGACCTGCACCCAGACAGGGCTGGGATCACCTACCAGTCTCACTCACTGAGACCTGCACCCAGACAGGGCTGGGATCACTGACCAGTCTCACTCACTGAGACCTGCACCCAGACAGGGCTGGGATTACTGACCAGTCCCACTCACTGAGACCTGCACCCAGACAGAGCTGGGATCACCGACCAGGGTCACTCACTGAGACCTGCACCCAGACAGAGCTGGGATCACCAACCAGGGTCACTCACGGAGACCTGCACCCAGACAGAGCTGGGATCATCGACCAGGGTCACTCACGCAGACCTGCACCCAGACAGAGCTGGGATCATCGACCAGGGTCACTCACGCAGACCTGCACCCACACAGTGCTGGGATCACCGACCAGTCTCACTCACTGAGACCTGCACCCAGACAGAGCTGGGATCACCGACCAGGGTCACTCACTGCGAACTGCACCCAGACAGAGCTGGGATCCCCGACCAGGGTCACTCACTGAGACCTGCACCCAGACAGGGCTGGGATCACCGACCAGGGTCACTCACGGAGACCTGCACCCAGACAGAGCTGGGATCATCGACCAGGGTTACTCACGCAGACCTGCACCCAGACAGAGCTGGGATCACCGACCAGGGTCACTCACTGAGACCTGCACCCAGACAGGGCTGGGATCACCGACCAGTCTCACTCACTGAGACCTGCACCCAGACAGAGCTGGGATCACCGACCAGGGTCACTCACTGAGAACTGCACCCAGACAGAGCTGGGATCCCCGACCAGGGTCACTCACGGAGACCTGCACCCAGACAGTGCTGGGATCACCGACCAGGGTCACTCACTGAGACCTGCACCCAGACAGGGCTGGGATCACCGACCAGTCTCACTCACTGAGTCCTGCTCCCAGACAGAGCTGGGATCACCGACCAGGGTCGCTCACTGAGACCTGCACCCAGACAGAGCTGGGATCACCGACCAGGGTCACTCACTGAGACCTGCACCCAGACAGGGATGGGATCACCAACCAGGGTCACTCACGGAGACCTGCACCCAGACAGAGCTGGGATCACCGACCAGGGTCACTCACGGAGACCTGCACCCAGACAGAGCTGGGATCACCGACCAGTCTCACTCACTGAGACCTGCACCCAGACAGAGCTGGGATCACCGACCAGGGTCACTCACGAAGACCTGCACCCAGACAGAGCTGGGATCACCGACCAGGGTCACTCACTGAGACCTGCAGCCAGACAGGGCTGGTATCACCGACCAGGGTCACTCACTGAGACCTGCACCCAGACAGGGCTGGGATCACCGACCAGTCTCACTCACTGAGACCTGCTCCCAGACAGAGCTGGGATCACCGACCAGGTTCGCTCACTGAGACCTGCACCCAGACAGAGCTGGGATCACCGACCAGGGTCAGTCACTGAGACCTGCACCCAGACAGGGCTGGGATCACCGACCAGGGTCACTCACGGAGACCTGCACCCAGACAGAGCTGGGATCACCGACCAGTCTCACTCACTGAGACCTGCACCCAGACAGGGCTGGGATCACCGAACAGGGTCGCTCACTGAGACCTGCACCCAGACAGGGCTGGGATCACCGACCAGGGTCACTCACTGAGACCTGCACCCAGACAGGGCTGGGATCACTGACCAGGGTCACTCACGGAGACCTGCACCCAGACAGAGCTGGGATCACTGACCAGTCTCACTCAGTGAAACCTGCACCCAGACTGGGCTGGGATCACTGACCAGTCTCACTCACTGAGACCTGCACCCAGACAGGGCTGGGATCACCAACCAGGGTCACTCACTGAGACCTGAACCCAGACAGAGCTGGGATCATCGACCAGGGTCACTCACGCAGACCTGCACCCAGACAGGGCTGGGATCACCGACCAGTCTCACTCACTGAGACCTGCACCCAGACAGAGCTGGGATCACCGACCAGGGTCACTCACTGAGACCTGCACCCAGACAGAGCTGGGATCATCAACCAGGGTCACTCACGCAGACCTGCACCCAGACAGAGCTGGGATCACCGACCAGGGTCACTCACTGAGACCTGCACCCAGACAGAGCTGGGATCACCGACCAGGGTCACTCACTGAGACCTGCACCCAGACAGAGCTGGGATCACCGACCAGGGTCACTCACTGAGACCTGCACCCAGACAGGGCTGGGATCACCGACCAGTCTCACTCACTGAGACCTGCACCCAGACAGAGCTGGGATCACCGAACAGGGTCACTCACGAAGACCTGCACCCAGACAGAGCTGGGATCACCGACCAGGGTCAGTCACGGAGACCTGCGCCCAGACAGGGCTGGGATTACCGACCAGGGTCACTCACTGAGACCTGCACCCAGACAGGACTGGGATCACCGACCAGTCTCACTCACTGAGACCTGCTCCCAGACAGAGCTGGGATCTCTGACCAGGGTCACTCACTGAGACCTGCACCCATTCAGAGCTGGGATCACCGACCAGGGTCACTCACTGAGACCTGCACCCAGACAGGGCTGGGATCACCGACCAGTCTCACTCACTGAGACCTGCACCCAGACAGGTTTGGGATCACTGACCAGTCTCACTCACTGAGACCTGCACCCAGACAGGGCTGGGATCACTGACCAGTCTCACTCACTGAGACCTGCACCCAGACAGGGCTGGGATCACGGACCAGTCTCACTCACTGAGACCTGCACCCAGACAGAGCTGGGATTACTGACCAGTCCCACTCACTGAGACCTGCATCCAGACAGTGCTGGGATCACCGACGAGGGTCACTCACTGAGACCTGCAACCAGACAGAGCTGGGATCACCAACCAGGGTCAATCACGGAGACCTGCACCCAGACAGAGCTGGGATGATCGACCAGGGTCACTGACGCAGACCTGCACCCAGACAGAGCTGGGATCACCGACCAGGGTCACTCACTGAGACCTGCACCCAGACAGGGCTGGGATCACCGACCAGTCTCACTCACTGAGACCTGCACCCAGACAGGGCTGGGATCACTGACCAGTCTCACTCACTGAGACCTGCACCCAGACAGGGCTGGGATCACTGACCAGTCCCACTCACTGAGACCTGCACCCAGACAGAGCTGGGATCACCGACCAGGGTCACTCACTGAGACCTGCACCCAGACAGAGCTGGGATCACCAACCAGGGTCACTCACGGAGACCTGCACCCAGACAGAGCTGGGATCATCGACCAGGGTCACTCACGCAGACCTGCACCCAGACAGAGCTGGGATCATCGACCAGGGTCACTCACGCAGACCTGCACCCACACAGTGCTGGGATCACCGACCAGTCTCACTCACTGAGACCTGCACCCAGACAGAGCTGGGATCACCGACCAGGGTCACTCACTGCGAACTGCACCCAGACAGAGCTGGGATCCCCGACCAGGGTCACTCACTGAGACCTGCACCCAGACAGGGCTGGGATCACCGACCAGGGTCACTCATGGAGACCTGCACCCAGACAGAGCTGGGATCATCGACCAGCGTTACTCACGCAGACCTGCACCCAGACAGAGCTGGGATCACCGACCAGGGTCACTCACTGAGACCTGCACCCAGACAGGGCTGGGATCACCGACCAGTCTCACTCACTGAGACCTGCACCCAGACAGAGCTGGGATCACCGACCAGGGTCACTCACTGAGAACTGCACCCAGACAGAGCTGGGATCCCCGACCAGGGTCACTCATGGAGACCTGCACCCAGACAGTGCTGGGATCACCGACCAGGGTCACTCACTGAGACCTGCACCCAGACAGGGCTGGGATCACCGACCAGTCTCACTCACTGAGACCTGCTCCCAGACAGAGCTGGGATCACCGACCAGGGTCGCTCACTGAGACCTGCACCCAGACAGAGCTGGGATCACCGACCAGGGTCACTCACTGAGACCTGCACCCAGACAGGGATGGGATCACCAACCAGGGTCACTCACGGAGACCTGCACCCAGACAGAGCTGGGATCACCGACCAGGGTCACTCACGGAGACCTGCACCCAGACAGAGCTGGGATCACCGACCAGTCTCACTCACTGAGACCTGCACCCAGACAGAGCTGGGATCACCGACCAGGGTCACTCACTGAGACCTGCACCCAGACAGGGCTGGGATCACCGTACAGGGTCACTCACGGAGACCTGCACCCAGACAGGGCTGGGATCACCGACCAGTCTCACTCACTGAGACCTGCACCCAGACAGGGCTGGGATCACCGAACAGGGTCGCTCACTGAGACCTGCACCCAGACAGGGCTGGGATCACCGACCAGTCTCACTCACTGAGACCTGCACCCAGACAGGGCTGGGATCACCAACCAGGGTCACTCATTGAGACCTGAACCCAGACAGAGCTGGGATCATCGACCAGGGTCACTCACGCAGACCTGCACCCAGACAGAGCTGGGATCACCGACCAGGGTCACTCACTGAGACCTGCACCCAGACAGGGCTGGGATCACCGACCAGTCTCACTCACTGAGACCTGCACCCAGACAGAGCTGGGATCACCGACCAGGGTCACTCACTGAGACCTGCACCCAGACAGAGCTGGGATCATCGACCAGGGTCACTCACGCAGACCTGCACCCAGACAGAGCTGGGATCACCGACCAGGGTCACTCACTGAGACCTGCACCCAGACAGTGCTGGGATCACCGACCAGTCTCACTCACTGAGACCTGCACCCAGACAGAGCTGGGATCACCGACCAGGGTCACTCACTGAGAACTGCACCCAGACAGAGCTGGGATCACCGACCAGGGTCACTCACGGAGACCTGCACCCAGACAGGGCTGGGATCACCGACCAGGGTCACTCACTGAGACCTGCACCCAGACAGGGCTGGGATCACCGACCAGTCTCACTCACTGAGACCTGCTCCCAGACAGAGCTGGGATCATCGACCAGGGTCACTCACGCAGACCTGCACCCAGACAGAGCTGGGATCTCTGACCAGGGTCACTCACTGAGACCTGCACCCATTCAGAGCTGGGATCACCGACCAGGGTCACTCACTGAGACCTGTACCCAGACAGGGCTGGGATCACCGACCAGTCTCACTCACTGAGACCTGCACCCAGACAGGGCTGGGATCACTGACCAGTCTCACTCACTGAGACCTGCACCCAGACAGGGCTGGGATCACTGACCAGTCTCACTCACTGAGACCTGCACCCAGACAGAGCTGGGATCACCGACCAGGGTCACTCACTGAGACCTGCACCCAGACAGAGCTGGGATCACCGACCAGGGTCACTCACTGAGACCTGCACCCAGACAGAGCTGGGATCACCAACCAGGGTCACTCACTGAGACCTGCACCCAGACAGGGCTGGGATCATCGACCAGGGTCACTCACGGAGACCTGCACCCAGACAGAGCTGGGATCACCGACCAGGGTCACTCACGGAGACCTGCACCCAGACAGAGCTGGGATCACCGACCAGGGTCACTCACGAAGACCTGCACCCAGACAGAGCTGGGATCACCGACCAGGGTCACTCACTGAGACCTGCAGCCAGACAGGGCTGGGATCACCGACCAGGGTCACTCACTGAGACCTGCACCCAGACAGGGCTGGGATCACCGACCAGTCTCACTCACTGAGACCTGCTCCCAGACAGAGCTGGGATCACCGACCAGGTTCGCTCACTGAGACCTGCACCCAAACAGAGCTGGGATCACCGACCAGGGTCACTCACTGAGACCTGCACCCAGACAGGGCTGGGATCACCGACCAGGGTCACTCACGGAGACCTGCACCCAGACAGAGCTGGGATCACCGACCAGTCTCACTCACTGAGACCTGCACCCAGACAGGGCTGGGATCACCGAACAGGGTCGCTCACTGAGACCTGCACCCAGACAGGGCTGGGATCACCGACCAGGGTCACTCACTGAGACCTGCACCCAGACAGGGCTGGGATCACTGACCAGGGTCACTCACGGAGACCTGCACCCAGACAGAGCTGGGATCACTGACCAGTCTCACTCACTGAGACCTGCACCCAGACCGGGCTGGGATCACTGACCAGTCTCACTCACTGAGACCTGCACCCAGACAGGGCTGGGATCACCAACCAGGGTCACTCACTGAGACCTGAACCCAGACAGAGCTGGGATCATCGACCAGGGTCACTCACGCAGACCTGCACCCAGACAGAGCTGGGATCACCGACCAGGGTCACTCACTGAGACCTGCACCCAGACAGGGCTGGGATCACCGACCAGTCTCACTCACTGAGACCTGCACCCAGACAGAGCTGGGATCACCGACCAGGGTCACTCACTGAGACCTGCACCCAGACAGAGCTGGGATCATCAACCAGGGTCACTCACGCAGACCTGCACCCAGACAGAGCTGGGATCACCGACCAGGGTCACTCACTGAGACCTGCACCCAGACAGAGCTGGGATCACCGACCAGGGTCACTCACTGAGACCTGCACCCAGACAGAGCTGGGATCACCGACCAGGGTCACTCACTAAGACCTGCACCCAGACAGGGCTGGGATCACCGACCAGTCTCACTCACTGAGACCTGCACCCAGACAGAGCTGGGATCACCGAACAGAGTCACTCACGAAGACTTGCACCCAGACAGAGCTGGGATCACCGACCAGGGTCACTCACGGAGACCTGCGCCCAGACAGGGCTGGGATTACCGACCAGGGTCACTCACTGAGACCTGCACCCAGACAGGACTGGGATCACCGACCAGTCTCACTCACTGAGACCTGCTCCCAGACAGAGCTGGGATCATCGACCAGGGTCACTCACGCAGACCTGCACCCAGACAGAGCTGGGATCTCTGACCAGGGTCACTCACTGAGACCAGCACCCATTCAGAGCTGGGATCACCGACCAGGGTCACTCACTGAGACCTGCACCCAGACAGGGCTGGGATCACCGACCAGTCTCACTCACTGAGACCTGCACCCAGACAGGGCTGGGATCACTGACCAGTCTCACTCACTGAGACCTGCACCCAGACAGGGCTGGGATCACTGACCAGTCTCACTCACTGAGACCTGCACCCAGACAGGGCTGGGATCACCGACCAGTCTCACTCACTGAGACCTGCACCCAGACAGAGCTGGGATCACCGAACAGAGTCACTCACGAAGACTTGCACCCAGACAGAGCTGGGATCACCGACCAGGGTCACTCACGGAGACCTGCGCCCAGACAGGGCTGGGATTACCGACCAGGGTCACTCACTGAGACCTGCACCCAGACAGGACTGGGATCACCGACCAGTCTCACTCACTGAGACCTGCTCCCAGACAGAGCTGGGATCATCGACCAGGGTCACTCACGCAGACCTGCACCCAGACAGAGCTGGGATCTCTGACCAGGGTCACTCACTGAGACCAGCACCCATTCAGAGCTGGGATCACCGACCAGGGTCACTCACTGAGACCTGCACCCAGACAGGGCTGGGATCACCGACCAGTCTCACTCACTGAGACCTGCACCCAGACAGGGCTGGGATCACTGACCAGTCTCACTCACTGAGACCTGCACCCAGACAGGGCTGGGATCACTGACCAGTCTCACTCACTGAGACCTGCACCCAGACAGGGCTGGGATCACGGACCAGTCTCACTCACTGAGACCTGCACCCAGACAGAGCTGGGATTACTGACCAGTCCCACTCACTGAGACCTGCATCCAGACAGTGCTGGGATCACCGACGAGGGTCACTCACTGAGACCTGCAACCAGACAGAGCTGGGATCACCAATCAGGGTCAATCACGGAGACCTGCACCCAGACAGAGCTGGGATGATCGACCAGGGTCACTGACGCAGACCTGCACCCAGACAGAGCTGGGATCACCGACCAGGGTCACTCACTGAGACCTGCACCCAGACAGGGCTGGGATCACCGACCAGTCTCACTCACTGAGACCTGCACCCAGACAGGGCTGGGATCACTGACCAGTCTCACTCACTGAGACCTGCACCCAGACAGGGCTGGGATCACTGACCAGTCCCACTCACTGAGACCTGCACCCAGACAGAGCTGGGATCACCGACCAGGGTCACTCACTGAGACCTGCACCCAGACAGAGCTGGGATCACCAACCAGGGTCACTCACGGAGACCTGCACCCAGACAGAGCTGGGATCATCGACCAGGGTCACTCACGCAGACCTGCACCCAGACAGAGCTGGGATCATCGACCAGGGTCACTCACGCAGACCTGCACCCACACAGTGCTGGGATCACCGACCAGTCTCACTCACTGAGACCTGCACCCAGACAGAGCTGGGATCACCGACCAGGGTCACTCACTGAGACCTGCACCCAGACAGGGCTGGGATCACCGACCAGTCTCACTCACTGAGACCTGCACCCAGACAGAGCTGGGATCACCGACCAGGGTCACTCACTGAGACCTGAACCCAGACAGAGCTGGGATCATCAACCAGGGTCACTCACGCAGACCTGCACCCAGACAGAGCTGGGATCACCGACCAGGGTCACTCACTGAGACCTGCACCCAGACAGAGCTGGGATCACCGACCAGGGTCACTCACTGAGACCTGCACCCAGACAGAGCTGGGATCACCGACCAGGGTCACTCACTGAGACCTGCACCCAGACAGGGCTGGGATCACCGACCAGTCTCACTCACTGAGACCTGCACCCAGACAGAGCTGGGATCACCGAACAGGGTCACTCACGAAGACCTGCACCCAGACAGAGCTGGGATCACCGACCAGGGTCAGTCACGGAGACCTGCGCCCAGACAGGGCTGGGATTACCGACCAGGGTCACTCACTGAGACCTGCACCCAGACAGGACTGGGATCACCGACCAGTCTCACTCACTGAGACCTGCTCCCAGACAGAGCTGGGATCTCTGACCAGGGTCACTCACTGAGACCTGCACCCATTCAGAGCTGGGATCACCGACCAGGGTCACTCACTGAGACCTGCACCCAGACAGGGCTGGGATCACCGACCAGTCTCACTCACTGAGACCTGCACCCAGACAGGGTTGGGATCACTGACCAGTCTCACTCACTGAGACCTGCACCCAGACAGGGCTGGGATCACTGACCAGTCTCACTCACTGAGACCTGCACCCAGACAGGGCTGGGATCACGGACCAGTCTCACTCACTGAGACCTGCACCCAGACAGAGCTGGGATTACTGACCAGTCCCACTCACTGAGACCTGCATCCAGACAGTGCTGGGATCACCGACGAGGGTCACTCACTGAGACCTGCAACCAGACAGAGCTGGGATCACCAACCAGGGTCAATCACGGAGACCTGCACCCAGACAGAGCTGGGATGATCGACCAGGGTCACTGACGCAGACCTGCACCCAGACAGAGCTGGGATCACCGACCAGGGTCACTCACTGAGACCTGCACCCAGACAGGGCTGGGATCACCGACCAGTCTCACTCACTGAGACCTGCACCCAGACAGGGCTGGGATCATTGACCAGTCTCACTCACTGAGACCTGCACCCAGACAGGGCTGGGATCACTGACCAGTCCCACTCACTGAGACCTGCACCCAGACAGAGCTGGGATCACCGACCAGGGTCACTCACTGAGACCTGCACCCAGACAGAGCTGGGATCACCAACCAGGGTCACTCACGGAGACCTGCACCCAGACAGAGCTGGGATCATCGACCAGGGTCACTCACGCAGACCTGCACCCAGACAGAGCTGGGATCATCGACCAGGGTCACTCACGCAGACCTGCACCCACACAGTACTGGGATCACCGACCAGTCTCACTCACTGAGACCTGCACCCAGACAGAGCTGGGATCACCGACCAGGGTCACTCACTGCGAACTGCACCCAGACAGAGCTGGGATCCCCGACCAGGGTCACTCACTGAGACCTGCACCCAGACAGGGCTGGGATCACCGACCAGGGTCACTCACGGAGACCTGCACCCAGACAGAGCTGGGATCATCGACCAGGGTTACTCACGCAGACCTGCACCCAGACAGAGCTGGGATCACCGACCAGGGTCACTCACTGAGACCTGCACCCAGACAGGGCTGGGATCACCGACCAGTCTCACTCACTGAGACCTGCACCCAGACAGAGCTGGGATCACCGACCAGGGTCACTCACTGAGAACTGCACCCAGACAGAGCTGGGATCCCCGACCAGGGTCACTCACGGAGACCTGCACCCAGACAGTGCTGGGATCACCGACCAGGGTCACTCACTGAGACCTGCACCCAGACAGGGCTGGGATCACCGACCAGTCTCACTCACTGAGACCTGCTCCCAGACAGAGCTGGGATCACCGACCAGGGTCGCTCACTGAGACCTGCACCCAGACAGAGCTGGGATCACCGACCAGGGTCACTCACTGAGACCTGCACCCAGACAGGGATGGGATCACCAACCAGGGTCACTCACGGAGACCTGCACCCAGACAGAGCTGGGATCACCGACCAGGGTCACTCACGGAGACCTGCACCCAGACAGAGCTGGGATCACCGACCAGTCTCACTCACTGAGACCTGCACCCAGACAGAGCTGGGATCACCGACCAGGGTCACTCACTGAGACCTGCACCCAGACAGGGCTGGGATCACCGTACAGGGTCACTCACGGAGACCTGCACCCAGACAGGGCTGGGATCACCGACCAGTCTCACTCACTGAGACCTGCACCCAGACAGGGCTGGGATCACCGAACAGGGTCGCTCACTGAGACCTGCACCCAGACAGGGCTGGGATCACCGACCAGTCTCACTCACTGAGACCTGCACCCAGACAGGGCTGGGATCACCAGCCAGGGTCACTCATTGAGACCTGAACCCAGACAGAGCTGGGATCATCGACCAGGGTCACTCACGCAGACCTGCACCCAGACAGAGCTGGGATCACCGACCAGGGTCACTCACTGAGACCTGCACCCAGACAGGGCTGGGATCACCGACCAGTCTCACTCACTGAGACCTGCACCCAGACAGAGCTGGGATCACCGACCAGGGTCACTCACTGAGACCTGCACCCAGACAGAGCTGGGATCATCGACCAGGGTCACTCACGCAGACCTGCACCCAGACAGAGCTGGGATCACCGACCAGGGTCACTCACTGAGACCTGCACCCAGACAGTGCTGGGATCACCGACCAGTCTCACTCACTGAGACCTGCACCCAGACAGAGCTGGGATCACCGACCAGGGTCACTCACTGAGAACTGCACCCAGACAGAGCTGGGATCACCGACCAGGGTCACTCACGGAGACCTGCACCCAGACAGGGCTGGGATCACCGACCAGGGTCACTCACTGAGACCTGCACCCAGACAGGGCTGGGATCACCGACCAGTCTCACTCACTGAGACCTGCTCCCAGACAGAGCTGGGATCATCGACCAGGGTCACTCACGCAGACCTGCACCCAGACAGAGCTGGGATCTCTGACCAGGGTCACTCACTGAGACCTGCACCCATTCAGAGCTGGGATCACCGACCAGGGTCACTCACTGAGACCTGTACCCAGACAGGGCTGGGATCACCGACCAGTCTCACTCACTGAGACCTGCACCCAGACAGGGCTGGGATCACTGACCAGTCTCACTCACTGAGACCTGCACCCAGACAGGGCTGGGATCACTGACCAGTCTCACTCACTGAGACCTGCACCCAGACAGAGCTGGGATCACCGACCAGGGTCACTCACTGAGACCTGCACCCAGACAGAGCTGGGATCACCGACCAGGGTCACTCACTGAGACCTGCACCCAGACAGAGCTGGGATCACCAACCAGGGTCACTCACTGAGACCTGCACCCAGACAGGGCTGGGATCATCGACCAGGGTCACTCACGGAGACCTGCACCCAGACAGAGCTGGGATCACCGACCAGGGTCACTCACGGAGACCTGCACCCAGACAGAGCTGGGATCACCGACCAGGGTCACTCACGAAGACCTGCACCCAGACAGAGCTGGGATCACCGACCAGGGTCACTCACTGAGACCTGCAGCCAGACAGGGCTGGGATCACCGACCAGGGTCACTCACTGAGACCTGCACCCAGACAGGGCTGGGATCACCGACCAGTCTCACTCACTGAGACCTGCTCCCAGACAGAGCTGGGATCACCGACCAGGTTCGCTCACTGAGACCTGCACCCAAACAGAGCTGGGATCACCGACCAGGGTCACTCACTGAGACCTGCACCCAGACAGGGCTGGGATCACCGACCAGGGTCACTCACGGAGACCTGCACCCAGACAGAGCTGGGATCACCGACCAGTCTCACTCACTGAGACCTGCACCCAGACAGGGCTGGGATCACCGAACAGGGTCGCTCACTGAGACCTGCACCCAGACAGGGCTGGGATCACCGACCAGGGTCACTCACTGAGACCTGCACCCAGACAGGGCTGGGATCACTGACCAGGGTCACTCACGGAGACCTGCACCCAGACAGAGCTGGGATCACTGACCAGTCTCAGTCACTGAGACCTGCACCCAGACCGGGCTGGGATCACTGACCAGTCTCACTCACTGAGACCTGCACCCAGACAGGGCTGGGATCACCAACCAGGGTCACTCACTGAGACCTGAACCCAGACAGAGCTGGGATCATCGACCAGGGTCACTCACGCAGACCTGCACCCAGACAGAGCTGGGATCACCGACCAGGGTCACTCACTGAGACCTGCACCCAGACAGGGCTGGGATCACCGACCAGTCTCACTCACTGAGACCTGCACCCAGACAGAGCTGGGATCACCGACCAGGGTCACTCACTGAGACCTGCACCCAGACAGAGCTGGGATCATCAACCAGGGTCACTCACGCAGACCTGCACCCAGACAGAGCTGGGATCACCGACCAGGGTCACTCACTGAGACCTGCACCCAGACAGAGCTGGGATCACCGACCAGGGTCACTCACTGAGACCTGCACCCAGACAGAGCTGGGATCACCGACCAGGGTCACTCACTAAGACCTGCACCCAGACAGGGCTGGGATCACCGACCAGTCTCACTCACTGAGACCTGCACCCAGACAGAGCTGGGATCACCGAACAGAGTCACTCACGAAGACCTGCACCCAGACAGAGCTGGGATCACCGACCAGGGTCACTCACGGAGACCTGCGCCCAGACAGGGCTGGGATTACCGACCAGGGTCACTCACTGAGACCTGCACCCAGACAGGACTGGGATCACCGACCAGTCTCACTCACTGAGACCTGCTCCCAGACAGAGCTGGGATCATCGACCAGGGTCACTCACGCAGACCTGCACCCAGACAGAGCTGGGATCTCTGACCAGGGTCACTCACTGAGACCTGCACCCATTCAGAGCTGGGATCACCGACCAGGGTCACTCACTGAGACCTGCACCCAGACAGGGCTGGGATCACCGACCAGTCTCACTCACTGAGACCTGCACCCAGACAGGGCTGGGATCACTGACCAGTCTCACTCACTGAGACCTGCACCCAGACAGGGCTGGGATCACTGACCAGTCTCACTCACTGAGACCTGCACCCAGACAGGGCTGGGATCACGGACCAGTCTCACTCACTGAGACCTGCACCCAGACAGAGCTGGGATTACTGACCAGTCCCACTCACTGAGACCTGCATCCAGACAGTGCTGGGATCACCGACGAGGGTCACTCACTGAGACCTGCAACCAGACAGAGCTGGGATCACCAATCAGGGTCAATCACGGAGACCTGCACCCAGACAGAGCTGGGATGATCGACCAGGGTCACTGACGCAGACCTGCACCCAGACAGAGCTGGGATCACCGACCAGGGTCACTCACTGAGACCTGCACCCAGACAGGGCTGGGATCACCGACCAGTCTCACTCACTGAGACCTGCACCCAGACAGGGCTGGGATCACTGACCAGTCTCACTCACTGAGACCTGCACCCAGACAGGGCTGGGATCACTGACCAGTCCCACTCACTGAGACCTGCACCCAGACAGAGCTGGGATCACCGACCAGGGTCACTCACTGAGACCTGCACCCAGACAGAGCTGGGATCACCAACCAGGGTCACTCACGGAGACCTGCACCCAGACAGAGCTGGGATCATCGACCAGGGTCACTCACGCAGACCTGCACCCAGACAGAGCTGGGATCATCGACCAGGGTCACTCACGCAGACCTGCACCCACACAGTGCTGGGATCACCGACCAGTCTCACTCACTGAGACCTGCACCCAGACAGAGCTGGGATCACCGACCAGGGTCACTCACTGCGAACTGCACCCAGACAGAGCTGGGATCACCGACCAGGGTCACTCACTGAGACCTGCACCCAGACAGGGCTGGGATCACCGACCAGGGTCACTCACGGAGACCTGCACCCAGACAGAGCTGGGATCATCGACCAGGGTTACTCACGCAGACCTGCACCCAGACAGAGCTGGGATCACCGACCAGGGTCACTCACTGAGACCTGCACCCAGACAGGGCTGGGATCACCGACCAGTCTCACTCACTGAGACCTGCACCCAGACAGGGCTGGGATCACCGACCAGGGTCACTCACTGAGAACTGCACCCAGACAGAGCTGGGATCACCGACCAGGGTCACTCACGGAGACCTGCACCCAGACAGGGCTGGGATCACCGACCAGGGTCACTCACTGAGACCTGCACCCAGACAGGGCTGGGATCACCGACCAGTCTCACTCACTGAGACCTGCTCCCAGACAGAGCTGGGATCACCGACCAGGGTCGCTCACTGAGACCTGCACCCAGACAGAGCTGGGATCACCGACCAGGGTCACTCACTGAGACCTGCACCCAGACAGGGATGGGATCACCAACCAGGGTCACTCACGGAGACCTGCACCCAGACAGAGCTGGGATCACCGACCAGGGTCACTCACGGAGACCTGCACCCAGACAGAGCTGGGATCACCGACCAGTCTCACTCACTGAGACCTGCACCCAGACAGAGCTGGGATCACCGACCAGGGTCACTCACTGAGACCTGCACCCAGACAGGGCTGGGATCACCGTACAGGGTCACTCACGGAGACCTGCACCCAGACAGGGCTGGGATCACCGACCAGTCTCACTCACTGAGACCTGCACCCAGACAGGGCTGGGATCACCGAACAGGGTCGCTCACTGAGACCTGCACCCAGACAGGGCTGGGATCACCGACCAGGGTCACTCACTGAGACCTGCACCCAGACAGGGCTGGGATCACCGACCAGTCTCACTCACTGAGACCTGCACCCAGACAGAGCTGGGATCACCGACCAGGGTCACTCACTGAGACCTGCACCCAGACAGAGCTGGGATCATCGACCAGGGTCACTCACGCAGACCTGCACCCAGACAGAGCTGGGATCATCGACCAGGGACACTCACGCAGACCTGCACCCTGACAGTGCTGGGATCACTGACCAGGGTCACTCACGGAGACCTGCACCCAGACAGAGCTGGGATCACTGACCAGTCTCACTCACTGAGACCTGCACCCAGACAGGGCTGGGATCACTGACCAGTCTCACTCACTGAGACCTGCACCCAGACAGAGCTGGGATCACCGACCAGGGTCACTCACTGAGACCTGCACCCAGACAGAGCTGGGATCACCGACCAGGGTCACTCACTGAGACCTGCACCCAGACAGAGCTGGGATCACCAACCAGGTTCACTCACTGAGACATGCACCCAGACAGGGCTGGGATCATCGACCAGGGTCACTCACGGAGACCTGCACCCAGACAGAGCTGGGATCACCGACCAGGGTCACTCACGGAGACCTGCACCCAGACAGAGCTGGGATCACCGACCAGGGTCACTCACGAAGACCTGCACCCAGACAGAGCTGGGATCACCGACCAGGGTCACTCACTGAGACCTGCAGCCAGACAGGGCTGGGATCACCGACCAGGGTCACTCACTGAGACCTGCACCCAGACAGGGCTGGGATCACCGACCAGTCTCACTCACTGAGACCTGCACCCAGACAGAGCTGGGATCACCGACCAGGGTCGCTCACTGAGACCTGCACCCAGACAGAGCTGGGATCACCGACCAGGGTCACTCACTGAGACCTGCACCCAGACAGGGCTGGGATCACCGACCAGGGTCACTCACGGAGACCTGCACCCAGACAGAGCTGGGATCACCGACCAGGGTCACTCACGGAGACCTGCACCCAGACAGAGCTGGGATCACCGACCAGTCTCACTCACTGAGACCTGCACCCAGACAGAGCTGGGATCACCGACCAGGGTCGCTCACTGAGACCTGCACCCAGACAGGGCTGGGATCACCGACCAGGGTCACTCACGGAGACCTGCACCCAGACAGGGCTGGGATCACCGACCAGTCTCACTCACTGAGACCTGCACCCAGACAGGGCTGGGATCACCGAACAGGGTCGCTCACTGAGACCTGCACCCAGACAGGGCTGGGATCACCGACCAGGGTCACTCACTGAGACCTGCACCCAGACAGGGCTGGGATCACTGACCAGGGTCACTCACGGAGACCTGCACCCAGACAGAGCTGGGATCACTGACCAGTCTCACTCACTGAGACCTGCACCCAGACAGAGCTGGGATCACCGACCAGTCTCACTCACTGAGACCTGAAGCCAGACAGGGCTGGGATCACCAACCAGAGTCACTCACTGAGACCTGAACCCAGACAGAGCTGGGATCATCGACCAGCGTCACTCACGCAGACCTGCACCCAGACAGAGCTGGGATCACCGACCAGGGTCACTCACTGAGACCTGCACCCAGACAGGGCTGGGATCACCAACCAGTCTCACTCACTGAGACCTGCACCCAGACAGAGCTGGGATCACCGACCAGGGTCACTCACTGAGACCTGCACCCAGACAGAGCTGGGATCATCAACCAGTGTCACTCACGCAGACCTGCACCCAGACAGAGCTGGGATCACCGACCAGGGTCACTCACTGAGACCTGCACCCAGACTGTGCTGGGATCACCGACCAGTCTCACTCACTGAGACCTGCACCCAGACAGAGCTGGGATCACCGACAAGGGTCACTCACTGAGACCTGCACCCAGACAGTGCTGGGATCACCGACCAGTCTCACTCACTGAGACCTGCACCCAGACAGAGCTGGGATCACCGACCAGGGTCACTCACTGAGACCTGCACCCAGACAGGGCTGGGATCACCGACCAGTCTCACTCACTGAGACCTGCTCCCAGACAGAGCTGGGATCATCGACCAGGGTCACTCACGCAGACCTGCACCCAGACAGAGCTGGGATCTCTGACCAGGGTCACTCACTGAGACCTGCACCCAGACGGAGCTGGGATCACCGACCAGGGTCACTCACTGAGACCTGCACCCAGACAGGGCTGGGATCACCGACCAGTCTCACTCACTGAGACCTGCACCCAGACAGGGCTGGGATCACTGACCAGTCCCACTCACTGAGACCTGCACCCAGACAGAGCTGGGATCACCGACCAGGGTCACTCACTGAGACCTGCACCCAGTCAGAGCTGGGATCACCAACCAGGTTCACTCACGGAGACCTGCACCCAGACAGAGCTGGGATCATCGACCAGGGTCACTCACGCAGACCTGCACCCAGACAGAGCTGGGATCACCGACCAGGGTCACTCACTGAGACCTGCACCCAGACAGGGCTGGGATCACCGACCAGTCTCACTCACTGAGACCTGCACCCAGACAGAGCTGGGATCATCGACCAGGGTCACTCACGGAGACCTGCACCCACACAGTGCTGGGATCACCGACCAGTCTCACTCACTGAGACCTGCACCCAGACAGAGCTGGGATCACCGACCAGGGTCACTCACTGCGAACTGCACCCAGACAGAGCTGGGATCACCGACCAGGGTCACTCACTGAGACCTGCACCCAGAGAGGGCTGGGATCACCGACCAGGGTCACTCACGGAGACCTGCACCCAGACAGAGCTGGGATCATCGACCAGGGTTACTCACGCAGACCTGCACCCAGACAGAGCTGGGATCACCGACCAGGGTCACTCACTGAGACCTGCACCCAGACAGGGCTGGGATCACCGACCAGTCTCACTCACTGAGACCTGCACCCAGACAGAGCTGGGATCACCGACCAGGGTCACTCACTGAGAACTGCACCCAGACAGAACTGGGATCACCGACCAGGGTCACTCACGGAGACCTGCACCCAGACAGGGCTGGGATCACCGACCAGGGTCACTCACTGAGACCTGCACCCAGACAGGGCTGGGATCACCGACCAGTCTCACTCACTGAGACCTGCTCCCAGACAGAGCTGGGATCACCGACCAGGGTCGCTCACTGAGACCTGCACCCAGACAGAGCTGGGATCACCGACCAGGGTCACTCACTGAGACCTGCACCCAGACAGGGATGGGATCACCAACCAGGGACACTCACGGAGACCTGCACCCAGACAGAGCTGGGATCACCGACCAGGGTCACTCACGGAGACCTGCACCCAGACAGAGCTGGGATCACCGACCAGTCTCACTCACTGAGACCTGCACCCAGACAGAGCTGGGATCACCGACCAGGGTCACTCACTGAGACCTGCACCCAGACAGGGCTGGGATCACTGTACAGGGTCACTCACGGAGACCTGCACCCAGACAGGGCTGGGATCACCGACCAGTCTCACTCACTGAGACCTGCACCCAGACAGAGCTGGGATCACCGACCAGGGTCACTCACTGAGACCTGCATCCAGACAGGGCTGGGATCACCGACCAGTCTCACTCACTGAGACCTGCACCCAGACAGAGCTGGGATCATCGACCAGGGTCACTCACGCAGACCTGCTCCCAGACAGTGCTGGGATCACCGACCAGTCTCACTCACTGAGACCTGCACCCAGACAGAGCTGGGATCACCGACCAGGGTCACTCACTGAGAACTGCACCCAGACAGAGCTGGGATCACCGACCAGGGTCACTCACGGAGACCTGCACCCAGACAGGGCTGGGATCACCGACCAGGGTCACTCACTGAGACCTGCACCCAGACAGGGCTGGGATCACCGACCAGTCTCACTCACTGAGACCTGCTCCCAGACAGAGCTGGGATCATCGACCAGGGTCACTCACGCAGACCTGCACCCAGACAGAGCTGGGATCACCGACCAGTCTGACTCACTGAGACCTGCACCCAGACAGGGCTGGGATCACTGACCAGTCTCACTCACTGAGACCTGCACCCAGACAGGGCTGGGATCACTGACCAGTCCCACTCACTGAGACCTGCACCCAGACAGAGCTGGGATCACCGACCAGGGTCACTCACTGAGACCTGCACCCAGTCAGATCTGGGATCACCAACCAGGGTCACTCACGGAGACCTGCACCCAGACAGAGCTGGGATCATCGACCAGGGTCACTTACGCAGACCTGCACCCAGACAGAGCTGGGATCACCGACCAGGGTCACTCACTGAGACCTGCATCCAGACAGGGCTGGGATCACCGACCAGTCTCACTCACTGAGACCTGCACCCAGACAGAGCTGGGATCATCGACCAGGGTCACTCACGCAGACCTGCACCCAGACAGTGCTGGGATCACCGACCAGTCTCACTCACTGAGACCTGCACCCAGACAGAGCTGGGATCACCGACCAGGGTCACTCACTGAGAACTGCACCCAGACAGAGCTGGGATCACCGATCAGGGTCACTCACGGAGACCTGCACCCAGACAGGGCTGGGATCACCGACCAGGGTCACTCACTGAGACCTGCACCCAGACAGGGCTGGGATCTCCGACCAGTCTCACTCACTGAGACCTGCTCCCAGACAGAGCTGGGATCATCGACCAGGGTCACTCACGCAGACCTGCACCCAGAGAGCTGGGATCTCTGACCAGGGTCACTCACTGAGACCTGCACCCAGAGAGAGCTGGGATCACCGACCATGGTCACTCACTGAGACCTGCACCCAGACAGGGCTGGGATCACCGACCAGTCTCACTCACTGAGACCTGCACCCAGACAGGGCTGGGATCACTGACCAGTCTCACTCACTGAGACCTGCACCCAGACAGGGCTGGGATCACTGACCAGTCTCACTCACTGAGACCTGCACCCAGACAGAGCTGGGATCACCGACCAGGGTCACTCACTGAGACCTGCACCCAGACAGAGCTGGGATTACTGACCAGTCCCACTAACTGAGACCTGCACCCAGACAGAGCTGGGATCACCGACCAGGGTCACTCACTGAGACCTGCACCCAGTCAGAGCTGGGATCACCAACCAGGGTCACTCACGGACACCTGCACCCAGACAGAGCTGGGATCATCGACCAGGGTCACTCACGCAGACCTGCACCCAGACAGAGCTGGGTTCACCGACCAGGGTCACTCACTGAGACCTGCACCCAGACAGGGCTGGGATCACCGACCAGTCTCACTCACTGAGACCTGCACCCAGACAGAGCTGGGATCACCGACCAGGGTCACTCACTGAGACCTGCAGCCAGACAGAGCTGGGATCATCGACCAGGGTCACTCACTGAGACCTGCACCCAGACAGTGCTGGGATCACCGACCAGTCTCACTCACTGAGACCTGCACCCAGACAGAGCTGGGATCACCGACCAGGGTCACTCACTGAGAACTGCACCCAGACAGAGCTGGGATCACCGACCAGGGTCACTCACGGAGACCTGCGCCCAGACAGGGCTGGGATCACCGACCAGTCCCACTCACTGAGACCTGCACCCAGACAGAGCTGGGATCACCGACCAGGGTCACTCACTGAGACCTGCATCCAGACAGGGCTGGGATCACCGACCAGTCTCACTCACTGAGACCTGCACCCAGACAGAGCTGGGATTACTGACCAGTCCCACTCACTGAGACCTGCACCCAGACAGAGCTGGGATCACCGACCAGGGTCACTCACTGAGACCTGCACCCAGTCAGAGCTGGGATCACCAACCAGGGTCACTCACGGACACCTGCACCCAGACAGAGCTGGGATCATCGACCAGGGTCACTCACGCAGACCTGCACCCAGACAGAGCTGGGTTCACCGACCAGGGTCACTCACTGAGACCTGCACCCAGACAGGGCTGGGATCACCGACCAGTCTCACTCACTGAGACCTGCACCCAGACAGAGCTGGGATCACCGACCAGGGTCACTCACTGAGACCTGCAGCCAGACAGAGCTGGGATCATCGACCAGGGTCACTCACTGAGACCTGCACCCAGACAGTGCTGGGATCACCGACCAGTCTCACTCACTGAGACCTGCACCCAGACAGAGCTGGGATCACCGACCAGGGTCACTCACTGAGAACTGCACCCAGACAGAGCTGGGATCACCGATCAGGGTCACTCACGGAGACCTGCACCCAGACAGGGCTGGGATCACCGACCAGGGTCACTCACTGAGACCTGCACCCAGACAGGGCTGGGATCACCGACCAGTCTCACTCACTGAGACCTGCTCCCAGACAGAGCTGGGATCATCGACCAGGGTCGCTCACGCAGACCTGCACCCAGACAGAGCTGGGATCACCGACCAGGGTCACTCACTGAGACCTGCACCCAGAAAGGGCTGGGATCACCGACCAGTCTCACTCACTGAGACCTGCACCCAGACAGAGCTGGGATCACCGACCAGGGTCACTCACTGAGACCTGCACCCAGACAGAGCTGGGATCATCGACCAGGGTCACTCACGCAGACCTGCACCCAGACAGAGCTGGGATCATCGACCAGGGTCACTCACGCAGACCTGCACCCTGACAGTGCTGGGATCACCGACCAGCCTCACTCACTGAGACCTGCACCCAGACAGAGCTGGGATCACCGACCAGGGTCACTCACTGAGAACTGCACCCAGACAGGGCTGGGATCACCGACCAGGGTCACTCACTGAGACCTGCACCCAGACAGGGCTGGGATCACTGACCAGGGTCACTCACGGAGACCTGCACCCAGACAGAGCTGGGATCACTGACCAGTCTCACTCACTGAGACCTGCACCCAGACAGAGCTGGGATCACCGACCAGTCTCACTCACTGAGACCTGCAGCCAGACAGGGCTGGGATCACCAACCAGGGTCACTCACTGAGACCTGAACCCAGACAGAGCTGGGATCATCGACCAGCGTCACTCACGCAGACCTGCACCCAGACAGAGCTGGGATCACCGACCAGGGTCACTCACTGAGACCTGCACCCAGACAGGGCTGGGATCACCAACCAGTCTCACTCACTGAGACCTGCACCCAGACAGAGCTGGGATCACCGACCAGGGTCACTCACTGAGACCTGCACCCAGACAGAGCTGGGATCATCAACCAGTGTCACTCACGCAGACCTGCACCCAGACAGAGCTGGGATCACCGACCAGGGTCACTCACTGAGACCTGCACCCAGACTGTGCTGGGATCACCGACCAGTCTCACTCACTGAGACCTGCACCCAGACAGAGCTGGGATCACCGACAAGGGTCTCTCACTGAGACCTGCACCCAGACAGTGCTGGGATCACCGACCAGTCTCACTCACTGAGACCTGCACCCAGACAGAGCTGGGATCACCGACCAGGGTCACTCACTGAGACCTGCACCCAGACAGGGCTGGGATCACCGACCAGGGTCACTCACTGAGACCTGCACCCAGACAGGGCTGGGATCACCGACCAGTCTCACTCACTGAGACCTGCTCCCAGACAGAGCTGGGATCATCGACCAGGGTCACTCACGCAGACCTGCACCCAGACAGAGCTGGGATCTCTGACCAGGGTCACTCACTGAGACCTGCACCCAGACAGAGCTGGGATCACCGACCAGGGTCACTCACTGAGACCTGCACCCAGACAGGGCTGGGATCACCGACCAGTCTCACTCACTGAGACCTGCACCCAGACAGGGCTGGTATCACTGACCAGTCCCACTCACTGAGACCTGCACCCAGACAGAGCTGGGATCACCGACCAGGGTCACTCACTGAGACCTGCACCCAGTCAGAGCTGGGATCACCAACCAGGTTCACTCACGGAGACCTGCACCCAGACAGAGCTGGGATCATCGACCAGGGTCACTCACGCAGACCTGCACCCAGACAGAGCTGGGATCACCGACCAGGGTCACTCACTGAGACCTGCACCCAGACAGGGCTGGGATCACCGACCAGTCTCACTCACTGAGACCTGCACCCAGACAGAGCTGGGATCATCGACCAGGGTCACTCACGGAGACCTGCACCCACACAGTGCTGGGATCACCGACCTGTCTCACTCACTGAGACCTGCACCCAGACAGAGCTGGGATCACCGACCAGGGTCACTCACTGCGAACTGCACCCAGACAGAGCTGGGATCACCGACCAGGGTCACTCACTGAGACCTGCACCCAGAGAGGGCTGGGATCACCGACCAGGGCCACTCACGGAGACCTGCACCCAGACAGAGCTGGGATCATCGACCAGGGTTACTCACGCAGACCTGCACCCAGACAGAGCTGGGATCACCGACCAGGGTCACTCACTGAGACCTGCACCCAGACAGGGCTGGGATCACCGACCAGTCTCACTCACTGAGACCTGCACCCAGACAGAGCTGGGATCACCGACCAGGGTCACTCACTGAGAACTGCACCCAGACAGAACTGGGATCACCGACCAGGGTCACTCACGGAGACCTGCACCCAGACAGGGCTGGGATCACCGACCAGGGTCACTCACTGAGACCTGCACCCAGACAGGGCTGGGATCACCGACCAGTCTCACTCACTGAGACCTGCTCCCAGACAGAGCTGGGATCACCGACCAGGGTCGCTCACTGAGACCTGCACCCAGACAGAGCTGGGATCACCGACCAGGGTCACTCACTGAGACCTGCACCCAGACAGGGATGGGATCACCAACCAGGGTCACTCACGGAGACCTGCACCCAGACAGAGCTGGGATCACCGACCAGGGTCACTCACGGAGACCTGCACCCAGACAGAGCTGGGATCACCGACCAGTCTCACTCACTGAGACCTGCACCCAGACAGAGCTGGGATCACCGACCAGGGTCACTCACTGAGACCTGCACCCAGACAGGGCTGGGATCACTGTACAGGGTCACTCACGGAGACCTGCACCCAGACAGGGCTGGGATCACCGACCAGTCTCACTCACTGAGACCTGCACCCAGACAGGGCTGGGATCACCGAACAGAGTCGCTCACTGAGACCTGCACCCAGACAGGGCTGGGATCACCGACCAGGGTCACTCACTGAGACCTGCACCCAGACAGGGCTGGGATCACTGACCAGGGTCACTCACGGAGACCTGCACCCAGACAGAGCTGGGATCACTGACCAGTCTCACTCACTGAGACCTGCACCCAGACAGGGCTGGGATCTCCGACCAGTCTCACTCACTGAGACCTGCACCCAGACAGGGCTGGGATCACCAACCAGGGTCACTCACTGAGACCTGAACCCAGACAGAGCTGGGATCATCGACCAGGGTCACTCACGCAGACCTGCACCCAGACAGAGCTGGGATCACCGACCAGGGTCACTCACTGAGACCTGCATCCAGACAGGGCTGGGATCACCGACCAGTCTCACTCACTGAGACCTGCACCCAGACAGAGCTGGGATCATCGACCAGGGTCACTCACGCAGACCTGCTCCCAGACAGTGCTGGGATCACCGACCAGTCTCACTCACTGAGACCTGCACCCAGACAGAGCTGGGATCACCGACCAGGGTCACTCACTGAGAACTGCACCCAGACAGAGCTGGGATCACCGACCAGGGTCACTCACGGAGACCTGCACCCAGACAGGGCTGGAATCACCGACCAGGGTCACTCACTGAGACCTGCACCCAGACAGGGCTGGGATCACCGACCAGTCTCACTCACTGAGACCTGCTCCCAGACAGAGCTGGGATCATCGACCACGGTCACTCACGCAGACCTGCACCCAGACAGAGCTGGGATCACCGACCAGTCTGACTCACTGAGACCTGCACCCAGACAGGGCTGGGATCACTGACCAGTCTCACTCACTGAGACCTGCACCCAGACAGGGCTGGGATCACTGACCAGTCCCACTCACTGAGACCTGCACCCAGACAGAGCTGGGATCACCGACCAGGGTCACTCACTGAGACCTGCACCCAGTCAGATCTGGGATCACCAACCAGGGTCACTCACGGAGACCTGCACCCAGACAGAGCTGGGATCATCGACCAGGGTCACTTACGCAGACCTGCACCCAGACAGAGCTGGGATCACCGACCAGGGTCACTCACTGAGACCTGCATCCAGACAGGGCTGGGATCACCGACCAGTCTCACTCACTGAGACCTGCACCCAGACAGAGCTGGGATCATCGACCAGGGTCACTCACGCAGACCTGCACCCAGACAGTGCTGGGATCACCGACCAGTCTCACTCACTGAGACCTGCACCCAGACAGAGCTGGGATCACCGACCAGGGTCACTCACTGAGAACTGCACCCAGACAGAGCTGGGATCACCGATCAGGGTCACTCACGGAGACCTGCAGCCAGACAGGGCTGGGATCACCGACCAGGGTCACTCACTGAGACCTGCACCCAGACAGGGCTGGGATCACCGACCAGTCTCACTCACTGAGACCTGCTCCCAGACAGAGCTGGGATCATCGACCAGGGTCACTCACGCAGACCTGCACCCAGACAGAGCTGGGATCTCTGACCAGGGTCACTCACTGAGACCTGCACCCAGACAGAGCTGGGATCACCGACCATGGTCACTCACTGAGACCTGCACCCAGACAGGGCTGGGATCACCGACCAGTCTCACTCACTGAGACCTGCACCCAGACAGGGCTGGGATCACTGACCAGTCTCACTCACTGAGACCTGCACCCAGACAGGGCTGGGATCAATGACCAGTCTCACTCACTGAGACCTGCACCCAGACAGAGCTGGGATCACCGACCAGGGTCACTCACTGAGACCTGCACCCAGACAGAGCTGGGATTACTGACCAGTCCCACTCACTGAGACCTGCACCCAGACAGAGCTGGGATCACCGACCAGGGTCACTCACTGAGACCTGCACCCAGTCAGAGCTGGGATCACCAACCAGGGTCACTCACGGACACCTGCACCCAGACAGAGCTGGGATCATCGACCAGGGTCACTCACGCAGACCTGCACCCAGACAGAGCTGGGTTCACCGACCAGGGTCACTCACTGAGACCTGCACCCAGACAGGGCTGGGATCACCGACCAGTCTCACTCACTGAGACCTGCACCCAGACAGAGCTGGGATCACCGACCAGGGTCACTCACTGAGACCTGCAGCCAGACAGAGCTGGGATCATCGACCAGGGTCACTCACTGAGACCTGCACCCAGACAGTGCTGGGATCACCGACCAGTCTCACTCACTGAGACCTGCACCCAGACAGAGCTGGGATCACCGACCAGGGTCACTCACTGAGAACTGCACCCAGACAGAGCTGGGATCACCGACCAGGGTCACTCACGGAGACCTGCGCCCAGACAGGGCTGGGATCACCGACCAGTCCCACTCACTGAGACCTGCACCCAGACAGAGCTGGGATCACCGACCAGGGTCACTCACTGAGACCTGCATCCAGACAGGGCTGGGATCACCGACCAGTCTCACTCACTGAGACCTGCACCCAGACAGAGCTGGGATTACTGACCAGTCCCACTCACTGAGACCTGCACCCAGACAGAGCTGTGATCACCGACCAGGGTCACTCACTGAGACCTGCACCCAGTCAGAGATGGGATCACCAACCAGGGTCACTCACGGACACCTGCACCCAGACAGAGCTGGGATCATCGACCAGGGTCACTCACGCAGACCTGCACCCAGACAGAGCTGGGTTCACCGACCAGGGTCACTCACTGAGACCTGCACCCAGACAGGGCTGGGATCACCGACCAGTCTCACTCACTGAGACCTGCACCCAGACAGAGCTGGGATCACCGACCAGGGTCACTCACTGAGACCTGCAGCCAGACAGAGCTGGGATCATCGACCAGGGTCACTCACTGAGACCTGCACCCAGACAGTGCTGGGATCACCGACCAGTCTCACTCACTGAGACCTGCACCCAGACAGAGCTGGGATCACCGACCAGGGTCACTCACTGAGAACTGCACACAGACAGAGCTGGGATCCCCGACCAGGGTCACTCACGGAGACCTGCGCCCAGACAGGGCTGGGATCACCGACCAGTCCCACTCACTGAGACCTGCACCCAGACAGAGCTGGGATCACCGACCAGGGTCACTCACTGAGACCTGCATCCAGACAGGGCTGGGATCACCGACCAGTCTCACTCACTGAGACCTGCACCCAGACAGAGCTGGGATCATCGACCAGGGTCACTCACGCAGAACTGCACCCAGACAGTGCTGGGATCACCGACCAGTCTCACTCACTGAGACCTGCACCCAGACAGAGCTGGGATCACCGACCAGGGTCACTCACTGAGAACTGCACCCAGACAGAGCTGGGATCACCGATCAGGGTCACTCACGGAGACCTGCACCCAGACAGGGCTGGGATCACAGACCAGGGTCACTCACTGAGACCTGCACCCAGACAGGGCTGGGATCACCGACCAGTCTCACTCACTGAGACCTGCTCCCAGACAGAGCTGGGATCATCGACCAGGGTCACTCACGCAGACCTGCACCCAGACAGAGCTGGGATCTCTGACCAGGGTCACTCACTGAGACCTGCACCCAGACAGAGCTGGGATCACCGACCATGGTCACTCACTGAGACCTGCACCCAGACAGGGCTGGGATCACCGACCAGTCTCACTCACTGAGACCTGCACCCAGACAGGGCTGGGATCACTGACCAGTCTCACTCACTGAGACCTGCACCCAGACAGGGCTGGGATCACTGACCAGTCTCACTCACTGAGACCTGCACCCAGACAGAGCTGGGATCACCGACCAGGGTCACTCACTGAGACCTGCACCCAGACAGAGCTGGGATTACTGACCAGTCCCACTCACTGAGACCTGTACCCAGACAGAGCTGGGATCACCGACCAGGGTCACTCACTGAGACCTGCACCCAGTCAGAGCTGGGATCACCAACCAGGGTCACTCACGGACACCTGCACCCAGACAGAGCTGGGATCATCGACCAGGGTCACTCACGCAGACCTGCACCCAGAGAGAGCTGGGTTCACCGACCAGGGTCACTCACTGAGACCTGCACCCAGACAGGGCTGGGATCACCGACCAGTCTCACTCACTGAGACCTGCACCCAGACAGAGCTGGGATCACCGACCAGGGTCACTCACTGAGACCTGCAGCCAGACAGAGCTGGGATCATCGACCAGGGTCACTCACTGAGACCTGCACCCAGACAGTGCTGGGATCACCGACCAGTCTCACTCACTGAGACCTGCACCCAGACAGAGCTGGGATCACCGACCAGGGTCACTCACTGAGACCTGCATCCAGACAGGGCTGGGATCACCGACCAGTCTCACTCACTGAGACCTGCACCCAGACAGAGCTGGGATCATCGACCAGGGTCACTCACGCAGACCTGCACCCAGACAGTGCTGGGATCACCGACTAGTCTCACTCACTGAGACCTGCACCCAGACAGAGCTGGGATCACCGACCAGGGTCACTCACTGAGAACTGCACCCAGACAGAGCTGGGATCACCGACCAGGGTCACTCACGGAGACCTGCACCCAGACAGGGCTGGGATCACCGACCAGGGTCACTCACTGAGACCTGCACCCAGACAGGGCTGGGATCACCGACCAGTCTCACTCACTGAGACCTGCTCCCAGACAGAGCTGGGATCATCGACCAGGGTCACTCACGCAGACCTGCACCCAGACAGAGCTGGGATCTCTGACCAGGGTCACTCACTGAGACCTGCACCCAGACAGAGCTGGGATCACCGACCATGGTCACTCACTGAGACCTGCACCCAGACAGGGCTGGGATCACCGACCAGTCTCACTCACTGAGACCTGCACCCAGACAGGGCTGGGATCACTGACCAGTCTCACTCACTGAGACCTGCACCCAGACAGGGCTGGGATCACTGACCAGTCTCACTCACTGAGACCTGCACCCAGACAGAGCTGGGATCACCGACCAGGGTCACTCACTGAGACCTGCACCCAGACAGAGCTGGGATTACTGACCAGTCCCACTCACTGAGACCTGCACCCAGACAGAGCTGGGATCACCGACCAGGGTCACTCATTGAGACCTGCACCCAGTCAGAGCTGGGATCACCAACCAGGGTCACTCAAGGAGACCTGCACCCAGACAGAGCTGGAATCATCGACCAGGGTCACTCACGCAGACCTGCACCCAGACAGAGCTGGGTTCACCGACCAGGGTCACTCACTGAGACCTGCACCCAGACAGGGCTGGGATCACCGACCAGTCTCACTCACTGAGACCTGCACCCAGACAGAGCTGGGATCACCGACCAGGGTCACTCACTGAGACCTGCAGCCAGACAGAGCTGGGATCATCGACCAGGGTCACTCACTGAGACCTGCACCCAGACAGTGCTGGGATCACCGACCAGTCTCACTCACTGAGACCTGCACCCAGACAGAGCTGGGATCACCGACCAGGTTCACTCACTGAGAACTGCACCCAGACAGAGCTGGGATCACCGACCAGGGTCACTCACGGAGACCTGCACCCAGACAGGGCTGGGATCACCGACCAGGGTCACTCACTGAGACCTGCACCCAGACAGGGCTGGGATCACCGACCAGTCTCACTCACTGAGACCTGCTCCCAGACAGAGCTGGGATCATTGACCAGGGTCACTCACGCAGACCTGCACCCAGACAGAGCTGGGATCTCTGACCAGGGTCACTCACTGAGACCTGCACCCAGACAGAGCTGGGATCACCGACCATGGTCACTCACTGAGACCTGCACCCAGACAGGGCTGGGATCACCGACCAGTCTCACTCACTGAGACCTGCACCCAGACAGGGCTGGGATCACTGACCAGTCTCACTCACTGAGACCTGCACCCAGACAGGGCTGGGATCACTGACCAGTCTCACTCACTGAGACCTGCACCCAGACAGAGCTGGGATCACCGACCAGGGTCACTCACTGAGACCTGCACCCAGACAGAGCTGGGATTACTGACCAGTCCCACTCACTGAGACCTGCACCCATACAGAGCTGGGATCACCGACCAGGGTCACTCACTGAGACCTGCACCCAGTCAGAGCTGGGATCACCAACCAGGGTCACTCACGGAGACCTGCACCCAGACAGAGCTGGGATCATCGACCAGGGTCACTCACGCAGACCTGCACCCAGACAGAGCTGGGTTCACCAACCAGGGTCACTCACTGAGACCTGCACCCAGACAGTGCTGGGATCACCGACCAGTCTCACTCACTGAGACCTGCACCCAGACAGAGCTGGGATCACCGACCAGGGTCACTCACTGAGAACTGCACCCAGACAGAGCTGGGATCACCGACCAGGGTCACTCACGGAGACCTGCGCCGAGACAGGGCTGGGATCACCGACCAGGGTCACTCACTGAGACCTGCACCCAGACAGGGCTGGGATCACCGACCAGTCTCACTCACTGAGACCTGCTCCCAGACAGAGCTGGGATCATCGACCAGGGTCACTCACGCAGACCTGCACCCAGACAGAGCTGGGATCTCTGACGAGGATCACTCACTGAGACCTGCACCCATTCAGAGCTGGGATCACCGACCAGGGTCACTCACTGAGACCTGCACCCAGACAGAGCTGGGATTACTGACCAGTCCCACTCACTGAGACCTGCACCCAGACAGGGCTGGGATCACTGACCAGGGTCACTCACTGAGACCTGCACCCAGACAGAGCTGGGATCACCAACCAGGGTCACTCACGGAGACCTGCACCCAGACAGAGCTGGGATGATCGACCAGGGTCACTCACGCAGACCTGCACCCAGACAGATTTGGGATCACCGACCAGGGTCACTCACTGAGACCTGCACCCAGACAGGGCTGGGATCACCGACCAGTCTCACTCACTGAGACCTGCACCCAGACAGAGCTGGGATCATCGACCAGGGTCACTCACGCAGAACTGCACCCAGACAGAGTTGGGATCACCGACCAGGGTCACTCACTGAGACCTGCACCCAGACAGTGCTGGGATCACCGACCAGTCTCACTCACTGAGACCTGCACCCAGACAGAGCTGGGATCACCGACCAGGGTCACTCACTGAGAACTGCACCCAGACAGAGCTGGGATCACCGATCAGGGTCACTTACGGAGACCTGCACCCAGACAGGGCTGGGATCACCGACCAGGGTCACTCACTGAGACCTGCACCCAGACAGGGCTGGGATCACCGACCAGTCTCACTCACTGAGACCTGCTCCCAGACAGAGCTGGGATCATCGACCAGGGTCACTCACGCAGACCTACACCCAGACAGAGCTGGGATCTCTGACCAGGGTCACTCACTGAGACCTGCACCCAGACAGAGCTGGGATCACCGACCATGGTCACTCACTGAGACCTGCACCCAGACAGGGCTGGGATCACCGACCAGTCTCACTCACTGAGACCTGCACCCAGACAGGGCTGGGATCACTGACCAGTCTCACTCACTGAGACCTGCACCCAGACAGGGCTGGGATCACTGACCAGTCTCACTCACTGAGACCTGCACCCAGACAGAGCTGGGATCACCGACCAGGGTCACTCACTGAGACCTGCACCCAGACAGAGCTGGGATTACTGACCAGTCCCACTCACTGAGACCTGCACCCAGACAGAGCTGGGATCACCGACCAGGGTCACTCACTGAGACCTGCACCCAGTCAGAGCTGGGATCACCAACCAGGGTCACTCACGGACACCTGCACCCAGTCAGAGCTGGGATCATCGACCAGGGTCACTCACGCAGACCTGCACCCAGACAGAGCTGGGTTCACCGACCAGGGTCACTCACTGAGACCTGCACCCAGACAGAGCTGGGATCACCGACCAGGGTCACTCACTGAGACCTGCAGCCAGACAGAGCTGGGATCACCGACCAGGGTCACTCACTGAGACCTGCAGCCAGACAGAGCTGGGATCATCGACCAGGGTCACTCACTGAGACCTGCTCCCAGACAGTGCTGAGATCACCGACCAGTCTCACTCACTGAGACCTGCACCCAGACAGAGCTGGGATCACCGACCAGGGTCACTCACGGAGACCTGCGCCCAGACAGGGCTGGGATCACCGACCAGTCCCACTCACTGAGACCTGCACCCAGACAGAGCTGGGATCACCGACCAGGGTCACTCACTGAGACCTGCATCCAGACAGGGCTGGGATCACCGACCAGTCTCACTCACTGAGACCTGCACCCAGACAGAGCTGGGATCATCGACCAGGGTCACTCACGCAGACCTGCACCCAGACAGTGCTGGGATCACCGACCAGTCTCACTCACTGAGACCTGCACCCAGACAGAGCTGGGATCACCGACCAGGGTCACTCACTGAGAACTGCACCCAGACAGAGCTGGGATCACCGACCAGGGTCACTCACGGAGACCTGCACCCAGACAGGGCTGGGATCACCGACCAGGGTCACTCAGTGAGACCTGCACCCAGACAGGGCTGGGATCACCGACCAGTCTCACTCACTGAGACCTGCTCCCAGACAGAGCTGGGATCAAGGACCAGGGTCACTCACGCAGACCTGCACCCAGACAGAGCTGGGATCTCTGACCAGGGTCACTCACTGAGACCTGCACCCAGACAGAGCTGGGATCACCGACCATGGTCACTCACTGAGACCTGCACCCAGACAGGGCTGGGATCACCGACCAGTCTCACTCACTGAGACCTGCACCCAGACAGGGCTGGGATCACTGACCAGTCTCACTCACTGAGACCTGCACCCAGACAGGGCTGGGATCACTGACCAGTGTCACTCACTGAGACCTGCACCCAGACAGAGCTGGGATCACCGACCAGGGTCACTCACTGAGACCTGCACCCAGACAGAGCTGGGATTACTGACCAGTCCCACTCACTGAGACCTGCACCCAGACAGAGCTGGGATCACCGACCAGGGTCACTCACTGAGACCTGCACCCAGTCAGAGCTGGGATCACCAACCAGGGTCACTCACGGAGACCTGCACCCAGACAGAGCTGGGATCATCGACCAGGGTCACTCACGCAGACCTGCACCCAGACAGAGCTGGGTTCACCGACCAGGGTCACTCACTGAGACCTGCACCCAGACAGGGCTGGGATCACCGACCAGTCTCACTCACTGAGACCTGCACCCAGACAGAGCTGGGATCACCGACCAGGGTCACTCACTGAGACCTGCAGCCAGACAGAGCTGGGATCATCGACCAGGGTCACTCACTGAGATCTGCACCCAGACAGTGCTGGGATCACCGACCAGTCTCACTCACTGAGACCTGCACCCAGACAGAACTGGGATCACCGACCAGGGTCACTCACTGAGAACTGCACCCAGACAGAGCTGGGATCACCGACCAGGGTCACTCACGGAGACCTGCGCCCAGACAGGGCTGGGTTCACCGACCAGGGTCACTCACTGAGACCTGCACCCAGACAGGGCTGGGATCACCGACCAGTCTCACTCACTGAGACCTGCTCCCAGACAGAGCTGGGATCATCGACCAGGGTCACTCACGCAGACCTGCACCCAGACAGAGCTGGGATCTCTGACCAGGTTCACTCACTGAGACCTGCACCCATTCAGAGCTGGGATCACCGACCAGGGTCACTCACTGAGACCTGCACCCAGACAGGGCTGGGATCACCGACCAGTCTCACTCACTGAGACCTGCACCCAGACAGGGCTGGGATCACTGACCAGTCTCACTCACTGAGACCTGCACCCAGACAGGGCTGCGATCACTGACCAGTCTCACTCACTGAGACCTGCACACAGACAGGGCTGGGATCACCGACCAGTCTCACTCACTGAGACCTGCACCAAGACAGAGCTGGTATTACTGACCAGTCCCACTCACTGAGACCTGCACCCAGACAGGGCTGGGATCACCAACCACGGTCACTCACGGAGACCTGCACCCAGACAGAGCTGGGATGATCGACCAGGGTCACTCACGCAGACCTGCACCCAGACAGAGCTGGGATCACCGACCAGGGTCACTCACTGAGACCTGCACCCAGACAGGGCTGGGATCACCGACCAGGGTCACTCACTGAGCCCTGCACCCAGTCAGATCTGGGATTACCAACCAGGGTCACTCACGGAGACCTGCACCCAGACAGAGCTGGGATCACCAACCAGGGTCACTCACGGAGACCTGCACCCAGACAGAGCTGGGATGATCGACCAGGGTCACTCACGCAGACCTGCACCCAGACAGAGCTGGGATCACCGACCAGGGTCACTCACTGAGACCTGCACCCAGACAGGGCTGGGATCACCGACCAGGGTCACTCACTGAGACCTGCACCCAGTCAGATCTGGGATTACCAACCAGGGTCACTCACGGAGACCTGCACCCAGACAGAGCTGGGATCATCGACCAGGGTCACTCACGCAGACCTGCACCCAGACAGAGCTGGGATCAGCGACCAGGGTCACTCACTGAGACCTGCATCCAGACAGGGCTGGGATCACCGACCAGTCTCACTCACTGAGACCTGCACCCAGACAGAGCTGGGATCATCGACCAGGGTCACTCACGCAGACCTGCACCCAGACAGTGCTGGGATCACCGACCAGTCTCACTCACTGAGACCTGCACCCAGACAGAGCTGGGATCACCGACCAGGGTCACTCACTGAGAACTGCACCCAGACAGAGCTGGGATCACCGACCAGGGTCACTCACGGAGACCTGCACCCAGACAGGGCTGGGATCACCGACCAGGGTCACTCACTGAGACCTGCACCCAGACAGGGCTGGGATCACCGACCAGTCTCACTCACTGAGACCTGCTCCCAGACAGAGCTGGGATCATCGACCAGGGTCACTCACGCAGACCTGCACCCAGACAGAGCTGGGATCTCTGACCAGGGTCACTCACTGAGACCTGCACCCAGACAGAGCTGGGATCACCGACCATGGTCACTCACTGAGACCTGCACCCAGACAGGGCTGGGATCACCGACCAGTCTCACTCACTGAGACCTGCACCCAGACAGTGCTGGGATCACTGACCAGTCTCACTCACTGAGACCTGCACCCAGACAGCGCTGGGATCACTGACCAGTCTCACTCACTGAGACCTGCACCCAGACAGAGCTGGGATCACCGACCAGGGTCACTCACTGAGACCTGCACCCAGACAGAGCTGGGATTACTGACCAGTCCCACTCACTGAGACCTGCACCCAGACAGAGCTGGGATCACCGACCAGGGTCACTCACTGAGACCTGCACCCAGTCAGAGCTGGGATCACCAACCAGGGTCACTCACGGAGACCTGCACCCAGACAGAGCTGGGATCATCGACCAGGGTCACTCACGCAGACCTGCACCCAGACAGAGCTGGGTTCACCGACCAGGGTCACTCACTGAGACCTGCACCCAGACAGGGCTGGGATCACCGACCAGTCTCACTCACTGAGACCTGCACCCAGACAGAGCTGGGATCACCGACCAGGGTCACTCACTGAGACCTGCAGCCAGACAGAGCTGGGATCATCGACCAGGGTCACTCACTGAGACCTGCACCCAGACAGTGCTGGGATCACCGACCAGTCTCACTCATTGAGACCTGCACCCAGACATAGCTGGGATCACCGACCAGGGTCACTCACTGAGAACTACACCCAGACAGAGCTGGGATCACCGACCAGGGTCACTCACGGAGACCTGCGCCCAGACAGGGCTGGGATCACCGACCAGGGTCACTCACTGAGACCTGCACCCAGACAGGGCTGGGATCACCGACCAGTCTCACTCACTGAGACCTGCTCCCAGACAGAGCTGGGATCATCGACCAGGGTCACTCACGCAGACCTGCACCCAGACAGAGCTGGGATCTCTGACCAGGTTCACTCACTGAGACCTGCACCCATTCAGAGCTGGGATCACCGACCAGGGTCACTCACTGAGACCTGCACCCAGACAGGGCTGGGATCACCGACCAGTCTCACTCACTGAGACCTGCACCCAGACAGGGCTGGGATCACTGACCAGTCTCACTCACTGAGACCTGCACCCAGACAGGGCTGGGATCACTGACCAGTCTCACTCACTGAGACCTGCACACAGACAGGGCTGGGATCACCGACCAGTCTCACTCACTGAGACCTGCACCCAGACAGAGCTGGGATTACTGACCAGTCCCACTCACTGAGACCTGCACCCAGACAGGGCTGGGATCACCGACCAGGGTCACTCACTGAGACCTGCACCCAGACAGAGCTGGGATCACCAACCAGGGTCACTCACGGAGACCTGCACCCAGACAGAGCTGGGATGATCGACCAGGGTCACTCACGCAGACCTGCACCCAGACAGAGTTGGGATCACCGACCAGGGTCACTCACTGAGACCTGCACCCAGACAGGGCTGGGATCACCGACCAGTCTCACTCACTGAGACCTGCACCCAGACAGAGCTGGGATCACCGACCAGGGTCACTCACTGAGACCTGCACCCAGACAGAGCTGGGATCATCGACCAGGGTCACTCACGCAGACCTGCACCCAGACAGAGCTGGGATCATCGACCAGGGTCACTCACGCAGACCTGCACCCTGACAGTGCTGGGATCACCGACCAGTCTCACTCACTGAGACCTGCACCCAGACAGAGCTGGGATCACCGACCAGGGTCACTCACTGAGAACTGTACCCAGACAGAGCTGGGATCACCGACCAGGGTCACTGACGGAGACCTGCACCCAGACAGGGCTGGGATCACCGACCAGGGTCACTCACTGAGACCTGCACCCAGACAGGGCTGGGATCACCGACCAGTCTCACTCACTGAGACCTGCTCCCAGACAGAGCTGGGATCATCGACCAGGGTCACTCACGCAGACCTGCACCCAGACAGAGCTGGGATCTCTGACCAGGGTCACTCACTGAGACCTGCACCCATTCAGAGCTGGGATCACCGACCATGGTCACTCACTGAGACCTGCACCCAGACAGGGCTGGGATCACCGACCAGTCTCACTCACTGAGACCTGCACCCAGACAGGGCTGGGATCACTGACCAGTCTCACTCACTGAGACCTGCACCCAGACAGGGCTGGGATCACTGACCTGTCTCACTCACTGAGACCTGCACCCAGACAGAGCTGGGATCACCGACCAGGGTCACTCACTGAGACCTGCACCCAGACAGAGCTGGGATTACTGACCAGTCCCACTCACTGAGACCTGCACCCAGACAGAGCTGGGATCACCGACCAGGGTCACTCACTGAGACCTGCACCCAGACCGAGCTGGGATCACCAACCAGGGTCACTCACGGAGACCTGCACCCAGACAGAGCTGGGATCATCGACCAGGGTCACTCACGCAGACCTGCACCCAGACAGAGCTGGGATCACCGACCAGGGTCACTCACTGAGACCTGCACCCAGACAGGGCTGGGATCACCGACCAGTCTCACTCACTGAGACCTGCACCCAGACAGAGCTGGGATCACCGACCAGGGTCACTCACTGAGACCTGCACCCAGACAGAGCTGGGATCATCGACCAGGGTCACTCACTGAGACCTGCACCCAGACAGGGCTGGGATCACCGACCAGTCTCACTCACTGAGACCTGCTCCCAGACAGAGCTGGGATCACCAACCAGTCTCACTCACTGAGACCTGCACCCAGACAGAGCTGGGATCACCGACCAGGGTCACTCACAGAGACCTGCACCCAGACAGAGCTGGGATCACCGACCAGGGTCACTCACGGAGACCTGCACCCAGACAGAGCTGGGATCACCGACCAGTCTCACTCACTGAGACCTGCACCCAGACAGAGCTGGGATCACCGACCAGGGTCACTCACTGAGACCTGCACCCAGACAGGGCTGGGATCACCGACCAGGGTCACTCACTGAGACCTGCACCCAGACAGGGCTGGGATCACTGACCAGGGTCACTCACGGAGACCTGCACCCAGACAGAGCTGGGATCACTGACCAGTCTCACTCACTGAGACCTGCACCCAGACAGGGCTGGGATCACCGACCAGTCTCACTCACTGAGACCTGCACCCAGACAGGGCTGGGATCACCAACCAGGGTCACTCACTGAGACCTGAACCCAGACAGAGCTGGGATCATCGACCAGGGTCACTCACGCAGACCTGCACCCAGACAGAGCTGGGATCACCGACCAGGGTCACTCACTGAGACCTGCACCCAGACAGGGCTGGGATCACCGACCAGTCTCACTCACTGAGACCTGCACCCAGACAGAGCTGGGATCACCGACCTGGGTCACTCACTGAGACCTGCACCCAGACAGAGCTGGGATCATCGACCAGGGTCACTCACGCAGACCTGCACCCAGACAGTGCTGGGATCACCGACCAGTCTCACTCACTGAGACCTGCACCCAGACAGAGCTGGGATCACCGACCCGGGTCACTCACGGAGACCTGCACCCAGACAGGGCTGGGATCACCGACCAGGGTCACTCACTGAGACCTGCACCCAGACAGGGCTGTGATCACCGACCAGTCTCACTCACTGAGACCTGCTCCCAGACAGAGCTGGGATCATCGACCAGGGTCACTCACGCAGACCTGCACCCAGACAGAGCTGGGATCTCTGACCAGGGTCACTCACTGAGACCTGCACCCATTCAGAGCTGGGATCACCGACCAGGGTCACTCACTGCGACCTGCACCCAGACAGGGCTGGGATCACCGACCAGTCTCACTCACTGAGACCTGCACCCAGACAGAGCTGGGATCACTGACCAGTCTCACTCACTGAGACCTGCACCCAGACAGAGCTGGGATCACCGACCAGGGTCACTCACTGAGACCTGCACCCAGACAGAGCTGGGATCACCGACCTGGGTCACTCACTGAGACCTGCACCCAGACTGAGCTGGGATCACCGACCAGGGTCACTCACTGAGACCTGCACCCAGACAGAGCTGGGATCACCAACCAGGGTCACTCACTGAGACCTGCACCCAGACAGAGCTGGGATCACCGACCAGGGTCACTCACTGAGACCTGCACCCAGACAGAGCTGGGATCACCAACCAGGGTCACTCACTGAGACCTGCACCCAGACAGAGCTGGGATCACCGACCAGGGTCACTCACTGAGACCTGCACCCAGACAGAGCTGGGATCACCGACCACGGTCACTCACTGAGACCTGCACCCAGACAGGGCTGGGATCACCGACCAGTCTCACTCACTGAGACCTGCACCCAGACAGAGCTGGGATCACCGAACAGGGTCACTCACGAAGACCTGCACCCAGACAGAGCTGGGATCACCGACCAGGGTCACTCACGAAGACCTGCACCCAGACAGAGCTGGGATCACCGACCAGGGTCACTCACGGAGACCTGCACCCAGACAGGGCTGGGATCACTGACCAGTCTCACTCACTGAGACCTGCACCCAGACAGGGCTGGGATCACTGACCAGGGTCACACTCGGAGACCTGCACCCAGACAGGGCTGGGATCACTGACCAGGGTCACTCACGGAGACCTGCACCCAGACAGGGCTGGGATCACCGACCAGGGTCACTCACGGAGACCTGCACCCAGACAGAGCTGGGATCACCGACCAGGGTCACTCACGGAGACCTGCACCCAGACAGGGCTGGGATCACCGACGAGGGTCACTCACTGAGACCTGCACCCAGACAGAGCTGGGATCACCGACCAGGGTCACTCACTGAGACCTGCACCCAGACAGGGCTGGGATCACCGACCAGGGTCACTCACGAAGACCTTCACCCAGACAGGGCTGGGATCACCGACCAGGGTCACTCACGGAGACCTGCACCCACTCAAGCTGCTGTCTGTTTCTGCGATTGTCTATATACAGCACATTGTGTTTATTGAGACTTATAAACAGCAGGATAAAATCAGTTGTAATCTGAGGAGTGCCAGCAGTTGAGGGATTTTATTTTTCTTCACAAGGGGATAAATGAATTCAATTTAAATTCAGATTGAATGTTTCGTACATGGATATTACTTGACAACATTTAAATAAAACACAAACAATCCTTAATGATATGCCATTGCATTTTAAATGCATAGATGAAGATGAATACTCCAGACTTGGTCACAATCTTTATAATAGATATTTGACTTGAAGTTGCTACTTCTGTTAAAAAATTATACTTAGTGGTATTTGACTTTACTTACAACACAGTGGATAAATGTTTTGTAGTTACTTAAATGAAAAGTATCACTAAAATTTGAAAGAAAATAAAAATGATTAACTTGCAATAAAAATCCAATATGAACAGATGGTGTATTTATATTTACAATAGCTGTTGTCCATAAATTTGCAAAAATTCATATGATTTTAAATCACGAACATAGTAATACAAGACAATTCTAAAGTTATAAATTATAAGTAATTGGGATACAGATTGAAATAACAGACTTTAATTAATTAAAGAATTCTTATACGGAACATAATGTAGTCCGAGCACTAATCACGTGACAATAATAACATTTTAATATAATTAGTCTTGCAACACACAGGAAGTGAGGTGGATAAATTGTCACTTCTTGGCAGCAGTTTCTTTTGCAGATTTAGGAAAGATGCAATTAATCCCAAATCAAACAGCAACCAAGGGTTAAGCTATCCTGAACTTAAGAGTGAAATATTGTGTGATTGAGTAGTGCCCAAACTATTTAATGCTATTAACACACGCAAAATGTTGGAGGCACTCAGCAGGCCAGGAAGCATCTATAGAAAAGAGGAGCCAGTTGACATTTCGGGCCAAGACCCTTCATCAGGACAGAAAAAAGATGAGAAATTAGACCGAGAAGGTGGGGGGAGGAAGAAATACAAGGTGGTAGGTGATAGGTGAAACCGGGAGAGGGCAAGAAGGGGGCTTTGCTGCCTTCACTATCAATGCTGCCCTCACCTGCATCTCCTCCATTTTGTGCAGATCTGCCCTCACCGTACCCTCCCGCCACCCAACCAGGGATAGGTTCCTCTTGTCCTTGCCTATCACCAATGTTCCCTCTCATTTGTAATGACCAGTGTGCACAAGTTTATTGCCCGGTGACAACAACATGTGTGCATCGAATAATTTATTCAGTAAAACAAGTATAAATAAGTCAGTTCCAAGCCAACGAGGTAGAGGGCAACAAGCTTTCGTGAGCAGTTTAAATTCCTTTATGCACTCCTGGCAGAAGATGTGTTCACATGCGCACACCTTAGCGGGAATATGTCCTACCATCCCAGTAGCCTCTGCATCCAGCACATAATTCTCCATAATTTCCGCTATTTCCAACAGGATCCCACCACCAAGCACATCAACTCTCCCTCTCCACCTCCCCCAACTTTCCACAGGAATTGCTCCCTACGTGAGTCCCTTGTGCATTTATCCTTCCCCACTGATCTCCCACCTGGTACTTATCCTTGCAAGCAGAACAAATGCCATCCTGCCCCTACACCTCCTCCGTTAGTCTAATTTAGGGCCCCAAATAGTCCTTCCAGGTGAGGTGACATTTCAACCGTGAGTCTGCTGGGGTCATCTACTGTATCCAGTGCTCCTGGTGTGGCCTCCTGTATATTGGTGAGACCCAATGTAGATTGGGAGACCGGTTCACTGCATTATGTTCCATCCAACAGAAACGGTGGCATCTCCTGGTGGCCACCCACCTCAATTCTACTTCCCATTCCCACATGTCAGTCCATGGCCTCCTCAACTGTCGTGATGAGGCCACACTCAGGCTGGAGGAGCAATACCTTATATTCTGTCTGGGTTGCCTCCAACCTGATGAACATTGATTTCTCGGACTTCCGGTAACTGCACCCCCCCTTCACCATTCCCCATTCCTATTTCCCTCTCTCACCTTATCTCCTTACCTGCCCATCACCTCCCTCTGGTGCTCCTCCCCTTTCCCTTTCTTCCATGGCCTTTTGACTACTCCTATCAGATTCCCCCTTCTCCAGCCCTTTATCTCTTTCACCTATCAACTTCTTAGCTCTTTACTTCACCCCTCCCACTCCTGATTTCACCTGTCACCTACCACCTTTTCTTCTTCCTCCCCTCCGCCCACCTTCTTGCTCCTCATCTTTTCTTTCCCAGTCCTGATGAAGGGTCTCGACCCAAAACATCGACTGTTTACACTTTTCCATAGATGCTGCCTGCCCTGCTGAGTACCTCCAGCATTTTGTGTATGTAACTTGGATTTTGAGCATCTGCAGATTTTTTTTCATATTTAATGCTATTTACTTCTTCACAAAGTAAAGCAGTCACATTTCCCAACATTCAGATTGAAATTTAACTACAATGAAATACATCATATCAATTTCCTAGGGCATCGTTACATTGAAATCAGAATTCCCCAACTCATTAACAAAATTGCCAAACTTTTTTTCCATTAAAATAACATCTTATTGAACACTGAATTTGTTGAACTTCAAAAGTAAAACACACATTTCATAAAAATAATTAATATAAATTTATCCATTAGTCTTCAGTAAAATGATGTATATATCTTGTAATTTAAACAGTACAAAAGATTTATTCAAAAGAGAATATAAAAGGTATTGAACTTTACATAATATGTAACATGTAACACAAAACGAGGTTCATAGATACCTGCAGCTAAAAACACGTGTAGTTGGTAAATTAACTCATGAAATATGGTCAGTCAAAAAAATTCCTTTACAGCTGGAAATATGGTACTTGTCTGTTATTTTATCATAATTTTCTCCGATCCAGCATGCTTTCCTACATAGCAACTTATTTACTAATCCAGAGCAACTGGCCAGTGTGCTGTAAAATACCTGCACTTGTAGAATGTGGATTTCCAATATTAGTGAAGAATTCTAAAGTCGACAGCTTAAGTCTCCAAGTGGTACTTAAGCTTAAGATATAACTTGCAAATGTATTCCTTAAAAGTCATTGTAGCTAAATGTGATATCAATCTGATTTGTTAAAATAAAACTAAGATGAACATATTTAAACTGTTAGTTTGAAACCATGTCTATATGGTATATCATCACTTTGCTGTGGGTCCATTTGCCCTGGACACCACCGGATCAAAGTGATCGAAGGGAAACTCCATTGTTGTGCTCATTCTGTAAAGGTACATGATGTATGACTGACTTTGGTGTGTAGACATCAGCTTTTTGAGAAAGTGAATTACTCAACATTGTCTGAGCATCACACTCATTTGTTACCATCCCTTGTAAAAAAATGTTAAATACCATAATGGTAACTGGTAACTAAACAGCTTGTGATTGCTTAACAGTATTGAGGGGCATTGGGACAGATTATAAAATCCATTATTCCAATTTTTTTGTTACTATCATAAATATGGTAGAGAAAGACCATTAGAATTCAATAACCCAGTCTGATCCTAATGGTCACATAATGAAGAAACGTTTTCTTTGCTTTCAGTTTTGTCTGATTTTATCCTATGATCACCGTGTGAAAATCTAATTGTTCTATTCTTGTACTTTAAAATAATAATGTGCAATAATAAAATATATCTTAGAAAGTTGACTGCAGTCAGTAGTTAAGATGTGCTCTTTGTTGCTCTGCCTATATGGGACATGTCTACTGTGAAGTGTGCGGCAGATCTGGGAATTTTTCAACTTTCTCCTTTGCTACTTCGATACTGTTTCTGGTGTAGGTGAACAATTGACAATTTTGCTATGATGCAAAGATTTTTCAAATATACCACACTGCATCTTCCATTGTTCCACCAATCTGTACATTTTTCCATTTTGCTTTTATTTCCAGTCTCTGACTTCACTACCCTGTTAGCTCATTATTATCTCAACTGAAAGATCATATTGTATGTGTCCAGTATTTCATTCCCTCCCAGGCAGGTAGAGAAAATAATTTTTACTGAATTCTATTATTTACATTGTGCCTCATGCATTGGAGCTCAAGTGTCCAAACGGGCATCTATAAGTGCCATCATAGTGGAAGTGTAAGGAAACTTCATTGGGGATTGTGTCAGTTCTATGAAAGGAAAGGACATTTATTGATGTTAGCAGATATTTTTCAAACAAGTATGAAGGAATAACACTATCACAGAGCCTTGTTCTTGGAAAAGTCGATATGGAATTAACTACTCCGGTGAATTAAAACAATTGACAGTTATTAACTTATTACCAAAGGAGCCTCGCAAATTTATATAGCTGTGCAGTGGGGAGCATTTTGTCTGGTTGCATCTTAGCCCGTTTTAACGCACAGGATTGCAAGATGGTTGTCTCCATCACAGACAAAACCCTCCGCACCATCGAGGATATTTTTAAGAGGCAATGCTTCAAGAAGGTGGCATTCATCATTAAGGACTCCAACCATCTTGGTAATGCTCTCTTCTTGTTTCTACTATCAGGGAGATCCAGGAGCCTGAAGACCCACACTCAACGATTCAGGAGCAGCTTCCTCCCTTCCATCATCGGATTTCAGAATGGTCCGTGAACACTACCTCGTGGTTTTTTTTTGTACTATTTACTCTGTCGTTGATAGTAATTTAATATCTTTGTACTGTATTACTGCTGCAAAACAGCCAATTTCAAGTCACAATAAATCTTATTCAGATTTCAGGAAATATTTTCTGATATATAGACTACATCACCTATCAATCTGAAAAAAATGATAACTTTGACTTTATGGTTTAACAATCTGAAGGGTTAGAAGTTAATAACAAATCTATCACAATCTACTATCCAAAGCTATACCAAACTACACAGGAATATAGTTTAAATATATGTTCACAGTCAGACCAACAGCTTAATTTGTTAAGGATTGGGAGCTCTTAATTCAGAGAGCATTAACTACACTAACACGTTCCCAGGTCTAGGAAAACTAATCGCTTATTTAACTATCTACTTACTTGAAAAAAAATTAGGATCTATATCAGATCCTACTTGAGAGAAACATAATTGAAAGTGCCTGTCAGTACTTTACACCTGATTGTACATTCACTTCAAAAAGCATTGCAGTAATGACTGATCTAGTCAGAGTTTGAAAACACACAGGAGTCAGTGGCGAGCTGTCTTTGAAGCCGATGGGTGGAACAATAGTTTCTTAAATATTTCTGTTACAGTAACATCACAAGAATAACGTGTGCAGATGAGTAATTCAACCCCTCAACTAAAGCCTGAAATTATCAGGCAAATTGATTTCTGGTACAAATTGACTAAAATAACTAGAGGAAGACCAGAGTGAGAAGAGTTTGTGTAAGTGTCCCTGTCATTACAAGCAGTCAGTTCTGAATAAACCTGACCCAGAGACTTTGTGCTTTTCTATAACTTGAGAAGCAAGTGCAGTTAAGGTTGATTTCTGGTGCAGTGGGTTGAATTAGCCATTTTTTCCCAGAGGTTAGCTTTCCAATTTTTCAGAAATTCTTTTGGAATCAAGCTTTATACTTAATGGAAGACATGTAATTTTCTTATTAGAGTAACACCAACAGGAGAAAGGTAGCTGAGGTTTAGTTGACAAAATGCTTCAATAGTATAAAGCGTAAAGTAGGAAACAACTCAGTGGGAAAACAAAGACTGTGGTTGCACCTGATTGACTTTAGACCAATTCTAATTGACCTGGAGCATAACCAAGCAAGGAAAGTTTAAGTGGTCAATCAAATGCATTCAATTCTTAATTTTTTTGTTGTTCTACACACAATACTTCTTAGCCCTTATGCCACAAGACATGTACTGCACTCAATTCTTTAATTTATGTTAATTCACTTCTTTGCACAGCTCCCCCACCCAAAAAAAAACGATCTGTTGTTGTGCTCTTTTGCGCCTAACTCAAAGTAAAATAACATCACATCCATTCCTATGAGTATAAGTACAGCTCAGGAAAATTGACACCTGGTTTTTGAGTAGAAATTTCAATTGTGATAGCACCATTTTTTTTCTCTCTCTGGCATGCAATCTCTCCACATGATGTCAACAGTGTGCAAACACCAAAATTCAACTCCAGGGTCATTTTTAACCTCACTGGATCTGAAAAAACAACAGTACTTCCTTACTCACAAAGCCTTAATTAACCGAATCTCCCAACAAATTGTGCTATTTATAGAGTCAAAACCAAATGCACTATTTGCCTTCCATGACTTGCTGCAATCTCCAGCACAGCACTATGTGCACAGGGATAGCTTTATTGGTGGAAGTCACACTGTATACCTCAAACTTCTTTGCCTTCGGATCACTCTAGGCAGCCAGTCTCTGCCATATTTCATTGTCTTGTGCTTATTCTTGCATTAGAGAGAAGAATTCATTTTGCTTTCATGCCACAGGGTGGGGCAGATGGGAAGGAGCATCTGCCTCCAAAGTCCAGATGTTCATGGGGAGCATTCATGTGGTATGACTTTTTTAAGAACACCTCCCAGCAACGCCCAGTCTGGAGCATGTCAAACAGGCCTCTTATACAAAGAATACAGCTCTATCAGGCAATATTCTTCGCCAGTCTCCTTTGGCCATTTGGAAGCAGTCTGTCTTCAGCAGTCCTGTCATTACGCTATCGATTTGTAACACCGCTCCTGAAACATTGCAATTGAAGATCATATCCCTTAAAATATTACAAACACCACATTTGATCCACGGTGCTGATGTGATGACACATTAAAAATGTAGTAAAGCAATTTCTAGCCCTTCTTCCCTAAACAAAATTAAATGTAAGTCCCATGTTTACATTATATGAAAATGACAATTGCACTAACTGCAGCCCTTTCTACAACTTAATTCGCACTACTTTTGCATGAAGATGTGCAACCAGAGAAACAAAGGTTTCCAATTTTCTATTCATAACCCTTAAAATAATTTTGCCCTCCCCCTCACTCATGAACACAAAGGAATAAATGCCATCAAATTATTTCTTCCTTACATTCTATTTACAAGGTACCTAAATGCATGTACTCAGATGTTGAACAGCACAGGAACTTTAAAATAAAAACCCAAACGATGTGCGTCAGCAGATTTGCAGGAGGTTCTGCAGTTAAACCGCAGGGGTCCTGGTGTGTTACTTCTGACTCACTTCACGAATGCTTGCATAATCATTCTCCCCCTGGCAGGTAGACTGGTTTCCACCAGCCTCATTGTTCTGTTCTGGAGGAGCCTCTTTCAGACCACTGATGGCTTCGTATCCCGGATCGAGATCTTCACCCCCGGCATCCGCAGACTTGTTTTGCTCTGCTACTTTAGGTGATCGTTCATAGTCACTCACAGATGCATAGAGATGGTTGGGTGTAGACGACAGTCTGCTGGGGGTCACCTCCTCAATACAGGCATATCCAGATTCTAACTCCAAATCTGTCTGACACCATTGCTGCGATGATTTACTCACGGTGGAGTACACGGCGGCAATCTGGGGAGAGACCATTTACATTATTAGAATCCCAGATGGGTAAAACAAGAGACTTCAAAATATTTTCTCTAAATAGCTGAAAAATATTACTTTCCATTCTTCCGCTGACTGAACAACAATAAACCTAAGACCAATACACAGCAAACTCGAGGAAATCTGCAGATGCTGGAAATTCAAGCAACACACACAAAATGCTGGTGGAACACAGCAGGCCAGGCAGCATCTATAAGGAGAAGCACTGTCAACGTTTCAGGCCGAGACCCTTCGTCAGAACTAACCGAAAGGAAAGATAGTAAGAGATTTGAAAGTAGTGGGGGAGGGGGAAATGCAAAATGATAGGAGAAGACCGGAGGGGGTGGGATGAAGCTAAGAGCTGGAAATCAATACACAGCAATTTTCCAATTGGTTTATAATAATTTATAATATCTCACCTTTTTTGATAGCTATACAATTTAAGCATCACTTATTGTAGCAGTCAGTTTTACTATTAACGACAGCAGAATATATTACGAATTAGTTTTACAGGGATAATTTACAAGGATTTTACCTGGACTTAACGACCAGAGTTATAGGGAAAGGTTGAATAGGTTAGGACTTTATTCTCTGGAGTGTAGGAGAATGAGGAGAAATTTTATGGAGCTATGCAAAATTATGAGGGATATAGATAGGTTAAATGCAAGCATTAATATACATTAATTGTATGTGTCATCACGCTACCAAGTCATACATATGTACCTCGCTAGAAATAAGCTCAAAGTTAGACTTGCATTTTGGACTCCCGTGCCTTCCTTTGAATTGGTTTACTGTGTTGAAGTTACAAAATATAACAACTAGAACCAGAAGTCATGGGTTAAGGGTGAAAGGTAAAATGTTTGAGGGGAACATGAGGGGGATCTTCTTCAGTCAGAGGGTGGTGAGGGTGTGGAACGAGCTGTCAGTGCAAGTGGTGGATGCAATTTCTACCCCAACCTTAAAGGGAAGTTTGGACAGTTACTGTACATGGATGTGAGGGGTATGGAGGTCAATGGTCCAGGTACAGGTTGATGGATCTAGGCAGAATACTAGTTTGGCACAGACTAGATGGGCTGAAGGGCTGTCCTGAGCTGTACTACTCTATCAGAAAAAAAATCAGCTAAATTAGGTGAAGAGTTCAAATATCACACTTTTTCTCAATATTCAAATGAATCAACTCAACAAGAATGTAGATAAAGGTTGTTATTTTTTTCCTGTAAATTTCAGATTAGTATGAACACTGCCATGCAGATTAATTCAGAGCGAGATACAATTAAAACAGAGGTTCATTAAGCACAAGAACTGAAGGTGCAGTTATTAGAATTATAGAAAATTAATAGAGGTAGCTAATTTATACGCATGCATACCTACTAACAAGATAGCATTAGAGAGAGGGATAGTTGTTTTCACTGTAAAGTTTGATTGGAAATTAGAGTTATCTCAGAACAACTTCTAAATCCATAGAACAGGCTCCCAAAAGAGGCAGTGGAATAAAAAGCACTGGTAAACACAAATATAAATCAGATACTTTATTTCACATTATTGCAAGCAATTAAGTGGATGGTAATTTGGGAAATTACATAGTTAAGTATAGTGTGCTAATTTGAGTTATCCTGGCAGTTTTCAAGTACGATAAACAAAATTCAGCTGCAGTTGTAGGAATGATTTAATTAAGTTGTTATACTGAAATGAAAACAGAGACACTGGAGGTTTGAAAGTGTTTCAGGCATACGAAATCAGATGTCCCCATTAACAATTGCTTTCAAAAAGCATCCAAATGAAAACAAATCTTATGTTTAGTGTTATATTTCTGAATAATTTCTGAAACATTAAGCTTGCTTTGGTACATTGAAATTAACGTGATGTTTACAGACTTATCACAGAACTTCCCAAACCCTGGTAAACTGAGAGAACAAGGACAGCAGGGGACTGGAAGCATCACTTTTCAAATCAAAATCAAATCAAGTTTAATTATCATTCAAACCATACACAGATACAGCTGAACGAGACAACGTTACTCTGGGACCAAGGTGCAAAACATTCAAAATAGCAAGTAAACACTGAAAAATAGTGAGTAACATAATTCAAAATATTGAGCAAGGAAGCATATTCACTCAAAAAAAATCCTGTATAATCACCCAGAGGCATCCTTCAGAGCCACAACTTCCTGACACAATATCCTTTCCTTCACCAGCAATGTTATAAGGAAAGATTGAATGTTAAGACTTTTATTCCTTGGAATGTAGAAGATTGAGAGGAGATTTGACAGAGGTATACAAAATTATGAGGGGTATAAATAAGGCAAATGAAAGCAGGCTTTTTTCACTGACGTTGGGTGGGATGAAAACTAGAGGTCATCAGGTAAGGATAAAAAGTGAAAAGTTTAAGGGGAACATGAAGGGAAACTTCTTCACTCAGAGGGTTGTGAGAGTTTGGATTGAGCTGCCAGCACAAGTAGTGCATGCAAGCTTGATTTCAATGTTTAAGAGAAGTCCAGATTGGCACATGGATGGTAGGGGTACGGAAGGCTATGGTCCCGGTGCAGGTAGTTGGGAGTAGACAGTTTCGGCTTGGACTAGATGGGCCGAATGTTTCTGTGCTGTACTTTCCTATGACAATGCTCTGGGCATCCTTTCGCTGCCTGGAATGGAGTGGGTTTATTAAGGTAACTCACAACAAGCACCTCAATGGCATTTAGAGCAGGATTTAAACACTAGCCTTGATATCCAAGGGGGAAAAAATGGTAGGTCAAGTCAGTGACCCGTCAACAGTTATGTCAAAGCATTGACTCAGTCCTGAAACACCAACCAAAAATAGCAGCTTATTTGAATAGTAGTAGTTTGGACTGCTTTCCTATAGGTCAAAGCTCTTCACCAATTTTGGAAGGGATGTACTCCAGGCATCTACAGCAGCCAAGTGCACTAGTGTATTACTCAACACTTCAGCTTTGAGTACTTAGCAATTAACATTATTTGCAAACATACAGTACTATATATACAGCTAGGGTGCCTTTGCTCAGTATTTGCAAATGTGGAGTGGAGATGGAGTTCATAAATCTGGCCAGAGGAAAGGATGCTGGGAATGGCGAGGGTAGAGTGCCATGGGAGGGGAGTGGGTGTGGCACAGGTGGCAGAGAAGAAATGCCAGGAACACATGTAAGCAATTTTTGATAAAATATGACATTTAAGATGCAGAATACATGACCAGGGAAACATCACCCACTGCAGCTTGTGTCAGTGACGAACCCTCATGTTGAAACTTGTAGTTTTGTGCCTGAGAAACACAAGGTAGATTTTTTTTTAAAAAAGTTCAATTCGTGTTATATTTTGCTTGACTTGCAATACTAGATGACAGACACTAAATTTGGTGTTGAAGTTCAGCTTTGGTGTCAGTGCATTAACTATCATAGATTAAACCCACCCACACAAACAAATTTTTAAATCTTCAGGAAGAGAATATCCTATTTTTAAACTTAGTACTTAAGCACTGAACTGGCACAGAAGATTACAATCTTCCAGTCTTGTGGGAGATTGAAACATTGGGAGAAAAGGCAGTGTGTGCTGCTGTTGAAAGAAGGCCCCTGTACTTGAGAGACCCTCTCTCTTTCGCTGGTGAGTGAGAGCCTGCCAGTCCTCGAGTCAGGGGGCTCAGAGAAGCAACATGGAAGAACGTACCACTGGAACGGTGAGCCACTCTCTTTGTGGCAGGAGTGACCTTGCTTTTCCTCGCTAGTGAGGGAGAGCCTGTCTGAGATACCGAAGTGCTGGGTTGTGGACTGTAGTTATTGGTGGACCCCAGATCAAGGTTCTTTGGGGGCTTTTGCTGTAGCTTGCATGGAGGGTGGTGGTGGTGGGGGGGCGTTCAGTGCTTTTGCTGGTGCAAGTGGGGGGAGGGTTGACACTTCTGCTGTTGCTTGTGTGTGGGATGGGGTAATTTGGGGTTTTGATGTTTCATTCATTCTTTGGGTTTACTGTTCTGTGGATGCCTGTGAAGAGTAAGAATTTCAGGCTGTACGCTCTATACATTCTCTGACATTAAATTGAACCATTCAAACAAATTTGAATTGCCCACTAAACAAAGACAGCTGAATAACAGTTAGTTTTAATGACTTTCAACCTCTTGTGACTGTTAGGTAGACAATAAGTGTGGATCTCTTTAGATCAAAACCTGAACGTTTTACAGGGGATTTTGTGTCAAATTGAAAATATTTTCTTCGTTTTACATATCTTGTTTACTGCTTTTTGTATACTTCTATTCATGACATCCAGACATCCATCTCATTAATTCAACCACTTGCTCAGCCTTTCCTCTTCTTTCTCAACTCCTAAACTCTTTACGGAGGTGATAATGGACAGTTTGTTCCATTGCTTAAGGACCAGATGTCTTCTGTATGCTGTTATCAGTTCAACAACTCAGTTTATAAAGTTTATAAAGCTAAATGTGATTGACAACTCCCAGTTGTATATTTGACCTTTCAAGTCAAACTGTATTTATCGTTCCAAATAAAGTTCTGTTTCTGCTGTTGGTGTTACTGGCACATTATTGATTTCTGTAACAACACACACACAAAGTGCTGAAGGAACTCAACAGGTCAGGCAGCATCTACAGAAAGGAATAAGCAGTTGATGTTTCATGACAAAACTGTTCATCGGGATTGAATGGGTGAAATCAAGTGAGGCTTTCTTTCATCTTTTACCTCATCCACCTATCACTTCCCTGCTTCTTACTTCATTCTTGGTTGATTAGATTCTTGATTGGTCAGGGCATGGGGGGGATACAGGAAAAAGGCAGGAGATTGGGGCTGAGAGGGAAAATGGATCAGACCCAATGGGCCAAATGACCTAATTCTGCTCCTATATCTTATGGTCTTATAGTCTTCATTCCTCACTCCCACATCCACCTTCCCTCTCACTCGGTTTCACCTTTCACCTGCCAGCTTGTACTTTTACTTATTTTATTTACTGAGATAGTGTAGAACAGGCCCCTCCAGCCCTTCAAGCTGAGTCGCTCAGCAACCCCTGATTTAACCCTAGCCTAATCACACGACTATTCACAATTACCAATGAACCTGTCAACTGGTACCTCTTTGGACTGGGAGGAAGCCCACATGGTCATGGGGAGAATGTACAAACTCCTTTCAGGCTGTGGTGAGAATTGAACCTGGGTCGCTGGTACTGTAAATCATTGTGCTAACCACAGTGCCACTGTGCAGCCCTTTTTCTTCCCCTTCGTATCCTGGCTTCTTTCCCCTTCCTTTCTAGTCCTGAAGGAGGGTCTCAGCCTGAAACATCAACTGTTTATTCCTCTCCATAGACACTGCCTGGCCTGCTGAGTTCCTTCAGCATTTTGTGTGTTGCTCTGGATTTCCAGCATCTGCAGAATCTCTACATTTTTGTTATCAGTTACCATAACTTAGTTTTGTAGTGTCTATAATTGTGGACTTGGGTGAATTAGGAGTAACAGAGTGGCTCTGTAATCAAATTAAACAAACAACATCAAAATCAATAAACAAACAATTGAATAAACACATTTAAGGCAAGCATAGCTGATTACACACAGGAGTTGTTGAAAATGATGGAGATCTGTCATGAACACATGTATATTAAGCTTCATTTCACAGTTCATGAACTGGAGATGGAGAATGAGATATGGACACCAACTTATCAACAGGATAAGGTTACACAAACACTTATTCCAACCAAGCACACCCATTAGAGATTATTCTGTCAAAAGGGACTGCAGGCTGAGGCTTTAATTCAGGTAGGCAGTTCCCGAAATTAGCTTTGAAGGAGCCTCAGCCATTATACATGTCCAATAGATAAAGGTTCTTATATTAGGTGGAACATGAGCCAGACTACTGAAGTAACACACACAAGATGCTGGAGGAATTCAGCAGGTCAGGTTGTATCTATGGAAATGAATAAACAGTTAATGTTTCAGTCCATAACCCTTCTTCAGTATACTGAAAAAATGACCAAGGATCTTCTCCAGAGACTACCAAGGTTGAATTCCTCATTTTCCACCTTGGCAGGCTCCAGCAAGACAGCATAGACATTGATTTCTCTCATTTCCAGTGACCAATCCCCTCTGTTGCCGTATTCTGCTAGCCCTATCACACCTTTCTCCCCTTCCCCATCCTCTCAATCTGCCCAACACGCACAACTTCCTCTCTCTGATTTCCCTCCCCATCTCCTTTCCTTTTCTCCATGGTCCTCTCCCATCAGATTCCATCTTCTTCAGCCCTTTCTCACGTCCACCAATCAGCTTCCAACTCCTTACATCAATCCTACTCTTCCCCCTCCCTCACCTGCCTACCACCACCCTCTTGCCTGGATTCACCTATCACCTGCCTGCTCTTACTCCTCCCTCCCCACCCCAACTTCTAGGGCTGTCTCCGTCTTTCTTTACAGTCTTGATGAAGAGTTCTGACTATTCCCCTCCGTAGCTGCAGCTTGACCTGCTGAGTTTCTACAGAATTTTGTGTGTTGCTCTAGGGAGCTTCATTTGGACTTTCAGAAGTCCTCAGGATACCACACAAGTAGAAGATAATCAGCATTAGTGTACATGGGCTTGGGGATAAAAGCTAGTGTGGATTGAAGACTAGTTAAAGGGCCTAATAGCAGGGATCTAGCGCAATTCTTTACAGACTGGGGTCCGATTCCTACTGCTGTCTATAAGGAGTTTGTACATTCTTCTTGTAACCACATTGATTTCCTGTGGATGCTCCAGTTTACTCCCAGCATTCCAAAGACGTATGGTTAGTGTTAGTGAATTGTGAGTTGTGGGCATGCTATTTTGGCTCCGGAAACATGGTGACATTCAGTACAATCCCCGCTGATTTGAATTGACACAAATGAAGCATTTCACTGTATGGTTCGCTGATAAATAAAGCTCATCTTCATCATTTTCAGGTTGGTAACCTCAACAGAAAACTGAGACAGGACAGAAAAAGAAACATTTTTTGAAATGGTCAGAAATTGAGAACTGCTGGTTTTCAGGGGGACCTGCTCTTCGTTACACATAGGCATGCAGGTATGGCGAGCAGTTAGTGAGGTCAACAGCATTTGCCTTGCACTGCTGTTGGATTTAAAAGTAAGAATTACATTTACACTGGGAAACCACACCTGGAAGGTAGTGTACCTGGACTTCCAGAAAGCTTTTGATAAAGTCCCACATAGGAGATTAGTGGGCAAAATTAGGGCACATGGTATTGGGGGCAGAGTACTGACATGGATTGAAAATTGGCTGGCTGACAGGAAACAAAGGGTAGCGATTAACGGGTCCCTTTCGGAATGGCAGGCTGTGACCAGTGGGGTACCGCAAGGTTCAGTGCTGGGACTGCAGCTGTTTACGATATACATTAATGATTTAGATGAAGGGATTTAAAGTAACATTAGCAAATTTGCTGATGACACAAAGCTGGGTGGCAGTGTGAAATGTCAGGAGGATGTTATGAGAATGCAGGGTGACTTGGACAGGTTGGGTGAGTGGGCAAATGTATGGCAGATCAGTTTAATGTGGATAAATGTGAGGTTATCCACTTTGGTGGCAAGAACAGGAAGGCAGATTACTATCTAAATGGAATAGTTAGGAAAAGGGGAAGTACAACGAGATCTAGGTGTTCTTGTACATCAGTCAATGAAAGCAAGCATGCAGGTACAGCAGGCAGTGAAGAAAGCTAATGGCATGCTGGCCTTTGTAACAAGAGGAATTGAGTATAGGAGTAAAGAGGTTCTTCTGCAGCTGTACAGGGCCCTGGTGAGACCCCACCAGGAGTATTGTGTGCAGTTTTGGTCTCCAAATTTGAGGAAGGACATTCTTGCTATTGAGGGAGTGCAGCGTAGGTTCACAAGGTTAATTCCCGGAATGGCGGGACTGTCATATGTTGAAAGATTGGAGCGACTGGGCTTGAATACACTGGAATTTAGAAGGATGAGAGGGGATCTGATTGAAACATATAAGATTATTAAGGGATTGGACACACTGGAGGCAGGAAGCATGTTCCCGCTGATGGGTGAGTCCAGAACTAGAGGCCACAGTTTAAGAATAAGGGGTAGGCCATTTAGAACAGAGATAACTTTTTCACCCAGAGAGTGGTGGATATGTGGAATGCTCTGCCCAGAAGGCAGTGGAGGCCAAGTCTCTGGATGCATTCAAGAGAGAGTTAGATAGAGCTCTTATAGATAGCGGAGTCAAGGGATAAGGGGAGAGGGCAGGAATGGGGTACTGATTGTGTATGATCAGCCATGATCACAGTGAATGGTGGTGCTGGCAAGAAGGGCCGAATGGCCTACTCCTGCACCTACTGTCTATTGTCTATTGTATCAGAGTGGTTCATTAACAAGGAAGAACAAATTTGCTTCAGAGGAAGTGCAAGAAAGGTTCATCAGATCACATCCTCATGTCTCTTACAAGGACAGGTGAAGCAGACTGGACCATTCCTCTCTTGAATATAGAAGAATGAGACACAGTCTCATTGAAACCTAAATTTTTTTATTTTCTAAAGAAAACAGGGTTTAGATTGGCTAACCACATAGTATGTCTAGAAACTGGATTTCAGAGTCTCAATCTAACAGAATTGTCATTCAGCACAGATGAGAAAAAATTTCTTCATTCTTATGGTAGGGAATTCTTTACCCAAGGAGGCAAAATTCATGATAGGGAATAATCGTTCTTTTGGATATTGAAGACTTCAAGTAATGTGGGTTAGTATATGGAAAGTGAGGTGGAGGTAAAATATCATGTGGTCATATCAAACAGAAGACCCCATATAAGTAGCTGAATTGTCTAATACAAAAACCAGGTATGGTCCATGCTTTATCACACTTCAATGTACTTAGGAGTCAAATCAATGCTTTGGAGCAACACATTTGTTATTGTATATTCTATTCTGCATGTTTGTGGAATTATTAATTCTGTAAGATTAATCTAAAGTTGCGATTAAACTACTTTATTTCATAGACCCTTGAGAAAAGGCAGTGGGTAATAAATCCAAAAACTGTAATGCAAGTCGATGAACCTGCAACCTGAACATAACACGATACAACAGAATTAAATATTAGAGCCGATTACTGCACTTGTTAACTAAGGATGGTAATTAAGCAACAAATTGAACCAGGTGAAAAAGCTGATACAATCCTCTCAATGCATTCTGGAAACAAACAAAGCTGTAGTTTTTGTAGCTTAATCTGTAGAACACCGTGATGCAAATAAAAAGAACTAACGTCTCTGCTAACTGAGACGAGGACTGCCTAAAATTAGCAGCATCAATCATCAAGAGCTCTTGTAGTGCTCATCTCTTGACAGAATTTAAACACCTCTACAAAGATGTTAAAGATAGCTATCTATTCAACCACTTAAAGCCACTTAATTTAGCAATGTAATGAGTCAGTGAATTTTTCTAAAGACCATTCTTCCACCGCTGTAATCCCACAGATTGTAGATTTGTAAAATACAAGGAAACGTATAAACACCTAATGTTACTGAAATCTGAAGGAAAATGTACATGTGGTTAAAACACGGATAATTATGAGGTAGGTAGAGATCTCTCAAATATTCGCACACAGGCATTTGCTCAAGGAATGCAAAGCATTCAAATTCACCAGTGAATGTAAATTATGTGGTTTTCCCTCCACCACTATTGAGAACCAGAAACATGAAAGCCAAGAGCATGTGACTACTAATAAAGGAATGTTAATTATGGGGATCATTCTCCACTACTCTCCTCAGCCAGTTATTAATGGCCAAGAGTACGGGCACATCTTCCTGCTGTGGATGTATGAAAGTATTATTGTGCCATGTTCATCCAGCTAATGATCTGCAAGAAAGCCTTCAAGGGAAGTAAGACTGCTAAGTTGCTTGGGTGGACAGATGAGGAGGTTGGAAAAGGAGAGCTGGTAAACACAGTTAGAAAACCCAACAATCAAGTACAATGTTTTTTGGTAGCCAGCCAAAAAGCACATTTACAGTAAAATACACATCTCAGGAGAAACAGCATGGGCTCATTAATAGGCTGGGAAGAAGCTCTCCAATGCTTGAAAACACTTCAAAGTCCATTACTGAAGCTGAGGACTTATTTCTGTGATAAATTAATGGAACAACTCAGTCTCTTGTGATTTTGAACAAAGGGCAGATTTTTGCCTTTCACTTTGGTTTATGGTCATACATAAAAAAATCCAAACCTTGTTTGCACAAGAAACCAAGTAACTATTTTTTCAGCATAAAATACCATAGGAAGCCTTGTGATGGATGCAGCGTGGTCGAGGAAATGGAATATTTTCACTGAAGTGAGAGTGCATTGAAATACCTGCAGGGTTTTTGAAAAATAATTTGACCAAACCAGTGACCTTTCTCCCCAATCAATTTTAATGTAATTCTGGAGTCAGATTGGATGGCGCATAAGGTACAGCTCTAGTTCGGAAACAAGAGAGAATCTGCAGACTTCGATAATCCAAGCAACACACACAAAATGCTAGAGGTACTCAGCAGGCCAGGCAGCATTAATGGAAAAGAGTACAGTCAACATTTCGGGCCAAAACCCTTCAGCAGGACTGGAGAAAAAAGGATGAGTAGTAGGTTTAAAAGGTGGGGCGACGGGAGGGAGAAACACAAGGTGTTAGGTGAAACCAGGAGGGGAAGGGGTGAAGATAAGAGCTGGGAAGTTGATCGGTGAAAGAGATACAGGGCTGGAGAAGGGGGAGTCTGATAGGAGAGGACCAAAGGCCATGGGAGAAAGAAAAAGGGGAGAGGAGCACCACAGGGAAGCGATGGATGGGCAAGGAGTTAAGCTGAGAGAAGGAAAAGGATATGGGGAATGGTGAAGGGGTGGGGGGTATTACCAGAAGTTCGAGAAATCGATGTTCATGTCATCAGGTTGGAGGCTACCCAGATGGAATACAAGGTACTGTTCCTCCAGTATGAGTGTGGCTTCATCACAACAGTGGAGGAGGCCACGGATAGACATATCAGAATGGGAATAGGAAGTGGAAGTGGAATTAAAACAGGAGATCCCACTTCCATAGGTGCTCGGCGAAACGGGCTCCCAATCTACATCAGGTCTCACTGAGATAAAGGAAGCCACACTGGGAGCACCGGACACAGTACATGACCCCAACAGACTCACAAGTGAAAAGTCACCTCACCTGGAGGGACCAGGAAGCTGCCTGACCTGCAGAGATCCTCCAGCATTTCGTGTGTGTAACTCTAGTTCAGTGAGAGGCAGTACAAACTGAGCTTAACGTCTCTCCTGTGATTACCTTAAGAACATATTTCCCATGTGTGCAGACCATTACGAGTTTTCTAGGCAGAGATAGAGTTTAGCACATACACAGGGTGGCCAATTGCAGCTGACAATATTTTCGGAGATTTGATCATATGATCAAATGACATACAACTTTGGTAGTATTCTGATATTTTTGCATTTAATTATGTCATTGCTATAGAAATGAGATGAGTCACTTGAAAGGTAGGAAGCTTCAGGGAATGTGGCATGATGGAAACAAATAAATTAGAGGTCAAGAGCACCATTTCTGAGGCAAAACTAGAAACGTGAGGATTCTGTTAGAAATAATCAATCAAACTACATTGATAGCCAATTGTAAAGTCATACCATTCAGATTCACCATGTTATTGTTGCTCTAGGATCAGAGGGCACAGCCTCAGAATAAAGTGATATCCCTTTAAAACAGAAGGGAGGAGGAATTTCTTCAACCATTGAGAGGTGATTTCATTCCCACAGTGGGCAACGGAGACCAAGTTACTGAGTGGACTTAAGGCAGAAATTGATTGGTTCTTTATTGGTAAGTGGGTTAAGGTTTACAGAGAGGAATTGGGAGAATGGAGTTGGAAATAAAATCAGCCATGACTTAATGGCAGAGCAGACTCAATGGGCCAAATCTGCTCCCATTTCTTAGGGTCTTATAGTCCTGAAGTATTGGAGAGTCAGCCATTTTTGTAAAATCATCTAAATGCACTGTAAACAAACCAACATCAGCATAAATCAACATTTTCCTCTCTAGAATCGAGAAAGATACACTACTTTAGCTGACACAAGAGTATCAGGTCACAAGCCAGAATGTGAAGGCTCCAAGTGGTTCATAAAATAATTACTCAATTAAATAATGGTCTTAAATTAGTGGATATAGATTAGAGAAGCTAGGGTTTCTCTCCTTTGAGACAAGGCACTTGAGAGAGAAACTGAAGAGGTGTTTAAAATCGGAAAGGTACAAGGCAGTATGGGAAAAGGAAAATAATGTAACCCTCAATAACGAGACTGATTGATGGAAGAGCCAAAGTGTACTTAATGAAAATGTTGAGCAGTTGTGTTCTGGAATGGGCATTGAAACCAGAAGGGAAACGGACAGGTATCAGGGAGAAAACAGATGCCATAGTAGTAAGGTTAGCATGACGTTATTTCAGCTCAGGGAATTGGAGTTCGGAGTTCAATTCTGGCACCTTGTGTAAAATTGTATGTTCTTCCTGTGAGCTTGTGCGTTTCCTCTCACAGTCTAAGGACGTGCCAGTTAGTAGGTTAATGGATCATTGTAAATTCTCCTATGATTAGGCTAGTGTTAAATAGGTGGGTTGCTGGGTGGCGTAGCCTGTTGATCCATATTGTATCATTAAATAAATAAATAAGTACATGGCACAAATACATACAAACTTTGGAAGACAAGTTAGATCGAAGAAAGCAAATGGTTACATGACAAGTCTGATAAGTACAAAATATTCCTGTTTGTAAATTTTATTTCTGTTTGTAAATCATAGTCAGCAGCATCAATGAAAAAATGTCTAACATTTAATTTATTTTTAAAATTGTAGAAGAAAATTTCAGATGGATGGCGGTTGGTAGGATAAAAGAGCAAGTGAGATCTATAGACTATAAGACATAGATATTTAACAATGCAATACTCATCTCGGAAGATTTTAATTTGCACTGTTTCTCTGGAAATTAATTTGCTTTAATGAAGTGCTGTTTAGTTTCTAACAACACAAACACCAAATATCGTTTCTACCCATTCTATTGTATTATTCAATGCATTGAGGTTGGTGTGCAAGAACAGGATCAAAAGTAAAAATGTTTAAAGCTATAATTTTCTTTCAGTTTTATTCTCATTAGTAAAATGAATTGGTACAGGTTAAAAGAAAATTCAATTAATTGTATTGTCTCTGCTAATTGCAGGAACTTGCTTTTTCCCCTTTTCAGCTAAAGATTGTTGAACAATTCAATCAAATTTTATTTATATGTCATTTGACTTATTAGTCACTTTACAACTAAAGGTTAATTGGCCGTTATAATTATAAATCCTTCAAAATTCATTTCTGATGTAATTCTGGTGTGGTTTCCTTGGAAACAGGATTGAAAGAGTTTAATCTGATCTACAGCTCCACCCATTAACCTACCCCACCACCACTACATACCTAGCTTTACCTTATAAGAAAATGAATCTCAAGGTTGTATATGGTGACGTATATGTACTTTTCAAAGTAAACTTATTGTCACTTTGTACATACAATCAGTCTGTGTATATAACTGTTACTTGTACATTGGGTTTTATAGGATAGCTTTCATATTGAATTTTTTTGAGTTTTATTTTGTGTTCTTTTGCTTATTATGTTTTTAATTTATGCTTCATCAAATCCAGAGTAGCAGTCACTTCATTCTCCTTTACACTCGTTTACAGTAAACAATCTTGAGTCTTGAATCTCCTCGAAGTTGGAAGTCAAAGTGTGAAAGGGCAATTTTGTTGATGAAGAAATGTCAATCTCATGAGAACAGAGCCACAGGTAGCCATAACCATAAATCGAAATTGCCATAAATCCTCAAAAACTGCCAGTCGTGCATTTAATGTAACTGGAACTGGTATTAAAATGAGGAAGAGCATTTTCTGAGAGGTTCAAGGAATGAGTTTAGCTCTGCAGAGCCACAATTCTTTCCCAGATAACCAACACATTGAAAAGGCAGCTCCCTTTAACTTCTTAGGAGGAAAGCACTGACTTGCCTTGAAAACACAATGGATCAGATTGACTTCTTAATATTTCAACTTCCCAAAAACAAAGCTGAATGCCCGAAACCAGGAAAATACCCTTGGTGGCCACTTTATTGGGGACACCTGTATGCTAATTCAGATATCTAATTAGCCAATCATGCAACAGCAACTCAATGAAGAAAATCATGCCGACGTGGTCAAGAGGTTCAGTTGTTCAGACCAAACATCAGACTGGGGAAGAAATATGATCCAAGGGAGTGACTGCAGAATGATTGCTGGTGACCGATGGGATGGCTTGAGTATCTCAGACACTGCTGATCTCTTGGGATTTTCATGCACAGCAGTCTCTTGAGTTTACAGAGGATGGTGTGGAAAACCAAAAAAAAACATGCAGTGTGGTGAAAATGCCTTTTCATGTGAAAGTTCAGAGGAGAATGGGCAGACTGGTTCAAGCTGACAGGAAAGTGACAGTAACTCAGATAACATGTTACAACAACGGTGTGGAGAAGAGCATCTCTGAATGCACAACGCATCAAACCTTGAAATGGATGGGCTACAACAGCAGAAGCCCACACTGGGTTCCACTCCTGTACCTAATAAATTGGCCACCGAGTGTATATAATGACCTACACGAGAAAATCTGCAGGTGCTGGAAATCCAAGAAACACACACAAAATGCTGGAGGAACTCAGCAGGCCAGGCGCTTCTATGGAACAGAGTGAACAGCCGCTATTTTGGGCCAAGACCCTTCACAAGGACCTGATGAAGGGTCTTGACTCAAAACGTTGACTATTTACACTTTTCCCTGGATGCTGCCTGGCCTGCATTTGTGTGTGTTGCCTTGTATCTAATGACCTGACCAGAACAGTCACCAAACTACCTTCCACACTGGGCAGTGTAGTTAGAATGCTGTTGAAATTATTTAATCAGTAACCCGCACTGAGAAGTCTTTAAAAGGTGCAGAGAAGCTGTTTCATTGTTGTGTGTTGAGTATATTTCTTCACACCCTAACCCCACCGACCCTCCCCCCCATGTTTTAGCACTTATCTGGGTGGTGACTGAAGCACCCCCCCCATATCCCCGGGACTGTTGTACAAATATGGGTGTGGCAGATGCTGAGCTCAGACTGGAGGGAGGAACAAAGCAAACTGCTACTGGAAAGAGGCTCTCTTCTCCCCACCCATCCCAGCCATTTTCACAGGCCACCTCATCCCGACTGAGAAATTCAGCATCCTGTCCTTATTTCTACATGAGATCCTGCAAGCCAGCTTTGCAAAACTCACCCACTACTATCATCCTACTTGAGGATGTCTGATGTCGTTGCAGACTATACCAAGCATAGCTCACTGTAAAGCAGGCTGTATCAATAACTTGCAATTATTCTGACCCAGAAAAAGGCAGCCTTGTCTCTGCCCATACAGGGCACCATCACTCAGACTCAACAAAACAACCCTCTCAAGAATAGAAACACTATTGGGAGCAGCCAGCCGGTGTACAAGTACTTCCACAGGTGAAGTTTCCTTCTCAGCCACAGGCATGCACAGGAAACTTGCTGGCTGAAGCACTGTAATCCTCAATGGTGTTGTGTGGCTTTGCCGATCATCAAAAATGCAACGTTTCAGAATGTTAAATATTTGCTCAAAGTATTCAATGTTTTCAGATTGTATTGTATACATTTCTTTAATTTAAGTTGGCAACTGGTCCAGACTACTGCCTTTGCTCACTGTAAGCACTATTCCTGTAAAGAATCGCTGAGAGCATGACACTGCAATTAACCTACTGAAAGTAAATAGTGAGAAGCTTAACTTTCCTTTAGCTTTGCATGTTTTTATCAATCTACACCTGCTTACATTTAAGTTACTATAAAGCTGCATTTGCTTCTTTGAATTACTATCTCTGTGATTACAGCAATTCGGCACCACAGTCTGATCTTTTACCCCTCTCTGAAGCTGCCTCCAACAGGTATAGACCCTCCTCTCACAGTATGCTCCCAACTCTAGACTTTGCATCATACAGTATTTAACCATCACCCTCACTCTCTTCAGGCCCTTAGAATTCACTTGCGAGCTTGTTCTTCCTATACATCCTAGATTTTAAACACTTCTCAGCCCAAAATTGTACACAAAACTCGGCCTCACCTTTGCCTTGGCCTACAACTCCATACCCTCACATCAACGTGGAAAAAAGTCCTTCTGTCCAACTCACCCATGCCAACTGTGTTGCCCAGCAAGCTGGTCCCATCAGCTTGTATTAGGCCCAAAGCCCTCAAGACCTTGCCTACCCACCTACTACTCTAAATGGCTTTTAAAAATTGGCTAATATGCCCATCTCAAGCACAATTTCTGGCAACTCGTTCCAAATGTGTATCACCCACTACATGAAGAAGCTGCCCCGATATACTTTTTAAATCTCGCTCCTCAGATTTTAAACTTACTTCCCCCTTCCTGGGGAAGGGACCATGCGCCCTCATTACCTTACATACCTCTATCAGCTTGCCCCTCAATCTCAGATGTTCCAGAGTCCCAGTCTGTGCAACCTCCTCATAACTCAGGCCCCAAATCTGGGCAGCACAGTGATAAATCTTTTATGTACTCTTCAATGTTCAATGACCTCTTTCCTATAACAGGGTAATCAAAACTGCACACAACACTCCAACTGCACCTCACCAATGTTAGATATCTGCAATATGACTTCCCAACTCCTGTAATCAATGCCCTGACTGATGAAGGCCAGAGTGTCAAACACCCCTTTCACTTCTCTGTTTACCAGTAACTATACTTTCAGCAAACTCTGCACTTGAACTCCCAGGTACCTCTGTCCATAGCACTCCCCAGGGTCCTCCTATTCACTATACAGGTCCTACCCTGGTTTCCCGCCATCAAGCTGAAAGCTAAGCAACTATCAATGGGGGGCATTTCCAACCTGGGGTCCACCCAGAACCCTTGCTTAATGGTATTGGTCCATGACATTAAAAAAAAAGGTTGGGAACCCCTGCTAGAGAAACTTTTTCAGGAGCAGGACATTTTTGTCCAAGTGATCCTGGATTGTGCAAGAGGATAACGAGTTCTAATTGACCTGAAGGTGCATCTGCTTACAGTAATGAGACATGTGGTCTTAAGCAGGCCGTCAATATGGACACAGGCAGGCAAGATATATACAGTGGACCCTGGCTAAAGGGACACCTCAGAACCATTACATTTTGATCCAATTAAGCAGCTGCCTCAATTAGCGAAGTTTCATAGCAATAGTTAAAAAAAGGTATAAAAAAACTACCATTTAACTGAGTAACAAGTTATGTATTTAAATGAAAGGCAGAACAAATTAGAACACTATCAATACTACTACAGTACTACAAAAATGTGTATTAGTTCCTAATAGTTATCAACAGGGGAATTCACCCATTGTATGCTGCGTGTTCTTTCGATCAACAACAAAATCAGTACAGACACCTAGTGCAGACAATGGACTACCTTCACACAATACTTTCAACCCCTGCATTCTCCACATCTTCATTTTCATTTCAACATGCAAGATGATTATCGATACCTTCAAAATCTTTGTAATTCCTAACGTGTGGTGAAAACAGTTCATTTTTACTCTGGCCATTTCTGGCATCTCCAAGCAACACACACAAAATACTGGTGGAACGCAGCAGGCCAGGCAGCATCTATAGGGAGAAGCGATGTCGATGTTTCGGGCCAAGACCCTTCGTCAGGACCATCAGCATTTTGTGTGTGTTGCTATTTAAAAACCATTTGCTCTAAGCACAGTGTAGTGTTTAACGGCCACACAAGTGCACGCGACTGATGCTAGTTAGAAACTGTTCGGCAACAGCCTCCTGCCCCTATTAAGCGCCAAAGTGTCCCAAATAAATGAAAGGAATCCAGGCTATTTACTGGACTAGCTTCTGCTGTTTCAGAGTTGTCCCTAATAAACAGCTGCCATGATTCACTGATGGCCCAGTGAACTGGGATCCACTGTACAAAGCTTGCAGCTGCAGTGGACAGCAACTCCATACGTGAATCAGTCTCCGGCCAGCCCGTGCCTTGTGATGCTCACATTCACAAGGTTCTCCGAGACCAAAGCCCCTCCACAAAGCACAATGGTCCACATGTGACAAGTGAGCTGCAGGCAGCAGAAAAAACAGCATCCGTGACTCGAGCGACTTCTGACACTCATACTGAGAGTTTTGGAAAAAGTTAAAATAGATATAAATAATGAAAATAATATTTAACAAGAGGTTCTGCCAGAAATCTGGAGCAACAGGTACAAAATGCTGGGGGAGCTCAGCAAGTCAGGCGGAAGTAATAAATGGCTGATGTTCGGGGTGAGACCCTTCATCGGTAATGTTTAAAAACATTTCGTTTGTGGAAATAATTTTAATGTTTTAGGAAGATAAGCCAAACTACTCATCTGCACTTACAGATCGACTTACACTTACACATGCAGATCGACAGCCCTGCTATTTCCAAGTGTGACAACAACAGCTATGTAGTGAGGGGTCAGAAATGAAAAAAATGTAACCTCATTCAGTTTAATAAGAGAGTCATAGAAAAATACAGCACAGAAACAGGCCCTCTGACCCATCTAGTCCATTTAAACTGTCTCACCCATCGACCTGCATTGGGACCATCATCCTCCATACCACTATTATCCATGTACTTACCAAACTTCTCTTAATTGTGCCCATGGACCACTTTCCGCACTCACCCGACCCTCTGAATGTAGAAGTTTTTGCTCATGTACCCCTTAAACTCTTCACCTTTCATCCTTAACCCATGACCCCTGGTTATAGTCCCACCCAACCCCAGTGCAAAAAGCTTGCTTGCATTTACCCTATCTATACCCCTCACAATTTTGTATTCCTCTACCAAATCTCCTCTCAATCTTCTACATTCTAAGGAATAAAGTTCTAACCTATACAATCATTCCTTATAACTCAGGTTCTCCAGACCCAGCAACCTCCTTGCGAATTGTCTCTGCACTCTTTCAACCTTGTTTACATCCTTTCCTGTAGGTAGGTGACCAAAACTACACACAATGCTCCAAATTAGGCCTCACCAATGTCTTATACAACTTCAACATAAGATTGCATCTCCTACACGCAGCACTTTGATTTATGAAGGGCAATGTGTCAAAAGCATTCTTGACAACCCCATCTAGCTGTGACACCACTTTCAATGAATTATGGGCCTGAATTTGCAGTCCCTTTGTTCTACCACACTCCTCAGTACTCTACTGTTCACTGTGTAAGACCTACCCCTGCTGGCCCAACTGAAGTGCAAAACCTTGCTGTTGTCTGCATTAAATCACTGCAAGGCTTCAATGGCAGGTTCAGGTCCACAGCAGGAGATCCACAGTGTGAAGCCTCAGAGAAACTGATATGTGCACTGAACCTAAGAGGGCGCACTGAATTCATAAAGGCAGCAAACAGCAGGGAAACCAATACTAATTCCACATCGTACCAAGTGCAGGTGGCAGTTTGCAAGATCCTCCAAACAAAATGCTGGGAGCCTCTGAAGTAAGGAAGACGTTTCCATGAATTAAGACCAACAAACAAAATGGCTCACCTCTACGTTTTCATCCAGCGGCTTTATCGGAAGTTGAGGAGGTTCATCTTCAGTAACCAGTATCTGCTCTGTTGAGAGACTGCGATTCACTTTCACCTTGCTTACTGTTGCGTATGCCGCAGTACCATCAGTGGGCTGTTGATTTTGGTCTTGTACCACAATATTCAAATCTGGAGTTTCTGCCTCACTATAAATTTCATTGACCACACTGCCAGTTTCCTCTTTTAGCTCTTTCACAGTTTCATAGAGAGAGTCTTCAATGACTATGTCCTGCGAAGAGCTGTCCTTTAACACTTCATAGGTGTTGCACGCCCCATGTGAGGTCTTGGCTTCATTCACTTCTGTAGATTCTGCGGTTGCTGTTGGATCGTTGCCCGGGATTTCAGGCAGCTCTCTACTCTGAGTACATTTTGCAGATTTACACTGTGCATCCTGGTTTGGCTCAACTGGAAGCAATGCATCTTCAGAGGAATTTACAATTGTACTTTGATCTGAAAGGACTACCAAAGCAAAATTATATAGCAACATTTCTGTTTTTATAAAGCACAATAACTGAGTTGATTTTTCCCCCCACCCAGCTGCAATTAAGGTTTGACAACCAAAAATGGGCATTGATGCAATTAAATAGTTGATACATAGGGGGGAGCCTAATGATGAGGTGATTGGAGGAAAATATGTGGGGTGGGGTGGGGGGGGAATGTCAGAGGTAGATTTTATTTTACACAGAGAGCGGTGTGGAATGCACTGCCAGGGTGGTGGTAGAAGCAGATACATTAGGGACATTTAAGAGACTCAAAATCAGAATCAGAATCAGGTTTATTATCACCGGCATGTGACGTGAAACTTGTTAACTTAGCAGCAGCAGTTCAATGCAATACATAATCTAACAGAGAGAAAAAATAATAAATGAAATAAAACTAATAATAATTAAATAAATCAATTACATATATTGAATAGATTTTTAAAAATGTGCAAGAACAGAAATACTGTATATTTTTAAAAAGTGAGGTAGTGTCCAAAGATTCAATGTCCATTTAGGAATTGGATGACAGAGGGGAAGAAGCTGTTCCTGAATTGCTGAGCATGCTCCTTCAGGCTTCTGTACCTCCTACCTGATGGTAACCGTGAGAAAAGGGCATGCCCTGGGTGCTAGAGGTCCTTAATAATGGATGCTGCCTTTCTGAGACATGGCTCCCTAAAGATGTCCTGGGTACTTAATAGGCCGGTACCCAAGATGGAGTTGACTAGATTTACAACCTTCTGCAGCTTCTTTCAGTCCTGTGCAGTAGCCCCTCCATACCAGACAGTGATGCAGCCTGTCAGAATGCTCTCCACGGTACAACAATAGAAGTTTTTGAGTGTATTTGTTGACTCTTAAGTAAACAAACGGATGAGAGAAAATGGAGAGCTTAGAGGGAGGGAAGGATTAGACTGAACTCGCATTCAGTTAAAAAGGCAAAACGTCTGTACTTAGCTGTACTGCTCCATGTTTCTAAATTGCACTATGCTGATGAAATGATGATATGAATATTGGACAATGACAATGCTAAAATAATCAATATCAATGAAAATAAATGGCGACATTTTGACGACTTCCAGAAATGGACCATTAACCCGCCCAGAGCTGTTAAAAATCTCCCCACTACAAACCATTTAAAATGTTATTTAATTATACCAGTTGCTGCCTTACCGTCTCCATTTGTGAGGCTCTCAGTGTGACCATTTGCTGGGAGTTCACTTCTGAAGCTCACGAGATAACTGTTGGTATCCTTCTCTGAAGGCTGAAAAACATTGGCACAATTGATGTCACTGTGCAGTTTTCAAAAAACAGCTACAATAAGAAATTTGCTCCGCCACTTTTCTTTGAAAAATTTTACACTTGGGTGTGCTTTGGCTGACTGAAATTTAAAAAAAATCTTATACTGCAGGAATAAGATAGGTCTATATCAATTATTGTGCTTTTCAAAAATAGAAATGTTGCTATATAATTTTGCTTTGGTATATCGATAGGTTCTTGTGCAGGTTTGGGTCATTTGAATGGAATTATAAAGTGATTCTGTAGATGCTGGATATCCAGAGTAATAGAGAATGCTGGTGGAACTCAGCAGATCGAGCAGCATTGGAGAGAAATAAAGATCAATGTTGCTTCTTTATGACAAGAAAGGAAGAGTGAAGATGCCAGAATAAGGTAGTGGTTGGGAGGGGGAGGGGATGGAGTACAAGCTTTAAGGTGGTGGTCCTAACAGATTCCTTCTTCAGCCCTTTTCCAGCTATCACGTCCATGCTTCTTAATTCATCCCCCTTCCTACCCCCCACCTACCTTCCCCCTCACCTGACTGTACCTGTATCACCTATATGAGAGAGTGATATGACACAGAGATTCACCAGAAGTTTAAAGTAGTGAGTGGCAGGGGAAAGCCCGAGGAAATTAAAGGGGATCTGCTTGAATCAGATTGCCAGTGGTCTTGATTTGTTGGAAGCCCCCTGTAAATCACGGTGCTGTTGTAAGATTGTTCTGAAAGTGCACATTTAACTTCTACTAAGGCAATGCACAACTATTTCCTCATTGTGCTGTGCCGTTCAATGCCCTTAGACTTGGCAATTTGCAAATGAGTGCCTCATTGAATTTCTGTAACTGAAGTAAATGAAAAACAAGAACAAAACGACCCCTCCTTTTCACATGTTTAATGCTCAAAGAAAAACTACATCATGTTTCATTGGAAGGAGACTGTAAGGCTTTTGGAAATAAAAATAAACTGCGGTATACTTGTTTAAATGCTAGGATACAGATTCTTGTAATACTCCAAGTGACAATTTAAAAATTAAATTGCAACACAGAGGTAAGAGAGATGGGAAATGCAAATGGAGATAAACTGGATGATTAACAAGCAATCTGGAGGAACGCAGCAGGTTGAGTAGAATCTGGGAAGAGGAAGGGAAATGGTGACATTTTGGGTCAAAACTCTGCGTCTCTGGATGGTGAATCAATCATTTTGTTCACTCTTTTGCTTCTCATAACTTGTGGAGCATCACGATGGCGTGGCGGTTACAACGCTTTACAGCACCAGCGACCCAGGTTCAATTCCCACTGCCTCTACGGAGTCTGCATGTTCTCCTGGTAACTGCAGTGGGTTTCCACCAGACGCACTGGTTTCCTCCCACAGTTGTACCAGTTGGTAGGTTAATTGTCCCGTGATCAGGCTAAGATTAAATCTGGACTGCTGGGCAGCATGGCTCAAAGGGCTAGTAGGTCCTATTCCACACTGTATCTCAATAAATAGAAAATAAATAAATAAAAACTGGCTCAAAAGTCTGAGGTAATTCACTTTGGAAGGTTGAATTTGAAGTCAGAATACAGTGTTAATGGCACGATTCTTGGCAATGTGGAGGAACAGAGGGTTCTTGGGTTCACGTCCATAGATCCCTCAAACTTACCAACAAGTTGACAGGATGGTTAAGAAGGTATGGTATGGTGTGTTGGCCCTCGTTAATCATAGGGCTGAGTTCAATTACATTGCAGCTCTATAAATCCCTGGTTAGACCTCAAGTAGAATATTGTGTCCAGTTCTGGCCTCCTCATTATAGGAAGGATGTAGAAGCTTAGAGAGGGTGCAAGAGGAGATTTACCAGGTACTGATTGGATTAGAAAGTATGTCTTATAAGGATAAGCTGAGCAAACTTGAGTTCTCTCTTTGGAGTGATGGAGGGTGAGAGGTAACAATTGAGGTGTACAAGATCATAGAGAGGCCTGGAATGTGTGGACTGATCCTCAGGTGGAATTGGCTAATGCCCAGGGACATAGTTTTAAGTTGATTGGAGGAAAGTATTGATGGGAGGGGGGTGTCAGAAATAAATTCTTTACACAGAGATTGGTGAGTGTTTGGAATGCCTTGCCTGGTGTGGTGGAAGAGGCAGATAGATTAGGGGCATTTAGGAAACTCTTTGAGACAGGAACATGGATGACAGAAAATGGAGGGCAATGTACGAAAGAAGGGCTAGATTGATCTTAGTGGGTTAAAATGTCAACCGACACCATGGCCTGTACGGTGCTTAGCTTAGGCAGGATTAATTAGGAATAGAAAATAAAAAGATAATAGGCACCAACAGTGACCAGGCACAGTGGAATTAATAAAATGTAACAGAAAAGTTCATATGTGGGGGTGGAGTTAGTGTGGAGGGAAGGGGAAGAAGAACGAGATATAGAGCACGTTCAACGTAAAGTCATAGAGTCAAAGTACAACACAGAAACAGGCTCTTTAGCCCATCTAGTCCAAGAGCCCATCCAACGTAGTCATAGAAAAGTACAGCACAGAGGCCTTTTACCTCATCTAGTCCAGTTAAACTGCCTACTCCCTTCAATCTACACCGAGACCTCCATATCTATCCAAACTTCGCTTAAACATTGAAAATGGAAGCTGAATGTACCACTTGCACTGGTGGCTCGTTCCACACTCTCACAGCCCTCTGAGTGAAGAAGTTTCCCCTCATGTTCCCCTTAAGCATTCCATCTTTCACTCTTAACCCATGACCACTAGTTGCAATCCCACCCAATCTCAGTGGGGGAAAAAAATCACAAAGCTAAGAAAATCTGCAGATGTCGGGAATACAAAGCAACACACACAAAATGCTGCAGGAACTCAGCAGATCAGGTAGCAGAAGGGTATTGGCCCAAAATGTGAACTGTCTACTCTTTTCACAAATGCTGCCTGGCCTGCTGAGTTCCTCCAGCATTTTATACCTGCTGCTCAGTGGAAAATGCCCTCTTGCATTTATCCTATCTATATCCCTCATGAAGTTGTATATCTCTATCAAATCTTATCTCATTTAATGGATTCAGCAGGCTGCTGCTTTACTGTAAGGAAATGAGAATATGCAAATTAAATTAGAGATGCTGGGGACAGGGAGAGAAAAGGAGAAGGAAGCAGAGGCAAAAAGGAGTGAGGGAGAGGGAGAGGGCATTAAAATCAGTGCAACATCATTAGCTGAATGACTTATCCAGTGATGTACTATTTGATTCATAGAAAAATAAAAGTGTTGTGGAACACCTACCATGTTTAGTAGATTGTCATCCTTTTCTGAAGATCTGTCAGCAGAAGGACAAATTCATTGTTAGGTCATCAAATGTACTTAAATACATGTTTTGAAATAACAGTTAACCTTGGTCTTCTTTGCCCAGTGACAGTGGCGAAGCGTGCATTACAATGAAGCAGTTGTTTGAAAGCTCTATAATCTAACACAACAATCGACACAACAACAACCTCAAAGCATTAGTCGTTCACATGGTCCCAAACAATACTCTTCGTAAACAGGGATAATGATTTGAAAAAGAAAGTTCCTAGGTTTGGCTCTGACGCCATCCTTTTTACGCAAATTTGGAATTACATGCTGAGTCTGGATTATCTGATCATTTGGGCAGGAATATTAAAGACAGGTGTACAGCCTATTGATCCAACTCATTCATGCTGCCCAAAATACTTGTTTTTAGTTTTTTTTTTGTGTAAGTGAAGAATGGCTGGGGATATATGTTGGTAAAAGTGTTACCCGAGCAAATAATAATAACCAAGTAAAAATCCCCACTGATAAAAACACTATGCTTTTGATTCTGTTGAGAGTACATTCCCTGGTTCCATAAGTACTACTGATGATAAATAAGTCTACAACTGCAATAATTGAACAGCTACAGGGAAAAAATGTGTATGTTTTCTGCATAGCTATTAACAGCTGTGTAATTCTATAGATATTCGAAACAACACCCAGGTACATTGGCGATGATACATCTTTTGAAAATGAAAGCATACCTTCACCTTCCCTTCTGAAAAGAAATCACACTGAGATGGATTCAATTTAAAGGGATCACAATTATTAATTAACTTCCAGTTTGGTCACGATGAATAGCATTTCCATTCCAGAAAAGTTTGTTCTGACCTTAAGTCAGTCATGTGTTGGGGCAACATGTTTAAACACATTTTCCATCCCTCTGTTGTCTGGGCAATAAGAGACCGAAAACAAAGCACCAAACGTTCCGAATACAGTCTAAACAAATCCCTCAGAGGAGGAAAATAGGGCAATAGTTTTCTTTTTATTGTATTAATAAAATCACCTGATCGATGGGAGTAGGCAGTTTTAAATGGTTCAGCATGGACTACATGGGCTGAATGGCCCTGCATTTTCTGTGACTTTACACCAGTTCATTACTCGGAAGAGTTTTAAAAATGCAGATGTTAATGGGGTGATTAATGGAATGGACAAACTATCCTCTCTCAGTTGGTGCATTCACTGTTGAAATCTTTTTAAGGATACCATAACTTTACAGGATTTCTATTTTAAACTAGTTAGTCTGACTTCTGGGGCCTTGGGAAATTCATTAGGTAAAATGAATGATAACCTGCTGTATTATGCCTTTATAATGGCGTGTTGGAAACAGCTATGCTTTGCTTGGAGCATCAGGCTAATCAAAGAAGCCAAAATTTCATTCCAATCTCCACAATTCCACCCCCCACCCCCAACACACTAAGATCATCAACCTTCCCAACACCCTTTCCATCTTAATATTCCTGCTCTCTTAACCATACCCATTCCCTTCTCCATTATTTCCATCTCGAAAATGGGCCAAACTGATCCAGTTCTTGGACTGCCTCCTTTTCTGTAACATTGGTTCCTTATCAATACTTTGTGTATGGACACTCACTGGCCACTTCATTACACACACCTGCTCATAAACCCAAATATCTAATCAGCCAATCATGTGGCAGCAACTCAACGCATGAAAGCATGTAGACATGGTCAAGAGGTTCAGTTGATGTTCAGACCAAACTTTAGAATGGAAAGAAATGTGATTGAAGTGACGATGAGCATGGGATGATTGTTGGTGCCAGATGGGAGGGTTTGAGTATCTCAGAAACCGCTAATCTCCTGGGATCTTCATGTACATCAGTCTCTAGAGCAGGAGCTCCACAGACCCCTCAGTTAATGGTAAGACTCCATGGCATAAAAAAGGTTGGAAATCCCTGCTCTAGAGTTTATAGAGAATGGAGCAATAAACAAAAAAACATCCAGTGAGCAGCTGCTCTGTATGTGAAAATGCTTTAGAGGAGACAGAGGAGAACGGCCAGACTAAATCAAGCTTACAGGAAGGTGGCTGTAACTCAAACACCAGTAGTGTGCAGACGATCATCTCTGAATGCACAGCACGTCAGATCTTGAAGCAGATGGGCTACAGAAGCAGCTGACCATGAACATGCACTCAGTGGAAGTACCTAATAAAATGACCACTGAGTGTGGAGCATAATCCATTTGAAGAAAAATCTAACTGTGGAAGAGCTTTTGCGTTGTCTGGATGCACCAGGTCATCCCACCCACAATCATTGCAAACAAATCAAACATCCTTTTGGATGACTCCCTTCTGGAGATATGTACATATAATTTTAATGCATTTCCAGTATCTTTATCTTTTTGAATGCTATTGATTGTCATTATCTGTATATTGTACGCCTACTATGTCTATAATGGAGAAATTGTATTTGTTCGACTTCAGAAATCATTTGCATACTCATTGAATGATTACTCATGGGTGACTTTAACTTCTGCAAAAGTAATTGGACAATTCATTTTTACTTTTAACACAATAAAATACCAAATATACTTTAAGTACCAATGCCTGTACAATTATTGCTAGAGATGGAAATGTCTTGATGCCACACAATGGAGCTTAAATAAAAACTCAAAAGAATTGTAACGCTAACATGAATCCTTATTGTAGATTGATGCACAGACATTTCAGTCCATTCAGTTATGGGATTGTGATGCTAAATTTGCCCACATGCTGGGATGTACGATAACCAGACTGGCATCTACTGCAAGACCATATTGATAATCTCAGAAAGAAAAGGGCATTATAGACTTGCTACATCCATAAACTCAAATTGTGTTCAGGGCAGATTTCACAAACCAGCAAGAGATTAATAGCAAATTATTAGAAGACCAGCCTCTCCCGCATAAGCCCTTTAATCTTCTGCCCACAATGTTTTAAAAAAACTCACTATAAAACAAAGAAATCTAGGTCATGGTTGCCCTCGCTACAATGAGGAATCTTGGGAGTTAATTAAAATGAATTCACCCTGCTCTCCATTCTCAATGCCAGAGCAAAGGATACAGATTTGGAACTGCTGTATTCCTTAATTTCCACAATCCAGTCAAGTGCATTACTAAAGAGTTATTCTCCTTAGAATGATTATTTTCAGCTGGCTTTGTTTTTACATAAGAGGAGAGAAATATAAATTAATAAGCATTGCATTTCAGTGGAAAAGGTGAAGTAGCTAGATTAACATTACATAATTTCAAAAATACATAATCTCAATTCAAAGTCCCTACATGGACTCATCCCTAGCCTTTCCCCTTTGGATCTCTTTGCATCTTTAATTCTAGCCTGGTTTTAGTTGGTTCACCAATATTGAGATGCCTTCATCTGAATGAGCAGAGATGGATGAAGATTCTGAAAATATTCCACAAGGGTGCAGGGAATAGTAGAGGCTGATACACTAGGGACATTTATTTAAGAAAATCTTAGATAGGCACATGGATGATATAAAAATGGAGGGCTACAATGTATGTAGGAAGGAAAGGCTAGATTAATCTTAGAGTTAGCTCAAAGGTTGGCACAATATTGTGAACTGAAGAGCCTGTACTGTAACATTCGGTTAAGTATCATCATTCACTGATAAAAGAATAATTGGTACATGAATACTTTCCAGTAGTCAGCTGGCAACCAGGCATTCCTGAAATATCGGCATCTCAACTTTTCTTTCCTCTTCTCAAAGATGATGACTCCTGTTGGAGTACAAGTGAAAAGGTACTATGGGCTTCTGGTGCCTTGCAGGGACGTGGGGAAAGATGGGCCAAAGAGCCACTGAGCACATCAATTTTCCCATAGGCACGCTTTTAAACCATACATACTTAGTAAAAGGAATAGATACAGCAATGAACTGTGTGAGCAGAAATAAAAAGCCTCTTTGAGTGACAAAGATAAACCGGATCAAAACCCAAGTTGGCGACTTGAAACAAAAGGAGCTGGTACACATGATAACTTTCACCATTGGTAATCTATAATTGGGTGGTGAGGTGGAGATACAGCTCTATCCAGAGGAGGTGTGTAAGTGCTCCTTCCATCTGCTAGCTTGCATGTCACTCTTGGGCAAGGTGTAGCACCTACTTAGCCCCCCGATCAGGGTCACATGAAGCCCCAGGAGCAGATGGTGGGTGGTTGAATGAGCAGCTGGTGCATACACAAGTCCTGGTTATGAGACCACTGGCGACAGGCAGACAATCTCTGAAAAGTATTGATAGTGACCCGTTTTCTAAAGACACTGCCAAAAAGGAGGCATTGACAAACCACTTCTGTAGAAAAATTTGCCAAGAACAATTATGGTTGTGGAAAGACCATCATTGTCCATGTCATATGACATAGCACATAACAAACTCACTCATTTGCAAATCTCAAAGCATTATCCATACCATCTAGGATACTAAACTCTTTGGTCCATAGAAGGGTTATCAGGTTTCACACTTCCCTTTCTTTCCTGATCTTCCCATCCTTCAATCCCACTCTGAAGCTTGTTCCTTCAGCCACTTCCCGCATCCTTGAATTATATTTTGGTTCTCATCCTGAGTACTGACCCAGTGACAGGCACCAACATCTGGAAAGTTACACGAATGTTACATTAAACAGAGGAAAAGCTGCTTATTGGGTTCCGAGGACTGACTGAAAACTGGGTAATGCACGATTTAGTAGAATAGGAAAGGATACACTTTATTTTGTTTGTTAAAATTAATTTATCTTACCCGTTGCAGCTACTGCACAAGAAAATGAACACAGTCATGACCAAAAAGGCACAAGCAAAGGTAAACAGGCCCCAGAAAACGACTTGATATTGTCCACTGTCAAGTACCCCTGGGATAACGCCAACAACGTCAGGAGAATTCGGAGCCATTAGGAAGGCAGGAGGTTCCTATTACCAAATGACATCAGTTTAGAAATCTTCCTGCAACCTGAAATATATAAAAAGCACAAAATACATTCTGATTAGTAATCAATCATACATGCAACTAAGAGGAGAAGCCTTTTCAGAAAACCATGGCTGATCTTCTATTGCCCAAACCTCACATCCCTATCCTAGCTCCATAATTTCTCAATTCTTTAGAACCAAACATTTGACGATAAATTAAATGTAATTACTGACCCTGCAGAGGGCATTGGGCTGGTGAATTTCAAAAGCTCACTATCCTTTGTGAAGAAATTTCTCCTCATCTTAACTCTAAATGTCCTGTGCTTTGAGAATGAACCCCAACTCTACCAACTCTACACTTATTAAACAGGGGGAACATTCTCTCCAGATCTATCATGTTGCCCCCTATCATCTTTCTGAACTAGTATTACTGCAACATGGCTTCATACCTTTTACACTCAGTGCTACAACCGATAAAGGCAGGTCAGGCATGTCAGTTTTTTGTGAGTTTGTACTTGTATCACCACTTCCAAGGGGCTATAGACTTGCACCCCAAGATCCCTCTGTACGTCAATGCACCCAAAGGTCATACCAGTTACTGCATACTTTCCTCTTACATTTGATCTCCCAAAGCTCAACACTTCACAACTCTCCATATCAAACTCTTCAAATTCATAGCAACATTTTGAATGGTGTTGCTTTCATTTCCTGAAGGAAATCAGAGTTTGCTTGCCAAAGAGAACCGAAAAATGTATTCATACTTGAAGTGATTTTTATTTTAATGGTTACTTCAAACAATATCAGTTGTATGTGACAGGTGGTAAAGTTGAAGTCAACACAAAATGGTGGAGTTGTGGTTTGCTGGGATGGTTGTCAAGGGATTCAGCAGGACATAGATCAGTTGGAAATATAAGGCCACAAATGTCAGATGGGATGCCATTAATTGTAAATCCCACATCAAATCTCTCTGTGGCCTCTTATGGAACTGCAACATTGCAAGCTTTCTGAAACCAACTATGTTGAACAAATGTGCACTGAAAATAGAAAATGACAGAATAACAATTTTGCAAAAGTACTTTGGCACTGGATGAGAGTACTTTAAAACACTGTCACATAACCTCAATGCAGAGTGCAATTAATGCATTGGAATCAGCTTGATTTACTTAAAATCAAGATTTATCTTAATTTAACATATTTTTGTAGATGAATATGCTCCAGTTTTATATCTCTAGATTTATTCTCATTTGAACTTGCATTTCATAGACTTCCTGTTTGATGCATTTATTTTAAGTTAATAAGTTCAGTCACTTTGAAACAGGGAACATGCTTCACTGCCCTTAATCTCAATTTGAGAGGCCACCTCTGATTTTACACAAGTATATTTTTTGTATCCTTGAAAGTCCTTGTTGATATCCAGAATCATTTTAACAGCAGATTTATTTTTAGACTTAAATTGAGACGATTATGTACAACTAGATTGTGGAAAGTTCAGGAGGGAGAAAAGGGGTAATTATTCTTCGAACTCTTTTTGCTGTTAAGGTACTTAAGTGAAGCATCTTTAATGAGGAAGACATTCAGATGGCAGCTGGCTATTACTGTATAACTATCTGAATACAACTTACATATGCTGTGTATTTTGCATATATATTAACACTTTAATCTTTCAAATAAATTTTATATATTAATATATTAAAGAGATGATTTTTAATGGTCTCTAAATGTCCAATGATAAATATTTTTAAAGAGGCAGTTACCTGTTTAAGGGTTGAGGCTTCAGCTGTATAGAAGTTTGAATTCACAAAGTTAAATGACAGAATCAGAATCAGGTTTATTATGCCATATGCTGTGAAATGTGTTGTTTTGTGGCAGCAGTACAGTACAAGACATAAAAATTACAATAATTTCAAATAAATAAATTGTGGAAAAGAGGTGTATCAAGTTCATGGACCGTGCAAAAGTCTGATGGCAGAGGGGAAGTTGTTCCTAAACTGTTGAGTATGGGTGTTCAGGCTCCTGTATCTCCTACCCAATGGTAGTAATGAGAATAATGAACTACGCAGCAAATCCTTTTAAATTTCGACCACTCCAGCATCAACATATTCTCAGCTCCATTCTAGTGCAAGCGTTACACAACCTGAAGTTGTGATGAATAGGCCACTTTGAATACCATGCTGACATGGCAGGTAATTGCTTAAACTAGGCTCAAAAGGTTTGAGGATGGAGCTTTGTTTGCCACACGTACATTGAAACAAAGTGAAATGCATTACATGCCTCAAATCAAATTAGTGAGGATTGTGCTGGACAACCTGCAAGTGTCACCACGCATCTAGATCCAATGTGGCAGGCTCACAACCATTATTGTATGCCTTTGGAACGTTGGAGAAAACTGGAGCACCCAGAGGAAACCGGCATGGTCAGGGAGAGAACTCCCTACAGGCAGTGGAGGGAATGGAGCCGTAGTCTTACAGCCGACGCAGGAAAGCAGTGCGCTAACTGTTACTCTACCGCACTGCCCACATACTCTAGTGTCTAGAGTTTGCTTAAAGCCCCAGTGGAGGTGCAAAGGGACTTGGGAATTCTGGGGCAGGATTTCCAAAAGGTTAACTTGCCGGCTGAATCAGTAGTTAGGAAAGCTTATTCAATGTTACTATTCATTTCAAGAAGACTAAAATATAAAAGCAGGGAAGTAATGCTGAGGTTTTATGAGACTTTGGTCAGACCACATATGGAGTACTGCAAACAGTTCTGGACCCCATATTTTTTAAAATAAAGATGTCCAATACTGGGTGAACGAGTAGTTTTTGGGGTACTGCGTCTGTAGGTATTAATACTTTGCTGTACGCTTGAGTGCTCGGTAGAGGGTACAGATGATTTTTTTTCCTGGTGGGGGAGGGAGTTTGCTGCTGCTTATGTGTGAGAGGGGGAGCTGGGGGGGGGGGCTTTGGGGTTCTAACATTTAAAAATTGTTCATTTTTTGGGGTACTCTGCTTTTGTGGATGTTTGCAAAGAAAAGGAATTTCAGTATGTATATTGTATACATTTCTCTGACATTAAATGTACCTATTGAAACCTATACAATACTTAAAGTGAAGGTTGATATGTTTTTTTTTAATAAAGGCATCAATGTTTATGGGAAGAAGGCAGGAGAATGAGGCTCAGAGGAAAAATAAATAGCCATGATCAAATGATGGCGCAGGCTTGATTAGTGGAATAACCCAATTCTGTGCCCATGTCTTATGGATTTTCCTTATCATCGCTAATGCTTATAGTAATATATCTCATCTAGAGTTATTTAGCAAGGAAACCATAGATTTCTGGCTAACATCAGGACTTCATACAAAACTGGAAAACGTGAACTTTATCATAGGAAAAACTTGCGGCACAGGGCTGTGTGATAAGCTACATGTTCTACCCATTTTACACCTAAGATGGTGTGGCTTAATCCAGCTCCAGCACCATGTTCAAGTTTCCTGATGATATCACTGTTGTGGGCTGTGTCAAAGGTGGTGGTGAATCAGCATACAGGAGGGAGACTGAAAACTTGGCTGAGTGGTGTTGTAACAACAACCTCTCACTCAAGACCAAGGAGCTGATTGTTGGCTTTAGGAGAAGGAAACCACAGGTCCATGAGCCAGTAATCATCGGAGGATCAGAGGTGGAGACGGTCAATAACTTTAACTTCCTGGGTGTCACTATCTCAGAGGACCTGCCCTGGACCCATCATATAAATGTAATAGCAAAGAAAGCACAACAGTGCCTCTACTTCCTCAAGAGTTTGGGGAGATTCAAAAACTTTGACAAACTTCTATTGATGCGTACTGGAGAGTGTACTGACTGGCTGCATAATGGCCTAGTGTGGGAAAACCAATGTCTTTGAATGGAAAATCCTACAAAAGGTAGTGGTTTCGGCCCAGTACATCAAGGGTAAATCCCTCCCAACCATTGAGCATATCTATATGAAACACTGTTGTAAGAAGGTGGCATTCATCATCAAAGATCCCCACCAGCCAGGCTATTGTTTATCTCACTGCTGCCATCAAGCCAAAGGTACAAGAGCCTCAAGACTTGCACCACTACCCCTCAACCATCAGGCTCTTGAACAAAAGAGAAAAACTACACTCATCTATTGAGATGTTCTGACAACAAATGATCTCACTTTAAGGATTCTTTATCTTGTTATTTCATGTTCTTGTTATTTATTGCTATTTATTTATATTTGCAATTGCACGGTTTGCTGACTTCTCTGCTCAACTTGATTGTTTATTGATCCTGCAGGATAAAGAATCTCAGGGTTGTATTTGCTGATGCATAGTTACTTTGATAATAAAACTTACTCCGAACTTCAAATTGTATTCAAAGTAGTTCAGTTGTGTAAAAAATACAGTGTTATAACTTGACATTAAATTGGAGTCGAGAACTAATGAAAATGAATTCAAAGGACTGGAATGAATTACTGGGCTAAAGTTAGGACAGCTTGAACGATATCATATGAAATAGGCCACATAACAATTCCACAATGATTTAAGAAATTCAGAAAAATGCTAGGGGATACTGGGACCTAGCTGGATGGATAAATTTAGGTAAGTTGAGTAACCTTTTCTGTAATTATATTGAAAATATTACCCTTTTCAAGGATCCTGAATCTGTCAGTCTGATTACAAGCAAAAAATACTTTCTTCCCCAAGAATGGGGTTAAGACCACACGATATACAGTAGGAGTAGAAGTAGGCCATTTGGTCCATCGAGTCTGCTCTGCCATTTTATCATGGCTGATCAATTTTTCCTCTCAGCCCCAATCTTTTGCCTTCTCCCAGCATCCATTCATGCCCTGACCAATCAAGAATCTATCAACTTCTGTCTTAAATATATGTAAAAACTTGGCCTCTAATGAATTCCACAGATTCATCACTCTCTGGCTAAAGAAATTCTTCCTCATCTCCATTCTAAAAGGACGCCCCTGTGTCTTGGACTCACCCATCATAAGAAACATCCTCCCCACATTCACCCTTTCAAAGCCTTTTGCCATTCAATAAGTTTCAATTAGGTCACCCCTCATTCTTCTGAATACTATTGAAAACAGCCCCAGAGCCAAACGTTCTGCATGTGACAAGGGGTGAAATTCAGGAATGATCTTCATGAACCTCCTTTGAAACCACTGAAGTTTCAGAATGTCCTTTCTAAGATAAGGGGCCCAAAAACTGCTCACAATACTCCAAGTGAGGCCTCAACATTTCATCCTTGCTCTTATATTCTAATCCTCTAGAAAAGAATGCTAATATCACATATGCCTTCCTCACCACAGACTCAGCTTGCAATTTACCCTTCAGAGAACCCTGAACAAGGACTCCCAAGTCCCTTTGCACCTCAGTTATTTTTGTATTTTCTCTCCATTTAGAAAATAGTCTACCCTTTTATTTCTTCTACCCAGGTGCATGACCATTTACTTCCCAACATTGTATTCCACCTGCAACTCCTTTGCCCATTCTCTTAATCTGTCCAATTCCTCCTGTAGCCTCTCTACTTCTTCAAAATTACCTGACCCTCCATCTATCTTTGTATTGTCTGCAAACTTTGTCACAAAGCCATTAATTCTGTCATTCAAATCATTGGCACGTAATGTAAAAGGAATTGGGCCCAACAAGGACCCCTGTGGTACACCACTGGTCAGTGGCAGCCAACCAGAAAAGGCTCTCTTTACTCCCACTCTTGGCCTCCTGTCATTCAGCCACAGCTTTATCCATGCTAGAATCTTTCCTGTAATACCATGGGCTCGTAACTTGTTAAAGCAACCTCATGTGTGGCACCTTGTCAAAGGCCTTCTGAAAATCCAAGTACACAAAATCAACAGATTTGACGGGTAAGATTTTCCCTTGAGGAAACTGGCTGACTACGGCCTATTTTATCATGTGCCTCCAAGCACCCTGAATCCACAACCTTAACAATCAATTCCAACATCTTCCCTACCACTGACTTCAGGCTAACTGATCTATCAGTTCCCTTCTGAGTTTTTTGGAACCATTAAGGAATGGGATCAGCCATGGTAGAGCAGTCTTGATGGGCCAAATGGCCCCATTCTACTCCTATGTCTTAATGGTCTTATAACAAAAATAAAACGGAGGTCATTCTTATTCAGTAGCCGAAGTTAGAATAAGAACACAATGCTCAAAAGAATGGAATGGACTAGATGGGCTGAAGGGTCTGTTTATGTGCTGTATTTTTCTATAACTAAGACTCTAAAGTGTTGTAAAGATCATTGCTCCAAAATTAATCTTGATTAGTATTGCAGCGGCTGTTTTACAGCAATTTGTTGTTGCTTTAGAGAAAGAAACCATTGCTGGAATTATGCTGCTGACAGTATGCTGGCTGAGTAGAATCTGCATTATAGGCAGCTGCACCAATGGAAACTAAGAAACCCATAAGCTGCATTTATTTGTTACAGATGGCTAAGCCAGGAAGAAAGTTAGCTTGTACTGGAGAAACGCCACCAGCTTAGCTGCCAATAATTACAATATATCCAAGCCAGATAGGACATCGAGGAAACCAAGCCAGTTAAAATACTGGGTGAACATTTTTGTTGTCACTGAATTGGCCAATTAGGGTGAATGGTTTGTAGAGAACCATTGACAATGAGCAGTGAATGGGCCAAGTGTGGCACATTGATGTGAGAGATAGCAGGCTAAATAGGAAATCAGAAATTCAGGAGCTAATTGTGGGCATGTTTCTTTTCCAAAGAGTAGGGAACGGTTTTTGAGTGGTTGGAGGATAGAGGCACATGGGTATAAGCAGAGTTCAGAGTCCCAAAGATCAATTATACAAACTCTTTACCCTTAGCAACCATCTAACATTCCACACCTCTAACTTATGTCCTGGCAATTTCCAGCTATCCTGGAAATGATTTGCTAGTACACAGCACCAGAGCTCCACGTCCACTTTAAAACATTTGCTATTAAAAGCTCAAACAGCTTGTGAAGTATTAAAGCTGTCCAGAATTAACTTTCTTGATATTGAATCTCTGTATTACTCAACATCAGATCTCTATTCATCCAGTATTCCGAGTTATGATTTATCCCATGAAGATTTAATTTGAAAGCAATCCAAGTCACAAAACAATCAAACACACACACACAATTACCCAACATTATTGTGTGATCAATGAATACCATTGCTAATACCTCCTTCACTTTAAACAGAGCCAATTACATTACTGGCTCTGGTATATATTGGGAAAACTGGCATGTATCACACATGAAAGCAACAAGGGCAGTTTACTTAATACATGATATACATTCTTACATGAACTGGACAACATTTATGTAGAAGTGATAAACTTGTCCACAAATCTTTATTTTAAAGAAAATGCAAACTTGATCCCAGTTTAGATTATGATGGGTACTTCAATTTAGTGAAAAACAACTGCTCTTAATGATCATTAAGAGCCAAAGTAAATTGCTTCTGCATATCTTGTTCCACCTTCTGCGTATCGAGAGGCACTGCTGCCACTGAGTGTCTGCAAATGGAATCACACCAGCTGCATTACCGACACAGGCTGACCACAACTTGGATCCTCCATTCACTTCTAATCCCACAGCTCATTGCTGACGTTCTACTTTTAACAGAGAGTGGTCTTTATTCAGCTTCATGGTGAACCTGACACTTTAAGTGGACTCTCAATTAACAGACTAGATTGAGGTTTTTGTTATAATGTTATTACATTCGTTGTCACGTCTATTGCTCCTCGCTAGTTGCCCTGGGAAATGGATAGAAGACTACCTGTAAGTATGTGGAATTTCCACCTAACTGGTGCAGCCGTAGGTCTATGCATTTATGCTCAGTGGCTACTTTATTAGGTACAGGAGTGGAACCTGGTGTGGTCCTCTGCTACTGTTGTCCATCCACTTCAAGGATCAACATGCTGCAAGCTCAGAGATACTCTTCTGCACACCACATTGGTGTTGGGTGGAGGGAAATAGAGATACTGAGCTAATGACATTGACTGCACCTTGGATGAGAACTTTAAGTACTGCTTAAGTATTGAATTGAATTGACTTTATTACTTACATCCTTCATATACACGAGGAGTAAAAATCTTTATGTTATGTCTGGCTAAATGTGCAATTTATAATAATTTATAATTATGTACAACAGGGCAGTCAATATAACATATAAATACAATAACATCAGCTTGAGTTCATCAGTCTGATGGCCTAGTGGAAGAAGCTGTCCCAGAGCCTGTTGGTCCTGGCTTTTATGCTGTGGTACCGTTTCCCGGATGGTAGCAGCTGGAACAGTTTGTGGTTGGGGTGACTCAGGTCCCCAATTATCTTTTGAGTCCTTTTTACACACCTGTCTTTGTAACTGTCCTGAATCGTGGGAAGTTGACATCTACAGATGCGCTGGGCTGTCCACACCACTCTGCAGAATCCTGTGATTGAGGGAAGTACAGTTCCCATACCAGGCAGTGATGCAGCCGGTCAGGATGCTCTCAATTGTGTCCCTGTAGAAAGTTCTTAGGATTTGGGGGCCCATACCAAACTTCTTCAACCGTCTGAGGTGAAAGAGGTGCTGTTTTGCCCTTTTCACCTCACAGCTGGTGTGTACAGACCAGGTGAGGTCCTCAGTGATGTGGATGCCGAGGAACTTGAAGCTGTTTACCCTTTCAACCCCAGATCCATTGATGACAATAGGGGTTAGCCCACATTGAGGGAGCGGTTGTTTTCGTGACACCACTGTGTCAGGGTAATTACTTCTTCTCTGTAGGCTACCTCATTATTATTTGAGATTAGGCCAATCAATGTAATACTATCAGCAAATTAGCAGATTGGAGGTGTGAGTGGTGACACAATCATGAGTATACAGAAAGTAAAGGAGGGGGCTTAGGACACAGCCCTGAGGAGCACCTGTGTTGAGGGTCAGAGGGGCAGAGGTGAGGGAGCCCACGCCTACCGCCTGCCGGTGATCTGACAGGAAGTCCAGGATCCAGCTACACAAGGGTGAAGGCTGAGGTCTCTGAGCTTCTTGTCGAGCTGGGAATGGGGGTGGGGGTGGAAATCATGGTGTTGAATGCTGAACGGTAGTCCAAGAACAGCATTCCCACAAAAGCAACCTTCTTCTCCAGGTGTGTAGAGTTGTGGCTATTGCATCATCGATCAATGGTTGTGTCGGTAGGTGAACTGTAGGGATTCCAGTGTGGGTGGTAGTATGCAGCAGGTGTAGTCCTTGACAAACCTCTCAAAGCATTTGCTTATTATTGAGGTGAGTGCGACAGGATGCCAGTCGTGTGAATACATTGCTCCTCTGTAGAGAGATTTAAGTGCACCAAGTTCCTGGGACCTTTCCTGGTCCCTTAATATCGCCTCCCTGAACAAGGAGGACTTCACTTCCTAAGGAGATTGGGGGACTCTCCACCTCCTATCTTAACTGCATTTTACAGGAGCACCGTTGAGAGCACCCTGCCAAGTGGCATCTCTATCTGGTATGGGAACAGCCAAGCATTGGACTGGATCAGAAGTCCCTACAAAGGACTGTGAGAATGGTTGAGAGGATCATAGACATCACAGACCCTAACCATCCATCAGAGACATTTATTGGGAGCGCTGCATATGCAGGGCTGTTAGTATTATTGAGGATCCCACCCATCCATCCAGCATCCTCTTTAAACTTTCTACCATCAGGCAGGAGAGGCCAATGCATAAAAAAAAGAACGGTTAAAATGAGAAGCAGTTTATTCCCCCAAGCCATTAGGCTTCTGAACTCCCTGCTGCATTGTATTCAAAGTGTCACTAGTTAATCTGATATTTAATTTATTCACCTTAGTTTGTTTATTCATGTGTAATCCATCTGTAGATTTCATCCTTATTTTCATAAGTTATTATGCGTTATGTGTGCTTTGCATCCTGGTTCAGAGAAACATCTCATTTGACGGTATATGTGTATATAATTAAATGACCATAAACTTGACTTGACTAAGGTTTAGTTGCACTGTGCCAAAAGGATGTCTCATTGTAATTTTCCCTTTAGATTGCATATGGTCCACTCATGGACTTTAAGCTAAGTGACAATGCACAAAGAGGAAATGGCCATGTCCAAAACTATATACACCCAGTGGCCAGTTTATTAGGGGCACCTGCTCATTAATGCAAATAGCTAATCGACCAATCATGTGGCACCAATTTCAATGCATAAAAGCACACTGACATGATCAAGAGATTCAGCTGTTGCTCAGAACAAACAACAGAATGGTGAAGAAATGTGATCCAAGTGACTTTGACCATGTACATGCCAGACGAGATGGTTTGAGTATCTCAGAAACTGCTGGTCTCCTGGGATTTTTCAGGCACAACAGTCTCTAGACTTTACAGAGAATGATGCGAGGAACAAAGACAAAACATCCAGTGAGCCACAGTTTTGCGGGTAAAACTGCCTTGTTATTAAGAGAGCTCAGAGGAGGATGGCCAGACTGGTCCAAGCTGACAGGAAGGTGACAGTAACTCAAAGAAGCATGTGTTACAACAGTGGTGTGCAGAACTTGCAACATGTTGGACCTTGAAGTGGATGGACCACAGCAGCAGAAGACAACACCAGGATCCACTCCTGTACCTAATAAAAGCGGCCACTGAGTGTAAATGCACAGACCTACAGATGCACGTAGGTGGAAATTGCATGTACTTACAGACATTTACCGAAGAGATTTTCAGATACCTGCAAATATTCTCCTTACCGAAGATTACTGCTGACCATGTAGAGATCTGTAAAATTAAGAAGTGCACTGAAAGGATAAACAGAGTAATTTTCCTTGGACAGGTGAGTCTAGAACAAGAGGGCAGAGGTTTAAGGTGAGAGGGGAGAGATTTGACAATGCTTCCCTAGAGTATAATAGTTATCTGGAACAAGCCGCCCAAAGAGATGGTAGAAGCAGATACAATTGCAGCATTTAAGGGAGATCTGGACAAGCACTTAGAACAGTGGGCCTAATGGGATTTGCGTGGACAGTCAGTATGGTTGAGCTGTGCTGAATGAGCCTGTTTCTGTGCTGTATAACTGACTTAATATGAAAAATGTCTCAACCCTGCTTTTGCATACACCATGTTAACTTGTCAGCAAAATTAAGCTTTCGGAAAATGCTGAGGTGCTGGAATTTACTGGTGGCAGTATTGCTGAGACGCAGAAAAATATGGCTGGTTTGAGGTGGTCAGCAGCAGAAACATTACAATCATTGTGAATTTCTTTGCGAACGATAACACCAGACTCATTACACTGTACTGGAGACAAATCAGAAAAAGGAATCATCACCTGGAAATCCTGCTCTATGTCAAACACAATTCTGACATTAAGAAATCAAAGAACACAGCAGACAAACAAACATCTGGACTGTTCGGGCTGTGCTGGTTCTTTGAAAAGCAGGGTCATAAAGAAAGCTTTATAAATCAATGTACTGTGTACAGGAGATGGCATGTTATGTTGAATCAAGATGTACAAACAAGTTGGATGAACTCAGCAGGTCAGGCAGCATCCGTTGAAATGAGCATTTCAATGGAGGCTGCCCAACCTGCTAAGTTCATCCAGCTTGCTTGTACGTCTTGATTTGACCACAGCTTCTGCAGTGTACTTTGTATGTTATGTTGAAGTTGTGTAAGTCATTGGTGAGGCCTAATTTGGAGTATTGTGTGCAGTTTTGGTTCTCTACCTGCAGGAAAGATGTAAATAAGGTTGAAAGAGTACAGAGAAAATTTACAAGTATGTAAATACTTGATGACCTGAGTTATAAGGAAAGATTGAATAGGTTAGGACTGTATTCCGTAGAACATAGAAGATTGAGAGGAGATTTGAGTGAGGTATACAAAATTATGAGGAATGTAGATATGGTAAAAGTAAGCAGGCTTTTTCCACTGAAGTTGGGTGGGACTACAACCAAAGGTCATGGGTTAAGGGTGAAAGGTGAGAAGTTTAAGGGGAGCAGGAGGGGAAACTTCTTCAATCAGAGGGCCGTGAGATTGTGGAATGAGCTGGCAGCACAAGTAGTGCATGCGAGCTCGATTTCAATGTCTAAGAGAAGTTTGGATAGATACATGAATGATAGGGATATAGAGGGCTACGGTCCTGGTGCAAGTTAGTCGGAGTAGACAGTTTAAATGGTTCAGCATGGACTAGACAGGCTGAAGGGCTCGTTTCTGTGCTGTTATTTTCTATGACCCTATGTGCAGTTGTGCACACATCAAACCTTCCACAATAAAATGCCCATTTTAATGTGACTTTTGAAAACGAACTTCAACTTTAGAGGTTGATGCTGACAACTCAGTGAAAGAATTTCTAGTATGTTCCCTTCAGCGCTCTTGCCAGTGGTTCCGAGTCCTTCACGTGCAGAGACCAGTGACCACAGATCATTATCGCATCAGCCGGAAGGAATATTTTCTGCTTCATTAAACTCTCATCTCCATTTAAACATATGCAATTGAATCTTAAATTTCTTCATACAAAGATGACATTCTAACCTTTCCGAGCTCTTAAACAAAATCATTCAGCTATATTACACTGTGGGGCCTTTGCTTTTCTGAATGTGGATCCTGCAATTGCCCACAGCTTGAGTTGGATCCATTCAGCTCAAAGATTGCTTGCCCATTTGCAGCATTCAGAGGCGAAGGGAGGAGTCAGCAGCTTTTTTGGGAGTTGTTTTTCAGTTCCGGGGTTGCTGACCCAGTTGTTTTTTTAAACATAAAAGAGAAACCGGCTAGAGTGGTGCATCCATGCTGGGGGTTTAAGTGCCACGATTGACACAGGTGCTGAGGCTTTGGTGATTGGCACATGAGCAGGTGAGTACAGGTGAGGTTCTTCGCAGAATTGTTCCCATTAGAGTAGCTGGGAGGTCAGTTAGGACAGTGGTCTGTGGGAGATCGGGGAGACTACCCGTGTACCTGTCGCAAGCACGCCTAGCTGCAGCTCCTGGCGGAACGTGCGCTGTAGTCATATACTTAGGATTGTTCAGGGTGCTGACTGCAGCATAGAGGAGTTAAGTGAGGTGCTTACAGCCACGGTTCAGGCAGCAGCTCGCTGACGGATCACCAGGATAGATGAGGAGTAGAGACGGTCGATGGCAAACTCCTTGTAGGGAACGGTGAATTCACGACTCTGGAGTACAGCAGAGAGAGAAAGGGGGACGGAGCATGAAGATGTGAGATAAAGGGAGCACCTACAGGGTTGGTACCAGGCAGTGGAAGTCTGTAACAGGCTCACCTGGCCAAAACCACAAACTGTAAGCTAAAGTGAACCCAGGTCCCGTAACAACCCTAGCAAAAGCTTCAAAAAAGAAACTCCAGGAAGCTCGACATAGTACACAAGGTAAAATCGGAACTGCACACAGCTCACACAGCATATTGGTTCTGAAGCTTGAGACTGCAAAAGCTTACCCCACTATGCATACATAGCACAAGTGCGGTACAGATGATTGGTGGGGGGGGGGGCGGGTTTAGAATGTAGATAAGAGGTAGTTTGAGAATAATGAAATTGTTGAATGGGGAAGTATTCCTTCTAGGGGGAGTGACTCTTCTGTTGATGTCAGCTTGTAATAAAGAGGAAGTTTATTCTGAAATTAAATGCCAGACTTCTTTCCGTCTACAGAAAGTGCTGAATGCCCCTGTGGTCGTTCCCCTCAGCAACAAGTCTGCACCATTGGTCATCTATCCCTTTGGATACAGCTGGGAATGGATGACCAAACAGGGCCACAGCCACTGCCAGCAGGTCGGGAGCACTGTGGCCGGCTCTGAGGCTCAGCAGGGAAGGGTAGAGTCGGGCAGAGCAATAGCAATAGGGGGACAAATGGGAGATCCCGTAGCTGCAAAAGGGGCACCAGGGTGGTGTGTTGCCACCCGCGATGTCTCTCAGTGGCTGCAGAACATTCTCGGAGAATTTGAGCAGCCAGATGTTGTGGTGCATGCCATCGCTAAAGACATAGGCACCATGCTATTACAGTTCGGGCCATCGAGAATTTGGAGTTCAAACCCAGGGTCCTCTGTAAGGAGTTCCTATACTCACTCCCTGTAGAGTGCACGAGTTTTCTCTGGGGCCTCCAGTTTCCTCCCACTGTCCAAAGGCATACCAGGGAGGTCATTGTAAATTGTGCTGTGATTAGGTTAGGGCTGAATCGGGGATGTCAAGAGCTGCTGGGCAGTGTGGTTCACGGGGCCCAGTCCACCCTGTATCTCTTAAAGAAAATCGGGGAAAGAGGTCCTACACAGGGAGTATAGGCAGTTAGGGACACAGCTGAAAATTATTCCTGAGGCCACGTGCTAGTCAGGGTAGGAACAGCTGTGGCAGGGGCTCAGGCTCCTGGACCACTGGAACCTCTTCTAGGTGACCTGAACAAGGAGGATGGGTTGCTCCTTAACCACAGGAGAACTAATACCCTGGTAGGGAGGTTTGCTGGTGTTACTAATTTGACAAGGGATGTGAATCAGAGCAGCAGGTTAGAATGTGGAGGGATTGACCAGGAAGGACAGGCAGGAGCAAGGTAATAGACACATTGGGATGGGCAAGTTGAAGTGTGTGTATTTTAAATGCTAGGAGCATTAAACATGTAGGTGATTAACTTAGTGTGTGGATGAACACATGGGACTATGATATTGTAGCCATTACAGAGACTTTTGGTTGAGTGAGGGGCATAAATGAATAGTGAATGTTCCAAGGTTTCAATGTTTTAGAAAAGATAAAGATAGAAGGCCAGCAGGAGTTATGCTATTAATTAGAGAAGAAATCACTCAGATGAAACAAAATGGAGGGCTCAACCTTTGGATCTATAATGTTAAAACTCAATAGTTAGAAAGGTGCAATAATTCACAAAGACCTCCTTAGCACAAGAAGTTTATATGGGGCAATATTTGTTAGGTGCAGCCAAGAGGTTTTCTTAAATCAGTAGTCTAAAAAGAGCAGGGGCCATAATGGACCCAGCCAGGTGACTGACCTTCCAATGGGAGAACTGTTAGGGAAGAGTGATCACAACTTCAGTTTTAAGATAGCTAGAGACTGTTATGAGTGATGGACAATGGGGTGCAGAGTTAACCATCCCCCCCCCGAGAACTATGAACCTTTGCTGTTGCTATGGAGAGGGAGATATATATAAAGCCCAGGCAAGAACATCTGCTACAGATAAGAGGGGGAGGGAGAGACTGTTGATTTACTGTATCATGACTCTTCCTGGATTATTTGCTTTCCACTACAAGGACTGTACTTTGCTCGTTAACATTCCTCAGGAGATAGCAGGAGTGGCCTGATTTGATGGACACGGTCATTCAGAGTTGATGGATAGCTGAGACCCTGTGAATGGGGATAAAAGACAGGTCTGGAGAGACACACCAGGAGACACACCAGTGGACACTACTGAGTGTTGGGAACCCACAGAAAGGTGGGGGCTTTGGAGACCGAACCAGGAGATCGGTCATTAAAGCTCACAGTGTTACAGCAGGGCCGGTGGGGACTTGTGTGTGTGTCCACTCATGCCAGAGTGATGATTCCACCACAGAAGAAAGGTCTAGCTGAAGAACAGAGGGGTCATAACTGAATGGCCACAATGGTACGACGGATTAAGAAAGCCACAAAAGGTTTGCCTGCCACAGCTGTTGCTGTTACATCTTGCTCGCTCTCTCTCTCTAACAATTCCAACACAACAACCATAACTACATCAGCATTTATGGACTGAACTCTATACTTTCCTATGACAATTCATTTACCCCTAGACATCGAGAGCTTGTTTATTGATTATTATTATTCCTACACTTTTAGGTTTACTACCGCTAACTTGTTTTATATGTATATTTGCATTTTGGATATTGTATTGTGTAGTTTACTAGTAAACACCTTTAGTTTGGTACCACCAGACTCCAACGGATTCTTCTTTCTCTGCTGGTCAGACACCCAGTTACGGGGTACGTAACAAGACAAGTATGGATCTTGCAGGAAAGTATTAAATTCAAGAAAGGCAAAATTACATGAGTACTCAGCACTAACTAGGGAAAGACAATTGGGAACAGCTGCTTCTGGGTGTCCAGAGCTGATGTAAAAACCACCCGCACAGAGTGCAGGACAGGAACGTTCCGGTCAGAAGGACAAGGGTGGCAAAGAAAGGAAAACAGATATCAAGAGGTGGTGAGTTCAGTCAAGAAGTAAAAGGAAGTGTATGTAAGGTTTAGGAAGCTAAAATCAAAGAGCCCTTAATTATAAAAATGCTATACAAGAACTCAAGAAGGAAATTAGGAGAGCCAGGAGGGTCTACGAAAAGTCCTTGGCAAATCGGATTAATGAGAATCCTCAGGCATTTGAATACATGCATCTAGAGTAAGAGGATGACTTGGGAGAGGGTAGGACCACTCAAGGATACAAGAGGGAACACATGGTTGTTGATGGAGGATGGGGGCGAGGTCCTAAATGAGAACTTTGCATCAGTAGTTACCAAAGAGGATGTGGAATTTGGGAAGATCAGTGTGGAGCATGGTAATATGCTTGGGATTTGAGATAAAGAAGGCTGTGGTGAGGGGACTCTTAAAGAACATCGAGGTAGATCAGTCCCCAACACCAGACTATTAAGACAGAAGAGCTGAGGTTGCTGGGGCCTTTGTCCAGTATAGTGTCCTCTCTAGCCACATATAATATTAACAGTGTTCCATTAGTCAAGAAGGGAATTAAGGAGAATCCTGGAAATGAATGAATTGCACTTCAGTTGGAAGGAAGTTACTTAGGGATAGAACTTGTGTACATTTCAAAAACCATAGCCTGATGACAGACTGTCAGCACCTCTCTGTGAGGGACAAATCACATCTTTGAGTGATTTCAACATGATTTAAGTTTTGAAGAGGTGATTGAGGATGGAGAGAAGTGTTTGACAAGGTCCTTCGTGGGAGACCCACCCAGACGAATAAGATGCATGACTTGGTGGTAGGAATTCAGAATTGGTTTGCCCATAAAAAAAAAAGGTAGTGGTCGATAGGGCATAGTCTGGCTGGAGGTCAATGACTAGCAGTCTTCTGCAAATACTGCAGCCTCTGCAGTTTGTAGTACATATACATTAGGCTTTGGAAAGTAAGAAGAGACCAAAATGCTGTCGACATTAGAGTGCATATGCTATAATGAGAGATTGGACAAACCTGGGTTGCAGAGGCTAAGGGGAGATCTAACCCTAATTACAATAAGTATATATTTTTTAAAAAACTCCACGAGTAGCATTAAAAAAAAAGGGGAAAAGAAAATACCAAGAAAATGTTCATGGATTCATTGTCCATTCAGAAATTTGAGAGCGGAGGGGAAGAAACTGCTCCTGAAACATTGAGTGTGTCTTCAGACTCCTGTACCACCTCCTTGATGAAGAGGACATGTCCTGTGTGATGGGGGCCCTTAATGATAGATGCCTTTTGAAGGTGTCCTGCATGCAGGGGAGCCGACTGTGTGTACGATTTTCTGCAGCTTTCTCTGATCCTGTGTAATGGCCTCTCCATGCCAAATCAAGTCACTTTTATTGTCATTTCAACCATAACTGTTGGTAATAGTACACAGTAAAAGCGAAACAACGTTCCTCCAGGACCATGGTGTTACCAGATGGTGATGCAACCAGTTAGAATGCTCTCCTTGGTACATCAATAAAATTTGCAAGTGTCTTTGGTGACATACCAATTGTCTTCAAACTCCTAATGAAATGCAGTCACAATTGTGCCTTCTTTGTAATTGCCTCAATATGCTGGGCCCAGGAACCTGATACTGTTCACCCTTTCCATTTCTGACCCCTCAATGAGAACTGGAGTGAGTTCCCCCGACTTCCCCTTCCTAAAGTTCACAATCAATTTTTGTCTTACAGATGTTGAGTACAAGGTTGTTGACGCGACACCACGCAACCAGCTAATTTATCTCACTCCTTTATGCCTCCTCGTCACCATCTGAAATATTGCCAACAATATTTGTGCTATCAGCAAATTTATAGAAGGTGCTTTGAGCTGTGCCTGGCCATGAAGTGGTGGGTATAGAGAGAGTAGTGGGCTAAGCACACATCCATGAGGTGCATCACAGTGGACAGTCAGCGAGGAGCTGTTATTTCCAATCCGCACTGACTATGGTCTCCCAATAAAGAAGGATTCAGGTTGCAGAGGGAGGTACAGAGGCCCAAATTCACGAGTCTTTTGGAATAGAACTGAGGGTGTGATGCAAACCGTGATTCCATGGAAGCATATCTGTGGGCTGCTGAATTTGAGATACTTTTTTTTCTGAACTCCCTCTCTATTATCAGCAGAAAAGACTTCAGCAAGGTAGAAGGAGACCATGTAAAGCAGTTGGGGCTGGTTCTCATATCGCTCAGAGTTGTCACATGGTGAGGTTAATATCCTCTGTTCACTTGGAAGAAACAAACCCACACCGAGTTAGAGAGTAGCTCCTAAGCCATTAGATAGAGGCGATTGAGCTCTTTAATCTTTAACTCTCATAAAATGGGTCCATTGTTTTTCTTCACAGTGAAGAATCAATCTCTTTACAGTGCAAATTACGGCAGACTCCAGGGCAGCCCTTAAGCTGTGGGTGCATATTAGAGACACTTTCGACAGAGGTCCAGCAGAAAACCCAACCCCTAAGGAACAAATGGGGGATGCAAAGAGCACTGGAGCTTGCCAACAGCCAAGATGTGTACAATCTTTAATGCTGTAAGAAAAAACTTCTATGTTCCAAGTGCCCAGATCCCCCAAAGTGCTTTCTTTTTTCCTTAATTCTCATCTGCTGCTTTCCTTTTTGCATTCTGCCTATGTCACTGTGAGGCCTCTAAGCTATTCTATTTTATCGTCTTTTATGATTTTGCCAAGTTTCTTATCAGCTTCAAACTCCAGCCGCCACATCCTTTACACAAGTCCATCAACAGATGAAAAATAATAAGCAATTTCCAAAAAAAGCTTTTGTGAAAACCTCAATGAAAATTATCTACCCACCACATTTAGTTTCTTATTACTTGACGAATTTCGGATCCCTGATCTCACTTTCCACAAACTTCATGGTTTTCAATATTTTTTGAACAAACCACCAGTAGGCCACATTCCTTAAAGCCTTCTGAAAGTCCTGTCATGCATTACCTCAAAAGTTTAAAATCAGATTTGTCAGACATTTCTGTTGCCTTTTCTTGATTAAACCCCAACTTCACGAATGAAAACCATGCCCCGATATCGATCGCCAACAACTTCCCTCTCAATAGTGTCAGACTGAATGAACTGCAACTCTTTGTTAGAACTTTTCTTTCATATGTGGTGCTCTTACATTAGCAAATCTCCAGTCCTCCAAGATCAGTGTTCTCATTAAGAGTAGAGCTGGGGGTGAAATGACATCTGAAACAAAAACAAAAATTAATATTACTGATGACCAGAAATCTAATTAGATTACTGTAAATTCACCAATATCTAATGATCTGACTGGATATACACACCATCAAGACCTTCAATAACTAATACCACTTACTTTAATGCTCACCAGTCTCAACTGCATACCACTCCAGCGAAAAAGCAATCTGGTTGATTCTTAATACACCTGTCCATCCAAAATATAGAGAGAAGCTAAAAGCTGTCTGAAAGGATGGAGCAGTAAAACTTATGATATTAAAAAGAACATATCCAGAGATACTGCAACTTAGACAGTGACACACCATGAGGAAGGGAGTGCCAGATGTAAGTTATTTTGACCAAGGCTGAATGGAGTCCTTCTTAATACAAGGAGAAGGCTAAAGAAGTCTACGTCACTCACATTATGCCCTTTTCTCTCTGTTACCATCATTTAGGAGGTACAGAAGCCTGAAGGCACACATTCAACGGTTCAGGAACAGCTTATTCTCCTCTGCCATCCGATCCCTAAATGGACATTGAAGCTTTGGACACTAACTCACTTTTTAAAAGATATACAGTATTTCTGTTTCTGCACATTTTTAAAAATAATCTATTCAATATACATAATTGATTTACTTGTTTATTTATTATTGTTTTATTTTATTTATTATTTTTTCTCTCTCTCTGCTAGATTTTGTATTGCATTGAACTGCTGCTGCTAAGTTTTAACAAATTTCATGTCATGTGCTGGTGATAATATAGCAGATTATCTGCTATGTTCAGTGAAGTAAAAATGCTTCACATGGTTACCACTAGATGGAGACTACTTTGTTTAAAACTGCGTACAAATATCAAGCCTGCCATAATTCAGTTTTCTAATGAGCACCAGTTTTCTGGAACATTTCTTTGCAGGATAAACTACATCAACAAGAGTGCGGTACAACAGATGACTATTTATGTAATCTGAAAAAAGCCAATAATAAGTAGAATTTTTCTCATTCCCTCTGTACAAAGGAGGTCCAGCCATAAAGAAAGCAACAGATCCTTAAAAATCCAACTATGTACCCATCAAGAAGTGAAACCTAGCTTATTAAGCCAGACGTGAAAGCATTAAAAAAAAAACTCAACAACTTAGGTTAAGAGACCAGATGTGATACAACAGCTGCTGTTTTTCGACGGGGTGGGTCGCAGCTCTGAAGTGCGTGTCTCAAAATGGAGTTGGCCTGCTGTAAGCATTGATTAGGAACTAAAGGCACGCGGCTGGCATTTGCTGTCCTTTGCAAACAATGTTGAAAAAAGAAAGAATTAATGTTTCCAGCTGACATCCACTTATTGGTGGCAGATTTAACAGATCACAAGAAAATACAGAATCATGGAGAAGAGAGAGAGAGAGAGAGAGAGAGAGAGAGAGGAACAAACAGACAATGTGCAGATCTGAGATAGAGTTCTAGCTGAGAAAATGTGAAGGGGATGGTGCTCTGCGTAAAGGGATAAGGGACAGTGTAGTTGATTGCAGAACAGGGGCTCCCAACCTGGGGTCTATGGACCCCTTCATTAATGATATTGGTCCACGGCTGGGAACCAGTGCCCGAGAAGGTTGTGAGAACTCAATCAAAAACTGTTCAAATTCACCAGAATAGAATAATTTTTGGGGGTGGAATTGAGCATTCAAAGGGCAAATGGCAGCTCCAGAATACAGTATGTTTGTAGACTGAGTAACGTGATTTGGTTAAATGATCACCATAATCATGTTCAGGCTTCCCACAGCCAAAGATACCACATTCTAAGCAGCAAATGCAAGGCACTGGAATTGTTTTTCCATGATAGAGTTCACAGAATTCTGTCTAAATATAGAGGGAGAAGGAATGGAAGAGGCAGTTATCAAAACCTTTAACCTTTTATGGGAAGATGGTGAGGGAAGTCATCCAAGAGCAGATTAAGATGATCAAGGAGGGAACAGTTTTCTTAGAATTAAGATGGAGAAGTAACTAGATGTTATTTTTTAACAATTACGTATTAGTGTAGGTCATGTAAATCACCTAATCTCATAAGAGTTTACTGGGGTGGAAACTGGTGAGATTCAAGTTGAGGGTACTAGGAACCTCAGTTCTTGGGGAAAAGCAAATGTTTAGAGTCCTGGTCGCCATAGTTAAATGCCCGTGTGGAAGGCAGCATCATATACTTGGTGTTTCAGAAAAAAACTGATAGGGAGTCCTCACAGTAGACAAGGTGGCCAGATCTGCGGGATTCAGTTGACATTGGTGGACAGTTCACATTTGGAATGAAGTGTGGAGGTGAACAATGTAAATTTTTAAAAAAAGCAAATAAAATGGACTAAATGAAATTGAACAAGTGGACAAAACTGTGAACCAAAAGAAATGCAAGGGCATTTAAATGACTGAATTTGTCCAACTAAAAATACAACGTTGCCTATCCTTAAAATGGAAGGAAACACCCCAAAGGTTACAAGTAGTTTTTTTCTGTTAAGTGTAAAAATAGTCTTTGATTTGATTGCTTAATCTCTATAAGTGTAAAGTAACTCTTATCAGCACTTTAAAGCACAGGAGAAGAGCAGAACGTCCTGAAGCTACAAGGAAGGCAGACAACTTTACATTGCAAATGAATTACTGGGTCTCGTCATGTGGAACTACAATTAATGACTGAAAGCGTTGAGCAAAGATGAACAGATGCCCCAAATCTGAAGTAGTGTTGATAGCACACAGTTAGCAAAAGGATTTTGTGCAGGAAAAACCTTAAAAATGTTTATAAAGTTTGCAATCTCTCACTAGGGTTAGTCACACTGTTGTATATTTAACTACATGTTATATATGTACTTTGTCAACTTGTACAAAATTAATAATGTTAATAATGCTGTGCTAATATTATTTTGTGCTGTATTTGATATACATACCGTGGTCCCTGAGGAACATAGTTTCATTTAGCTGTATACAGTTGAATGATGAACTTGAACTATAGTTTCTTCCTATTTTCTACTGGTTAATTTCATTTCCCATTTGGGTATTTCTAAAACAAAATCACTTGTTTGATAAGGGTAGACATTTGTTGTGAATTGTGCCTCTTCAACATGAGGCATCATTAGTTGCTGGGAATGGAACATTATTCCAAAGCTTCCATCACTACTGAGGTACCAAACTTTGTTGTAAATTCTTTGATTTTAATTTCTATCAAGGGGTCTCCAAAAGACATCGTCCAATTAATAGCAATTCATGGTGATGTTGTTACAGTGTGAACTTCTGATTTGAAATTGCATTGAAATATTGTTGAAATACATTTGCTTGATGCAATACTAAATCAAAGTTCCCTCTACAGCAGAGGTTCCCAACCTGGGGTCCATGGACCCCTCAGTTAATGGTAAGGCTTCAAGGCATTTAAAAAAAATGTTGGAAACCTTGGCTCTGCAGCCAGTTGAAGATGAAATAGGTCTGAAAGCACACAGCAGCAGCATATAAAATTGGTGAATCATCCAGTAACTTAAGACAACTGCATTGATGAAACTTTTATGAATCTGACCAAATACTATGAAAGGGATCAGGACACTGGGACCACAGAACCAAAGACAGATAAGGAGATTAGTATTAGTCACATGTCCATCGAAACATAGTGAAATGTGTTGTTTCTGTCAAATCAAATCAGTGAAGATTGTGCCAGGAAGCCCACAAACGTCACCACACAAGTGTTTCTGGCACCAGCATAGGATGCCCACAACTCTAACCTACCCTAACCGCACGTCTTCGGAATGTGAAAAAGGAGTGCAGGAAACCTCTGTGGTCAGGGGAGAACTTACAAACTCCTTACAGTATTGGCAATTGAACCCCGATCCAACGGGGGAGCTGTAAAGTTCTGCACTAACCATTAGGCTACATGCTGTCCAATTATCTTTAATATTAAGACGCAAGTTTTTGAACCAGCTGAAAAGAGCTTGTACAAACTCTAATTGTAATAACTAGATGGGAGGTGGTGGTTTTGCTTCAATGTGGCATGGCATTAAAAAGATTTAATGGACCAAAAGGCTATTTCCTCTTTATGCAGTCTGATATCATGCATCGGTACACCACCAGCTCAACTTTCATCCCACAACGCTGTTCCAAACATGCACTTACTTTAGAAATTACCAAGGGTTACACATAGCCCTCCATTTTTGTAAGCTCCATGTACCTATCCAGGAATCTCTCAAAATACCCTATTGTATCCACCTCCACCTCTGTCGCTGGCAGCCCATTCCACACACTCACCACTCTCTGTGTAAAAAAAACCCAACTTACCCTTGGCATCTCCTCTGTATCTACTTCCAAGCACCTTTAAACTGTACCATCTTGTGTTAGCCACAGCCCTGGGAAAAAGCCTCTGACTATCCACACGATCAATGCCTCTCATCGCTTTATACACTTCTATCAGGTCACCACCCATGCTCTGTCACTCCAAGGAGAAAAGGCCAAGTTCACTCAACCTATTTTTGTAAGGCATGCTCCCCAATCCAGGCAACACCCTTGTAAATCTCCTCTACACCCTTTCAATAGTTTTCACATCCTTCCTGTAGTGAGGTGACCAGAACTGAGCACAGCACTCCAAGTGGGGTCTTAACATTACCTCTCGGCTCTTAAACTCAATCCAACAATTGATGAAGGCCAATGCACCGCCTGTCTGTCTAGGTACCATATCCGATGCGGACGTTGGTGAACATGGTTTTCCATACAGATCTCCCTTGTACTTTGGATGACTTCCATTTCCTCGATGTGTAGCCACCTGGCTAGGCTTTTGATGTACATAAACCGAGGTCTTCCTCTAGGTTTTCTCCCCTCAATCTTTCCAGAGAGTATGAGTTCTTCTCGTTCATCTTTCCATATGAAGTGTCCTATGAATCTGAGTTGTCTTTTTGTTGGTATGAGTGATCTAACTGCTTGGGCTCTTCTGAGAACTTCTTCATTTGATGTGTGCGTAGTCCATGCTGACTATTCCTAATCATATTATGCCTCTCCAAATTTTCATAAATCCTGCCTCTCAGGATCTTTTCCATCAACTTACCAACCACTGAAGTAAGACTCACTGGTCTATAATTTCCTGGGCTATCTCTACTCCCTTTCTTGAATAAGGGAGCAACATCTGCAACCCTCCAATCCTCCAGAACCTCTCCTGTCCCCATTGATGATGCAAAGATCATTGCCAGATTCTCAGCAATCTCCTCCCTTGCTTCCCACAGCAGCCTAGGGTACACCCCATCCAGTCCCAGAGACTTATCCAACTTGATGCTTTCCAAAAACTCCAGCACATCTTCTTTCTTAATGTCTATATACTCAAGCTTTTCAATCCACTCTAAGTCATCCCTACAATCGCCAAGAACCTTTTCCATAGTGAATACTGAAGCAAAGTATTCATTAAGTACCTCTGCTATCTCCTCTGATTCCATACACACATTTCCACTGTCACACTTGATTGATCCTATTCTCTCACATCTTATCCTCTTGCTCTTCACACACTTGTAGAATGCCTTGGGGTTTTCCTTAATCCTGCTCACCAAGGCTTTCTCATGGCCCCTTCTGGCTCTCCTAATTTCATTCATAAGAACCTTCCTGCTAGCCTTATAATCTTCTAGATGTCTATCATTACCTAGTTTTTTGGACCTTTCATAAGCTTTTCTTTTCTTCTTCACTAGATTTTCAACAGCCTTTGTACACCATATCCTGTACCCTACCATCCTTTCCGTCTCACTGGAAAGTACCAATGCAGAACGCCACACAAATAGCACCGAGCATTTACCACATTTCTGCAGTACATTTCCCCAAGAACATCTGTTCCCAATTTATGCTTCTAAGTTCCTACCTGATAGCTTCATACTTCCCCTTACTCCAATTTAAATGCTTTCCTAACTGGTCTGATCTTATCCCTCTCCAATGCTATGGTAAAGGAGATAGAATTGTGATCACTATCTCCAAAACGCTCTCCCACTGACAGATCTGACACCTGATCAAGTTCATTTCCCAATACCAGATCAAGTGCAGTCTCTCCTCTTGTAGGCTTATCTACATATTGTGGCAGGAAACCTTCAAATATTTGGGAAGTTAAAATCTACCACTACAACAACCTTATTATTATTACACCTTTCCAGAATCTGTCTCCCTATCTGTTCCTTGATCTCCATCTTACTATTGGGTGGTCTATATAAAAACAACACCAAGTAGATGTATTGACCCCTTCCTGTTTCTAACTTCCACCCAGAGACTCAGTAGACAATCCCTCCATGACTTCCTCCTTTTCTGCAGCTGTGATACTAACTCTGATCAGCAGTGCCACGCCCCCACTTCTTTTGCCTTCCTTCCTGTCCTTTCTGAAACATCTAATCCTGGCACTCTAAGTAACCATTCCTGCCCCTGAGCCATCCAAGTCTCTGTAATGGCCACTACATCGTAGCTCCAAGTACTGATCCACGCTCTAAGCTCATCCGCTTTGTTCATGATGCTTCTTGCATTAAAATAGACTCATCTCAAATTATCAGTCTGAGCCTATCCCTTCTCCTTCACCTGCCTATCCTCCCTCCCATACTGTCTCCAAGTTTTCTCTATATGTGAGTCAACCGCCCCTTCCTCCATCTATTGAGTTTGGTTCCCATCCCCAGCAATTCTTGTTTAAACTCTCCCCCGATAGCCTTAGTAAACCTCCCTGCCAGGATATTGGTCCCCCTCGGATTCAAGTGCAACCCGTCCTTTTTGTACAGGTCACACCTGCCCCAAAAGAGGTCCCAATGATCTAGAAATCTGAATCCCTGTCCCCTGCTCCAATCCCTCAGCCACGCATTTATCCTCCAACTCATCCTATTCCTCGCGTGGCACAGGCAGCAATCCTGAGATTACTACTTTTGAGGTCCTGCTTCTCAATTTCCTTCCTAACTCCCTGTAGTCTGTTTTCACGACCTCCTTCCTTTTCCTGCCTATGTCGTTGGTATCAATATGTACCATGACCGCTGGCTGTTCACCTTTCCACTTCAGGATATAGTGGACACAGTCAGAAACATCCCGGACCCTGGCACCTGGCAGGCAAACTACCATCCGTGTTTCTTTCCTGCGTCCACAGAATCACCTGTCTGACCCCCTAACTATAGAGTCCCTATCGCTACTGCCTTCCTCTTCCTTTCCCTACCCTTCTGAGCCACAGGGCCAGACTCTGTGCTGGAGGCATGGCCACTGTTGCTTCCCCCAGGTAGGCCATCTCCCTCAAACATGATTACTTATTGTTAAGGGGGATGCCACAGGAGTAATCTTTTGTACCTGACTCCTGCCCTTCCCTCTCCTGACTGTTACCCACTTATCTGTCTCCTGAGGCCCGGTGTGACTACTTGCCTGTAACTCCTCTCTATCACCTCCTCACTCTCCCTGACCAAATAAAGGTCATTGAACTGCATCTCCAGTTCTCTAACACGGTCCCTAAGGAGCTGCAGCTCGACACACCTGGCCGTCCAGGAGGCTGGGTGTCTCCTAGCCTACCCACATCTGACACCCAGCACAGAACACTGGCCTCACAGACATACTTCCTGTTTCTATTCCTCACTGGCAACTTACCTCGCCTCAACCTGTTATCGCCAAAGCTCTACCACTCTGCCTCAGGTCACTCTGTCAATGACCTCTCCACTAGGCAGTGTCTCCCTTTTATGCCTGAACCTTCCCTGCCATCTACTCAAGATTGCTGCTCTGGTTATAGCCGCTGATCGGCCACGTACAAACACTCTCAAAGCTCCCTTTTTAAATAACCACCACCGACCCGCGAGCAATCCCTCTTGGTAAAGCTCTGTTGATGCCGCTGATAGGCCATGTACAATGACATTAGCACAATTAACATGACATTAATACAATTGTGTTGAAAAAGCAGCATTAGACCCATACAAAAAAGGTTACCATTTCCAGTGAAGGATTAGTGATCTAACTCATACCTTTTAGACATGTTTTTAGCTGTACTTCCTCCTACTGAAGAAACAATGGCTGAACCACCCCTGAAGCAACAGACTCTTGAACCACAGTTCAATTTCACTTGCTCCATCACAACCGATGAACTCACACTCAAGGATTCTTCACCTCATGTTCTCGATATTTATTGCTTATTTATTTATCTATCACTATTATTTCTTCTTTTTGTGTTTGCATAGTTTGCCGACTTCTGCAGTCTGGTTGAACGTCCTAGTTGGGCAGTCTTTCATTGCTTCTGTTATGCTTATTGTTTTACAATTTTATTGAGTATGCCCGTGAGAGAATGAATCTCAGGGTTGTACGTGGTGACATGTATGTACTTTGATAATAAATTTACTTTGAACTTTAATTAACCTTCGAAGTTATTCACTGGCTGCTGTTGCTGGATTAAATTAAAACCTTTGGTAGTTTAGAAGAGAAATTTAGTTTTAAATTTTGTGTAAAAGGTAAAAACACTTGTAGATCAGTCATTAACTATCTATACAGTGGAAAAAATCTGAAGGACTTAACCCAGTACTGCAAGTAAGTTAAGTAGATCAATTCAAATGTCCCAGTGCAAATACCCCAAACATTCTGGATGTATTTATATGAATAACCAAATTCAATAAATGGATCTTTACATCACCCTTTACAAAATGGTCATAGAGCGGAAAAGCCAGCATACATGACAGTAATTGGGTTTAATATATCACAGCAGTGAATACAAATCAGGAATGATGCCACAAAGTAAGAGAACAAAACTAAAGCCTTGTTAATTCTGGCCGAGGAGAGACAGAAAAAAACCCAGAATTCCAGCTATATAGACATTAATTCTTCACAGATCTAAGCCACAATTTCCATCATCCTGCTTTTCCTGGAGCTGGCAAAAAGTTGATTCTCCTTCCACATCAAGTGGATAGAGGTCTGATGAACTCCAGACTGGAACCTTTCATTTTAAATTTTATAAAATAATCAGAATGGAGGAAGGGGATTGCTTCCTGACGTTTAATTATGAATGTTGAAGAATGCTGGAATGGTCTCAAGAATCTGCTGACAAGTTTGTAAATAAAGGAAGTAAACAAGCAGTTCAGAATAGAAAAGAGGTGAGTTCAAACATTTTGATGAAAATCAATAAATTTACTTAGGAAACAGTCATAAATCCAGTCAAGGTCAGTGCTGGTCAAAATAAACAGCTCTCCAAACTAATTCCATCTTCTAGCATATTGTCCACAGCTCCAGTTCTTTAAGTACACATATCATGTATTATTTAAATCTGATTGCCTTTAACATCCTTTCTTGCTGTGAGTACTACAGCCAGATCTCTTGGGTGAAATTTATGCTCATTCCCCTTTTAAGCTCTCTCCTAGATTCTAACCACTCTGTTAAGGTAAATAAGGAAGGACTTGTTTCCTTTATCTAGGTTTCTTACATTCATGTACCTTAAATTTCCCCATCACACTTCCATCCTAAGGAACTTTACTTTAGCCAGCCCTCCTCATAGCTATACCCACAAAATGCTGGAGGAACTCAGCAGGCCAGGCAGCATCTATGAAAAAGAGTAAACAGTCGACATTTTGGGCCGAGACCCTTCAACATGACTGGGGAGAAAACAGATTAGAAGTCAGAGTAAGAAGGTAAGTGCCTTATAAAGCCTCAGCATCACATCCCTGCTCTTGTATCCTAGACCTCTTGAAAGGAATGCTAACATTACATTGCCTTCCTTACCACCGACTCAACCTTTGAGTTAAACTTTAGGGTGTTCTGCACAAGGACTCCCAAAGCTCAGATTTTCTCCACATTTAGAAAAGAGTCAGTACATTTATTTCTACTACCAATAAGTATGACCATGCATTCTCCAACACTGTACTTCATTTGTCACTTCGTCATACTCCTAATCTGTCTATGTCCTTCTGCAGCCGACCTGTTTCCTTAACACTACCTGCTCCTCCACCAGTCTTCGTATTGTCTGCAAACTTGGCAACAAACCATCTATTCCATTATCTAAATCAGTGATAAAAGCATAAAAAGCAGTCCCAACATTGACCCCTGCAGAACACTGCTAGACATTGGCAGCCCACCAGAAAAGGATCCTTTTATTCCCATTCACTGCCTCCTACCAATCAACCAATGCTCTAACCATACCAGTAACTTTCCAGTAATACCATGGGCTATTAACTTTTTAAGCAGCCTCATGTGTGGCACCTTGTCAAAAGCCTTCTGAAAGTCCAAATATGCAACATCCAGTACATCCCCTTTAACTATCCTAAGTGTAATCTCCTCAAATAATTCCCACTGGTTCGCCAGGCAAGATTTTCCCCTTATGGAAACATTACTGACATTATCTTGTCCTGTGTCACCAATACTCCAAAACCACTTCCTTAACAATTGACTCCAACATCTTTCCAACCACTGAGGTCAGGCTAACCGGTCAATAATTTTCCTTCTTGTTGCCTTCCTCCTTTAAAGAGTTAAGTGATATTTTCAATTCTCCTGTACTCTGTCACCATGCCAAAGTCTAATGATTTTCATAAGATCATTACATTGCCTCACCAATCTCTACCACTACCTCTTTCAGAACCCTGACGTGCAATTCATCTGGTCCAGGTGACTTATGTACCCTTAGGTCTTTCAGCTTTGAGTACCTTATCCCTTACACTCACTTCTCTTCCCTCACACCCTTCAACATCTGGCACACAGTAAAGACTGATGCAAAATACTCATTTAGTTCACCTGCCATCTCCTTGTCCTCTGTTATTATTTCTCCAGCCTCATTTTCTACGGTCCTATATCTACTCTCATCTCACTTTTATTTTTTTCTTACATAATTGTAGGAGCTTTACTATCCACTTTGATATTGTCTGCTAGCTTGCTTTCATATTTTATCTTTTCCCGCCTTATGATTCTTTTAGTTACTCTCTGTAGGTATTTAAAAGCTTCACAATCTTCTGTCTTGCCACTAATTTTTGCAGTGTTGTATGCCCTCTCTTTTGCTTTTACATTAGCTTTGACTTCCTTTGTCAGCCACAGTTGTACTCTTTTGCCATTTGAGTATTTCTTCATTTTTGGAATACATACATCTTCCTCATTTTTCCCAGAAACTCACCACATTGCTGCTCTGCTGTCATCCCTGCCAGCATCTCCTTCCAATTTACTTTGGCCAGCTCCTCTCATACCACTGTAATTTCCTTTACTCCAGTGAAATACTGCTCCGCCAGACTTCACTTGCTCCCTATCAAATTTCAAGTTGGTAGTCCTAAGATATTTGAGGCTGGGCCCTTTTCAAAGACAATAAATGACTCAACCCTTCTATCACATTTCTCACATCTAACATTTAAAATATATTCATGTTAACAATGACATTGTCAATGTTTGCCTTTTAAGACAGTAGCAATAAAATCAAGAACCTTTTCTAATTTGGTCTACTTTATCCTTAGTTATCATCTTGCACTTAAAACATTTTTGAACTTTCCTTCATTTTATTTTTTCCACATTCTCCCATTTCCCTTTTAATTGCTCTTCCACACTTCCTCTTCTAAGCTTTCTGATTTACAAATCTCTTGAGGTTATCTTCTATGCATATAGTCCTGGAAGTTAGATTTATTTTTCCAAGATGGCAGCACGACGCAGCTTGCAGCGGCCCCTCTGGAGCTGATTATCTGTTATCTGTGAAGCGAGGTGCCGTGCGTAATCATAATTGATTGAAAACGGATGTGGGAGCATGGAGGAACATTGGGAAATCTCCAGGAAAACCACCTTCGTTGCTGTTGCTGCTGCTACGAGGTCCACGTCTCTGCTGGGAAGAACAGGCCCCCAGTCCTCGGGGTCGCATTGCCAATGGCCGTTGGCGGGGCCATCTTAATACGCTCGGCAGAGGATGGTGCTCGGAGAAGCTGTGCCGGAGGGGATGGTCGTCGGCTCGGAGGTTCGATGGACTCTGAGTCCGCTGCGGTCAGGGCGCTTTTGGTGTGTGCTGCGTCTGCATGGCTGGGTTCAATGGAGCTTTCGTTGTGTGCTGCGTCTGCGAGGCTGAGTCAGGCGGCGCCATGGAAGTCGATAGCAGGGGTATTCCCTTCTGCCACCGGCGTGGGATGGAGAGTCTGTCGGGACCCTGGGGACTTGTGGAACTGTGTGGTGATTTCTTTTGAACTTATTGTCCTTTAACATCTTTGGACTATTTTTACTGTGCCCATAGTCTGTTTTTTTTAATCAATTATGCTATTGTTCACACTATTGTAACTATATGTTGCAACTATGTGGTTTTGTGCATGTCTTGTAGCTTTAGTTTTTGTTCTTGTTTGTCTGGTAGATTTGGAGCTCCTTTCCCAGAAACGCGCTAAGACAGTAGCACGATATTAATATGCAGCAGCCTCTCCGGACTCTGGATTGGGGATTGCCAAATGTTCTTTCTTTCTTTTTCAATCTTTTTATTGAGTTTCATATATACATATAAAAAACATAACATAATAATGAGTAAATTATGAATACAATAGACTTGAAGTCACGTTGATAATAAGATAACAATATCCTATTAAACATCAACAAAAAAAAGTACATCAATCAATCAAGTCCATATGATTATATATGAAAAAAAACAAAAATAACCGTTAAAAGAAGAAAAAATTTGAAAATATATGAAAAAAGTATATATTAAGAAAAATAAAACACTAAACTAAACTAACAATAATAATAGCTTACAAGTAAATGATAGTGTCAAAAAACTCCAGAACTCCATACCTGAACATGAATAAGCAGAAAGAAGGTCTGGAAAAGGCCAAATTAATTCATATGAAAATGTCGAATAAACGGTCTCCAAGTTTCTTCAAATTTAATTGATGAGTCAAAAATAGTGCTTCTAATTTTTCCAGGCTCAGATAAGAAACAGTTTGAGAAAACCACTGGAACGTGGTAGGAGGATTTACTTCTTTCCAGTTTTGTAATATAGACCTTCTGGCCATTAATGTTACAAAAGCAATCATTCGTCTGATTGAAGGGGAAAACTGATTACCCTCTTCATTTGGTATGCCAAAAATTGCAGTAATGAAATGAGGTTGTAAATCTATATTCCAAATTGAGGAAATGGTAGTAAATATGTCCTTCCAATAGTTATGTAAAGTGGGACATGACCAAAACATATGGGTCAATGAGGCCACTTCTGAATGACATCTGTCACATTGAGGGTTAATATGAGAATAGAATCGAGCAAGTTTATCTTTAGACATATGAGCTCTATGTACAATTTTAAATTGTATTAAAGCATGTTTAGCACATATAGAAGAGGAATTAACCATTTGCAAAATTTTTTCCCATTTATCTGTTGATATATTATATCGAAGTTCTTTTTCCCATTCTTGTTTAATTCTAACTGATATTTCTGGTTGTATCTTCATAATCATATTATAAATAAAAGCTACTAATCCCTTCTGACAAGGGTTTAAGGTAAAAATCAAATCTGTAAAATCCACTAAAGTTGAATTAGGAAAAGATGGTAAAACTTTATGTAAGAAATTTCTAATTTGTAAATATCTGAAAAAATTAGATTTAGGTAATTCAAATTTGTTGGAAAGTTGGTCAAATGACATCAAAGTATCTTCAAAGAAAAGATCACGAAAACATTTTATATCTTTCCTTTTCCATATGTTAAAAGCTTGATCTGTCCAAGAGGGTTTGAAAAAGAAATTAAGTAAGATAGGGCTATCAAGAACAAAGTTTTTCAAAGTAAAAAACTTACGAAATTGAAACCAAATTCGTAATGTATGTTTAATAACAGGATTAGATATTTGTTTATTAAATTTAACTAAATCAGCAGGAAGACAAGAACCAAGAACAGAGAATAGAGAATATCCCTTTACCTCATTACATTCCAAATTTACCCACTGTGGGCACAATGGTGAATCCAAATCTAGTTTCCAATACATTAAATTACGAATATTATTTGCCCAATAATAAAATCTAAAGTTAGGTAAAGCTAAACCACCATCTTTTTTAGATTTTTGTAATTGCCTTTTACTTAACCTAGGGTTTTTATTTTGCCACACAAATGAGGAAATTTTTGAATCAATGTTATCAAAAAAAGATTTAGAAATAAAAATTGGTAAGGCTTGAAATAAGTATAAAAATTTCGGTAAAATCATCATTTTAATAGCATTAATCCGACCAATTAATGATAAAAATAAAGGAGACCATCTTGTAGTAAGTTGATGAATTTGATGAAGCATAGGTAAAAAATTCAGTCTAAATAAATCTTTATATTTCTTGGTAATTTTTATACCTAAATAGGTAAAGTTATCAGTAACAACTTTAAATGGTATCCTATCGCTCAATAAAGTTTGTGCATTTAAAGGAAATAATTCGCTCTTATCTAAGTTTAGTTTATAACCAGAAAAAATACCAAATTGAACCAACAAGGATAAAATAGCGGGAATAGACCTATCAGGGTCAGAAATATATAACAGCAAGTCATCAGCATAAAGTGATAATTTGTATAACTTCTCATTACGGGTAATACCAAAAATATTAGGAGATTCACGAATAGCAATAGCTAAAGGTTCTAATGCAATATTAAATAATAAAGGACTTAAGGGACAGCCTTGTCTCGTACCACGAGATAATTGAAAAAAAGAGGATCTATAGTTATTTGTAAGAACAGAAGCAACAGGTTTATAATATATTAATTTAATCCATGATATAAAGTTAGGACTAAAATTAAAATTTCTCAATGTATTAAATAAGTATGTCCATTCAACTCTATCAAAAGCTTTTTCAGCATCTAATGAGATAACACATTCTGGGATTGTGGGTGGTGAAGTATGAATTATATTAATCAATTTTCTAACATTAAAGAAGGAATACCGATTCCTCATAAAACCAGTTTGATCTTCTGAAATAATCTGTGATAGTACTTTTTCTAATCTAATGGCTAAAATTTTTGTAAGAATCTTAGAATCTACATTTAATAGTGATATAGGGCGATAAGATGTACATAAAGTAGGATCTTTATCTTTTTTAAGAATTAGAGAGATATTAGCTTCATAAAAAGATTGAGGTAATCTCTTCTTAGCAAACGCATCATTAAAAATTTCACATAACCAAGGAGAGAGCAAAGAAGAAAAAGTTTTAAAAAATTCTACTATATAACCATCAGGACCAGGAGCTTTCCCTGAATTCATTGATGAGATAGCCTCTCCTATTTCCACCATAGAGATAGGAGCATCTAACAGGCCAAGGTCTTCATCTATCAGTTTAGGAATATTCAAATTGTTAAAAAAATTATCTATCATGGACTGGTCACCATCAAATTCTGATTGATATAAAGATTTATAAAAATCTTGAAAAGTATTATTAATTTCTTTATGATCAGTAGTTAAATTACCGTCTTGTTTGCGAATTTTAATAATTTGTCGCTTAGTCGAAATAGCTTTTAATTGATTAGCTAACAGTTTGCCAGTTCGATCACTGTGAATATAGAATTGAGCCCTGGTCCTAATTAATTGATTTTCAATTGAAGAAGATAATAGTAAACTATGTTCCATTTGAAGCTCAACTCTCTTCTTATAAAGTTCTTTGGAAGGAGTCACGGAATAAATCTTATCAATTTCCTTGATTTTATCCACTAATAAAGCAATATCTAAATATCTTTGTTTTCTTTTACCAACAGAATATGAGATAATTTGTCCACGGATAAAAGCCTTAAAAGAGTCCCAAAGTATTCCTCTGTCGATTTCTTCAGTATAGTTTGTTGAGAAAAACAAGTCAATTTGCTGTTTTATGTAGGTGATAAATTCTGGGTCTTGAAGCAAAGTAGCGTTAAGCCTCCAAGATCTGATATTATTGGAATAGTCCGAAATCTTAATAGATAACTTCAAAGGTGCATGATCCGAAATAGTAATAGAATCATATTTACAATCAATAACATCCGTTAATAACCGATGATCAATAAGAAAATAGTCAATTCTAGAATAGCTATGATACACATGTGAAAAAAATGAAAATTCTTTATCTTTAGGGTTCAAAAACCGCCATATTTCTGTAATTCCCGAATCAACCATAAAAGAATTAATAAGTAGGGCTGATCTATTCGGAAGAGTACGGATAGGTTTAGATCTATCCATCGAAGGATTCAAAAAACAATTAAAATCTCCACCCATTATCAACATATATTCATTTAGATTAGGAAGGGAAGTAAATAAATGTTTAAAAAATTCAGGGCATAAAGTTTGGAGCATAAATATTAACTAGAACAACTTTCCGATTAAAAAGTGAGCCAGTTATCAACAAAAATCTACCCTGTGGGTCAGAAATAATTTCATGATGTGTAAACGATATTGAGGGGTCTATAAAAATAGACACACCCCTAATTTTAGCGGTACAATTCGAGTGAAATTGTTGACCCTTCCAGAACCTAAAAAAAACATTGATTATCCTCCCTCCTGATATGGGTCTCCTGTGCAAAGATAATATTAGCGTTCAGTCTATGGAATACTTTAAATATTTTTTTACGTTTAATCGGATGATTTAAACCATTAGTATTCCAGGAGATAAAGTTAACAGATTTATCCATCATGCTAATATTAGTTGTGTGTATCATAAAAGGTTAAAAAGACACATAACCCACAATTCAGGAAGGAGGAAAATTGATTCAGGAGCAACCGGAGAACATGACTCCTCAACAATATTAATAATTTAAAGTCGGCCCATAAACTAAAAGCAAAAAAATAAAGAGCAAAAGCGTGAAAAAAGATCCCTACCCCCTCCCCCCACCCTTCGAAAAAAAGCCAAGCGGCAGGCGCATAATCTAATACTAACATTACCCCCATTTCAAGATGGCAGCTCTATAAAAAGATTAAAAGAAAACTATATAACACCCAGATTAAGATATAGAGTTGCAAAAAGAAAATATATATCAATCAGAATAAAAAAAACTAATATAATAAAACAATCATTAATAAAAAAAAGTATAAACATCAAAATTTGAAAGTGTAATATACCTTTAAAAGAAATCCCGTGTTCAAATACAAGATGACGTTTCAAAAGCAAAGACTTATGGGAAGAAGAAACGCCATTTTGAAAAAGCCATATTACTAAATACAAATGTGAGTTCAGCAATCTATTAAAAGACAAAATAGGATTAAAAAAAAAGGGATGTAATAAACAGTGCAATATATATATAAAAAAAAGACCAAAAATCCAAAACATTCGTCCCATTTCTAAGTACAGGCAAACAAATAAACGCTTACAAAAAACAGAATCTTACGGGAAAAAGAAACGACATCTTAAAAAAAAGTAAATCATTATTGCAAAATATAAACGTATATAACCAAAACAGAAAGAAGAAAAAAAAGAAGATATTATAAAAATTAAAAGGAACATCTATAAACAATGATGATAGTAAAAAAAAACCAGACCCGTAGATCAAAATAAGAAGTTATAACCCAGCTTCATAGGTTAAAACTTAAAGTAAAAAGATATCCTCTCTCCGAAAAATCTTCCACATAACACATAGTTCAAGTTGCACTAGAAGATCGAAATTCTTCAGCAAATTTCTTCGCTTCTTCCGGAGTGTTAAAAATTTGCTGACTGTTGTCGTTCAGCGTAATTCTAAGCTTCGCTGGATACATTAAAGCTTGTTTAAGTCCAATCGAGTAAATCTCTGCCATCACTGGTTTAAAAGCGATTCTGGCTCTCATTACCTCGTAGGAGTAATCCTCAACAATTCGAAATTTGTAGGTATTGTAAGAAATCATACCTTTTTTACAAGCTAATCGAAGTAAAAGCTCTTTCTCACGAGGATAATGAAGGCGAACAATCACCGCTCGTGGTTTATCAGTCGTAGACGAAAACCTTGCAACTCTGTGAGCGCGGTCAATAACAGGTTTAGTTTGCAAACCTTCATCACCGAAAATTTCCCACAGTAATTTAGAGAAAAATTCAGTTAAATCACCGGACTCAACTCTTTCGGGAAACCCGATAATTCGCAAATTCTGTCTGCGAGATCGATTTTCGAGATCAGTAATTTTAAACTTATACTGATCTACAGTTTTAAGAGTCGATTGTACCTTCTTATCCAACACTTCAATTGTACGTACTTTTTCAACAATTAATTTTTCAAGAGTCGCCAACTTATCTTCATGCCGCTGAATACCTGATGCCTGCGATTGAAGCTTAGTATCAAGCGATCTAACAACTCCTTCAAGTTCAGACATTTTCGTGGTAAGCTTGTTTTCCAAACTTGCCATTTTACTTTCCAGCTTGCTTTCCAAACTTGCAAGTTTAGTGTCCAGAAGATTAGAAATTGCATCGATAGATAAAGGCTCCTTAGACGATTTCTTACTTGTAGCCATTTTAAGTTCGACAGAGTTAGATCAAATATAGTTTTAGGAAAAAAAAAGTCAATCGAAAATATCAACTCATTTGATTAAATTCGAAAAGATTTGATTAAAGGGTGATTATAGTTAAAAAAGTAAAGAGCGCCTAAAAGGCAGGTGTTTACATCGCCATCTTGAAACTCCTCCCCGCCAAATGTTATGTGGATTTTCTGGTGTAGTCTGTTTTGTCATGTGCTTTTGTGATATCATTCTGGAGGAACGTTGTCTCATTTTTTAACTGCATTGCATTTGTGGTTTCTAAATGACAATAAACTGAATCTGAATTTTGTAAAAATTTTTTATAGTTCATTTATTCCTCAAATGCCTCCATTGCTCAAAGACCAATTTACCTTCGACATGCTGTTTCCAGTCCACTTACACTCAAATCAATTTAAGTTTAGCAAAATTGATCTTCCCACTTTGAAATTTTATTCCTGTTTTACCTTTGTGCTTTTCCTAACTAAATGCTGATTTCCAAAAAAACTAAAATGTACTCCCACTGATAATTCCTAATGTAGAAACATCTTTTTGCTCCCATCATCACAATCCCCTGTGATTATTGCTCCCTTGACTTCTATCCTCCTGTCTCTGAAAGGCTGAGCTTCCCATAATACTCTGTCCTTGGTGGCTCTGGCAGCCCAAAGACAGCCTCTCTATCAGGGTGCAGAGCAAAATATAAATGATACACCTTAAATAGCAAATGCTTTAAGCTAACCATCTTGAGATTTTGTCTGTGACCACACTTTGCATAATATCTTTCAGTTTTGCTGTTTAACCAAGGGAGAATAAATATAAGATGACAAATTTACACCAGCAGTTATGTTATCAATATGTACAGATACAATTGAAAAGCTGTAGAGGAAGTAAATTCTTTCAGACCAGAAGTAACATATTAAATATAGTTTAGATATATTAAACGATTTAATCTTACACACACAATATAAAATAACTTGTACCGTGCCCTATCATTCATTTTTTTTCCGCTGCAATTTTTAGAAATCAATTTTCAGCATTGACAAACACAATTTAAACTAGAAAAACAGGTTTTATTGATATTCTGATCCTTACTGTGAGAAAAAATATTGCCAGGGAAAACATGACCTAATGATATTAGACATTGATCTGGATAGAAGAAAGGCAAGATTTAATATCAGATTTATCCAGTTCATTTGAGTTGTGGTCAGGATAAAAATCCTTGGTAACAGTGAGTCAAAAAGGATGCTGCTCCTTTGAACTGGGGTACTTTGTTAGGCTATTCTTTGAGATTGCATCTTCTGAAGGGAGAAGTGACCGAGATGCGGTTCCAGATGTGTAAACATTGGCTACGTTTCTTCTCAGTTTCAACACTCCACTGTACAGTCAAGTCACTTTTATTGTCATTTTGACCATAACTGCTGGTACAGTACACAGTAAAAATGAGACAACACGAGTGAATCTGCAGATGCTGGAAATAAATAAAAAACACAAAATGCTGGCAGAACTCAGCTGGCCAGACAGCATCTATGGGAGGAGGTAGTGATGACGTTTCGGGCCGAAACCCTTCACCAGGAGACAACAATGAGACAACATTTTTTCAGGACCATGGTGTTACATGACACAGTACAAAAACTAGGCTGAAATACGTAAAAAAACAACACAGAAAAAAGACTACACCAGACTACAGACCTACCCAGGACTGCATAAAGCGCACAAAACAGTGCAGGCATTACAATAAATAATAAACAAGACAACAGGGCAGCAAGGTGTCAGTCCAGGCTCTGGGTATTGAGGAGTCTGATAGCTTGGGGGAAGAAACTGTTACATAGTCTGGAATGCTTCGGTGCCTTTTCCCAGACGGCAGGAGGGAGAAGAGTTTGTATGAGGGGTGTGTGGGGTCCTTCATAATGCTGTTTGCTTTGCGGATGCAATATGTAGTGTAAATGTCCGTAATGGCGGGAAGAGAGACCCCGATGATCTTCTCAGCTGACCTCACTATCCGCTGCAGGGTCTTGCGATCCGAGACGGTGCAATTTCCGAACCAGGCAGTGATGCACAGACACTTAACTATAATGACTGTCTACATTTTAAGCCATTTGCCATATTTCTGCCCAGTATCTCTGTAGCTTGCTGCAGTCAACCACACTCTGCTTACAAATACCGCACATGCCAAAACCTACTGTTGGGATTGAAAATCTCAGTAACTCTGAGGACAATGAAACATTGAGCTCACCTACGGAATAAGTGCCTTTAAAGGGAGCTCTCAAATGGAACAATTATTAATAACTAGAATTATTATGAGAGTTGTGGACTTGGACAAGTGAAAAAGTAAAAGTACTTTGAGTAGCTACCAGTATGAGAATCAGATCCTCATAGTGGCAGGTCAGGATAATAGACAAGTCAGCAATAACACAGCTATGTGTATGGTAGTTGACAACATTTTATCCTCACAATGTGAAATCATGGAATGGCTTTACAATCAAATCCGATGTTGTTATGCTGTGGATAAAGCAATATTGACTAAGTTTGTGAAGAAAGCAGCCCAATAAGCTGTTCCCATGCCATAGATGTACAGCACATTCCAAAGCAAAGGATATGAAATGAATTTCATGCAAAAAATAGCTCTATTATTCCCACATTAGATGAAAACACTTCAGCTAATATCCATGGCCTGAGGCAGAAGCAGCTGCTGAACTGGCTCCTTAGAGGAGTTAAGGCAATTCACAATACTTCAACTACACACGTGGTGTTTTCACCATCTAAACCAGATCTAAAAAGATGCTCCACTGAATACATTTGCTGCTTGGAAATAAAATCTTCTTGTGCAAAGACGACCGATTCATCTGAAATGCAGATTTGAAAGCTACCCTTTTCATCTGTATGAAATGTTTTTATTTTGCAGGCCAAGTACAATTTCGTAACCTTGAGCACAGAAAACAAAATTATTCAAAGTTCAATATGCATCAGCACAGCTGCTCAGTCAGACCACAGAAGATACTGGGCTTGAGAAAGTGCATTTCTCGGTCTACAGAATTCCTCTTGGGCTGATTTAGAGTACAGCTCTACACCTCTAACCCCTCTGCCTGCTGAGAAAATATTTGACATGGAATTCTTGAGTATTAACATTTAAAAAAGACCTTCAGGGAACATGGGAAAAGTATTTATCAGCAGCCTCTGATCATGAGGAATGCTTCTGACAAAAGGTCTTTGATTTCTTTGGCAATAGCTGTTATCTTTGCCAAAACCCACCATTATCAAGAGCCCCTCCAAAGGGACTGTTGAATTTAGCAGATGGTATACTATCTAAATAGCACTTTAAATAACTCACACAATCTGAACATCAGAAAAGAGAGAATAATTTGACTAATCAACAAATTATGAAGTTCTATGACTAAAGTTCTATGATTTAAACAATTGAAGTTTAAATCTGCAAAATAATTTCAAAATCCTTTAATTTACAACATTCAAAAGGAATAAAAGATATACACAAGTATAGTTTATTTTAGGGTCAGTCAGTGACTTTAAATGACATTAAAATGTTGATTTTGTAATTTAGCACAAAATTCTCATGGCATTTTAAAACTGGCCATAAATATCTTGAATTGTGGCAAGTTATAATTTCCTCTGATTGTGGTGAAGACCGTTTGTGGTCGAAAATTACGGAAAAACATAATGTAAGGATTTCCATATCAAATGAGCCATGCACGGAAACCCCAAATTCACTGTCTATTTGTGAAGGCTAGTAGTTTTACATTGTTAAACCTGGGCTTTTGTGCTTGATAAATCCACTTGGTAAGCAGTAAGTTTGGGGTGGGTGGGGTGGGGGAGAAACTCAGTAGCTGAAACATTTATGACATGTTTAAAAAATATTTGATGAGAAAAACTGAAAATTAAAAGATAGGCAGTATCCATTCTCATGGTTTAGAGGACTTATTAACAAGCCGAGAATAGAAAGAATGAACAGATTTGTTAACTGGACCTTTATAATATCAATGTAACCAAGTCTTCCAAAATAAGTCTGCTTTTCTAGTTTCCTTCTCCTGATGCAAGTGGCACATATTCGAAGCTTTATGCTTCTCTTATGCAGACTCTCTGTATGCTCCACTTAGTTTGAATATACATGGAACACTGATAATATATCTAGTTTTTCTCATTCTCTAATTAATCTATGAGAGTTAAGCAAGTTTAAAAGATTGGCTTGCTGTTAGGTACAACTGACTGTCAAAGATTAGGAATTTTGAAGGCTTCAGTAAAATTTTGTTCAGAAACATTCAAAAACAATTAAAAGAATGAAAATTAAAGACTTACATTACTTAAGCCGCAATACTTTAAGCAAATCAGAAGAACAGGAAAATTACTTTGTGAATTATGCTCTCCCTCATCACTGTTCCGTCCATTCAAACAAGGGCATCCACAAGGACTGGCCATCGGCTGGAAAATTGCAGCAAGCAATTCAGCAACTGCAGCTCAATTACTGGACTCTGAGTTCCACATTGGAGTGCAGATGAGTAACCACGCTGGAGCTGAGACAGCAAGCTTGGGTTTTTCTTGTTCACACAAGAATCACACCCTTCCTGGCAGCTAACAGTTGTGAGTGGTAGTAGTTCCACCCCATAAATTACTGAGGGACTTGATGAGGTCAATGCTGCGAGGTCACAGTTTAAGAATAAAGGGTCAACCGTTTAGGACAGAGATAAGGAGAGATTTCTTCTGCTAAGATCCAAAAGTTCATCCTCATAGAACCCCACTGGCCAAAATATTCATGCAGTGGAAATACCTGAACTCAAGTTACATCTAGAGTGTGTATCCACTTGAATGAAATGGAACAGCCACGAGGGTGAAGGCAATCAACAAGAACTTTAATCATTTACAATTGTGAAAGGATAAAAACTCCTAACATTGAAGAGTAATAATGCTTTGACCTACCCATACAAGTAGTTGATGTTCAGTTAAAACATAATAAAATCATGAAATGTGGAATGAACACAGAAGATCTTCCATGATCACAGTGAACACAGAATAACTTCGTTCTCACCTTTTTGGAAAACAGAACATTTCTCCATTCCATATTGACCTGAGCAACTCGTGTGTTCAATCATTCAAAGTTGTCCCACGGTACTGTCATCCAACTACTATTTTGCGCTCATTTTTAATATTGCACTCTGCTCATAGCACAGAAGTGTGAGCTTAACCGTTGTTTACATCTTAGAATTGTTTTTTTAATACTTTTTGTCATAGAAACTTGATCCATTCTCAGAGCTTACAAATTCCATAAAGCATTATTAAGGAAGTATTTCAGGATGTATATTGTATACATTTCTCAGTCATTAAATGTACCTATTTATTAATTTCTTAAATTACATATGGTGTTTGTCCTATTAAACTTGGGTCAAAAATTTGTAATTTCCACTTGCTTTTGTACTCTTCTACCGAAAGATTTTGCAATTTTTTTCATAATCTTTTAATGTCAATCCAGATTTTTTTTTTACTGTCTCACTGTTTTGTTTATGTTGTTGTTTCCAGAGTTTGGTACACCAATAGACACAGCATTTCACACACCGTTTAATCCCAGTGCTAACATTCACACAAATGAACAATTTGTTAAAAACTTTCTTTTTTTTAAATAAATTTTTAAATTGAATTTTCAAATGGTTACAGAAAGAAAAAAAATTATCAACCCTTCCACCCCCCCACTAACATATCCCTGCAGAAAGAGAGAGGAAAAAGAAAGAAAGAAAGAATGCCTGGATATTGGAAGATCCCCACATGCACCACGGAGTTCATAATAGCTTTAATATATGTATTTATTTCTTTCCCCAAATAACCAATAATTTTATCTTCAGAGCACCTATATATTTAATCCTATCTTTTGTAAATAAGGGTGCCACATTTTCAGAAATATTTTGTATTTATCTCTTAAATTATAAGTAATTTTTTCAAATGGAATGCAGCTAAAAGCTATATCTATTTTCATTTTCTTAATGTATGTTAAAACTCTTTTTCTTTTCACCGGCCCATTAAGCCCATTAACATTAAAACTCAGTAAAAAAATTCAGTAAATTAGTCATTATTTTTAACAGGGTTACTCCAGTCTATAGTAATACCTAACTTTTCAACTTTTGTAGTACCTTGGGGAATCTTTTTTAAAAATTCTCCGTGTTGCTATGTGTCTCCCCCCCCCACCCCCCGATTGTCCAGGCAAAGAAAGGAAGATTAAAGAAAAAACCCAAAATACTCCCCTACTAATGTTGTGAATAAAGAAAAAACACAACATTACCCCCCCTCCGTTGTGCGGGTCATGGCAATCGCCATGATTACACACGTGAATCCCGTAGCAATCGATCCGAAGTTCCTCCAGCTCCCCCGTAACATAAAAAAGTATATATAAGAGAAGAAAAAATAATATCACTACTCTCGATTAATATTTCTCAAATTTTTACCTTTCTCCCCCTGTATCATATAAATAAGAATATATTTAAATATTCTTCTGTCCTTAAACATCCATCAACTCCATTCACTGTCCCTCTCTTCATCTTTAATCCGTTTCACTTTTAAATCTTTGGCTGTGGTTAGCAAATATTTGGGAGTTCTTGTGCAAATTCTTCTGCATCCCTATAATCAGTAAAAGATCTTCTTTTTCCATCATCCAAAAAAATTATCAGGGTTGCCGGGTGGCGCAATATAAATTTATAACCCTTTTCCCATAAAACTTTTTTCACTGGGTTAAATTCCTTCTTTCTCTTCAAAAGGCCATAACTTATATCAGGATAGAAAAGAACTGTTTTCCCTTCTATCATCAATGGCCCGTTTCTCTTTCAGGCACGTCGGGCAGCCGCCTCCAGGATCTTTTCTTTATCTTGATATCTTAAGCATTTTATCAAGATTGATCGTGGGTTTTGATCAACTTGTGGTCTTGATCTTAAGGCTCCGTGAGCCCTTTCAATTTCAATTAACTGGGTTCCTTCTTTCATTTCCAAAATTTCCAGAATCCATTTTTGAAAAAAATTTATTGGATCTTCTCCCCCATACCTTCTTTAAGTCCAACAATCTTAATATTGTTTCGTCTGCTAAAATTTTCAAGGACATCCACTTTTTCCAACAACCGTTTTCTTTCTGATGTCCAGGCAGAAATATTATCTTCCATTTTATTCACTCTATCAATGGTGTCTCCCGTTATTTCTTCCAAGTTTTTAATTTTTTTGTCCATTTTGTCCCGTCTTTTCATCATTTTATCAAACATAATCTTCATATTTTTAATATTTTTTATTTCTTTTAATGCTTTTAATTCATGCATTATTTGCACTAAAGATTTTTTTTATGTCTCCAATATCACCTCCAACCCCTTCCTCTTGCTCTTGTTTGTCTCTTCATCTTCGTCTGATTTATCCGGAGAATCTGATTCCACCTCATATTCACTTTCACTTTCAGTTCCGATCATAGCTGGGATTTGTAGTTTGGGTTGCTTGTGTTTGCGCACGCCCCTTCCTTCACGCATGCGCAACTCCTGTTGCTCTTTTTATTTGGAAATGGTTGATGTTGCCGCAGTTTCCTGTTCTGTATCACCAGAGGTAAAATGCACTTGAGCCCGAGGCTCTTTCATGGCTGCCGGCCTTGATTCTTTTCCAACTTGTGTTGTCTTCAAAGTAGTAGTTTTCTTCTGCTTCTGTTTAGGAGTCATATCTTAAGACAATCCTGAGTAGTTTATAAGTAATTTTTAAAAAGTATTTACTAACTTTTCTTCACTTAAGCATTATTTTACTAGTTTTTTTTTTTACGGGAGAGCTGGATTTCCACGTCTCGATCCTACGTCATCATGTGACGTCCCCCTAAAATCACTTTCTGATTCATTATTTCCTGAAATATATTGCAAATTAATTGATTAAAAAATCAAATGCACAACAGTAATTGTGCAGTACTTTGTTCAAATATTGAAGAAGCAATAAGGAACACACACAAAATGCTGGAGGAACTCAGCAGTCCAGGCAACATCTATGGAACATATGTACTTTTTTTTAAACCCCACAGATGCTGCCTGGCCTGCATTTTGTGTGTGTTGCTTTTATTTCCAGCATCTGCACATTTTCGCTTGTTTGTAATTCGTAAGGAAGATGTTCTCATTTGAGTTCATCCTTAGAAAACCTGTTAGTGCTCTTTGCATACATGAAGATAACAGAGTACTGGAAAATTTGCCAGACCTACTTCAATTACCAACATTCCTTTCAATCTGGCAATTCTAGGCTTGAAATATTTTCCATGTACATTAGTATTTAGTTAAACAAAAGTTTTTGAAATATCTGAAAATTCTGTATTCCATGCTAAACAAAGTGTAGTCCTATTAAGTCAACCACTACCACAACAATATTAGGTTTAAAGCAATTAAGTTTAAACCCCTAGCGGGCTCAACCACAAGCTGCTTGCAGAAAATATCACCTCGTAGACATTCTACAACTTCGCTCCCTTGGGATCCAGCATCAACCTGATATTCCCAAACTATGTGCATTAGGAATATTGTAACATTATTGTAATGTTATTCATTTTACATGCCTTTTCTATCTCCCATTGTAATTTGTACCCCACATCCTGATTACTTTTCTAATGCCTATATATTACTCCCATTAGAGTCATTTAAAACTTACAGTTTCTTAGCTCTACCCACAAGGATTCTATATCTTCTGATCAAATGCCACCCCTTTCTAATGGTTTCATTTCTCTTTTTTTTAAAAACCCACAGCTGCTCCACCCCTTCTTTCAACACGATGTGCATTCTTGGACATTAGGCTCCCAACTGTGATCTTCTTTCAGCCATGACTCAGTGATGCCTACAAGGTCATACCTAACAATCACTAACTTTGTTACATGATCATCAACTTTTCCTGTATTCAAATATGACACCTTCAGTCCTGTATTCATCACCTTTTTTGATTATGGCCCCATGTTACACTTGAACTCATCCTACTGACTGCAATTTTGCCCCATCATCTGACAATTCTCCGTCGCAGCCTGAATACACACTGCATCCAACTGTGTACCAACTGCCCCATCCTTAGCCCTATCACTCTGATTTCCACCCTCCTACCAAATTAGTTGAAGCCAGTTTTCCAACCTTTTTTTAGGCCAATGCCCCCCAAAAGCAGCTTCATAATTGCCAACGACCCTCTTAGGCACAATATATTTCCCGGAGCCCCCATAGTGTAAAAAATGTCTACCATATGCCAAGGTGAGAAAAACAATACTGCTTTAATTTTTTGTCAATAAACCTGGCTTACACAGTACTTGTGTGCTAATTAGCAACTTTACTATCAATGAGCTTGGTTTTTAGCAAGAGTTGATATATCTGGTTCAAGTTGTGACAGCAAAAGCCTCAAGTCCCACACATAACAATGTCCAAGCAGTTTCTGCTTTTTGTGAGTATATGGTTCTGAAGTGCACTGTACGTGCACTGAAGCCTCTTTCATCAAGGTAGGAGAATGGAAATGCAATAAAGAGTAGTTTGGCTCTTTTCCAAAGACCAAGAAACTTCGTATGACAGTATAGCCACATATCACAAAAGGTGACATTTTTGAAAAGCATTTTGCTTCTTCATCATTCTGAATTTTGATAATTTCTTCTTGCAAGCTCTCTGCTTGCTCTTGCACCTTGCAAAGAAATGGGTTAATTACCTAATCTGGAATTTCCAGATCATTCAAATCCTTGAATTGATTCTGAAAATCCTTCTTCAGTGACTGCAGGTGTAAGCGGTACTCCTGCAAATCACTGTCTGTGAAAGAGGATGTTATACTTACCATGCAGGGGAACTGTGACAATATTCTTCTCCCAATGTTTTGCTTAAATATTTCAAATTCTCCAATAAAAGTAGACACTGTACTTCTTGCCTGGATTAAATTGAAATTCTCACCCTGCAGTTTCATGTTTAGAGTGTTCATTTTGTCATACAGGTCAGCTAGGTATGCCACATCTCCACGTAGAAATTCAATCTTGTTTCCCAAGCTCTTGTCGACTTTGAGCAAAAATTCAATCAGTGTCAAAAAGATCAAAGAAATGTTTTAAGCAGCAGCCTTTTGACAGCCAACACACTTCACTGTGAAGAAGTGAGCGTCAAGCTCTCCATTGTTATTTTGGCATAACTGGCAAAATATTATGCTATTCAATTTTGTTGATATCAGATATTACAAGAGCCATGCTTGAAAAAAAGTCACTGGCTGAGGTTTCTGGCTGCAAGAACTTGATGATGAATTACACAATGGAATGCAAATCGACTTGGAATTTCCTTTTTCATAAATGCCACTGAACCAGCATGGCAACCTGTCATAGACCTCTTCATAAACCTTTCCATTTTTGATAAACTATACATATGCCATTAGCAACGTCTCCTTGTCTCACACAGTTCACTATATTTTGTAGCTCTGTGCATAGTTGATTCTCAATGTCTTCACTCATCTCATCAATACAATGAGGTACAGAGTTATTACTCAAAATAATTTATTTTAAAATACGTATCCATTTTGAGAACAGCGGTGAGCACTTCTGATTGAGCAGGCATTAATCTTTCACCAATTTTATGAGATTTTCCACACTGCTATCATTTTGGAAATGAAACAATAGTGCGGGTTATTATCTAAATGGGGAGAAGGTTCAAGCAGAGGTACAAAGGGACTTAGGAGTCCTCATGCAAAACTCCCAGAAGGTTAATTTACAGGTTGAGTTTATGGTAAAGAAGGCAAATGCAATGTTGGCATTTATTTCAAGGGGAATAGAACATAAAAGCAAGGAGTTAACGTTGAGTCTTTATAAGACACTAGTCAAGCCGCACTTGGATTATTAACAGTTTTGGGCCCCATGTCTCAGAAAGGGTAAGTTGTCATTGGAGAGAGTCCAGAGGAGGTTCACAAGGATGATTCCAGGAATGAAAGGGTTAACATACAAAAAGTGTTTGGCAGCTTTGGGCCTGTACTCACTGGAAATTAAAAGAATTCAGGGGTTCTCATTGAACTACCAAATGTTGAAAGGGCTAGATAGGGTGGATGAGCAGAGGATGTTTCCTATGGTGGAGGTGTCCAGAACTAGAGAGCACAGACTCAAAATTGAGGGTGACCTTTTAGAACAAATGTAAGGAGGAATTTTTTTTTAAGTGCCAGAGAGTAGTGAATCTGTGGAATGCTCTGCACTGACTGTGGTGGAGGCCAAGTCTGTGAGTAATTTAAGGCGGAAGTTGATCATTTCCTGCTTGGTCAGGGCATCAAAGGTTATGGCGGGAAGGCAAGTGTATGGGGTTGAGTGGATCCAAGATCAGCCATGATGGAATGGCGGAGCAGACTCAAAGGGCTGAATGGCCTAATGCTGCTCTTATGTCTTATGATCTAAATCTATAAGAAGCAATGAGACCACTAAAAAAGTCATTTTTAGTTTTCTTGGAATCGAGTGTGCAACACTTTTCCAATGCTTCTTTCATCTTCTGGAATTGAGTAATATCTTAAGTATCCTTTTCAGGGTGTCTTTTATGGAATCTTTCTGCACTCCTAATGGTTTCATGACTTCATTAGACAGTACAGTATTACAAATAAGACAAATGGAGGGTGGGGGGGAAATGCTGATCTGAAAGGAATGGAATAAAACCATACTCCTGGTATGTAACATTGTATCGATGCACTTTTTGTCATTTCTAGTTCTTAGCAGCATTAGAATTCAAGGCCTCACTGCCTTCAGACTCAGAGATCGTGTCTATGTTTTATCCATTATTAACGAGGCTAAATTAAACTAAATAATTAACACAAATTGGGAATCCCTTTTGGACGCCGATGACAGCAGCGAGATGACATGGTCAGCTGGGTCTCCTGCCTCAAGTTAGGGTGCCGCTTGCCCCCCCCCCAAAAGAATCTTGAACGTCTCCTGACGACTTCTATTTCCCCGAACACGCCCCTCCCCTTAGGGCACGTAACCATCCCCACCGGTAATCACTGGTTGAAGCCCTCCCCAACAGCTCTAGTAAACTTACCCACAAGGATAATGGTTCCCCCTTCGTGTTTAGGTGTAACCCATCATTTTTATACAGGTCAGACATTCACCCGAGGAAATCCCAATGATCCAGAAATCTGAAATACTGTCCCCTACTCCAATCCTCAGCCACACATTCATCTGCCAAAACATCCTATTCTTGCCCTCTCTGGCGTGAGGTACAGGCAGTAATCCAGAGATTACTACCCTGGATGTTCTCCTTTTCAGCTCTCTTCATGACTCCCATTCTACTCAACTTTGGCTCTCCCATACGCTGGGGAAAAGACTGTCACCATGAACCTCATCTACATCTCTCATATAATTTTAAACATTTCTTTAAGTGTTCTCTTGTTTTCCAAGGAATAAAGGCAAAGCTTGGCCAATCTCTCCCTCTTGCTTAGGGATTTTAGTCCTGGCAATATCCTTAAACAAGAGAAAAGCTGCAGATGCTGGAAATCTAAGCAACATACACAAAAAATTCAAGTGTTTCGGCCCAAAACATCATCTGTACTCTTTTCCATAGATGCTGCCTTGTCCACTAAGTTCCTCCAGCATTTTGTGTGTGCTCCTTGCAAATTTTTCCAGTTTAATGACATCTTTCCTAAACAGGGTGACCAAAACTGTACACAGCACTTAGAGTGCGGTGTCACGAATGATTTACACAACCGGAACATAATGTCTTTTCACCAGAGCAACACAGACCTGCTGGAGGATCTCAAGTTGGGCAACATCTATGGAAATGATTTTTTGCATAGTTGGGGAATTAAGGGTAATGGGGAAAAGGCAGGTGGGCGGAGGTGAGTCCACGGCCAGATCAGCCATGATCTTATTGAATGGCAGAGCAGGCTCGATGGGCCTGCTCCTATTTCTTGTGTTCTTATGTAACGGTTAACGTTTTGGGGCAAGACCTTTCATCAGTACTCAAAAGGAAAGAGGAAAAAGCCAGAAGGTGGGGGGGGGGGGGAACGAGGGGGAGAGGAAGGGGAAGGAGTAAAATGCTGAGGGGTAATAGGTGGAAATGGTAAGGCGTTGAAGAAGGAGGAATCTGATAGGAGAAGAGAGTGGACCATGGAATCATGGGAAGGAGGAGGGGCATCATCAGAATCAGGTTTATTATCACCAGCATGTGTCATGAAATTTGTTAACTTAGCAGCAGCAGTTCAATGCAATACATAATCTAGCAGAGAAAATAATAAAAATTATATCAATTACAGTAAATGTATATTGTATAGATTAAAAATCATGCAAAAACAGAAATAATATATAAAAAAAGTGAGGTGTTGTTCACGGGTTCAATGTCCATTTAGGAATCAGATGGCAGAGGGGAAGAAGCTGTTCCTGAATCACTGAGTGTGTGCCTTCAGGCTTCTGTACCTCCTTCCCGATGATAACAGTGAGAAAAGGGCATGCCCTGGGTGCTGAGGTCCTTAATAACGGACGCTGCCTTTCTGAGACACCGCTCTTTGAAGATGTCCTGGGTACTCTGCAGGCTGGTACCCAAGATGAAGCTGACTAAATCATGACAGAAGTTCTGCAGCTTCGCATTAGAGGCATTGATCGTGACGTATGGCAGGTGAGGTGAAGAGGTAAGAGGAAGGTCAGAGTGGGAATTGAAGAAAAGGTAATGATGAGGGAAAAAGTTTAAGGGAGGTTGGAGAAATATAGATGCATCAGGTGAAAGCTAACCAGGCAGAACATGCAGCACACACAAAATGCTGGTGGAACGCAGCAGGCCAGGCAGCATCTATAGGGAGAAGCACTGTCGATGTTTCGGGCTGAGACCCTTCGTCAGGACGCAAGCAGAACAGATGTTTCTCCTTCAACCTGAGCAGCCTCACCATGGTAATAGAGGCCGCCATAGACCATGCTGTCTAACTGTGATGGCACTGTCAATACACTATGCATTTGTACTCCATTACACTGTCTAGTGCCCTACTCTTCAAGGTGCAAGTCCTAAACCGCTTTGGATTTGGGATATTATTGTCACATGCAGAGTCATGAAGGCTTGCTTTGCATATTGTTCGTACAGATCAAATCATTACACATTAATGCATTACAGGTGGATCAGGGTAAAAATAATAATGCAGAATAATGTGACGCAGCTTCAGAGAAAGCACAGTGCATATGAACAATAAAGTTCCAAAATGCATCAACTCACACTGAAATCCATTTGCCCCCCTCTGCCAACTTCCCTAACTGATGAAAATCTATGGTCACCTTCTTCCCTTGCAATGCCACCTCCTAATTTTATATCAGTTGAAAAAATCAGAATTGTGGTGTTACTTTGTTCACGCAAAAGGACACAGTATGGCTCCCCTGAACGCACTCTTTGTCAGTACTCTACGACGTTAATGCTGGCAGCACAAGGCCCCAAGAGCAGAAAACTGAAGGAAACAGTGTAAAAAATATCTGGCTTAATTTTGTTCGATGGTGACTAGATCTTTAAATATTGCTTTCCAAAACACTAATATGCTGCATGTTGCAGTAGACCTTTGGGAACCTTGCTCACAGACCAAGAATAAACCAGCTTAGACCAACCAATTTTTAACCACTTCTCACAATACCTCTTTGGGTTGAAAAAAGCAATGTTTACAGGCATTCAAAGGCTGAAGTATAACCATGAATATCTCAATTTGGATCACACTTAGAACATAAATCACTTGAATATTTTTACCGTCAGTTAAATTGATTTTAGCTGAAAATAATCTAGTGCAACATTTTCTTTCCAGTTTAAAAATCTATACTTAAAACAAATTGCCATTAAAATAGATGGACAGCTGCAGAGATCAAAATTTGCACAAGTTTGAAGTATCAAGAGTCATCAATTTTCCAAAGGAACCAGGACATTGCACATAGTTTCCAATGTTCAGTGTGTTGACCTGTCTGACAAAGTAGCAAGCTTAGTGCAAGCTGCTCTTTTTACAGTAAACCACCTCCCTTCAGTATGAGTCCTCTGCTCTGGTGAACTCCTGTTATTTCTTCTTTCCTCACCGACTTCCCAAATCCAAACTCCTCAGTAGAATGGTGATTTTTTTTAAAATGTATTGTCTCAATTCAAAATCTACAATTTTCCATCCTGTTTTTGTTAAATTGGAATTCCAACAACATGATTTGTTTTTTTTGATAAAATCTATTTTTTTAAATTTTTTTTATGGTATAGACTGATAACTGAAGTCCCCTTAGGGACCACATACCCATTTCTGGAAGTAACACGTGCAAAACACTAAAAGAATCAATTGGTCAGGTAGCATCAATGTAGAGGAATAAACAGTTGCTGTTTTGGGCTGAGATCCTTCATCAAAACAGCGACTGCTTATTCCCCTCCGTAGATGCTGCCTGACCTGCTGGGTTCCTCCAGCATTTTGCACGTTACTCCAAGATTTCCAGCACCTGTGAAATCCCTCGAGTTTATGATTTCCATTTTTGTAAGGCTGTCTGTTGCCCAAGGGAAAAGAAATACTACAAAGGGAACCAGAAGAGAATTTAGAAAAAGTTATGCGGAAAAACACAAATTGATAGCACGCACAAAAAGGTATCAATGAGCTCCGATCCCTTGTAGTCTGGGGAGTTTGGCTGACAAACTTCAAAATCTGAAGTTGAAACTTTATTATTTTAATATTTTGCTAAAATGAAAATCATAAATAAATAACCTGCTCCAGCCTGCAAGATAATCTTGTGGAGGTTGAGGTTTTCATCTCTGCCAGTCCGCAGAGGATACATGAATCATGAATTGCAACCCACACAACAAATTCCCATCCAAAGGGCGGTGCACGATTGTGCAAAGGCTCAGTGGAAAAGATGGGTGGACACTGACCACAGTTATTCAATTTGAGATCAAAGCTGTGTAAATTAGTCACCCACCACCATCAGCTGTTAGCTGAATCCACAAAAGTATATGCAATCTATTTTAACTAAGGCTTTAAATATACAACAATCATAAAATTCTCTGTCAGGCAGCTTCCAATCATAAAAAAACTTGCAATCAACAGAAGTAACCATTTAATTCAAAAATTGAACTATTGTTATGTATTAGAACAAATCATGTTTATTCAATGCTATGGGGAGTTGTGGGGGGGGGGGGGTGGGTGGGGAGAGGAAGAGAAATCACAGGGCAAAATTTCTATCCAATATAAATGAATTTTAATTGGACATCCTTTGTCTACTCACCCAGCAGAGCTTTTCCAACAGCTCCCTTTTGGAAAATGCTACAGGGCTATTAAAACAAAAAAAAACTTCACGCCACCTCAAAAGTTAGACTAGGGTTAATCGGGGTTGTGAGGTTGCAGGGGCAACATGGATCAAGGGGCCAGAAGGACCCACTTGGTGCTGCGTTGCTCAGTAAGTAAATGGCTAAGATATTTGCTTGCCTTTGGCTGACAAATCAAGCAGTTGGAAGCTGACATTCAGGTCAAATGTTCAGCCACAACCCTACTTGCTCAAAAGCGCATACAAGAGGTCCCATGGTACTAGTTTAAAAGCCAGAGGATTTCCCACTGATTTCTTGATCAATCTTTAATCTATTATTTAACATTGCTAAAATGGATCAGGTCATACTTCCTGGGAATCACTGTGCAGTTAATGGTTGTATTCATCCTACGCCAATGTCTGCATTGTGAAAGCACTTGATTTGAGGCAGCCCTTAATCACAGCATCTATGGACCCCAAGCAAGAGAGGCTGTGAGAGAACGTGTGCGCGTGTATGCATGTGGTATATGTGGTATGCATACATGGGCATATGTATGGTATGTGGTGTGTGCATGGTTTGTGGATGCGTACGTGCATGTACGTGTGGATGAGCGTGTAAATACATACCAGTACACAAGTATACATTTGCACGTACACACATGTATATTGTACATGTATAAGTTTGCATGTGTGTATGCAAATAGTGCGTTTATGCATGTGGTGTATGTACAAGAGTGCATGCAGATGCGCATGAGCAAGCGTGGTGTGTGGGCCTGTGCACATTCGTGGATGTGTACATGCATAAGTGTACGAGTATGGTGTACGGGTGTGGTGGGTGAGTGGGTGCGTGGATGTGCATATGTGCGTGGACATGCAAGGTGAGTGGTGTCCAGACATGCGTGTGGTGTGTGTACGTGTATATCCATGCACGTACATGCATGTGTGCACTGTCATATATGTAGTGTGTTTGTGTGTGGTGTGTGCCCGTGTACATGGTGTGTACAGTGTGTGTGTTTATACGTGTGCGGTGTGTGTACATGTGTAGTATGGGTGTGCGTGCATTCCTGTGTGGACCTGTATGTATGCGAAAGGGTAGGTGTATGGATGCACATGCACATATGTGTACAGTGTGTGCTCATGTACTGCACATGCATGCACATACATGTTGTGAGTGAACTCATACATGTGTGGATGTGTATGTGTGCACACATGTATGGTGTGTGGGTGTGCATACATGTGGTGTGTACACACGTGGACGTGCACACAGTGAATATATTAGTGAGCTTGTATGGTGTGTTTACTTGTGTGTGTACAGGTTGTGCCTGCGTGGATGCATGGACGTGCGTGCAGGTGTATACACATGTCTGTGTGCATGCATATGTACACATAAAAATATCTTGGTGTAATACATGTTTTTTTCCCCTCAATTACATTGTACTGTTGCTGCAAAGACAACAAATTTCTCAACACATACTGGTGATTTTAAACTTAGAGAAATATCCCAGTTAATCTTACATTAAAAAAGTTTGAAAATGTCCTAATTCCCCATTTGTATGATGTTGGGAATCAACTGAATATAGCATTTTTAATGTCACAGGTGTACAAGAATATTCAATTGTTTCGACTTGGCACTGAGGTCATGCAAAAAGGGACATCCAGGTATCTAGATTAACAAACACAGAATACTGGGAAAAACTCTGCAGGGGTCAGGCAGCATCTGTGGACCGGGCTGAAGAAGCAACATCCCTTACAGGTATCTACACATCCTTCTGACGGCTGACACCAGTGAAAAATTCTGGAGTAAATTCAGAACAAAATTTTCTTTCTCTAAAATTGATTCTGAAATATTCCTCCACCAATTAATTTGGGCATAGCAAAGGTACAGTATATGCTGTGCCCCAGTTGTTTTTTCCATCAAGACCACTCTGCAGTTCCAGCACTCCAGTTCCTCCCAGGAGTCCGCTAATGCAGTCTAGAAAGTGGCATTAAATCACTTTCAGTTTCCATCCTCAGTTATTGCACATTACTGTCCCGGTTTCAAATCCTGGTCAGCTTTAATGTTTTTTGGGGTAATGACAAGCTATAAGCAACGTTATTAGCAATGCTAATCTTGACGACCTGTCAGGAAGAAGAGTTGCTCTATGATTTGTGAATCACCACTAACCACAGATCATTTCCACCCCTCCACTGTTTGCCACAACTCAGAAACTGGTGCTAAGAAATTATATTTACACTATAAATAAATAAACCAATTCATCTGTATGGGTTTTAAATATGTGTCAGAGTCACAGAACCCAACAGCAATCAGCCCTTGAGCCCACCCAGTCTGTATGAACTAATATTTAGTCTAGTCCTATTAACCTGTCCCTGGACCATAGCCTTCCATACCCCTCTCATCCATGTACTTATCCAAATTGCTCTAAAATGCTGAAATCAAACTCTCATTCCATTTCTGTTGGCTGCTCATTCCAGAACTTTCAGCGCTCTGGACTCCCTCCTCCCGCTCCCCTTAAGCATTTCACCTTGCAACCTGAACCCAGCTCTAGTCTCACCCAGCCTAGGTAGAGAAAGCCTGCTTGCAGTTATCCTACCTACACCCCACATCATTTTGTATAGCTCTAACAAATCTCCCCACATTCCCCACCCTATCAAATCTCCCCTCATTCTCCTACACTCTAGGGAATAAAGTCCTAACCTATTCAACCTTACCCCATAACTTAGGTCCTCAAGTCTCGGCAAGATCCTTGTAAATTTTCTCCGCACTCTTTCAATCAGGGCAGGAATGTAGAAAAACAAAATTCAGTTTCTCACATTAGGCACATGATTTAAAAGTTTCCTCGCCGTATAAAATGCACCAAATCAATCCACAATTATTTGCAATAAGAATGAATTCGATTTTCGTTATGTCCGTCGTGTAGTCCATGCTTTATATTCAATACAATACTTTTAAAGCTGTTGGGATATATAACCATATAACAATCACAGCACGGAAACAGGCCATCTCGGCCCTCCTAGTCCGTGCCGAACTCTTAATCTCACCTAGTCCCACCTACCCGCACTCAGCCCATAACCCTCCACTCCTTTCCTGTCCATATACCTATCCAATTTTACCTTAAATGACACAACTGAACTGGCCTCTACTACTTCTACAGGAATGTACAGGAACTACTTCTACTTCTATAGGAATGTAAAATATGCCGAATCAACAAAATATTTGATAGCATTGTGGTTTCAATTAAACACATTTTCAACCTGTTTCACAGAATGGACAAAAGCCTGCAAGATACACAATAGATGACTTGTCTGACCACAGCAGAGATTTAACAGTACATTCACCAATCACTGCTGCTCGACATCAGTCTTATCAGAAGAGGTTTTCATTTGTTACTTGCTCCTTCAGAAGTTTACAGAAATTTAATAGACTGAAAGTTTACGGGTAATTTCTCAATGAACTACATATACTTCACTTTATTACACACACACACACACACACACACACACACAAATACGTTTAGGACTCTATTTGGAGTTCAGTCCAATAGAGAAGTAACTTGTCAGATGCCCCAGTAATCACACATGAAAGAATGAGTATGAGAAAAAAAATCAGAAGTACTCACCTTTCACAAGCTTCCAATCTGACAGCGTTGACACCTGGTTCAGCCTGGATGTGTGGCTTTGACCATTGTTAAATTTATCAACCATTCTATGAAAGATGGTTGTCCTGGACTGCAGGGGTTAATTTTGTCCCCAGCAACCATGGAAGGCTGTGCCATTTGTGATCAAGAGGGTGCTAAATTAGCAAAGCAACATTGGAGTATGTAGAAAATACGAGATTGTATCTTCATATTGCAGGAGCAAGTACAGGTAGCTTACTGTTAGAATTTCGGGTCTAATATCATGGTTTCTTTCCACAGTAAGGATTTGAACATTTGCAAAAGCAGCTTTACAATGATTCTGCCTAGTATGAAGAATGGCAAATTAATATACACAAGAATCATAATTGTACAAAGAAGTGAAAATTTGCAGATGCTGTAAATCCAAGCAACATACACAAATGCTTGAGGAACTCAGCAGGCCAGGCAGCACCTATGGAAAGGAATAAACAGTCAACGTTTCAGGCAAAAACCCTTCATCAGGAGTGGAAAAAAAAGATGAGAAGTTAGAGCAAGAAGGCTAGGGGAGTAGTACAAGGTGGTAGGTGATAGATGAAACCGGCAGAAGGGGAGGGGTGAAGTAAAGAGCTGGTGATTCAAGGACCAACTGGGAAATTAGGAAGGGAAAGTGAGAAATACAGTGGGTTCCGGTTAATTTGGCCTTCAGGGCAGTCATTTATTTGAGACAATGCTTAGAGAACAAAAACTAAACAAGAAAATAACCAGGATTCCTTTTGTTCCCTTGGGATATTATGCCGCTTAATTGGGGAGGAAGACTGTTGCTGAAGTGTTTCTAACTAGCATCAGTCATGTGTGCTTACATATATGCAATGGTTAGAGCAATCAGTTTTTCCAATAGTGTCAGTTGCATGTGTTTGTGTTCAATAAGCAGTGATTTTTGTCACTGATAATTGGCGAGAAATAAGCAGTAAGACAATTCAACGTTGTTTTACACAATGCAGTTTCAAGCACTTAGGTTTGCCAGGAGTGAAAATGAAGGCTTGAAGGATGCAATCGTCTAAATCAGGAGTTCCCAAACTTTCTTGTGCCGTGGACCCCATGTTGGGGTCTTAAGCCTTGTACGAAGGCAATCTGCACTAGGTATCTGTGCTGATTTTGTTCATTAGAATCAATTGAATGAACATGGCAGATGAAGTCCTCTGTTGAAACTAATACAGTTTTACAGTACTGTCAGGTAGTGACAGTGTTTTAATTTGCTCTACATTTCATTTCAATACATAAATTGTTACTCAGTTAAACAGTAGTTTGTCTTTTGTATACCTTTTAACTATTTCCATTAATCTTCAGCTAATTGGGATAGATGCTTAATTGGGCAAAAATATACTGGCCCTGATGCATCTCAATTAATTGGAATCCACTGTATTTTCAGATGACTATTGTATTTGATTCCAGTGAAGAAACTATAAATGCACAATATTTTTCTTTCTTTTGGTAACCAAAGATGCTGAAGGGATCTAGGAAGGCAGGTCCAATCACATTTACAGCTGCAGAAACCACTGATAGCTCAATAGCAACACTATGGCTCAGTTTTGGTCATTTAGCTTTTGCCAAGCTAAAATGTGATTATTCATGCAATACTTCAATACCGCACTAAGTGAAAGCTACTTTGGATTGAGCAGAAGTTGATGGCAAGGCTTGCAGTTTAATGTAAACCAGGCCACAATCATTTGCAACAAGAACAACATCCAAACGAGAGAAAATCTGCAGATGCTGGAAATCCAGAGCAACAACACAAAATGCTGGAGGAACTCAGCAGGCCAGGCAGCATCTATAGAAAAGAGTACAGTGGATATTTCATGACAAGACCCTCTGTCAGGACTGGAAAAAAAAAGATGAGTAAGAATGGGGGAGGGGAGGAAGAAATACCAGGTAGTAGGTGATAAGTGAATCGGGGGGGGGGGGGGGTGCAGACAAGAGAAGTAGAGGGCTGGGAAGTTGATTGGTGAAAGAGATACAGAGCTGGAGAAGGGGGAATCTGAAAGGAGAGGACAGAAGCACATGGAAGAAAGGAAAGGGGGGAGGTGCACCAGACAAAAGTAATGGGACAGAAAAGGTGATAGGGAGAGAGAGGGGGAAATGGGAATGGAGAATCGTGGAGAAGGGTGCCATTACTGGAAGTTCTAGAAATCAATGTTCATGCCATCAGGTTGGAGGCTACTCAGATGGAATACAAGGTGTTGCTCCTCCAACCTCAGTAGAGGTGGCCCTGGACTTGCATGTCGGAATGGGAATGGGAAGTGGAATTAAAATGGATGACCACTGGGAGATCCTGCTTTTTCCTTGCGGACAGAATGTAGGTGCTCAGCAAACTGGTCTCCCAATCTACGTTGAGTCTCACTGACATACAGGAAGCCACACCAGGAGCACTAGATATGGTAGATGACCCCTACATAGATGAGAGTGTCACCTCACCTGGAAGGACTGTTTGGGGCCTTGAATGGTAGTCAGGGAGGTGGTGCAGGGGCAAGTGTGACACTTGTTCCACTGCAAGGATAAGTGCCAGGAGGGAGATGGGTGGGGAGTTACAAATGGACAAGAGAAGTTGCGTAGGGAGGTATCCTGAGGAAAGCAGAAAGTGGGAGGGGTGGGAGGGAAAGATGTGCTTGGTGGTGGGATCCCATTGGAGATGGTGGAAATTACAGAGAATTATGTGCTAGACACAAAAGCTGGTGGAGTGGTTGGTGAGGACAAGAGGAACCCTATCCCTAGTGGGGTGGCAGAAGGATGGGTGGAATGTAGACGTGCATGAAATGGAAGCAAATGGGTTGAGGGCAGCATTGATGGTGGAGGAAGGGAAGCCCCTTTCTTTGAAGAAGGAGGACATCTCCTTCATTCTGGAATGAACGACTTCCAGTTTCATTGAAGAGCCCATAATTTATAGAAACATAGAAAACCTAGAGCAAGCCTAGCCTCCCCTAGCCTTCTAACCTAGAGCCCTTCAGCCCACAATGCTGTGCCAAACATGTACTTACTTGAGAAATTACCTAGGGTTACCCATAGCCCTCTATTTTTCTAAGCTCCATGTCCCTGTCCAGGAGTCTCTTAAAAGACTTTATCATTTCTGCCTCCACCATCGTCGCTGGCAGCCCATTCCACGCACTCACCACACTCTGAGTAAAAAAAAACTTACCCCTGACATCTCCTCTGTACCTACTTCCAAGCACCTTAAAACTGTACCCTCTCGTGATAGCCATTTCACCTCTGGGAAAAAGCCTTCAACTATCTACATGATAAATGCATCTCATCATCTTGTACACCTCTATCAGGTCACCTCTCATCCTCTGCTGTTCCAAGGAGGAAAGGCCAAGTTCATTCAACCTATTCTCATAAGGCATGCTCCTCAATCCAGGCAACATCCTTGTAAATCTCCTCTGCACCCTTTCTGTGGTTTCCACATCCTTCCTATAGTGAGGCGACCAGAACTGAGCACAGTACTCCAAGTGGGGTCTGAGCAGATTATTATATAGCTGCAATATTACATCTTGACTCCTAAACTCAATCCTACTGTTGATGGAGGCCAATGCACCACTTGCTTTCTTAACCACAGAGCCAACCTGCATAGCAGCTGCTTTGAGTGTCCTATGGATTTGGACCCCAAGATCCCTCTGATCCTCCATACTGCCAAGAGTCTTACCATTAATACTATATTCTGACATCATATATGACCTACCAAAATGAACCACCTCACACTTATCTGGGTTGAACTCCATCTGCCACTTCTCAGCCAAGTTTTGCATCCTATCAATGTCCCACTGTAACCTCTGACAGCCCTCCACTCTATCCACCACACCCCCAACCTTTGTGTCTTTAGCAAATTTACTAACCCATCCCTCCACTTCCTTATCCAGGTCATTTATAAAAGTCTTGAAGAGTAGGGGCCCCAGAACAGATCCCTGAGGCACACCACTGGTCACCGACCTCTGTGCAGAATATGACCCGTCTACAACCACTCTTTGCCTTCTGTGGGCAAGCCAGTTCTGGACTCACAAAGCAAGGTCCTCCTGGATCCTATGCCTCCTTACTTTCTCAATAAGCCTTGCATATGGTACCTTATCAAATGCCTTGCTGAAATCCATATACACTACATCTACTGCTCTTCCTTCATCAATGTGTTTAGTCACATCCTCAAAAAAATCAATCAGGCTCGTAAAGCACAACCTGCCTTTGACAAAGCCATGCTGACTATTCCTAATCATATTATGCCTCTCCAAAAGTTCATAAATCCTGCCTCTCTGGATCTTCTCCATCAACTTACCAACCACTGAAGCAAGACTCACTGGTCTATAATTTCCTGGGCTATCTCTACTCCCTTTCTTGAATAATGGAACAATATTCGCAACCCTCCAATCCTTCCGTAGCCTCTCCCATCCCCATTGATGATGCAAAGATCATCGCCAGAGCCTCATCAATCTCCTCCCTCGCCTTCCACAGTAGCCTGGGTATATCTCGTCCAGTCCTGGTGACTTATCCAGCTTGATGCTTTCCAAAAGCTCCAGCACATCCTCTTTCTTAACGTCTATATCCTCAAGCTTTTCAGTCCACTGTAAGTCATCCCTACAATTGCCAAAATCCTTTTCCGTAGTGGATACTGAAGCAAAGTACTCATTAAGTACCTCTGCTATCTCTTCTGGTACCATACACACTTTGCCACTATCACACTTGATCAGTCCTATTCCCTCACACCTTACACTCCTGCTCTTCACATACTTGTAGAATGCCTTGGGGATTTCCTTAATCCTGCCCACCATATTTATATTCAATTCAATTTATATTCAGTATAACACTTTTAAAGCTGTTGGGATGTGGTAAACGCAAGATATGCAGTGGCATAGAGTACAGCGCAAACCCAATCTTCAAAACGGATGAGTTCAAGTAAACACATGCCAAGTGTAGAAAGAACCACAGATTGAAATACCTTCTTTTTGATGGGATGTGGAAATAGCCTTTCAATTTTCTACCAAAGTAAAATTCTATGACATCAAGGTAGGGCTGTCTTCTCAGTAGTCTGGCCAATATGAATCCCACAACACAATAAGTGCCACTGACTTTATGCACAGATTGACTATGATAAATCCTTGCAATACAAAGTAGCACACCAAGTTTAACAGTAACCTTTCAGTAAGTGCTTCATCAGCCTGAAAAGAACAATGTTTCCATCTTGCTACTTTTATGTGCTTATGTTCATTATGATTAGGTACTCCCCCAAGCTAAAACATGTGAAGCAAGTGTTTTTGCTGTGTTCAGATTTGTGAAATCTATTCTGCTAGTTAACAGCCTTTTAGCAGAATTTGTTTAAGGAGGGCAAGGATGGGAATGAGAGTGCACCGGGACAAGCGACAGTCCTGGAAAGATGTCAGACAAGGCAACAAAGTCATAGAAAAGTACAGCACAAAAACAGGCCCTTTGGCCCATCTAGTCTGTGCCAAATCATCTAAACTGCCTGCTGCTATTGAGCTGCTCTGGGTCCATAGCCCTCCATACCCCTACCTATCCAAACTTCTCTTAAACGATGAAATTGAGCTTGCATCCATCACCACCATTGGCAGCTCGTTCCATAATCTCACCGCCCTCTAAGTGAAGTGTTCTCTCTGGTTCCCTTAAACCTCTCACTTCTCACCCTTAACCCATGATCTCTGGTTGTAGTCCCACCCAACCTCAGTGGAAAAATCTTACTTGCATTTACCCTATCTATACCCCTCACAATTTTGTAAGGGAGTCAGAGAATCTATCAAGAACACAGTGATCATAAACACAAGAGATTCCACAGTCACTGAAAATAGAGGAACACAGAAAATGCTGGAGGAACTCAGCAAGTCAGGCAGCATCTATGGATGGAATTAAACATTTGACATTTCAGATCAAGACCCTTCAAAGGATAGGATTCCCATCTATCGATTCCCTTCCATAGCTGCTGCCAGACTTGCTGAGTTCCTCCATCATTTTGTGCGTTTGTTCTTCATGGTCACACAGAATGCAGTGTTCCTTAATGACCACTGGTTATACCTAATTTTTTGCACACTGTAGGATACCTAGCATTAGAAATAAAGATAGTAATGTCAGAGCTGGAGAAACAGTTATGAGGAGAGGCAGGAATGGTTTTCTCTGAAACAGAGGAAAACTGATTGAAGATTTAATTGAAGCTTATAACATTTTTAGATCTACAATTTTGAGCGAAGAACAAAAAAAAAATAACTTCTTAACAGAGGGATGAGTAACAAGTTGAAATTATGTCCAGGAGAATAAGAAAATTCAGAAATGATTTCAATGAGTAAGTCAGGATATGGAATTCACTGCCTGAACAAGTGGTGGTGCTGGAAATGATCAGCAGCATTTAGAAATGCATGAAAGCCATAACCGGCGAGGCTGTCAATTGAGAGTAGGAAGTATAATTAACTAACTGAGCAAGGACATGGATCCATCGCATTCCGTCTGCACTGCAAAGGTCCAGAATGGTGGATACAGTCTCACTGGCTCTGAACTCAGACTTTCAGCACCTAACAACAGCAAAACATATGTTACACTGCTGCTTATCGATTACAACTTGGTGTTTAACGTCAATATTAATTAAAAGGCTTCAAAGCCTGTGCCTCTGTATACCCCTCTGCAACTGGATTCTCGGCGCCGTCATCAGGAGACCAGGGTCGGTGCAGATCCGTAACAGCACCTTGAACTCGCTAACATTCAACGCAGAGGAACATCAAGAACATGTGCTGAGCCCGCTGCTCTCCCGAGGCATGGAGGAGTGAGATAGGTTGTTGAATGATGTTGCAAGAACAACATTGCGCTCAAAAAAAAATCAGCAAGACCAAGGAATTGATAGTGGACTTACTTCATGAAGGGCAAGTCGGGAGAACAGGCGTCAGTTCTCATTTGAAGGCTCAGCACTGCAAGGGGGAGCAGCTTCAAGATCCGGGGCAACAACCTCTCAGAAGATCTATCCGGGACTCAATGCTTCGATGCAATCGCAATGGTGGCATGTCGGCTGCTGTGCTTCATTAGGAGCTTGAGGAGGTTTGGTGCGTCATCACAGAGCGCTACAAAATTTCTATCAGTGTAAAACAGAGAGCATTCTGTCTGGTTGCATCCCAGCCTGGTACGGAGGGTCCCGTGGACAGGATCATAAGAAGCTGCTTTGCGTTGTAGAGCCAGCCAGCTCTATCATGGATCTGAACTGTACTGACATACGCCTGTAATTTCAACTTCCTTTTGTTGCCATTTGTGCAATTTTTTTTGCGCCCGATGGAGAAGGGGAGCATGATGCTCTTCTTTGTTTCATGACCGCCTGGGGAAGATGAGTTTCGGGGTTGTAATGCTGCATACATCCTTCGACAATAAATAGACTTTCAATCTTGAATCTCCACACCAGTGAGGACCATTAAAGTGGTGGTGCTGTCACTAACGGCTCTCACCATCTGAGACACCCTCGTCTCATGGCTACCATTGGGGGAAGGAGGCACGAGAGCCTGAAGACCAACATTCGGCAATTTAGAAACAATTTCTGCCCCCAAGCTCTCCACCCCAACTCCTCCAGCATCATTTTTCTGACACTCCATGAACCATGACCAACACATTATTCCTTTTATTCATTATCCATTTTTATTGCGCTATTTATTTTTGTAATTTATAGCATTTCCTCTGTCTCTGCACTGTACTACTGCTGCAAAGCAATTTCATCTCACAAGTCAGTGATAATAAACCTAATACAATAGGCTGAACAGTTACTGCCTCTATGATTTTAGTAAGGCAGACACATTAAATAGATGACGAGATGTGCAAATTGTAAGTGATCACTTTGGAAGGAGTGAAACACAATTGTATACTCCATAAGAAAAAGTTGTCACTGGGAGCAGGAGTACAAGAACAAATAACAACTGTTATTTAAGTGTTAACTAGCTTCAGTCTGGGACATTTGCCTTTGGTGTGACATCGTTAAATCCATGTAAATTTTGATTTATTGTCAATTTCCCAGTTTGGATTGAAAACAAAGGAGCGAAAACTCATTATCACTTGCACTATTGATTCAGTGACAACTCAGATGTGCTGCCCAGAATGTCACACTTGGCTTGAAGCAGCAATTTATGATCGTGCATTCTCCTTTGGCTACATTTTTCTCAAGGGAAGGCAGGCAAATATTTTCTGATCTTGCATCACTTTCTTCTTAGTTGGGGTCTCACTGACAACTTGTAGCTTGACGTCTCCGTGTCACTTGATGATTGGCATCATTCTGCAATTAGCTTTGCATAAATAGCAGCTCATCAACACCACAGTTTTATAAAAAATGATGCATTTGCACATGAATTATTGATCCAACTTTCTTCACTTCATTTGATGTAATTCATGTTTCTCCAATTCCAATTAATGTTGATTTTAAACACAGAGCAGTACAGCACAGGACAGAATCTTTAGCTCATGATGTTGTGTTGACCTTTTAAACCCACCTTTTAGCCTGAAGGATCAGTCTAATCCTTCCCTCCCACGTAGCCTTCCGTTGTTTTTTCATCATGTAACCTAAAGGGACAGTACAGACCCTTCAGCCCAGAATGTTGTGCAAACCTTTTATTTATTTATTGATTTATTGAGATACCATGTTGGATAGTCCCTTCTGGCCCTTTGAGTCTTGCCACCCAGCAATCTTCTGATTTAACCCTGGCCTAATCATAGGACAGTTTACAATGACCAGTTAACCTATTAACTGGTATGTCTTTGACTGTGGGAGGAAACCCAAGCACACAGAGGAAACCCATTTGGTGGCAGGGAGAACGTACAAACTCCTTGCAGGCAGCACTAAGATCAATCTAACTCATCCCTCCTCTATAACCCTCCATTTTTCTACCATCCATTTTCTACCTACCTAAGAGCTTCTTAAATACCCCTAATAGATCTGCCTCTACCACCACCCCCGGCAGAGCATTCCACACACTCACCACACTGTGTAAAGAGCTTACCTCTGACCTCTCCCCTATCCTCCAATCTCCTCAAAATGATTCCCTCTTCTATTCATGACCGAAATCCCAATGAAGGAAATATTCAAAGTCAACATTCCTTGGTCTACGTTTGGTAAAGTTACACTCAGCATGAAGGATGGGATGGCAATGAAGGATGTGGTATCAAACAGAAGGAAACTGGTTTATTTATCAGTGTTGTGAATGAGAAACAGTACAGCACAGCATGGGAACAGGCCCTTAACCCATTGACAAAGGGTAAATTAAACTAATCCCCATCTGCCTCATGGCCCATACATTTCTTCTTTGTGTCTTCATGCATCTTTTTAAATGTTCTTTTAAACTACGTTAGCATATCTGCCTCCATCACCCTTTCTGGCAGGTACCTGGCACTCTGTGGGGGCAAAAAAAAAGACTTGCTTCAAAACTCCCGAAGTCATTGCTGTGCAAGTTATTAGAGGGGATTCTGAGAGATAGGATCTATCAACATTTGGAAAGACCAGGACAGAGAGTGAGTCAGCTTGGCTTTGTGCATGGGAAATAGTGACCCAAAGTTGGAGTCTTTTTGAAGAACTGACCCAAGATGATAGACAAAGGAGGATGGTAGACAGCCTATGTTTAGCAAGGCTTTTGCGAAGGTACTGCAGAGTAGGCTGGTCCGGTTAGTTAGAGCACATGGAATCCAGAGCGAGCTAGCTAATGGATGCAAAATTGTTTTGATAGTAAGGACAGTGGGTAGAGCTAGAGGATTATTTCTCCAGAGAACACCAGCGGTGTGCTGCATTGAGTGTTGCTTGGTCCACTGTTGTCCGTCATTTATATTAATGTTTTGGATGAGAATGTAAATTCAGAAGGGGCCTTTTGGTTTAACAAATTCAGTTAAGTCCCTGAGAATGAGATTTCCACACTACAGGAAAGACATGATGTGGTAGAGAATGCAGAAGGGATTCACCTGGATGTTGTCTGGAATGGAACATGGTAATTATAAGGAGAGATTGGACTCTATTCTCACCAGAGCATAACAGGCTGAAGGGTGACCTTATGGAGAGTTACTAATTTATGAGATCCAGGAGCACAGGCAGTATAGAATTGTAGCTCTGTGAGAGGACCTTTTTTTTAAAAAAAAGTGATCTGACGGGCAAGTTTTTCCACATAGGAGGAGAATATCTCAAATGCGTGTCGGGGGAGTGTTAAATGTAGATACAATTACAGGATTAAAAAGCTGTTTAGACAGAAAAGGACTTGAATAGAAAAGACACAGAGAGATAAAGGCCTACAGTGGACAAATAAGATTAGCATGGATTGGCATCATGACTGCACGGATGAGTTGGGCCAAAGGGCCTCACTACTGTACTCTACAATTTTACGAAGCACCATGCAACGCACTCGTACAAAATTCAAGAGAAAACTGAGAGAAACTTCCCCATTCCTGATGAAGGGTCTCGGCCCAAAACGTTGGCTACTCTTTTCTCACGGATGTTGCCTGACCTGCTGAGTTCTTCCAGCGTTGTGTACGTATTCTCTGCACTACAGCATCTGCAGTTGTATTTTTGTGTTTTGAAACTGAGAAAATTGTGCTCTCATTTCAAATGTAACTGGAGCCATCGTCTATGCAGTGCTTTGAAGTAGCTTTGCATCTCAGAGTAATGGAAGCTGCTCACTGACTGAACGATTAAATGGCAATTACTCCAAGAGCTTGCAGATGCTTAGCTCAGGGTCTGCCATACCTCAGCTCAACCACTGGCACATAAAATAGATCAGCAGAGAGAGCTGGCCACCTTGATGACAAGGGGTACATCTAACCAAGTATCAAATCAAGAAGTTATCATAAAGCTGATAATGACAGGAAGGAGGGGAGTGCACCCCACCCACCCACATGGTTCGAATTAAAGGAAGCAGCCAATCGTTCCAGTCTCCCAGCAGTCTGCTGCTGCAGTTTCTCAATGCAGTATCCAGGCCTAATCACACCTGGTTGCACCAATGATCTGGCCCAACTACAGCTCAAATAAAGACAACAATCCCCATTCAAGACCTGGACTACACTCAGATTTTGAAAATATGCCACACAAAAGTTTGACAACGACCATCTTTGGCAAAAATTGAATCACCTATTCTGGTGATCATTTATATAAATTGGAACTAGAGTGCTTTCCAAATTCTACAAGGTACCCATTGCCATGTAAAGATTAGCTTTATTTGTCACTTATACAATGTGTTATTTGTGTCAATGATCTACACAGTGCAAGGTTCCAATATAAAAGACTCCAACTTCTAATACAGATAGGGAAGCCAGTTAGCAGAAATAGCTCTTTGGCTCCAAGATTATGATTTTGCCTCAGCTTCTCTTCTCTTCCCAATGGCTCTGCCTGACCAGCTATCTCCAACATACACCTTGGTCAACCTAGAAACATTCAATCCTTAGCAACTCTCTGTCCTATCACAGTTATTTCTGGTGTCCTATCCATCCCTACAACCACTTCTGCTGCAGCTTAAAAGTTAACATTTTTTTCCCACTTTTTCCACTAGTTCTTTGATTTGAAACATTAACTCATTTTATCTTTCCACTGATCCTGCCACACACACCGTTCAAGTGCTTGATAGCAATTTTCATTTTTAACCAGGCTGGAGGAAAGGTCATTTTAACTAAGTTTACATTCTCTAGACTGAACAATGAGAGGAAATTGCACTAGAATTAGAAACAGAATCCATACTAAAATATTGAGGATTCTTACATCTCAACACATTAGATCCAGGGAGGATGTTTCCCCTGAATGAGGAGTTTGAGCAAGAGGCCAGTCTCAGAACAAGTCTAATTTATTCAAACTTCTTGTTCTTTCCCTCACCCTTTTGAGAAGGCTGTGAACATTTGAAATTCTCCATAGCATTCTGGGGTGAAGGTTCTGTCATTCAAAACATCAAAAGGTTTTTGGATATTAAAGAGATTGGTCAAAAGTGCAGGGAAATGGTCTTGATTAAGTCAGAGCAGGCTCAAACTGCTGAATGATCTACCCTTGCTTCCTACATTATAGCAGATCTGTGGCAATATCCAAGTTATGCCACATGGAATTTGTCATCAGCAGCACAAGAAACCCTCTTTTTCTTCATAGCGAAAGATGTAAAGATACAGAAAAACAGGCTATAGATAATAGCAGGAAGAATAAAAATAACTGACAACTGGGTTGTGGCCCTGAACCAATTCTTTGATCTCTTGTTTTTTTGATTTATTGAACTACAAAATTAGACTTTCACTGCAGAACATAACTATTTCACCAAACTGACATTGACATTGTGGCAGAGAATTACTCTATTTTGTGAACTGGGCTTGTGTTAATATATTTCTTCTTTTCATTTCAGTCAATAGTCAAGAGATAAATCTTGTAAACAGCACCTATGTTAAAGACACTGCTCTTGTCAATGTGATTTATTTGCAGTTTCAATTGAAATATTCAGCTGGGTGCTTCAAATTCACACTCATTTCTACTCTCTGTATCGGGCAAAATAAATCCTGCCATGAAGTCTTACTTCGTGACAGATTTATTGTTTTAAAAGCTGTGCAATTCATCATTATTTTGTAACCCATGCTGATTTTAAAGACCTGCAGACAAAATTCACTTCAGCATGCTTTCTCAGAACAGCCAAGAACTATTTCTAAATGATCAAGGAAAATAGACAACATATTTGCTTCTTTTGAAAAAAAAGCATGAATTTGAGAAAGTTATCAGCATTTCGTTCTACACATTTTCCACAAAATGTTAACACGAATTTGAAGGCATCTCTTGAACAAAGAGAAAAGCAGCAAGTAATGAAAGAATGATTGCACACAGGATTAAAGCAACTATTAAAAACTTTAAGATGAGAAGTAAAAATCATTTAGTTAATTCATAAAATGAATGAAAGATGTAGTTGAATTCTAGTCCTATAGCAGTATTCAAGGGATTGCTTTCCTAATGCTTGGCCAACAGCATTCTTTTCGACATTTTAAGCTGTTTATTAGACATTGCTATAATTGGTTGCCAGATTTCTTTATAAAGAGACAGGTTTGACCAATGTCCCCTCTAATTTGTAATGGCCAGTGTGAGCAAAAATCTTGTGCTGTGCAATTTATTGCCCAGCGACAACAACATGTGTGAACTTGAATAGTTTATTTAATAAAAACAGTTCCAATCAGCCAGTTCTAAAATCTGCAGACAAATCATCACAAACTCCAAGTTGTCCACACCGTCCGCATCAGAAACCGGAAAAGGAAACACGATTGATCCTGAAATATACTGAGGGTGACAACCTTTTGTGCGCAGTTTAAATTCCTTTGTGCACTGGTAGCAGAAGGTGTGAGGGAACACTGGCACTGAGCCTGAGGTGATGATTCCTCTTTGTCTCTCCACTGACGCCTTCAGACCTGCCAAGCATTTCTATCGCCTTCTTACTTTTCAAAAAAAAGTTACGAACAAATTTTAAAAATTGGAATTATCAGTGACTACAGATGAGAAAACAGTGCAACTCAAATTTGAAAATCCATTATTCCCTTGTGGGCAATGGTAGCACGCTGCTTATATACAATTTAAAAATCTGCTAGATTACATTTTGGAACTCCTTCCTAACCACATAAATGACTGCATTTTGATCATTTGCCCAATCGGGGGGGGGGGGGGAAACCATAAGGGTTTCCTGTCACTACCAACAGGTGGAAGACTAGGCCCAATCTGTGTACTGGCAGCGAGAAGGGGGGAGGGCAAAATGGAAAATAAGACCAGAAGACATAGGAGCAGAATTAGGCCATTTGGCCCATCATATCTGAACCACCATTCAATCATGGCTGATCCTTTTTCTCCTCCTCAGCCCCACTCCCAGGCCTTTACTCAGAACCTTTGTTGCCATGTCCAATCAAGAACCTATCAATCTCTGCCTTAAATACACCCAACAACCTGGCCTCCACAGCAGCCTGTGGTAACAAATTCTTCAAGCTCACCACTGTCAGGCTAAAGAAATTTCTCTGCATCTCTGTTTTAAATGGGCAGCCCTATATCCTGAGGCTGTGCCCTCTTGTACTAGACTCACCAACCATGGGGAACATCCTTTCCATATCTTCTGTCAAGGCCTTTCAACATTCAAAAGGTTTCAATGAGATCCCCCCTCATCCTTCTAAATTCCAGCAAATACAGACCTGGAGCTGTCAAACGTTCCACATATAATAACTCTTTCATTCCTGGAATCATTGTTGTGAACTTCCTCTGGATCCTCTCAAACGCCAGCACATCTTTTCTAAGATGAGAGGCCCAAAACTGTTCACAATACTCAAGGTGAGGCCTCACCAGTGCCTTATGAAGCCTCAACATCACATCCCTGCTCTTGTATTCAAGACCTCTTGAAATGAATGCTAACATTGCATTTGTCTTCCTCACCACAGACTCAACCTGCATGAGGATCCCCAAGTCCCTTTGCATCTCAGATTTTTGGATTTTCTCTTCATTTAGAAAATAGGCTGCACATTTATTTCTACCACCAAAGTGCATGACCATGCATTTTCCAACACTGTATTTCATTTACCACTTTCTTGCCCAATCTCCTAAACCAGGGGTGGCTAAACCACGGCTCATGAGTCACATGCTGCTTTTTGGCATTCAATGTGCGGCTCATGGAAATATGCTGGTTAACCTCCTTTTTACCACGTGCTGCCATTAAGTAGAAATGAATGGGAAAGCATTTTGGTGATAAATAGAACCACGGGAAACCCCTTGAGACTTAATTCCATCACTCAAGAGTTAGTGAGAATCGCTACGTGGCGCTGAAGACAGAGGCGCGAGTTTCAAAATACATGACGCAGAGCTACGTCTTTGGGCACTCAAAGTGTTAGTGAGTCTAGGCCCGACCTCACTCACGTCACGTACATTAATGCAGTGTAACACAGGATGCTGAATTGTGCAGACCTAGCTGGCACACTGCGGATACAAGTTTTGTCTGTGAAAATTTTGTGAAGGAAGATGGCGTCATCAAATTGTAAGAAACGAAAATATTTTAAGACATTTTAAGCCACAGTGACAGGAAGATTTTGCATTCACTGTTAAAGGAGGTAAACCTTTGTGTCTTATCTGCAATGTGTCACTCAATCATTACAAAGCCAGTAATTTGAAACGCCACTATGAAACAAATCACAAAAACTATTTGGTTGATTATCCACGTAAATTCGAATTATGGAAAAACAAATTAACTGTGTTAAAATCATCTCTAAATAGCCAGCAGACACTGTCGACAACGTTCAGTAAGGAAGCTGATACAACGACTGAAGCTACTTTTGTTATGTCATGGAATATTGCTCGTGCTAAACGCCCATATTCTGATGGCGAATTTGTTGAGAAGAATATAGCTGAAGTTGCTGCAGTGTTAGATCCAAATAACACAAAACTTCAGCGACTAATAGCACAAACACCAGTTTCACACCACAGTACAGAGAGGCCCATCTCCCAGATCAGTGCTGATGTTGCAGGCAAAATGATGTAAAGAATTCCCTTGCATTCAGCTTTACTCGATGAATCTACAGACAAACAAGACAACCCACAACTGGTGGTATTTATTTGCTTTGTTTTCTCTGACGTAACTGTGAAAGAAGAGATGTTGGACTTGGTAGCATTAAAAAAAAACAACTCGTCGTGTTGACATTAAAAATGCACTTGACAGAACCTGACAAATGCTGATGTTCCACTGAATAAACTCTTCAGATGGAGCATCTGCAATGGTGGGGAAAAATGCAGGATTAATTGCACTTATGAAAAGTGATCCCAGCCTTCCAGAGTTTCTCCCTGTTCATTGCATTATTCATCATGAACACCTGGCAGACAGATACTTCAACTATGAAGATGTTATGAAATCTGTCCTTGAAATTGTCAATTTCATTCGCTTAAATGGGAAGACCCACTGCCCGTTCAAAAATTTTATTGAAGAACTGGAGCTTGAAGATAAACCCAGTGATGTCTCTTTCTACTGAACTGTGAGGTGGCTGTCAACCGGCAATGTCTTGAGTAGCTTTGTAGATCTGTTGGAGCCTATTATTACTTTTCTTAAAGAAAAGATCCTATCCTTGACTGGAAAATGATGAATGGATGCAAGATCTGATGTTCCTTACTGATATTACTGAATCATCTAAAATCTCTCAACTTGGCACTCCAGGAGAAGAATAAGATTGTTTCTGATCTTACTCAAACAATTTCAGCTTTCAGAATAAAATAAGAATTTTTCTAAGAGACATATTGTTAAGAAACTTCCTTCACTTTCCCAATCTCAGGAGAAGAATAATGCATTCCCTGATATTGAAATAAAAGACCAGAAACTGGAAGAATACAAAGATAAATTACAAGGACTGCTTGATAATTTCCTAGCTAGGTTGGATGACTTGCAGAAGTTGAAGCCCTGCTTCGCCTTTCTTGTAAATCCATTCATAGTTGATGTGGTCACTGATAGTTGTCCAATTCTCGAACCTCTGGTTACAGAATTGTGGTGAACTACATATACCTGTCTGGACACCCCCCCCCCCCCACTGACTGCTCCTGTGGCTCCTCCCACTGACTGTAGCTCCTCCCACAGACCCCGGTATAAAGGCGATTGGAGCCTGGGCCCTGCCCTCAGTCTCCAGGATGTAGTGTGGTGGTCAATTGCTGCTTGTTCTTTCTTCCAGCCAATAAAAGCCTATATCTCGCCTCACGTCTCGAAGAGTTATTGATGGTGCATCAAGGATCATCTGCTGTGGAAATGGAACTAATGGAATTACAGAAGGACCTGTGTCTAAAGATGATCCATAAATCCCAGTCTACAAGTGAGTTCTGGAAACAAGTTTCAGAAATAAAATATCTTGAACTGAAGAAAACTAGTGTGCGACTCATCTCAATTTTCAGCACAACATACTGCTGTGAATCACTGTACACTGTATTGAAGTTTGTCAAGTCGAAGCATTGTGCAATTCTTACAAATCAACACCTGATGGAACTAATTCGTATAGCCTTGACAACTTATCAGCTGGATTTTCAAGAGCTCACAGCCAAGATGGAGACCCACAAGACCTCTACTGGCAGTAAATAGCGGCTTTAATAGCCTGATAATTGTAGCACGTCTGTTTATGTCATAAAAATTTGATAAGACTGTAATTTTGTAAGGTGGTACCTGATTAAAATATCCCTAATTTTATTGGTTTGCTTTTTTTTAAAAAAACATATTTTCCTCCATATTTTGAACAGATATTTACTTAGACAAATAAATAGCATTAAAAATTTCTCAGTTTTTTTTCCCTTTTATTTTTATTTTTGGCAGTCTAATCTTTTGTTACTGAAATGCAAATTTGCATATTTTTCTTTGATGTTCCCATAGTTCATTACCGTATTAAATATGCTCAATATAGTTAAAACAATCAGTCAAGATTTTGAAAACATTTGGTATATATGTACATTATGATTACTGAAACTAATACAAATTAATAGTTTAAAAACTACATGCATGAATAAATATTATTGCATACATGTATTTCTTAACATTTATATAAAATTTTTGTAACAAAATGTGTATGTGACAATAAAAACGTGTGTAAATTTTGTTCATGTCTTGCAGCTCTCAAACATCTGAAGTTAATCATATGTGGCTCTTACATTGTTTGGCCACCCCTGTCCTAAACTGTCTAAGTTCTTCCGCAGCCTACCCGTTTCCTCAACACTACCTGCCCCTCCAACAATCTTTGTATCATCTGCAAACTTGGCAACATCTATTCCATCATCTAAATCTTTGATACACAGCTTAAAAAGTGGTCCCAAAACTGACCCCTTGTAGAACACCATGAGCCACTGGTAGCTAACCAGAAAAGGATCCTTTTATTCCCATTCCCTGCCTCCTACCAATCAGCCAATGCTCTAACCATGCTAGTGACTTTCCTGTAATACAATGAACACTTAACTTGGTAAGCAGCCTCATGAGTGGCACCTTGTCAAAGGCCATCTGAAAATCCAAATATACAACATCCACTACATTCCCTTTATCTGCCCAATTTGAAATCTCCTCAAAGAATTCCAACAGGTTCAACAGGCAAGATTTTCCCTTAAGGAAACAATGTTGATTTTGTCTTACCTTGCCCTGTGTCACCAAGTACTCCATAACCTCATCCTTCACAATTGACTCCAACATCTTCCCGAGCACTCAGGTCAGGCTAACTGTTCTATAATATCCTTTCTGCTTCAAGAGTGGAGTGACATTTGCAATTTCCTAGTCCTCTGGCACCATGTCAGAGTCCAACGATTTTTAGAAACATAGAACACCTACAGCACAAACCAGGCCCTTTGGCCCACAAAGCTGTGCCCGCATATATCCTTACCTTAGATATTACCTAGTGTTACCCACAGCCCTCTAGTTTTCTGAGCCCCAGGTACCTGTCCAAAAGTCTTTTAAAAGACCCTATCACATCCGCCTCCACCACTGTTGCCAGCAGCCCATTCCACGCACCCCCACTCTCTGCGTAAAAAACTTACCCCTGAGATCTCCTCCGTACCTACTTCTAAGCACCTTAAAACTGTGCCCTCTTGTACTAGCTATTTCAGCCCTGGGAAAAAGCCTCTGACTATCCACAAGATCAATGCCTCTCATCATCATATACACCTCTATCAGGTCACCCCTCATTGTCCGTCACTCCAAGGAAAAAAGGCCTTTGAAAGATCATTACTAATGCTTCCACATTCTTTACCACTACCTCTTTCAGAATGCTAGGGTGCAGTTCATCTGATCTGGGCGACTTATGTACCTTTAGGTCTTTCAGCTATAAGCACCTCATCCCTTGTAATATTAACTGCACACTTCTTTTCCCTCACACCCTTCACCATCTGGCACACTGCTAGTGTCTTCCACAATGAAGGTTGATGCAAAATACTCATTTAGTTCATCTGCCATCTCCTTGGCCCCCGTTATTATTTCTCCGGCCTCATTTTCCAGTGGTCCTATGTCCACTCTCACCTCTTGTTTTTTTTTCCCAAAACATACTTGAAAAAGCTTTTACAATGCACTTTGATATTTTTTGCTAGCTTGCTTTCATATTTCATCTTTTCCCTCCTAATGATTCTTTTAGTTGCTTTCTTTAGGTTTATAAAAGCTTCCCAATCCTCTGCCTCACCGCTAATTTTTGCTTTGTTATATGCCCTCTCTTTTACATCAGCTTTGTCAGCCATGGCCGTACTATCTTGCCATTTGAGTATTTCTTCATTTTTGGAATACATCTATTCTGCACCTTCCTAATTTTTCCCAGAAACTCACCCCATTGCTGCTCTGCTGTCATCCCTGTCAGCATCTCCTTCCTATTTACTTAGGCTAACTTCTCTTTCATACCACTGTAATTTCATTTACTCCACTAAAATAATGCTACATCAGACTTTACTTTCCCCTTAATAAATTTCAAGTTGAACTCAATCATATTGTGATCACTGCATCCTAAGGGTTCTCGTACTTAAATTCCCTAATCAACTCCGGTTCATTACATGACACCCAATACCTGATCCCCTATTTAGGAACAGATAACTGTTGAGAGCCCAGTAAACTACAATCAAGGGAACAGAAACATATTAATGATACTGGTTCGAAATGAGAAATGAACATAATAGGAAGCTCAAGGATTTTGATGAGCAACATTACAGATTTCTGGATCATTGAATTCTATAATTTCAAATGAAAAATGTTTCCTGCCTTTGCCATACACACCTCAAACATCTGTTCACTTCAAGCAAATTAACCTATTAACAGCTCCTCCAGACTTAACATTACTTCATTTATTATCAAAGTACATATACGTCACTATATAGAATCCTGAGGTTCATTTTCTTGCAGGCATATTGATACACCATCAATAACTCTTGGAGATGTGAGGCCAGATATAGGCTTTTATTGGCTGGAAGAAAGAACAAGCAGCAATTGACCACCACACTACATCCTGGAGACTGAGGAAGGGTGGTGTCCCCAATCGCCTTTATACCGGGGTCCGTGGGAGGAGCCACAGGAGCAGTCAGCTGGGGGGGGGGGGCGCGTGTCTAGACAGGTATATGTAGTTCACCACACATACACAGTATATCCCAGAAACATTATAGAATCAATGAAAGTGCTTTTGGGAGGACAAAACCAGCGTGAAAAAGAGTTCAAGTACAATTTAAAAGCAAAAAAATATTGAGAACATCAGATGAAGAGTCCTTGAAAGTGAGCTCTTCGGTTGTGTCAACAGTTCAGTGATGGAGCAAGAGAAGTTGAGTGAAGTTATCCCCACTCGTCCAAGAGCCTGATGGCTGAGGGGTAATAACTGTTCCTGAATCTGGGGATGTTTGTCCTGAGGCTCCTGTACCTTCTTCCAAATGGCAGCAGTGAGAAAAGAGCACAGACTTTGAAGGGCAGCCTTGATGATGGATGATGCTTTCCTGTGACGGCACTCCGTGTAGATATGCCTAATGTTGGGGAGGGCTTTACTGGGCCATATCCACTACTTCGTGTAGGATTTTCTGTTCAAGGGTGCTGGTGTTTTAGTTGCTTACCAATCTATATACCACCCTTTTTATCCTGCTATTGCTTCTTTTATCTGCCTTCCCTTTTCCTCTCCCAACCTATACCTCTCCTCTTCTCTACAATTTAAAGCTCATTTTAGACCATAACCATAAAACAATGGAGAATTAGTCCACTCGGCCCATCGAGTGTACTCCTCCATTTGATCATGGCTGATTTATTATCCCTCCCAACCCCATTTCCTGCCTTTCCCCCACAACCTTTGCCACCCTTACTAATCAAGAACCTATTAAAGTCTGCTTTAAATACTGTACCCAATGATTTGGCCTCCACAGGTCACCCTTGATTTCTAGATTTTTTGACTGAAAAATAATTTAATTGAGCATTAATATTACCTGACCCGGTGAGTAATTTCTCTACATTCCCATTTTATATTTTCAGTTTTTTTCTTTTGCTCTTGATCTACACTCAGTGGCCACGATGTACTGTACACCTGCTCGCTAATACAAATATCTAGTCAGCCAATCTTTTGACAGCAACTCAATGCATAAAAGCATGCAGAAATGGTCAAGAGGTTCAGTTGTTGTTCAGACCAAACGTCAGAACGGGGAAGGAATGTGATCTGAGTGACTTTGACTGTGGATTGATTGCTGGTGCCAGACAGGTTGGTTTCCACATCTCAGAAACTGCTGATCTCCTGGGATTTTCACACACAACAGTCTCAGGTTTTTACAGAGAATGGTATAAAAAACAAAAAAAAAATCAAGTGAGTGGCAGTTCTGTGGGTGAAAAAGCCTTGGGAGACATCAGAGGAGAATGGGCAGAGTTTCAAGCTGATAGTAACTCAAATTAACAATAGTGGTTTGCAGAAGAGCATCCCTGAATTCACAACATGTTGGATCGTGAAGAGGATGGGCCACAGAAGCAAAAGACCATGTTGAGTTCCACTCCGCACCCAATGAACTGACCACTGAATGTATATCAAGGGTATTCTATGCATAGAAAGACAATGTTGATATCACAGTAGCTAAAGATCCCTCAGCCATATTCAAGGCAAGAAGTGTTTTGTTGACCATTGCATCACCATCTCTCAGTTAATCTGCTTCATTGGCTGTTTACGGGATATTCTGTGGTGCAAAATGACTTGTGGGCAAAGCATTAGGCACAATCTCATAGGAGTTTTAAATAGATCCTTCTCATCTTAGCTGAAATGTCTCAACAGAAATAAGACATCTGTGTTATTTGCAGCCCTGCCTATTGCACCAACTTGTCAGCTGACATATGCAGACAAAATTCTTAGAGTCATAGGAAAGTATAGAACAGAAACAGGCCCTTTGGCCCATCTAGCCCATGCCAAACCATTTAAACTGCCTACTCCCATTGTCCATATTATCACTTTGTATGTTTTAACCTATTAGAAATTATTTATAATCAATGTGAAAAGATGTCAATAGCTTTGACTGTTCATCTGAAAGGATTTTGACAATACAAAATAATTATTAAATGATTAATAGCATACTATTTCAATACCTGTGTGCACTTTTCTTACTCACTGCAAATTAATATAGAAAGAGAATTCTTTCCAGAGGTTATAACTAATTCTGTTTTCAAAATCAGCAGAGTAACTGAGTATATTGTAATCCTACACACAAGCATTACAATATTATTTCAGTTGAAGTTCACATCCAGCGTCTATTTGTGCTCCTATTAACAGTACGACATCACTAAAATGCAGTCTTCCCTCTTAAACAGCTACACCCTCTCAGTCACCCTGTGGCTTTCAATGGGGCTCGAAGAAATACTCTGATAATTCATCATCTCTGGCTTAAATACTACCTGATGTTGCCGCTGGTAAGTTCAATCAACAGCTGAACCGACAGCACTGGGCTGGGCAAGAGTGGATGCAATAAATATGATCTCCTCACACGACCCTTCTTACACGATGAATTTTGAAAAGATTTTATGGATACAGCATCACCAATTTAAGATAATTTGCACAAATTGCTCATCCTATCAGTCAATAGCCATCATGACTTATTGGGAATTTGATGTAGCCAAGCTCACTTTTGATTTGCAAGCATAAATGAACAATGGACACCAGGGCATTTTGTCTCCCCTCCTTCCCTCTTTTTCAATTGCCATTCCAGATCCCCTCTTATCCCTTCTCTTCACCAGCCCATCACTTCCCTCAGTGTTCCTCCTCCTTCCCTTTCGCTGTCCTCTCCTATCAGATTCCTCCTTCTTCAGTCCTTTCCCTCGTCCATCTATCAGCTCCCAGCTTCCCAGTTCGCTGCCCCTCCCCAACCACCCACCTTCCTCTTCGCCTGGTTTTACCTATCACCTACAAAAAGTACTGGAGGAACTCAGCAGGCCAGACAGCATCTATGGAAAACAGTACAATAGACAATTTGGGCCGAGACCCTTCAGCTTGACCAGGGAAAAAAAGATGAGGAGCAGAGTTAAAAGGTGGGGGGGGGGGGGTGGAGAAACACCAGGTGATAGGTGAAACTGGGAGGGGGAGGGTTAAAGTAAAGAGTTGGGAAGTTGATTGGTGAAAGAGATACAGGGCTGGAGGAGCGGAAATCTAATAGGAGAGGACAGAAGGCCATGGAAGAAAGAAGGGGGGGGGGGAGCACCAGAGGGAGGTGATGAGCGGGCAAGGAGATAAGGTGAGAGGGGAAAAAAGAGTATAGGAAATTGTGAAGGGGGGGACATTACCAGAAGTTTGAGCAATCGATGTTCATGCCATCAGGTTGGAGGCTACCCAGACGGAATACAAGGTGTTGTTCCTCCAACCTGAGTGTGGCTTCATTGTGACAGTGGAGGAGGCCGTGGATGGATATATTGGAATGGGAACGGGACATGTAATTAAAATGGGAGAATCCAATTTTTCTGGCACATGGAGCGTAGGTGCCCCAACAGACGAGTCATACACTGTGTCCGGTGCGGCTTCCTGTAAGACCTGAAGATTGGGTGACCACTTTGCTGTGCACCTACTCACTCCAATCAACCTCCCAGCTCTTTACTTTACCCCTCCCCGTCCTGGTTTCACCTATCGCTTTGTGTTTCTCCCTCCCCTCCCCCCCCACCAGCTTTCGACTCTACTCATCTTTTTTTTCTCAAGTCCTGCTGAAGGGCGTCAACCCGAAATGTCCACTGTACTCTTTTCCATAGATGCTGCCTGGCCTGCCGAGTTCCTCCAGCATTTTGTGTGTGTTGCTCTTATTTCCAGCATCTGCAGATTTTCTCATGTTTGTGACTGGCTCACCTATCACCTGCCAGCCCGTACTCCTGCCCCTCTCCCTTCCTTTCCGGGCTGGGTGTAGGATCTTGGCCTATTACATCCACTGTTTATTCCTCTCCATACCTGCCGAGTTCCCCTGGCATTCTGTGTGTTGCTCTATATTTGCAGCACCTGCAAAATCTCTTGTGCATTTGATCTCTAACCCACTACAACGTACAAACCCCATTTCTAGAAAAGTTGGGATATTTTCCAAAATGCAATAAAAACAGAAATCTGTGATATGTTAATTCACTTGAACCTTTATTTAACTGACAAAAGTACAAAGAAAAGATTTTCAATAGTTTTACTGACCAACTTAATTGTATTTTGTAAATATACACAAATTTAGAATTTAACCCTTAACCCATGACCTCTAGTTCTTGATTAACCCAACATCAGTGGAAAAAGCCTGCTCGCATTTACCCTATCTATACCCCTCACAATTTTGTATAACTCTATCAAATCTTCTCTCAGCCTTCTATACTCCAAGAATTAAAGTCCTAATGTATTCAATCTTTCCTTCCTACTCGGGTCCTCCAGATCTGGCAATATCCTTGTAAATTTTCTCTCTATTCTTTCAAACTTGTTTACAACTTTACTGTAACTATGTGACCAAAACTGCACACAGTATTCCAAATTAGGCTTCACCAATGTCTTATGCAACTTCAAAGTCCCAGAGTCTTCCTCGACCTTCCCAACTCCCACCCCCCACCAATCACATTTTTCATTTTGAACCACTTTCCTGGTCACTTGCCACATTATCACTACCACCGGGTTTAAGCAGAAGTTGTCAGGGATTTCATGGGCTCCATCTGGGGCCTAAAATGACAAGAGTTTTCCATAGTGCATGGTTACACAACCTTGCTATTCTTTTGATGTTGCATCTGTGGCCCAAAATTTATATGATCTGTTGGGCACATCCATAATTATAAAATATATTTAAAGCCGTCATTCTGAATTTTCAGCCAGAGCAAATGATAAAACTCTAACATGGAAAATAGGTGGAATTGCAGAAATCTGAAATTCCCATTAAATAAAATTAAATATTAAATAAAGCTGAGTACCCAAATTGTAAAAAAAAAACAAATTTTCAAATATCATGCAACACAAAAATATCAGTAACTTTAAAAATGCCTAAAAATACCAAATGTAAAGTTCAGAAACTCTTAAATTCAAACTACATCACCACCAACTTCTTTCACTTCCAGTTTCACCTTTCACAAAACTCTAGGCTGGGATATCAATAATCTTACATTTCATGCAAGAGCAATTTGACTCAAGAGTCACACTGGCCCCAATTTGCAACTATAGACAATAGACAATAGGTGCAGAAGTAGACCATTCGGCCCTTCGAGCCTGCACTGCCATTTTGAGATCATGGCTGATCATCTACTATCAATACCCGGTTCCTGCCTTGTCCCCATATCCCTTGATTCCCCTATCCATAAGATACCTATCCAGCTCCTTCTTGAAAGCATCCAGAGAATTGGCCCCCACTGCCTTCTGAGACAGTGCATCCCACACCCCCACAACTCTCTGGGAGAAGAAGTTTTTCCTTAACTCTGTCCTAAATGACCTACCCCTTATTCTTAAACCATGCCCTCTGGTACTGGACTCTCCCAGCATCTGGAACATATTTCCTGCCTCTATCTTGTCCAATCCCTTAATAATCTTATATGTTGCAATCAGATCCCCTCTCAATCTCCTTAATTCCAGCGTGTACAAGCCCAGTCTCTCTAACCTCTCTGCGTAAGACAGTCCGGACACCCCAAGAATTAACCTTGTGAATCTACGCTGCACTTCCTCTACAGCCAGGATGTCCTTCCTTAACCCTGGAGACCAAAACTGTACACAATACTCCAGGTGTGGTATCACCAGGGCCCTGTACAAATGCAAAAGGATTTCCTTGCTCTTGTATTCAATTCCCTTTGTAATAAAGGCCAACATTCCATTAGCCTTCTTCACTGCCTGCTGCACTTGCTCATTCATCTTCAGTGACTGATGAACAAGGACTCCTAGATCTCTTTGTATTTCTCCCTTAGCTAACTCTATAATAATCTGATAATAATCTGCTTTTCTGTTCTTACTCCCAAAGTGGATAACCCCACACTTATTCACATTAAACATCATCTGCCAAGTATCTGCCCACTCACTCAGCCTATCCAAGTCACCCTGAATTTTCCTAACATCCTCATCACGTCACACTGCCACCCAGCTTAGTATCATCAGCAAACTTGCTGGTGTTATTCTCAATACCTTCATCTAAATCGTTGATGTAAATCGTAAACAGCTGTGGTCCAAATACCAAGCCCTGTGGCACCCCACTAGTCACCACCTGCCATTCCGAGAAACACCCATTCACCACTACCCTTTGCTTTCTATCTGCCAACCAGTTTTCTATCCATGTCAATATCTTCCCCCTAATGCCATGAGCTCTGATTTTATCCACCAATCTCCTATGTGGGACCTTATCAAAAGCCTCCTGAAAATCGAGGTACACTACACCACATAACCCAATGCTATGCAGAATTTCTATACATCTCATGAGCAGCAACTGTTGTTGGCTTTTTAAAAATCTTGTAGTGAAGGTTTATCACTTACATGTCATGAAATTTGTTTTGCTTTGCAGCAAGCAGTACAGTGCAGCACTAGATTATTACCGTACTGTGCAAAAGTCTTAGGTTCCTGAGCTTTTGCACTGCGCTGTATTAAGGAAATTTAATTCAGACACTCACTTTGGTACTTGTTATAGAGCAGTAACATGTTCCAACACGTTCAGAGAATTAATTCATTATAACATTAAAAGCCACTTTCCTTACCGTTTCAACGTAAAACCTGGCAAAGTTTTAAGGGACTCCTCCATTTGGAGTTTAGACCACTATATATAAACTACTACTTTTACATATAAATATAGAAGAGGTCCTGGGTCCATGCCACAAATCATGGTTCTAAAACATGTTGAAAATGTGTACAGTAAGAAAACAATATGACCCAACTACATTCTTTTGACATCATTCTTTTCCTAGCCAAATGCGCTTGTTGTTTTACAAAGCTTGTGGTGTGACAACTGTTTGTAATTTGTTAATCAATACAAAGCAAAATAACAATCCTGGCCACAGTTTTCTACATTTTGCAAATTTCAAGCTATACTTCAGAGTTCATCAAACATGGAAGGAATTCTGCTACAGAAATCTTGGGACAATTCTGTTTACTATCATTTGGGTGTGTAATAAAAAAAAAAGGGGCCATTTTAATGAATCAGTCTAACATGCACGAGTTGGAGCTCACGGTTTTCCCCTTTCGATTTCCCCGGGTTTCATCGGATCATGGCCCCCCTCCAGGTCGAGTCCTGGAACCTCTTCTCTCCGGCAACTTCCCTTTCATCTCCCTCTGAACCAAAGATCCAGCTGATGCCGGTGTCAGGCAAGCAACACGGAAACACACTCCTTCAATTGTACCGCTCACATTCGTTATCTCTAACCACAACCCAAACACTGCTTCTACAGAAAAACCATTACATTAGCAGTGAAACCTTTCCCAAGGTGTTACAGGTGTTCCATGAAAATTGAAGATAATTGAATAAAGATGATGCTTTCAAAAAACTGCATCTAATCACCAACCACCGCATTTTTTATACCTTTCTTCTCCACCACTTTATTGAGATATACAATTAAGCTTATCAAACACAACTTAACTTTAATAGATTAGATTAAGGGCTTTCCCTGATCTGTTACGGTAACACACACAACATGCCAGAGAAACTCAGCAGGTCAGGCAGCATCGATGAAAATGAATAAACAGTCAATGTTTTCAGCCGAAGACTGGAACGGAAAGGGGAAGGTGCCAGAATAAAAGGGTGGGAGGAGAGGAAGGAGGACAAGCTAGAAGGTGATAGGTTGAGCCAGGTTGGTGAGAAAGGGAAAGGGCTGGAGAAGACGGAATTTGATAAGAGAGGAGATTGGACCATGGGGGAAGGGAAGGAGGAGGGGCACCAGGGGGAGGTGATAGGCAGGTAAGGAGAAATAGTAAAAGTCCAGGGTGGGCAATGGAAGAAAATGGGAAAGGGGGACGGGTAAAAGAAAAAAAAATACCAGAAATGGATGTTCATGCCATCAGCAGCCACCGTCAGCTGTTGTTCAAGGAGCTACACATGAAAAAATAAAGCAGGTCATTTGGCTTGTTGTATCAACCTCGCCATCCAGTAACATCATGGCTTATATTTTACTCCAAAGTTTCTTTCATGGGGGTGGAGTTTCAAGATGGCGACGTAAACATCTGCCTTTTAGGCGCTCTTCACTTTTCTAACTATAATCACCCTTTAATCTAATCTTTTCGAATTTAATCAAATGAGTTGATATTTTCGATTGACTTTTTTTTCTTTTAAAACTATATTTGATCTAACTTTGCCGAACTTAAAATGGCTACAAGTAAGAAATCGTCTAAGGAGCCTTTATCTATTGAAGCAATTTCTAATCTTCTGGACACTAAACTTACAGGTTTGGATAACAAGCTGCAAAGTAAAATGGCAAGTTTGGAAAGTAAAATGGCAAGTTTGGAAAATACCTTTACCACGAAAATGTCTGAACTTGAAGGAGCTGTTAAATCGCTTGATACTAAGTTTCAGTCACAGGCAGCGGATATTCAGCGGCATGAAGATAAGTTGGAGACCCTTGAAAAATTAATTGTTGAAAAAGCATGTACACTTGAGGAGTTGGATAAGAAGGTACAATCGACTCTTAAAGTTGTAAATCAGCATAAGTTTAAAATTTCTGATCTCGAAAATCGATCTCGCAGACAGAATTTGCGTATTATCGGGTTTTCCGAAAAAGTTGAGTCCGGTGATTTAACTGAATTTTTCTCTAATTTACTATGGGAAATTTTCGGTGATGAAGGTTTGCAAACTAAACCTGTTATTGACCGTGCTCACAGAGTTGCGAGGTTTTCAGCTGTGGCTGATAAACCACGAGCAGTGATTGTTCGCCTTCATTATCCTCGTGAGAAAGAGCTTTTAATTCGATTAGCTCGTAAAAAAGGTATGATTTCCTACAAAAACTTTCAATTTCGAATTGTTGAGGACTATTCTTATGAAGTAATGAAAGCCAGAATTGCTTTTAAACCAGTGATGGCAGAGATTCACTCGATTGGACTTAGACAAGCTTTAATGTATCCAGCGAAGCTTAGAATTGTGCTGGACGACAACAGTCAACGATTTTTCAACACTCCGGAAGAAGCGAAGAAATTTGTTGAAGAATTTCGATCTTCTACTGCAACTTGAACTATGTGTTATGTGGAAGATTTTTCGGAGAGAGGATATCTTTCTATTTTAAGTTTTAACCTATGAAGTTGGGTTATAACTTTTTGTTTTTTTGATCTATGGGTCCGGTTTTTTTTTTTTACTACCAAAGTTTCTTTCATGTTTTAACCTCATATCAAGCCAGTAACCACTCCCCTATACCCACATCCTTTGTTTTTCTTCATTGTTGTGGCCATTTCACCTTTCTCTTTTCCTCCCTCAACTTGCCCATCACATTCCCCTTTATCACATGGTCTACCGTCCTTTCCTATCAAATTTCTTCTTTACTTCTTCCACCCATCAGCTCCTAGTTTCTCATATCATCCCTCCTCTCCCATCCCCTCATGTCCCTGCTTGTGCTCCTCTCCCTCCTCCATCCTTCCTGTTCTGGCTTCTGCCCTTTCCAGTCCTGATGAAGGATTTCAGGACAGTTTGTTTCCCTCCATAAACGCTGCCTGACTGCTGAGTTCCTCTAGTACTGTGTGACAATTGACTTTATGAATCTCCAATGCCACCAATTTCTTTTTCCAATAAAGGGATCAAAATTGTGGCCAGTGATCCACATGGTGAACAACAGTTCAGAGTGCAAAGGTTGCACTGATATATCAACTCCTGCCTGGGGAGTTACATGGATCCACTTCAGTTTGCCTCCCATCACAAAAGCTCAACAGCAGGTTGCTTTTCAGTGGCTTTTTGCTCAACCCTGCACACCTGGACAATGAAGATATATACATCAGAATGCTCTTCATTGACTACAGCTCTGCATTCAACACTATCATCCATTCAAATTAATCTCCAAGACCTAGGCCTCAATACCTGCCTGTGCAACTGGATCCTCTATTTCCTCGCTTGCAAGCCCCAGTCAGTCTGGACTGGCAACAATATCTCCTCCACAAACACTGTCAGCACGGGTGAACTGCAAGGCTGTGTGCTTAGACCACTGATCTACCAGTTTTACACTTATGACTGTGAGACTAAGTATAGCTCCAATGCCATATTTAAGTTAGCTGAAAGCACCACTGCTGATGGCCAAATCAAAGGTAGTGATGAATCAGCATATAGGAGGGAGACTGAAAATCTGGCTGGAGTGGTGGCACAACAACAACTTCTCACTCAATGTCAGCAAGACCAAAGAGCCGATACTTGTAGGAAACCAAAGGTTTATGAGAGGATGGAGAGGGTCAGTAACTTTAAATTCTTTGGCACTATCATATTAAAGGATCTGTCCTGGGACTAACACATAAATGTCATTACAAAGGCAGCATATCAGAGCCTCTACTTTATTACAAGTATGTGAAGATTCAGCAAGTCATCTAAAACTTCGACAAACTTCTGTAGCTGCACGGTGAAGAGTACACGGACTGGTTGCACCGCAGCCTGGTATGGAAACACCAATATCTTTGAACAGGATTGCCTACAAAAAGTAGTGGATACAGCCCAGTCATCACAGGGAAAGCCCTTCCCAACAACGAGCACATATACAAGGGGCGAAGTCGCAGGAAAGCAGAATCCATCAAGGATCCCCTCCAACAAGGCCATGTTCTCTTTTCGCTCCAGCCATCATGGAGGCACAGCAACCTCAGGTCCCACACCACCAGAAAAAATATTACCCTTCAAACACCAGGCTCTTTACCAGAAAGTATAATTTCACTCACCCCTATACTGAACAGATTTCACAATCTATAGACTCACTTTCAAGGACTCCACAAAACACGTTCTCAATATTTCTGAATTTTTTTTTGTCTTTGCACATTTTGTTGTTTTCTGCACATTGGTTGTTTGTCTTTGTGTACAGTTTTTCAGTGATGCTATTGTGTTTCTTTGTATTTACTGTGGATGTGTACAGTATAACACCAATATTTTAATTTTTAATGGAATATGAGCAGGGATTCCATCAATAGGTACATTTAGTGTCAGAGAAAGGTATACAATATACATTCTGAAGGAGTGCCCCAAAGAATAAATGACAGTTAAAATATTAGAACCCCAAAGCCCCCCCCCACCCCCAAAACCAGCGAAACAAAAAGCATTGGTGCCCTCTACCGAGCACTCAGCAAAGTGTCAATAAAAACACTTGCAGTACCCCCAAAGACGACTCGTTCACCAGGTAATTAATTAAAATTCCCTCTCCCTCTCTCGAAAAATATGGAGTAACACTCACCAAATGCTGGAAGAACTCAGCAGGTCAGGCAGCAGTTATGGAGAGGAATAAACAGCCGATGTTTCCGGCAGAGACCCTGCATCAGGGTTGGTGCGTGTTACTTTGGACTTCCATCATCTGCGGAATCTCGTGTTTATGTAAAACATGGAATTCTTGTTTAAAAAAAAGAACAGAATATCATTAGATGAAAAGTAGATAATGTATATTCATTCTTGTCATTGCACCCAATGAGAGATGTATTAAGGCACTCGAATGAAGAATAGATTTAGAAGGATTACACAAGAAATGCAATGGTATACGTGCACCATGCAGAATAAACAGACTTGGCTTCTTTACTCAGAAAGTGGATTGTCCAATCGAGGTCTTTAAAATTATGGAAGATTTTGATTCAGCTGTTGTAGAGAAAATTGTGGCAAAGAAAGTCACAGAATTCAAAACAGAATACCCTCCAGAAGAGGACAGACAGTGAAATGGAAATGGACAATATAGATACATTTAAAGGGAGACAGGATAACTATATAGAGTGAGAAAGGAATTGACAGCTCACTATTAGATGTATACAAGGATATGCATGGAAGGCCAAACGGTCAGCTATTGTGTTATACGTAACGCAAATCCGAACTTCAACATCTGAAATGTGATCATTTTGAATGTTACTCTTATCTATAGAACAATGAAATCGATTTTCATTGATTCAGGTATAAATTACACATATTTTACAACTTCATGAAAAGCAAGAGTGGGATTAACCAAACACAGTCACATCTCACAACACAGCAAACTAACAAACAGCCACTATGGGTTTTGTGGTATCGGTCAAGGAATAAACATTGGCCAGAGAGAACTTCCTTGTTCTCCAGTGTGACTCCTGTGATTTATAGCATAAAGGAGAGGATAGGATATTAGCATGTCACCTGAAGTAAATGCACAGTACAGTATTGCACAAAAACCTTGGGCATATATACACATACAGATATCTAGGGTGCCCAAGACTTTTGCACAGTACTGTATTTGTCAATGTGGGAAAGAGTGAGTTTGTAAATTTGGCGGGAGCAAAAGATGTTTGGAATGGCAAGGGTAGAGTGCTGTGGGACAGGTGGCAGAAAAGATGTGCCAAGGTGGGGGGGGGGTTATGGGGGAGTGGTACAGGTGCAGACACACCCAGCCCTGAGACATCAGGTGTATGCAGAGATACCAGCCACGTGACAGACGCACTGCCACCTGGCTGGTCGGAGGACACACCACATACCAATCAACATTTGGTCACTCCCAACTGATCAATGTACACCTAAATTATTGGTCACCTTAATTGGATTATCTCACCCAGCCCCATGCCATAAAAGGTGAGACTTGGCCCTGGCTCGGTCTCTCTTACAGACCACCACATTGGAGGTAAGTGCATTGATTTATGTTCGGGAAGGTCTATCGTTTGTCCTGGTAAGGGAGCCGCAGCTATCCAAGGTCAAGGGGGATAGCTGTTGTAGTGCTTTTCCCTTGTTCTTTGTTTGTGTAACCATACCCTGTCCCCACACCGCTTCCTGTGTATTGTAGTTGCTTGTGTTGACCCGACTTCTCCTTGTAAATAAATTCCTTATTATTAAAACTGTGTGTGTCCAGGCCTCTACTGTTGAGACTCAAAGAACCAGTTATTTTCCATCACAACACCAGGCAAGGTTATTTGATTCCAAACAATTAGTTTGTTGATCATCACAGAACGTCTCTCTGGTGCTTCCCACTCCCTCCTCTCTCTCTTCCCCATTTTCCAACCATGATTTCCCTCCCCCTTCCCACTCTCAGTCCACAACAGAGACCCAAATCAAAATCACGCTCAAAATCACTCACATACATCACAAAATTAGGTTTATTTTTGCTTTAGCTTATATACATGTGCCCAAGACTTTTGCACAGTGCTGTACATATTCCACATGACAGTCATAATTATGTTTCTAAACTCCTGCACAGATGAGGTATTTTCATGGAACAACTCCTGGTGACTAAGTGGAAGTCATGAATGCTACGGCCTTGCTCATGCAAATGAGACTGGTGGCGGCTACCGCACACAGTTAGTCTTCCGGATGCGTGGGGGGAAAATACATGCAAGTGGATATCAAGTTATGCAAAATAGATGCAAACTTATTTTCCAAGAAGATAAAATAGTAATTGGAAATACACAAGCCAGTTGATTAACGTGGGGAGAACAGATACTTTGTATGGTTGCTTTTTACAAGAGGGACTGAAATAGCAAAATATCGAAAGAACAGTTAAATAGAAACAGAAAAAGCTGGAAATACTTGAATTGCCAGACCACATCCGTGAGGAGAATATATTTAGGGCCTCGGAAAAGTGGTTCTGTCAACTGCTATGCAGTTGAAGGTCTGTTCAGCCTGGAGCGCAGTTAAAAAATAAAACATGTATATTCCCAGGCATCATCATTAAATTTTTATCCTTCCAAAAAACATATCAGGAGCTACTTCCATAGGCAGAACTATTTGAGGAGAGAGCGTGACATGAGTTGCTGTTCATCACAACAGCGCTCACTGTGATTGGCACCTCCTGCAACCTTAAATTCTGCAACACATAGGCAACTGAACTACTTTGCCAGTGACGATCAAAGACGTGATCACCTTCACCACCCTCTTTCCAGGATCATTTGATGCTCCTGCAAATACCTAATACTACGTCTCAATTTGCATTAGGGTGTCACCCAAGCTCCAGATTCCAAAGGAAGAATTGACTTCGTCTGCCTTTCCTTCAGCCAGCAACAGCAAAATGAGCATGCGAGTTAATCACTGCAGAGCGAAGGCATTCACAGACAGCACATAATTATTACTCCCTCCACAGGCTTCGTGGGCAAACTGTCAGAAGCATCTAATCCCAGAGGATCTCCATAGCCTCTTGGAGAAAAGAACGGTCATCCAATAAGTAATGGGCTTTGCGGATACTTTGAGCCTTCAGGGGTTTTCTCCATTACTGAGGCATTCGTTCTCAATGCAACAGAATTGCCTGTATAACTGCAAAATTTGACAACAGATTAATGCAACAGCATGTGCTGAAATCAGGCTTTATCCAAGACAAATCCCAGCAGCTCTGTTCTAGGAACCTCAGAACTTATTTCACACAGAATTCTTTTTGGGTGGTAGCAAAAAAAGTGGAAGAGGAATTTCTGGGCCAACGTTTCAAGCCAAACACCCTTCATTAGAACTTAGAGAAGCTAAAGCAGAATAAGTGCTAAGATGACGCGAAAACCAAAGGAGAGGCAATAGTGAAGAAGGTAGAGATTGAATAATGTAATTCTTGCTGACTATGTGGGGTTCCATATAGCTCAACTTCCTTGTTCCTTTCTGCTGTGTATAAATGAACTACAGTGTAGTTCATGACAAAGCAGTATGCAAAACAGTGCGTTTTAAAAAATGAAACTGCAGGAAGATACCAATTGACAGGTCAGTAGACAGAAAACTGACAAGTGGAATTCAGCTTGAAAAAACTGTACAACTACTGCATTTTGGAAGCATAAACAGTGGAGTGCATGAAAGCTATCAAGCGTACAAAGATCAGAGGGGTCTTTAAGTCTGTAATTATACATCTTGGAAGAACAGCAAATTTGTTAAATCAGTAATACATCCTTGATGACATAGAGTTGAGGCAAAGAAATTAAGAACTAAAAATGTACGAGATATATTTTGCGTTAATTGATATAATTCATTGAGAGAAAGAAATCACCCAACTTTTCTCGTGGAAAAGGAGGAAATACATGTGAAACAGTATTGGAGTTAGAAATGTTCTAAGCATTTAAAAATAGTAGTCAGGAGGAGTACTTGAGTTGCCAAGGACATGATAGGCCAAATGGCCTCTTTAGGTCACAAATTTCTCTGAGCCTCAATATTAAATTTCATGTTCCCAAGTTATACATCCAACTATCTGCTGATGCAAAGGCACTCAAACAGCTCTAACCAGCATTTTCACATCTCTAGCTAAATATATTTTTAGATTAATGGGGCGTCTTCCTCTTTGAAGTTGTTACCTTACCACAATTTAAAACTTGACCAAATATGCAATAAATATATTTGGATTACATCTATTTTATATCCTTACCTCTTGGATTAAAAAAAAATGATCACTCCTTGTTGGATATCTCTGTAGAGATATCCAGATGAAACATTTGCCATGAGAATTACCCTGAACTGTACATAAGTGAATCCCCAGAGCACATAAACCACAGGAACTTGTGGTTAACACTGAAATAGTTGCAAACATGCATATTACTATTTATAGAAACATTTCCTGCAAGGGCATCAATACTACAAAAATCTTAGTTGAAATATTTCAGGATGTGTTTTGGATATTTCTACTAAAATTGCATGTTTCTGTTCCATTTATGCAATAGCATCAAGAAATTAGACCCTTTATATTTTGCACCCATGAATTCTGCTAGATCAGGGGACAATTGTGATTGCATTTCAAAACAAATTCATCTTGCCTGGCTTTTAAGTGGACTCCAACTTGTTATCTTGCAGTGTTGAGTAAAGGTGAATTTCCCCACCTCTTAAGGCATCGATCAGTAGGTTTAATTCTCCAAATGAAAATCTGCTTCCACACATTGCTGTGCAAGTAAATACTGGTGGTGAGATTTTCAAAGGCTAGTTTATCAGCACAAGCCTTACCATTCTCTTTGTTTCAATCAGTTATGAATGCTGAGTTTTTAAAATCAAAACACAGGATTAATACTTATTCAACATGTTTATGTTCTGTATTTTTGAGACATATATATATATAAAAAAACACACACACACAAACACACATTATTTATATAAAGTCTGTGACATCTGCGATATATTTATTCAGATCCACTGATAAGTCTCAGTAACAGTGTGTAACAATATCAAAGAAACCCACAGACACTACAAAGGTGTGTGAATTTTGCACATTATACAAACTAAATTTCAAATACACACTTTCAATATAGTGTGAGGATAATGCAGCATTCTTTCTCTTCCATCCCTTCTGCAACAATTTGGGAATTCTGTCTGTCACAATTGTTTTTAAACAATAAGGCACTTTAGAGAACATACCAATTCAAATCATTCATTTTATTTAAATGAAAACTATTTACTTTGGATGGACTCAAATATAAAAATAATACGAATAAATTTCCATTCAAAATGTGATTTCTGTAAGGAACTGCTTGCAGAATTCTGATCTTTTTTTTTAAGATCCAAGTATGAGAAACATGGGCGGTGCGGCTCAAGAAGCCAGAAAGGCCTATTCCACATTGTATTTCAATAAATAAAAGAAAGAGAGACCACCATAAGACATAGGTGCAGAATTAGGCCATTTGGCCCATTGAGTTTGCTCTGCCATCCCATCTTGTCTGATTAATTATCTACCTGACTCCCATTCTCTTGTAAATGTTGATGCCATAACTAATCAAGAACTTAACATCCACTTTAAATATACTCAATGACTTGGCCTCCACAGCCATCTGTAGCATTGAGTTCAACAGATTCACTACCCTGACTAAAGAAATTTCCTCCTCATCTCTTTTCGAAATGGACGTTCACTAGATTGAAGCTATGCCCCATGGTTTTAAACTCCCCCACATCCACTCTATCCAGACCTTTCAATATTTGATAGGTTTCAATGACATCCATTTCTCAATCTTCAAAAATTCCAGCAAGTACAAACCCAGAACCATCAAACACTCCTCATATCCCTTTTATTCCCAGAATCATTCTGGTGAACCACCTCTGGACCCTCTCCATTGCCAGCACATCTTTTCGTAAATAAAGGGCCCAAAACTGCTCACAATACTCCAAGTGCAGTCTGACCAATGCTTTACAAAGCCTCAGCAATACAACCTTACTTTTGTATTCCAGTCCTCTTGAAATGAATGCCAACATTGTATTTGCCTTCTTTACTGACTCAACTGCAAGTTAACCTTTAGGGAATCCTACACAAGGACCCAAGTCCCTTAACATCTCTGACTTTTGAATTTTCTCCCCATTTAAAAAATAGTTTCTACCTTTACTCCTTCTACCAAACTGCATTATCATACACTTTCCCTTGCTATACTCCATTTGCCACTTCTTTGCCCATTCTCCTAATCCAAGTCCTTTTTCAGACTCTCTACTTCAACATTACCTGCCCCTCCAATTATCTTAACATAGTCTGCGAACTTGGCCACGAAGCCGTCAATTCCATCATCCAAATCGCTGACATATAACACGAAAAGAAAAGGACCCAACATGAACCTTTCAGAACAGTCACCAGCAGTCAACTTGAAAAGGCCCACTTTATTCCCACTCTTTACCTCCTGCCAGTCAGCTAATCTTCTACACAAGCTAGTATCTTTCCTGTAATACCATGGGTCTTATCTTGTTAAGCAGCCACATGTGTGGCACTTTGACAAAAGCCTTCTGAAAATCCAGTAAACAAATTCCTCCTAGTCTTCTTTGTCTATCCTGCCTCTTGTATCCTCAAATAATTTAAAGAGATTTGTCAGGCAATATTTCCCCTTAAGGAAACCATGCTGACTTCAGCATTTTTATCATGTGCCTCTAGAAACTCATCCTTAGTAATGGACTTCAACATTTTCCCAACTACTGAAGTCAGGCTAACTGGCCTATAACTTCCTTTCTTCTACCTTGCTCCCTTCTTAAAAAGTGGAATGACATTTCCAATTTTCCAGTCCCCTGGAACCATTCCAGAATCTAGTGAATCTTGAAAGGTTACTAATTCCTCCACAATGTCTTCAGCCACCTCTTTCAGAACCCTAGAGTGTAGTCCATCCGGTCCAGGTGACTTATCTACCTTCAGACCTTTCAGTTTCTTAAGCACTTTCTCCTTGGTTATAGCAAATACACTCATTTCTGTCCCCAATACTCTCAAATTTCTGGTATACTGCTAGTATTTTCCGCAGTGAAGACTGATGCAAAAGATTTAAGCTCATCTCTCATTACTACCAATCCACCATCATCTTCCAGTGGTCCAATTTCCACTCTGGCCTTTCTTTTGCACTTTATATATTTGAAAACAAAACGTTTGGCATTGTCTCCTTATGGTTTTTTAGTTGCCTTCTGCTGTTTTTTAAAAGCTTCCCAATCCTCTAACTTCCCATTAACTTTTGCTATATTTTATACCCTCTCTTTACCTTTTTTGTTGTCTTTGACGTCTTTTCAGCCACAATTGCCTCAATCTCCCTTTAGAATACTTTCATCTTTGGGATGTATCCCTCCTGTACCTTCTGAATTGCTCCCAGAAATTCCAGCCATTGCTGCTCTGCTGTCACCCATGCTAGTGTTGCCTTCCAATCAAATCTCTCATGTCTCTGTAATTCCCTTCATACCACTGTAATATTGATACATCTGATTTTAGCTTCTCCCTCCCAAACAGCTGGGTGAATTCTATCATAATAATCAGTATTTACTAAGAGTCCCTTTCCCTTGGCCCCTAAACAAATCTGGTTCATTGCATCATACCCAAACCAGAACTGCCTTTTGCCTAGTGGGCTCAGTCATAAGCTGTTCTAAAAAACATCTCATAGGCTTTCTACAAATTCCCTCTCATAGGATCCAGCAACAACCCAACTTCCCCAATCTACCTGCATGTTGAAGTCCCCCATGACCATCATTACACTGCACATTTGACATGCCTTTCTATCGCCATTGTAATTTGTATCCCACAGCTTGGCTACTGTTCAAAGACCTGTATATAACTCCCTTCAGGGTCTTTTTACACCGACAGCTTCTAAACTCTATCCACAAGGATTCTAAATCTTCTGATTCTATGTCACTAGAATACTGCAGTACAGTACAGGTCCTTTGGCCCTCGATATTGTGCTGACCAAACAAGTCTTATGAGGCAATGTTAGCACAGCTGGGACTTCTCTCTTTGGAGCGTAGAAGGATGAGAGGGGACTTGATAGAGATCTATAAGATTATAAGAAGCATAGATAGGGTGGATAGCCAGTACCTGTTTCCCAAAACACGAATAGCAAACACCAGAGGTACAAAGTTAAGGGAGGGAAGTTTAGGGGTGACATCAGGGGTAAGTTTTTTTTACACAGAGGGTTGTGGGTGCCTGGAATGATTGCCAGGTGGTGGTGGAGGCTAAAACATTAGGGGTATTTAAGAGCCTCTTGGACAGGCACATGGATGAAAGAAAAATAGAGGGTTACGGGGTAGAGTAGGTTTAATAATTTTTTTTTTAAAAAGGAATATATGGGTCACTGCTTTCCAAAGATGTGAATTCACTTTTTACCAACAGAGAGAACCTCTGTCTACCCACCTGTCCTTTTGATAGAATGTCCATCCTTGGATATTAAGCACCCACTATGATCTTCTCTCAGTCACATCTTACTGATGCCCAAAACTTCATACCTGCCAATCTCTAACTGTTTCAAGATTGTCCACCTTATTCCAATATACTGCATGCATTCAAATAGGACAACTTCAGTCCTGGATTCACTCTTTTCAATTTTGCCCCCATGTAACACTTCAACTCAACCTTCTATTTGTAATTCTACCCTGTCAGTCTGCTCTTCTTTGGTCTCTCTAAATACTGTATCTACTTGTATACCAACTGCCCCATCCTCAGCAGCGTCACTCTAGTTCCCATTCCCCCTGCCAAATTAGTTTAAACCCACCCTAACAGCTCCATCAAATCTACACACAAGGATATTGGACCCCTCAGGTTCAGCTGTAACCAATTCTTCTTATACAAGTCATACCTTCCCAGAAGAGATCCCAATTATTCTGAAATCTCAAAATCTGTCTCCTGCACAAATTCTTCAGCCATGTGTTTATCTGCCAAATTACTCTTCTCTTACCCTCACTGGCCTAAGGCACAGGCAGCAATCCAGAGATACCTACCCTGAAAATCCTGCTTTTCAGCTTTCTACCCAACTCCCTGTATTCTCTCTATAGGACCTCCTCCACTTCTGATCCATTTCATTGGTACCAGTATGTACCATGACTTCCGGCTGTTCACATTCCCCCCTTTAGAATGCTGTGGACCAGATCCAAGACGTTCCCCAACCTGGCACCTGGGAGGCCCAATACCATCAAATATCTTTATCATATCCACAGAGTCTCTTGTCTGCTCTTCTAACTATGGAATCTCCTATCACTACCTGACTCACTGTGCCATAGATCTGCTCACTGTGGCTTCTCCATGGTAGGTCATCACCCCTATCCTCCCACCATTATCCAAAGCTGTAAACTTACTACTGAAGGGGAACAGCCACAGGGGGTAAACTGGTAGCCTATTCCTTTCCCCTCTCCTGACAATCATCCTGGTACCTGCCACTTGCAACTTCGAGGTGAACACCTTCCTGCAGCTCTCATCACCTCAGTCTCCCACAGGACACAAAGTTCAAGCTGCAGCTCCACTTCCTTAACACAGTATCTGAGGAGTTGCTGCTCGATACACCATGCAGATGGAGTTATCAGGGACACTGGAGTTCCCACATCTCACACAAAGAACACATTACCAACTTTGGACCCATTCTCAGCACACTATTTACATACTAATAGACAGAGAGGAAAAAAAAACTTACTTAGATCCTCTGGCTGCTCTTGCCAAACCCAGCCTGCTCCTCTTGGCTCAAATAAAACTCAGCCCTGATGAGACTTGCAGTTTTCAACTGGCTCCCACCCTGCAAGATGTCACTCTCTTACTCACTACTTTAAACAATGACTCATTCTTGATGAGACTTGCAGCTTTCAAATGGCTCCTGACCTGCAAGATACTGTTCTCTACTTTGCTACTTCAAACAAGTTTCATATAAGAAATGATGCAAAAGATAATAATATTCATTACCAAGGTTACCAAAACGCTATTTCAAACTATATATAGCACTTCAGATTAAAATTAACCACACACCTAGCAGAGCTTATTCAATCTTTCACATTTACATGACATCTGGCGTCAACCCCAAACACATGTAGCTAGTGATGCACCATCAATAACTCACTCTAAGACGTGAAGGCGAGATATCGGCTTTTATTGACTGGAAGAAGGAACAAGCAGTGAGTGACCGCCATACTACATCCTGGAGACTGAGAGGCCGGGCTCAGGCCTCAATCGCCTTTATACCGGGGTCTGTGGGAGGAGCCACAGGAGCAGTCAGCAGGGAGCGTGTCCAGACAGGTATATGTAGTTCACCACAGCTAGGCTTTGTTATTTCCCCACCTGTATATTTTAAATTTCTTTCTCAACCCACTTCCAATTCAAAAATATGGGTTACAGTACACATCATTCTCTACGCTCATTGAAAAAATGATTCCAAACATTTCTTACAATGCATCAGCACCTTTCTTGCAATGCAGTACACCTGAGAAACTTTTGAGAGAGTGCTAAACAAAACCCAGACCATCAGTGGCAGGACCCTCAGCTGTGTACCTTTTGCACAAAGCCTTTGTAGTGGCTGTACCCAGATTCAGTATCTCTCTCAGCATGTCAGCATTTATAGGTGGATATCTCCTCACACAGGAAGACAGTTCAAGTTTAAGACAGATCACAGTATGCCTTTCACCACGTTGATGATCTTTTTCATTGGCAACAGCCCATACATCATAGAATGAACTTCAGTAAGGACCAATGCAGTCCTTTCCTTTGGCAAACACATAGTCCACAAGGAGGTGGATAATGGTCTCATTTGTACTGAAGCTGAAGTCCGTGATATGGTGGAAGTGAAGCTGTGACAATGCACAAGGATATGATGAAAAGAGCTCTTAACTTACAGCCAGGTAAGATTTAGTGCTTGTTTGTGAACTCTGCCGATGACATTTTGCCAAATGACTGACAGTTAACTCAGGAATCCATTCTCTCCGTCACATCAATTTCCTCCATGACCTTTCAAAGCTGGTGTTCCTCCTTTCCAGCACCTCAGAGTATACAACAGGGGTTCCTAAAGGGGTTTAATGTCATTGGTCCATGGCATAATGAAGGTTGGGAACCCCTGGTATACACCGTCACTTCTTGGTTTCACAAATTCAATTCACACTAGTTAGTCAAAGCTACAAAACCCATGTCACATCTCAGACCAAACCCTAACCTTATAGCAGTCCTCCTACCCTTCTACATACAATTGTGAAAAGTTGTCGGGGGTGGGGGGGGGGGTGGAAAGAGAAGAGAACTAGGTAACCAATGCAAGGAGGTGTCACCATGAATATTCCTTTACAAAACAAAGCACAGTGTGCAAATTTGGAAGGCAGGAACTAAAGCCAGACTAGAAAACCAGCAGGCCAACTACCGAGTGTCAACAAGTCTTTCACCCATCAAACAGGTTGAAATATGCTCTCCATTTGCCCAGAAGCAAACTATCTCAGCAAAACTACTTCAGGTCATTAGAGAAGCTCACTTGATTGGCACCCAATCTTGACCTTAAATTTTCGCTTGCCCCACACCAGGCGTAGCACTACAGCTGAAAACTTCTTCAGCAGCACATCCCAAATCTACAGTCTTCATCAGATAGAAATATACAAGATCCATTAAGGCCAGGGCAGGAAGGAAGAAAGCATACCATTACACAGCAATTTCCCTTTATATTCAACACCTTCCTGACTTGTAAATGTCTTATTGGTATATCATCTAAATCCTGGAACTCAGTACACCACAGGATCCCCGCCCTTAGGAACAGCAGCTATTTGTTAATGTCACATGAAATACCAGCCTTGTTGACATATTGTAAATATATAGAAAGAAGAATTGCCAATCAGTACTCCTGGACCCTACTTTTGTCTCAGTTCACTGATACCATCAATGTGCTGGAGGAGTTCAGTAGGTCAGGCAGCATCTATGGATGGGAATAAACAGTTGAGGTTTCGGGCTGAGACCCTTCATCAGGACTATAAAGGAAGGGGAAAGAAATCGGAACCACTGTCTTGGATCAAAACATCAACTGTTTATTCCCATCTATAGTTACTGCCCGACTTGCTGAGCTCCTCCAGCACGTTGTGTGTGTGTTGCTCTAGATTTCCAGCATCTGCAGTACGTCTTGTGACACTGATACCACCTTGTCATTCAGATCAGGACCGGTTCCTCCCTTCATTGTGTCCACTGCTGTCAGGTTTGCAGCACATACCTTAATGAGAAACTATTTACTACCGATATACACACAATTGGTATGGGCAGCCCTGAGCGCCAAGTCTGTTCCGAAAGAAGTGAGACCTGACTAAATTGAAAGGCTACCAAAAAAAAATCATTTAATGTACTTTATCAGTCACATCATGGATACGTGCAGCGGGGAAAGAGACCAGCTAACCTACCAGTTGCATGCACGTCATAAAGAAGAAAAATACTTAAATTCCACTTCTTAAGACTAATGTTCCTGTCGACAGTGCTTCTCCCTATAGATGCTGCCTGGCCTGCTGTGTTCCACCAGCATTTTGTGTGTGTTGTTGTTTGAATTTCCAGCATCTGCAGTTTTCCTCGTGTTTGTTCCTAACGTGTTGCTTTGTTTTGTTCTACAAGCCACTGAACAATAGTAACCAGACATTGAATCAAAACAGTTAACAAGGAAGGCGGCTGGGGGTGGGGTTGAGTAGAGTTGAGAATGGTATGATCAGTATCCAAATAAAGGACTGAGGGGTTAAAACAAATGGTCCATGAACAGTGCATATGAGAACAAAGATCGGGGGAAATTGATTGATGGTGGAAGAGAAATAAGTAAGATGAAAGGTAATAGAGTCATAGAAAAGTACAGCACTGAAACAGGCCATTTAGCCCATCTAGGCTGTGCCAAACCGCCAACTGCCTACTCTCATGTAAAAAAAATCCAAATTGAGCTCACTCACATGCACCACTTGTGTTGGCAGTTCATTCCACACTTACATCACCCTCAGTGAAGTTTCCCCTCATGTTCCCCTTAAACTTCTCCCCTTTCACTCTTAACCCATGACCTCTGATTATAGTCCTACCCGACCACAGTGGAGTAAACCAGCTTGCACTTATACCCCCCAGTTTTGTATATCTGTATCAAATCTCATCAATCTTTTATGTTCCAAGGAATGAAGTACTATCCTATTCAATATTTCCTTTCAACTCAGGTCCCTCAAACATAGCAACAAAAAGAGCATTTGAGAAGCAAACAGGAAAGAAATTAAGCTTGGTGCTAGCATCATCAGTAAAAGAGAGCAGGGGCTAGCTGGAAATGTCCATGTCTTCGGTATAAATTACGGAAATATGGCTTGCACTTACTATCTAATAAACTGCACACAGTAGATGCATGTGGCAATGCTGCCATTCATTCTACAGTGCTTGTATGGATCTTTGCAGCTGAAACCAGATACTTTTCTGATTTCAAAACATTGTGGAACTTGTGGGATACGGTATTTACATTGAGCCACGTTTTCAGATTCACATCAGCTGCACTTTTACTATTTTTAAAACTCTGCTGTCTGAAGGCAGTCAGGGGTCACAAGGCCAACTAGAAGTTGTCCCATTGAATAAGATGCACTCATTTCTCCATTGCTACATCTTTGCCACAATTTGTTCTGCAGAGCCTCTGCTAGAACAGTACAGGAGCTGGAACCACAGAACAAACACTGGAGGCAGGGAAAAACAACTACTCAGATTTTAACCTGAAGAGTACGTAGACAGCCAAGCTCTCTACCTCCCACAGCAAGTTGGCTACTCTCCGGTTTAATACACGCTCTCCAACTTTATCAGATGGGCACAGCCACCATCAGAAACTGGCAGATACCTGCTGCATCCAATGCTGGTACACAGACAGAAATTCCTTCACACCCAACTTCAGTGCACGGAACCTTCAGCTCTTGGAAAATGTCTCTGCACACTGAAGTTACAGATTGGAGTTGCCAAATACAAACTGTGAGCAAACAGTACACAATTTAGCTTGATGTTATCTACAAGTGCCTGCAGTCCAACTTCATGAGCCAATGTTACTGATGTACAATGATCGGTGAAATGATAAATGAATATATTTGTGCAATATAGTTTACTGATTTTTTTTCTAGCCACAGAATATTCATCGGATTGAGGATTATTGTTCAAAACAATGGCAGCTTAAAAAAATCATGAAATTCAAATCAAGAAAAATGGAATTTTAAAAGGTTCTTATCACAGATTAATCAAATTACACAGTAAATGTCTGTCAATAAATAAGTGTAACTTTCCATTAAAACAATGGCAGTTAGATTGAGTAGATAGAAATGCAATAGTAGAGAATAAAACATTAAGCCAGAATTAACATTGTCTTTCAACATGACAACCAGGTAACTTTGACAGTTATATACAGTTCCATCCCATGCCTTGTTTGGCATATTGGGTGGCAAACTTGCTGTTTCTTCATCATTTGTCTGTTTTACAAGGCCGAATTGCTAGCTCAACACTCAGTCCAGCACGGACGATAAAAAGCATGCAAGGAGCTGGCCCGATTTGAACCTGGGACCTCGTCTGGATACCACGACACCACTGGCACAAACTAGTTGCATGGAGCCGTGTTGCTAATCAAGTTAATTATTTGCGCTTTACTCTGTTGAATATGAGACTCAATTATAGGAAAAGGATTTTTTTTAAAAAAAGGACACTGCAAGGTCTCATTGCATCTATTAAGTAGCATAAATAAATATTTCAAATGAAGTCAAAACCTAAAGCAAGGTGAGCAAAATACCGTAGAAGTTCCTTGAATGAATAAATACCTCTGCTTTCCAATATTATCTCCTGATGCTGCAAAATCTTTCAGCCATTCCTTGTCTGACCTCTTACAAGGTTTCAGCTTGACATACTGTAAGGATCAGGAACATGATTTCTTCATTTCCCCCAGGACACACTGCAGTCCTTTAACTAGCTTTTGTAGACATTATCCAAATTCTTTTCACGTTGGAATCACACATGCCGCACCAAGGGGAACTGCAATTCAGACTTAGTAAATGAGTAGGTTTTTATGATATTGTGCTAGAAGCCATATCAAGCCTTTCCACTGTTCCCACAAGCACAAATAAACCTATTTGTTTTTACAGGAGATGGCATCCATATCATGAGTGTCTTCAACTTAGAAACACAGTATATTCCTTTCATTAATTTTAATTAAAAGTTGCAAGGTACAAATTCTATTCAACAATTGATAAAATTGGACAAAGTTACCTCCAGTTTTACCTACATAAATGTGTACAGAGGTAAAAACGTCTCCAAAGTAGCAATGAACTGGGTAAAATAAAGTTGAACAAAACCATTATTGCATCTTGCACCATAAATGTAAATTGGGACTGTGAGAAATTATTAAAATTCAAGACTTCAAGTGCTAAAAATACAGCATGTGTTTCACCCTCTAATTTGACTACGAAGTCTACTTTAATGAGTAACATTAAAGTATGAGTAACATTTCTTTTCTTTTGTCCTATCACTAGAAGCTTTTTTTATGCCATGGACCAATACCATTAAGCAAGGTGTTCATGGACCCCAGGTTGGGAACCCCTGCACTAGAATATCAGTTGACATGCAGTGTATATCCAACACATGCTAATACAGTGAACCTCTCCCACAGATTTTTGAGAATTGGAGACAGTCTCATTTGTGGACAAGAGATTCCCAAATAAAGCCAAAAATGCAATGAACTGTGTTTTTTCCAGGAGTCAAAAAAGTACAGGACAGAAACAGACCCTACGGCCCATCTAGTCCATGCCGAACTATTTAAACTATCTATTCCCAAAGACAATTTAAACTGTCTATTCCCAGGGACCACACACCCCCGGTACCCCTACCATCCAAGTACCTATTCAATCTTCCCTTATAACTCAGGTCCTCTAGACCTGGCAACATCCTTGTAAATTTTCTCTGCATTCTTTCAACTTTATTTACATCCTTCCTGTAAAGATGAAAGAACATAAAGAGAGGAAGTGTGTGACGCCCTTGTCCACTTGTCCCTCCCTTCTGATCTACCTCCTGCCACTTACCCCTGTAAGCATGACAAGTACCACATCAGCCCCAACACCTCCCCCCACCCCCAGTCAAGGATACAAACAGTCCTTCCAGGTGAAGGAATGCCTCACTTGCAGGTCTTTGAGTTACTTTCTCACATACTCCTGGAGCTGTCTCCTCTACATTGGTAAGACCCGACATAGATTAGGGGCCGTTTCATGGAGACCTTCATTCCATTGGTTGCAAAAGACAGAATCTCCCAGTTTCAGTTCAACTTTCCATTCTCACATGTCTATCCACGGTCCCCTCTACTGCCAGGCCGAGGCCACACTCAAACTCAGATTTTGTGCCTGCATTTTCCATCTGCTTAGCCTCAGACCAGAAGGCATGAACATCAATTTCTCTAACTTCCAATAATTATCCCCCACCTCTTTTTCCATTCCCATTTTGGTTCTCCCTCACCCCTTCTCTTCTCATCAGCCTCCCTCTGGAGCACTCCCCCTTCCATACCACACTGTCCCTCTCCTATTAGATTCCTTCTTCTCAAACTCTTCCCTCTCCCACCTATCCCTTCCCAGTTTCATACTTTATCCCACCTACCAACCTTCCCCCTCACCTGGTCTCAACCTACTAGCTTGTTCTTCTTTCCTTCACCCCACCTTCTTAATCTGGCATCTGCCCCTTCTAGTCCAGATGAAGGGTCTCAACCCAAAAGGTCAGCTGTTTATTCCCCTCCAACAGATGCTACCTGTCTTCCTGGGTCTCTCCAGCATTTTGCTTGTGTTACTCAAGCTTTCCTTCATCTGCAGAATCTCTTGTGTTTAGAAAGCACGCCCAGCTTGCTGGCTCAGAACATGAACTCTTCCCAGGCAAAGACAGCTTTTGAAAATTATCTTATGGTTCTTAAGTACCAAAATGCTGTGTATCTATTACATGAGAGGATGTTTTAAAAAATGACGAGATCACTATCACAAGAAGGACCATGTTACATGGTTAATTATTAAAACATTGCTTTTCCTGCAGTCACTCTTCACAATTGTGTATACTTGATGCCCTTGCCTCTGTTGAGCAAATGCATGAAAGGATTCTCAGTTGTAGACAAGCATAATATGATACACTACATTGGCAATAAGGATGGGTCACACAGAGTTCCCAGGCTGTAGACTGCATTAAGATAGAAAACTAAAAGTCATTTCTGGCAATTAAGTGATTAGGACTTCCCAAAATGAGACTAAGGGTTCAGATTAGGTTCGGTGCAGGCACAAAGAGGGTGCATTACAATGCTTAGGAACTCCAGTGTGGGTGGGGGGGGGGGCTGATGGGGGTGGAAATAGGGGTTGGATCAGTTTTGGACACGTTCTGCTGGGTTAATACACCGTAAAGGCAATGGCTAGCAATGCTGAAACACAGAACGTATTTTAGAATTGGGATTCAAAACTGATGCAACATCAGCAATCCTGTTGCCTTTGCGATAAAGCAACTGATACTCAATTTGAAAAAATAATTTAAGCTAGACGCATGCCACAAACCTGCACTGATGGAAGTATTTCAGTTGGAATTTCAATCCTCATATCAAGATACCAAAAGCATTAACTGGGGATTACAAGTCTGAAGGACTTGTCAAAACAATACAAATTTGGAACACTTTTGTAGGTCAGCACATGGATACAGGCCTCCCCCTTCTGACACAGCTCTTTACTTTTCTGAAGCCAGAAAGAATGGGTGGAAGTGATACTGACAAATGTGAAGGTGCTTGCATTAGCACAAGCTGCAGGTGCAGATTTACCTGGCAAAGCTATATGAACGGGTTTATCAGGCACATTTCCTCCATCGGCGCCCGGTAACTGATATGCAGAGGCTCATTTTGAATTATTGGAAACATGCTAACCACCAGAATCAGAGAATTGGGAAACCATGATTCACGTGACTGTAAAATGGTCTATAACCGATATATAACCAATTATGTCTGGCCAGGACAGAAGCAAAACCACAAGTCAGTATTTGGGAAAGCATGTAACCTTAGGGCACAGCTTTAGGCATCCATCAGCACGAGCCACGGAAAAAAGCACTTCAGAGGCAGGGAGGCACAGACCGCCTATCGTAGAACCTACAAGTGAAATGGCCCAGGAAACCGCTTCCAATGAGATCTGCACATTAATGATGAAGCTGTAGACTGCAGGATCACAACCATACGAGGATAAGAATATGTATAATCCTTCTCTTCCCAAGCTTCTCCAGGGAGAAGCTGGCAACAAGTGGTCCCCATATGACTAGTGGCAGCAGCCTTGTCCATACTTCCGCTGTTTAAATTGCATCTGCTTACACAATGCTTCCTTCCATAGCAGTGCTCATTGTGGTTCTGTTCGTAATTTCCTCCACAAGGCACTTGAGAACATCTGTTCCCGTTCCGACATTCCTCTCACCCACATCATTCCAGAAACATGGCAAGCTTCTCCTCAACTTCACCTCCCAACACTGACTCCTTTTTGGAAGGGTTATGCCCTGACTTGTCCAACACGAGGCCACAAATCACAACAGGATTGGAAAAGGGAATGATCCTGCCAGGGGACATTGAATGGCTTTGATATTTCCAGTAGTGTCCCCTCCTCTTCCCTATGCACCATCCTGAGCTCAGTAAGGCATGTATCAACATTACTTGAACAACCCATTAGACCCCTCATCCAGTGGGGTTTTAAAAAATGGCAAAAATACACAAAATTATAGGGATTGGAATACTGAACAGGTACGGAACATTCAGCCACACAAACCTAGCAATTTCAAAACCTGTTCCTTGCCCCTCAATATTCTTTAAAAAGAAAATGTTAGTCCAATTCACTTTTAAAATTGTCAGCTGACTCATGATCGTTCTGTATTTAATGGCTATCTGGCAAAAACAAATATTTTGCATACATACTTTGACAGTAAAATGAACCTTTCAGGAAGACATTTTTCTAGTAGCTGAAGGAAATGGTCCTGACATCAGCTTGTTTTACTGCCAGTTAATTCTGATCTTGCACATCAGAAGTGATAGCCTCTGTAAGCAACCTTTTTGTAAAACAGAAAATGCTGGAACCACTCGGGCAACATCTGTGGAATGAGAAACAGTAAAGTTTCAGGTCCTGAACTGGCGAGGTAACCCAGACCCAAAACTTTTAACTGTTTGTTTTTTCACTTATTCTGCTTAATCTGCCCTGTGATTCCAGCATCCTCTATTTTTATTTCAGACTTCTAGCATCATTGCTTGTTTTTCCACTTCCAAATCCTTTGATCCTCTCAAACACTAGAAATGACATGGGAATTAACATTACATCAACTGCTCTATGCTAGAGTTCCCTTTCATCCCTCGGCATCACACACCCACCACATCATTGTACTCCTTTTTCACTTCAGCTTGGAACTTGTCAGCTTAAATTTAAGAAACAAGATTACATTATGAATCTCTTTCAAAAGTAGAACAGCAGTGAGAAACATTCAGTGATGCAGTTTATTTTCCCCCTGTCGATGATATGCTTGATGTATTTATTTTTGCTTTAATCAGACCCCCCCTTCCCTTGCCGTTGGGAACTTCATGTAAAAATATTGGCAATGCCAAGCATTTCTCTACATTAAACATGGAAATGCTTAAAAAATTTTAAGCATTGTGAATTCACTTGTTAGTTTAAACAAAATAAAGATTAGGTAAATCATTAAAACTTATTAATAGCGTAATAAAGACACACTTTCTTGCTGTACATTGACCTATCAATATGGAAGGAATATTAAGCAGGAACACAATATCATACGAAATAGCAGCAGGAGTAGGCTATCTGGCCCGTCGATCCTGCTCCGCCTTTCAATAAGATCATGGCTGATCTGGCCATGGACTCACCTGCTTTTCTCCCCATAACCCTCAATTCCCCTACAATGCAAAAATCTATCCAACCTTGTCTTAAATATATTTACTGAGGTAGTCTCCACTGCTTCATCAGACAGAGAATTTCACAGATTCATCACTCTGGGAAAAGCTCATCTCCATCCCAAATCCACCTCCCCAAATCTTGGGGCTTTGTCCCCTAGTTCTAGTCTCACCTACCAGTGGAAACAACTTTCCTAAATTCCAGTGAGTACAATCCCAGGCTCCTCAACCTCTCCTCGTAGTCTAACTCCCTCATCTCTGGAATCAACCTGGTGAACTTCCTCTGCACTGACTCCAAAGCCAGTATATCTTTCTTCAAGTAAGGAGACCAGAACCACACGCAGTACTCCAGGTACGGCCTCACCAGTACCCTGTACAGTGGCAGTATAACCTCCCTGCTCTGAAATTCAATCCCTCTAGCAATGAAGGCCAACATTCCATTTGCCTTCTTGACAGCCTGCTGTACCTGCAAACCAACCTTTTGTGATTTATGCACAAGCACTCCCAACTCCCTCTGCACAACTGCATGTTGCATTTTTTTTACCATTACATAATAATCTGCTCTTTCATTTTCCCTTCCAAAGTGGATGACCTCACATTTACCAACATTGTACTCCATGTGCCAGACCCTTGCCCACTCACTTAACCTATCTATATCTCATGCAAACTCTCTGTATCTTCTGCACAGCTTGCAAAAAAAAACCCTCACATCCTAATAGATCATGTAGTCTGATGACAAATTTTGCATGACAATGTGAATTTGAGACATCTTTCTTCATTAAAATTATATAGTTGTTTTCGAGAAGATGGGACCAAACTAAACTATTAGGTGTGCATCCCCTTAAGAAAGCCATACTTTTCCTGACCTGCCGGAGTTGGGCCTACCAACTTTTCAATGCTGTTTTCCAGGATTTCCTCCTCAGTGCAGCATTTCCATATAAGGGATGCCTCTCCTTTCACGCCATGTAGATAGACACTACATTTTAGAGGGAAACAGCAGGAGATGTAACCAAAATGTAGGCAAGGAACTAGATTTAATGGAATAATCTGTTTGGGCCTGAATCAAGGAAAGAACATGCAGCTACAATGGCTGAAGGGTTTGTCCCCAAGAGGAGCTACTTCCAAAATAAGTCATAGAACATGAACAGTACAGCAAAGGAACAGGCCCTTTGACCCAGAATGTTGTGCCAAAATTATTAAATTAGTAATCAAATGCCAACTAAACTAAAACCCCCTGCCTATACAATGTCCGTATCCTTCCATTTTCCTCACATTTATGTGCCTACCTCACCATCTAGTAAAAGTCCCTAATTGTATCTGCCTCTAACACCACCAGGCACCCACTGTCTCTGTATATAAAAAAAAACTTGCCCCTCACATCTCCTTTGAAATCACCCCTCACCTTAAATGCATACCCTCTGGTATTAAACATTTCAACTCTGGGAATTACTGCCTCTGCCTGTATGGAGTTTGTACATTCTCCTCATGACCACGTGGATTTCCTCCGGGTGCTCCAATTTCCTCCCACAGTCCAAAGACGTACCAGTTGATAGGTTAATTGGTCATTATAGATTGTCTTACGACTAGGCTGGAATTAAACGGAGGATTGCTGGACGGAACGGTATGGCTCTGGAAGGGACTACCCATGCTGTATCTCAATAAAATAAAGTAAAATAATTTTAAAAAGATACTATGTACTCTATGCCTCTCAATCTTACCAACCTCTATCAGATCTCCCCTCACCCTCCGCTGCTCCAGAGAAAATAAACCAAGTTTGTCCAACCTCACGTTCCAGCACATGTCCTCTAATCCAGGCAGCATCCTGGTAAAGCTCTTCTGCACCCTCTCCAAAGCCTTGACATCCTTCCTATGATGTGATGACCAGAACTGTATGCAATGCACCAGATGCAGCCTAGCTACAGCCTAGCTAGAGTTTCATAAAGCTGGAACATAAATTCCTGACTTTTGAACTCAATGCCTCAACTAATAAAGGCATGCCATATGCCTTCTTAACCACCCTATCAACCTGTGCAGCTACTTTTAGGGAGATCTGAATTTGGACCCCAAAATCCCTTTACACATCCCTCCACTCTGCAAGAGCCAAGGCTCTTGCTCTTAGCAGTGTACTCTCCCTTTACATTTGACCTACCAAGGTGCACATTTGTCAGGGCTCCATCTGACATTTCTCCACCCATATCTACAATTGATCTATATCCAGCTGTATTCTTTGCCAGTCTTCAACGCTATCCAACAACACCAAGCTTTGTATCACCTGCAAACTTACTAACCTACCAAACAGTTTATTTTCATCCAGGTCATTTATATGCATCACAAATGGCAAAGGTGCAGATTCCTGCAGAACACCACTAATCACAAACCTCCAGCTAGAACAAGCCCCTTCAACCTCTACCCGCTGTCTTCTATGCACAAGTCAGCTCTGAATCCAAACAGCCAATTCACCATGGATCCTAAGCATCTTAATTTTCTAGATGAGCCTCCCATGAATGACCTTGTCAAGCACCTTACTAGAATCCACATAGATAACATCCACAGCTCTACCTTCACCAATCACCCTCATCTCCTTGTTAACAAACACTATCAAGTTGGTGAGACATGACTTGCCCCACTCACAGCTATGCTAGCTCTCCCTAATTAGGTCAGTTTCCCAAATGTCCATAAATCCTATTCCTAAGAATTCTTTCCTGAAACTTCCATGCCACTGACATGAGACTCACTGGTGGAAAGCTTCCAGGATTATGCCTAGTTCCTTTCTTGAATTATGGAACAACAATAGCTACTCGTCAGTCCTCTGGAGTGGACAACCTGACGTATATCCCATAGACCCTGGGGACTTATCCACTTTAATGCTCTTTAATTGACCTAACTCTACCTCCTTAACTTCAAAATGGCTTAGCATATCGATACACTTCACCTTAAGTACCTTTTGATGTTTGATAACCTAGATGACCAATAGTAAAACAAGTCATTAGTCAGGAGAGAAAATAGATTGTAATTTAATGAATATCACAACTTTTTAATAAAAGCATTTAAAATTGACTGAAGACCAAAGCAAGATAACATTCTCAAAATCTTCTGGTGGAAGAATTTGTGAAAAGCTAATTTCCAATAACTTCCATTTTTATATAACTAGGCAAACATTTTTCATTTAGAATATAAAAACTAGTAAGAACATTGAGGTTGAAATTACAATGTGACAAGCCGGTGGTGGTCCTGAGGAGGGCTAAGGCACCTGTGGCCCCTGTTTCCATTCAAGGGGTCAGTGTGGACATGGTGGAGGATTACAAATACCTGGGGATACGAATTGACAATAAACTGGACTGGTCAAAGAACACTGAGGCTGTCTACAAGAAGGGTCAGAGCCATCTCTATTTCCTGAGGAGACTGAGGTCCTTTAACATCTGCCAGACGATGCTGAGGATGTTCTACGAGTCTGTGGTGGCCAGTGCTATCATGTTTGCTGTTGTGTGCTGGGGCAGCAGGCTGAGGATCAACAATCTCATTTGTAAGGCTAGTGATGTTGTGGGGGTGGAACTGGACTCTCTGACAGTGGTGTCTGAAAAGAGGATGCTGTCCAAGTTGCATGCCATCTTGGACAATGTCTCCCAACCACTCCATAATGTACTGGTTAGGCACAGGAGTATATTCAGCCAGAGACTCATTCCACCAAGATGCAACACTGAGTGTCATTGAAGTCATTCCTGCCTGTGGCCATCAAACTTTACAACTCCTCTCTCAGAGTGTCAGACACCCTGAGCCAATAGGCTGATCCTGGACTAATTTCCACTTGGCATTATTTACTTATTATAATTTAATTATTTATGGTTTTATATTGCTATATTTCTACACTATTCTTGGTTGGTGTGACTGTAACGAAACCCAATTTCCCTCGGGATCAATAAAGTATGTCTGTCTGTCTGTGTAACAAATGAACTACATTTGCAGGAGATAATGGCTACTAAAAATAAAACCAAGACAGAGGAAAGAAATACTCCATCTTAAAATCTTGTAACATTACACAGAACGACATTTAATTTGCATATCAAAGAGACTTGCATAGTTATTCTGCATTATACCACTAATGACAAATTCTTTATCCCAGACGAGCCCCCACATATTGTCGCATGAACAAAATCACCAGAAAGTACTGGTAAATATAAAGCAGTCTCTTTATTTGATTAAAAGAGAGACAGCATATTGAGATCCCTCTCAGAGGAAAAGGTATGCTTGACATTCTATGCGCTAAAGATCAAAGGATAATTTCATATTTACAATGATTCCTATGAACTACATATAACTTACATGCCTCCAGCTTTGCATCCACACCACAGCCACCAAATTAATTTTAATCAGCATTGTCCGGTCTTGCTAACTGTAACTCATGGCTCTTAAGAACCCATTGTTCAAAGCTGCATTTTAAATTTAATCTACAAGTCCATATTCAGATTTGGTGACTGAATTTAGCTTACCCTTCTATAACTTCAGAACCAACTTTCCTTTTTCCAAATATACCATTCTATAAAGATATTTTGCTACTATTGCAGCATGCAATAATAAGTGCCATTCAAATCAAAGGTAATTCCTAAAATGGCGGAATAGTGGTGCAGTATTAACATCAACACCTCAGCTCCAGGAAACAACATTAATTCCTGACTTGGTATGCTGTCTGGATAGACTTCCTCTTTATAACTCTGAGGCTCTATTGACTGCTCCAATTTCCTTCTATATCTCAAAAATTTTTTAACGTTAATTGGCTACTGTCAATGACCCTTTAGCATGGGTCTGTAGAAAATAGGCAGGGATGCAATGGGAGTAATGTGATTGCTCTGTCAGGAGACACATGCACTTGATTGGGTAAATAGCAATCATCTGCAATCACAGCAATGAAGCACCTCTGTACTATTCCACTGACACGCAACCATGAACAAACATACAAATGTTCCTGTGTCACCAAGTATTATAATGTTTGGGTTCGCCAGTCACAAAGTTCTAACCTCAAGCAAATACCTTAAGCCCTATCCAATACAGATAGCTAGGGGTATACTCACTGAAGGTTATACTGTGTCTACCTGTTCTTCAAAGACTAGTTCACTTCCCTGTTTATCCTCCATGGCAAGGTTAACTGGCACCCCCACCCCCCAGACGCGCTCTCTTCTCACTACTGCTATCAGGAAGATGGTACAGGATCATCAGGACTCACACCACCAGGTTCAAGAACAGCTACTACTCCTCAACCATCAGGCTGTTGCCCTGTCATTGAAATGCTTCCACAACCAATGGACTCACTTTCAAGTACTTTTCATTTCATGTTCTCAATATTTATTGCTTATTTATTACTATTTACATCTTTCTTTTTGTATTTGCCAGTTTGCTGTCTTCTGCAATCTGGTTGAACTGATTATAATCTCTCATTGATTCTGTTATGGTTATGTTATGGTCTCCAAATTTATTGAGTATGCCCACAAGAAAATGAATCTCAATTTTATACATAGTGACATAAACGTACTTTAACAAATTTACTTTGCACTTTAAACAATACCCACTATTTGAGTGGTGGGTCCCCCTTCTCTACATGGATGGGGATATTTCCAGCTAACAAAATAGTTTAAACACAGCTCATTTATTTCTAGTGATACATGTTTAACATCTGACAAAACAAAATACATTTAAAACTCTGGTACTCTTTTACTAGATAGAAAAACTTAGACTTTTACAAACAATTTCTAAAATACAAAGGATTTTCAAAACACAGGCAAAATTCCATTAAGCGAAAAAGACGCATCAATGAGCTGTAGATGAACAAATGGTCCATCGCAGAAATCAAAAGGTATAGGTATAAAGTCTCCACCCCCATCTTTATGTCGTCATCTTGATGTTCCTGGATCATCCCTAACAAGCCTGACTACTCTCTACACTTGTACTGATTTTCTGCCACTTGGGTGTCTTCAGAGTTCCCAGATTCCCACTATTAACAATTCAGCTATTTGATGTGCTAAGTGATAGTATCAACCTGCTCAGCAAGCTTCCTTTGACTAAATAATTTAGCCACATTGTCTGGTTTGAAACAAGCCCAATTACTGTAAACAACTCTGCATCCTTACACTGTAACTCTTGAGAATTCAGTCCAGGTGCTGTGGGTCAGTGCACTTGCTTGAAAAGCTGTCCTTTAAACTTCAGACAGATTATCGCTTGCCAGCTGAAGACTGGCTCCCATTTATGAAAGAAGCTGAACAAAGAATATTGGTTGGAAGTTTATCTTGCTCAAACACTTAGATCTCTTAGAAGTTTCAGCAACTATGTTAGAAAGCAGAGCCTGGCAAAAAGAAAGGCCTCCTGGTCCTGGACTATGAGTGTCCATCACGAATTATAAGTGTAACAAATCCAAGTCCCATCCACCCAGTCTCTTGAAGCTGTTTAGTTATCCTTTTTTATTAAAGACTCTGCAAACTATGCTGGCACCACCGTACATAACTAGATTAACACAAAACTGCATTATGAACGTTCATTTCCAAGATCAGTTAAACATTACCTGACCACATATTTGATTTGTTACAGTAAACTGTCACATTCGCATGCAATCGATCAAAATCGTATAAAAGTTAATTAGATTTGGCATTGTCTATATTCAAGAATCCTACATTCAAATTCACCAGGCATGATAACGCGCTTTGTAAACCGAAGCATAATAAAAAAAAACCCTCACATTTGGCTCGGGCTATACACGATTAAAAAAACGAGTAATTTGCACGCGACTAGAAGAATCTTAAATTATATTTTCTCCTGAGACTGTTAGGCTTTAATTACAACTTCTTACTAATGTTTGAAAATACCATCACGAAATTATCTCGGAGAACAATTAAACGAAACGCGTAGTGAATCACAGAACTCGCAACTCAACACAATTTACAGATTTGAATCCAAGTCACATAGGCAACTGTGACGGTTCTACTGAAGAACAATTTTTTTCGATAAATGCGTGCAGAGCTAATGTATTTCCTTCACTGCGCGAAGTCAGACACTTCCATTTACTAGAAAAGATTGAAACTGAACTAAAACAGATCAAGGACATACGTAGTCATTTACTATTTTAATGATTTTAACCGTGTTATACCACATCAGCCTTTTTCATTGTATCCTCAAGCAACAAAGTATTACAAAGCCCTATACTGTACATCAACATCTGAAAACTGCCTTCGGCATGAGAAATTAATGATTCGTTTTAGATACTATTCCCTGTGATATGTCCCAATTATTTCATCTAGATTTTGCAAATCCAGCTGTTGAAAATTAAAAAAGGGAAAACTTGCCACGAAAAATGTCGAACGAGTCCTCTAATTCGCGCAGTGGTTCCTCAACCCGAGTTGTTGGAAATTAAAGGCACTAGTGGCTTAGGTGCTGCACAAATATGAAGCAGTTGATTGCAACGCTGTAACGTAGAGAATAGCGGGCTTGTTTTCCCTATGCAGTTCTCACAGAGCTTTGCTCAGCAGCCAGTCTGCCTGCCTCCAGCTGCCTTTCTTACCTCCCTGCTGCTCCTCCCACACATTGGACCAGACACACAACCCGCTGCAAACAGCTGGGAAGAGCACGACTACGCCTGCGCACCCCCGGGGAACCCCCCCCTCCCCAAAAAGAATGGTATATGAAGAGCGAAGGAATAATTGCACGTGCACCTGCGCAGTGACATAGCCAGGGTAAGGGCAGGGACTACAATTCCCAGCGTGCACAGCGAGACTCAGATCACGTGCGCTCTTTGCCGGCGCCGGCTGCAGTGAAATGGCGGCGGGTAGGGCGAAGGTGGTGCTGAAAGCGGTGAAAGATATCAGCGTGCAATTTTGTCCTTTCCAGTCCAATGTCCGAAGTGCCAGGTAGGGAAGCCCTTCAGAATGAAAACACATCTTCCTAAGTGCTTGTTAAGTGATTTTAGGCCAGGAGTAGACTTGTATTTTCATTTAGCTGCTGGAGTCTGAAGTCATGCCTGATTTGTGAGCTAATCCATAATCCCAGCCTTGCCCCATATGGCCAAGTACATTTAGTGATCGCTCTGTTATTTCAGCATTAAAATTATGAACTGATTGCTGTTTATGAGGAGAGTTATTATTCGTACGTAAATGTGTGGAAGGAACATTCTGATAAATAAACCAGATTACTTTGCTAATTAGTTACACATTTATAGAAAATCCTGAACTCTGCGTTTCTTGACTGTAAATATAATTTGACAAAAACAAGGAAAAAGCTGTAACCGTTGAAGGTAGATGGGGTAGGGTCAGTGGAGAGAATTTAACAGAAATTTAGTTGGATTTCCACTCCCCACAGTACACGATTTAATGTCGATGGGAGGCCAGTTGGCGAGATTTTGCATAACCCTTCTGTTAAGTGGCTGGCTTTGCACTCTGAACAGCTTTGGCTGGTAGTGAGCCCTCTCTGTAAACTCTCAAGCTATTAAAGTTCTCCAGTATTTGCATTCAAGGCACTCAAACAATTGCATCAAAATATATAAAAGTTCTACTTTGGAATGTTAAAGCAAACACACATAACAAAGCAACAATTCATTTAAATTAAGTGAATTAACTCAAATATAATTATGGACTGAAGAGTCTGTACTGTGCTGGAGTTTTCTAAGAAAGGTCATTTACATGAAAATAAAGAAATGCAATATAATTTATGAGAAACCTATACAAAAAGACTGATAAACAACAAATATACAAAGAAGACATTGTACAAATAAAAAAAATACTGAGAACATTGGTTCTGGAGTCTTTGAAATTGATTCTGTAGTTTGTGAAATCACTTCAGAGTTCAGGTGAGTGAAGTTCTCCATGCTGGTTCAAGAGCCTAAAGGTTTAGGGTAATAACTGTTCCAGCACAACCCCATCACCATTATATACACAATCACATCATCCATATCAGATACTTGTACAATATGTTTTATAGGGTTGCTTTTATATTTATTGTGTTCTTTTTTGTTTTATTTTTATTGCGAGCTTATTGTGTTTTATTAATGCTGCTGCGAATCTAGAATAAAATCATTTCATTCTCCTTTACACTTGTGTACAGAGGAATGACAATAAAAAATTTTGAATCTTAAACCTGGTGTTGTAGGACCTAGAGCTCCTGTACCTCTTTCCTGTGATAGTAGCAAGAAGAGAGCATGTATCTGCTCCATGTTAAATTCATTAATTTGGAACATGAACTTTGTCTATCCAAAATAGTCTCTTTCAGTAAAACATTCTGATTGTTTCAGTTTCATCTGCAAAAAATAGTTTTGTACAAAATGTATTTCCTTAACTGAAGAGTAATAGTCCACTTTAGTCATGTGCTAATGTCATAAGGAGAAAAGAAGAAACTGACTTGTGTGGGAAGAAGTTCTAGTTCATTAGCTGATAGATCTGGAATGAACAGTATAGGTTGGACTAAGATCCTAGCAGGAGAAAGATTTAATTTCAAATGAACTCCAAAATAGTGTAAGTGAGGCTTAAAGTGGATATAATAATAATCATCAGTGAATGAAAGGATGGATAGAATGGATAATCCATTACAAATTAAGAACTACACAAAAATAATAATTTACCTTTTACTCCAGTCCCTGGCTTTGACGCTAATGCATTTTACATTCCTATATTCATATTTTTCAACATTACATATTTTTCAGATAATGAAATGCATATGAGAGGAATTATTGAAAAGATTGTTATAATGTATGTGAAGATGACAGAAGAAAGGATTAGTGAGGGAAGAGTTACTGTCTTAGAAATAACAATGGAAATAGGAGAAAAGAACAAAAATAATGAATAGATCAAAAATAATTTTATATAATGTGATCAAGGACAAGAGGGGATTAATCATATAATTAGGGGCAAATTGCATGCAACCAAATAGTGTATGGGGAATTTGAGGAGAAAGAAATAGGCAGATTTGTATTTGAGTAAGTCCACATAATGGTGGGAAATTTCTGGCTGCTCTAAATCAACCTATGGGGCAAGCGGATAAAAAAGAAGTGATGAAATTTTTACAAGACAACACAATGTTCTAACCTGATATGCAAGAAAGACGAAAGAAAGAACAAGAGTCAGATCTGGGAGCGTGAAATGAATCAGGACAGATAGGAAAATTAATTATGGGGGAGCAACTCCCCCATAGACTTGATACAAACTTGGAACAATAGTTATGAATCTAATGTAAGCTTATTTATATAAATCTAAGTGTGTATATCTAATGCATATATATGTGTGTATATGTATATTTAAAGGTAGTTAACTAGTCTAGAGCTCTTTAGGAGAAGGATGATCAGATGTCACTTGAAGATAAACTTCAAAGAGCATGTTTGCTACAGTTAAGTTGTGCAGAGTTCAAAATTTAAGTGGTAAGAATAGGTGATTCGAAAATTCAAAGTAAAATTTATTATCAGTGCACACACGTCACCACATAAAACCATGAGTTTGTTTTACTGCCGGAATACTTAGCAAATCTATAGATAAGTAACTGTAAACATAATCTGTAAGCTGCAAACAGACTGCAAATGCAGATCATAAATAAATAGTAAATATCAAGCATGAAATAACAAGATTAGAAGAGTCCTTAAATGAGTGTAGTTATACCTTTTGTTCAAGAGCCTGATGGTTGAGGGTTAGTAACTATTCGTGAACCTGGTGGTGAATCCTGAGGCACCTGTACGTTGTACCTGATGGCAGCAGCAAGAAGAGAGCATGAACACAAAGTACACTGCAGATGCTGTGGTCAAACAACACGTACAACAAGCTAGAGGAATTAAGTAGGTTGGGCAGCATTTGTGGAAACGAGCAGTCAATGTTTTGGGCCGAGAGAGCATTGCCTGGCAAATATATAACTGCGAATTAAGTAATGATATCAGAAAATGTGATGTCTTGGGTAAATTAAGTATTGAATACAGAATGCTTTAACAGTGGAAAAACATAAGAAGGAAATAATACAATAACATTAGGAGAGGAATGAATGGACAATTGGGGAAGAATAGATGAGGCATGACATGAAAATATCATATTTGGCTAAAATAGCTAGGCATGATTAAAATAATGAAAATTAAAGTAGATACAGGGCCAGGAAGGGATAATACAGACTTAAAATAGATGATATTGGTGCTTATTTTGCCTCTCATTTTTTTTACAGTGGAGACTAAGTGGAAATAACAACACACAGAGGCAAGGGAGATAATGACCTTGATATCACATACAAAATGCTAGAGGCAAAAAGCAGGTCAGACAGCATCTATGGAGGGGAAATAATTAGCCCAAAACTCTTCATTAGGTCTGGAAAGGAAGGGGGAAAGGTGGGAGGAGGGGAAGTGGTACAAGCTGGATCACGGGGGGAGCAGCAAGTGAGAGAGTTTCACTGATTTTGTTGTGAAGTTTGAAGCTCTTCCATTAAAATTCAAAGTTTAGAGTAAATTTATATCAAAGTACATGTATGTCACCATACACAACCCTGAAATGCATTTTCTTTCAGGCATGCTTAGTAAATCCATAAAAGAATAATAACCATAATAGAAGCAATGAAAGACTGCATCAACTTGGTCATTCAACCAATATGCAAAAGACAACAAACGGTGCAAATGCAAGAATAATTAAATAAATAAATAAACAATAAATGATTTTATGAGAAGAAAAGTCCATGAGGGTTGTAAGAATTTTGTAGTGATGGGGCAAGTGAAGCTGAAGTTATCCCTGATGGTTGAGGGCTAATAACTGTTCATGAACCTGGTGGTGATAGCCCTGAGGCCATTGTATGTTCTTCCTGATGGCAGAAGCAAGAAGAGCATGACCTGGATGTTGGGGATCCCTGATGATGGATGCTGCTTTCCTGTGACAACACTGTGCACTATGTAGATTTTTGCTCTATGGTGGAGGGGGCTTCACCCATGAAGGACTGAGCCATATCCACTACTTTTAGTAGGATTTCCCATTCAAGGGCATTAGTGTTTACATACTCTCCACATATCTATAGAAGTTTGTCAAAGTGTTAGATGTAGTTCTAAATCTTTACAAACTCCTAAGAAGAGATGCTGCCATGCTTTCTTTGTAATTGCACTTGTGTGCAAAGCTCAGGACAGGTCCTCTGAAATGATAATGGAATTTAAAGTTGCTGATCCCCTTCACCTCTGATCCTCCGATGAGGACTGGCTCATGGACCTCTAGTTTGCTCCTCCTGAAATCAATAATTGGCAGCTTGGTCTTGCCAGCATCAAGTAAGAAGTTGTTATAGCGTCACTCAGCTACAGTTTCAATCTTCCTCCTATATGCTGATTCGTCACCAGCTTTGATTCAGCCCAGAGCAGGGATGTCATTGCAAACTTGAATATTGCATTGGAGCGGTGCTTAGCTACAGTCATAAGTGTAAAGAATGTAGAGCAGGTGGCTAAGCACGTGACCTTGTAGTGCACTTGTGGAGATTGTGGGGGATATGTTGCCAATCTGAACTGACTGGGGTCTGCAAGTGAGAAAATCAAGGATTCAATTACACAAAGAGGTATTAAGGCCAGGGTCTTGAAGCTTATTGATTAGTTTGAGGGGATGGTGGTATCGAATGCCGAGCTGTAATCAGTAAAGAGCATCCAGATGTATGTATCTCAGCTGTCCAGACCTGTTGTGCCGGTAGGTAAATTGGAGCATATCCAAGTCACTTCTCAAACAGGAGTTCATCACCAACCCTTCACTGTAGATATAAATGCTGCTCAGGTTACCACATTCTTCTTAGGCATAGGTATAAGTGAAGCCTGTTTGAAGCACTTGGGTACCTCAAACTGCCGAAGCGAGAGGTAAGAATCTTAGTGAACACTCAAACCAGTTGATCAGCACAGATCTTTAATACTTGGCTAAGTACCCTGACTAGGCCGGATGCTTTTCATCGGTTCATTCTGCTGAAAACTGCTCGAGTGCTGTTTGCCTGATATCGCAAGATCAACAGGGGCTGTGAGAGTTTGTGATGTTTCCTCCATGCTTTGATAATCAAAGCATGCATTGAAGGCATTGAGCTCATTTGGAAGTGAATCCCTGTTGTCGCCTATGTCACTTTATTTTACTTAATAAGAAGTGCGAGGCTAAGTGATAATGACTCCAGACTTTGCATGTGAACAGTCCAATGCACAAATCTAAAAGTTATTGAGGAAAGTACTCTGCTCCTCTGTTGTTCGTGGGATTGGGAAAAGTGTAATAGCACGGACTAAAGCTTGGTTATTGCATGAAAGACAGAATCATAATAATTGGGACTTTTCAAGGTTGTTAGAAGGTTCCCTCAATGAGATGATGGCCTTCAGTTATTTACTATTGATATTAATGACGCAGGAGAATGCAGAATGTAAGATGTAGTGGTTATTGATAACACTAAAATTGGTGGGACTGCATGTTGTGATGTGGGTATTTGGATCTTGCAACAGGCTATAGATGAGTTGTGTAAGCTGATGAAAACTTGGTAAATGGATTTTAATGTGAGGAAGTGTGTGATCATGCTGTTCAGTAAGAGGAATCAAAAACCACACTTATTTAGAGAGAATGTAAATGAGGAGGAATACAGTAGGTTCTAGGTTCTTATGACTATGTTCACAAATATGTCCAGATACAACAAGAAGGCAAATGGACATTAGAAATAGCATTGTTACAATTATGTAGGCTACAACAGCTACCTCTAAGTGCTGGAAGGCAGCAGAATTAATACTGTCTCTATAAAATTTCCCAAATCCACAGGATAGATAAGAAAACCAATATCAGCATCAATATTTCCAGCATTGAAGTTCTAATTGCACATGATTGGTTCTGTTGGACAGGCTATGTTATTCACGTGTACTACACAGGTTCCTGAAGCATTCACTGTTCTGAGCTGTGTTTTGAGAAGAGACTTCCAGGTGAACAGAGGAAAAGATTCAAGAATGTCCTCAAAGCCTCCTTGAGAAAATGCAGCTCTTCCCTCCTCTCTCCAGGCACTGTACCATGTAATCTCAAGCAGTGTGACACCTATCTGTACACTTTCTCCTTCACAATCTCAAATGTCACTCCTCCCTTTGAGAAAGGAGGAAGGAAAAGGATTGAAATTATAGGCCAATTAGCCTGACTTCGGTGGTTGGAATTCATTATTAAGGATAAGGTTTCAGGGTTCTTGGTAGCATGCAATAAAATAGGCTAAAATCAGCATGGCTTCCGTAAGCCAGAAGAGTATTTCTTTTCCTATCCTGACGAAGGTTCTTGGCCCAATATGTCGATTATTTATTTCCCACTGCAGATGCTGCTTGTCTGCTGAGATCCACCAGCATTTTGTGGGCATTAAGTAGAATTTGATGCCACGTGCTGTGGTAGATAACTCCAATGCATTTATAAGGAAGTAGGAAATTAAGAGATACAGCATAAATTTGAAAGAAATAATTAAAGCGTGGAACTATAAATATTTGCTTAGACTGGTTGAAACAAGTGTCCCAATTCCTTATTGTGATAGCTGTGAGATTTGCTTATAGAGGGTCATAATGAGATCTTTAAGTCACATCTAGATGTTCAGATTATGATTTAATAGGCTTAGAACATTACAGCTCCACACAGGCTCTTGATCAGTCTCACCCTTCCTCTTACATAACAACCTCTATTGTATTTGCCTCTACTGCCACACCTGGCAGGCCATTCTATTTGCCCACCATTCTCTGACGTAACTCTGACATTCCCCTCTGCTTTCCCCCAGTCACCTTAAAATTCTGCACCTTTGTACGAGCGTTGTTTCTGCCCTGGGTAAAAGGTCTCTGGCTGCCCACTCTTTCTGTGCTTCTCATCATCTTGTAAGAAGGCATATGATGTATTGGCCTTCATCAATAGTGGAATTAAATTTAGGAGCCGAGAGGCAATATTGCAGCTGGAGTACTGTGCTCAGTTCTGGTCGCCTCACTACAGGAAGGATGTGGAAGCTATAGAAAGGGTGCAGAGGAGATTTACAAGGATGTTGCCTGGATTGGGGGGAGCGTGCCTTATGAGAATAGGTTGAGTGAACTCGGCCTTTTCTCCTTGGAGCGACGGAGGATGAGGGGTGACCTGATAGAGGTGTATAAGATGATGAGAGGCATTGATCATGTGGATAGTCAGAGGCTTTTTCCCAGGGCTGAAATGGTTGCCACAAGAGGACACAGGTTTAAGGTGCTGGGGAGTAGGTATAAGGGAGATGTCAGGGGTAAGTTTTTTGCTCAGAGAGTGGTGAGTGCGTGGAATGGGCTGCCGGCAAAGGTGGTGGAGGTGGATACGATAGTCTTTTAAGAGACTTTTGGATAGGTACATGGAGCTTAGAAAAATAGAGGGCTATGGGTGAGCCTAGTAATTTCTAAGGTAGGGACATGTTCGGCACAACTTTGTGGGCTGAAGGGCCTGTATCGTGCTGTCGGTTTTCTGTGTTTCTATACCTCTACTTCTATTGGGGTGACACCTTAGTGTAGTGATTAGTACAATGCTTTACAGTACAGACAACCTGGGTTCGATTCCCGTCACTGCCTGTAAGAAGTTTGTACATTCTCCCTGTGACCATGTGAGTTTCCTCCAGGTGTTATGGTTTCCTCCCACATTCCAAAAATGTACCGACTGGTAAGTTAATTAATCATTGTGAATTGTCCCATGATTAGGCTAGGATTAAAGGTTGAAAGGTTCATTTTATTATCAAAAGTATGTATGCAGAATACAACTGAGATTCGTCTTCTCCAGATAGCTATAAAATACAGAAAAAGCATTGAGGTTGTTGAGCATCAAACCCCTAACCCCCAAGCTCCACCCACACAACAAATTAGCAACAGCAATATCAAACCCTCAACCCCTCCATCACCCCCAAAAAAAGTACCATATTGCCCACCTGCCAATCGGCAACAAGAAAGAAAACAGAAAAACTGAAGAAGACGAGTATAAACTACAGTCCACACCAATAATCATATATGTCTAGGAATTTAGAAAATATCCTCTGTCAACATCGAGAACAATAGCTCGAATTCAGTCCTTCTGTAGGGCCTTCATCCGAGAAACGGCCTCCCTAAATCGGGATTGCTGGGTGGCGTGGCTTGAAATGCCGAAAGGGCCTCTTCCATGTTGTATTTCAAATAAAAAAATCTTGAAGACTATACATTTGACAATAAATCTTCTCCAGACCTCCTGTAACTGTTAACCGAGATTTAACAATGTAGCATTTTGAATAATATCACATCTTAGCTTTTATGAAGTATGCCTTTAAAATTTCAGGAAAATTTAGTCTTTTGGAAGATTTGCTTTCATAATTGGGTGGTAGAGTTGAGATACGTCTCTACTGGATGGTCGGTCGTATGGTTATGCAACTGCGGCTGCCAGGCAGGCAATCTCTGAAGAGTGTTGATATGGCTGGGATCACCCGTCTTGTAAAGGCCTTGCCTAGAAGAAGACAATGGCAAACCACTTCTTTAGAAAAGATTGCCAAGAACAGTATAGACATGGATAGAACCACGATCGCACACATCATATGACACGGCACATGATGATGATGGTGACATTCATAAATCCATAAATTTCACATTTTAAAGAAGTTGCAGTAGGTTTATTACTTTGTGTATTTATATGTATTTAATAGTGTGTATTTAGAAGATCTACATACATAGACTGAGATGTAATAACTGCAAAACATGAAATTGGTGCAAAACATGAGACAATTTTATTTGAAACTTGAAATGAAATATAAATGTGGCATCTGTACCAAAATAGCATGAAAAGCCTATTAGCAGTTTAACATTGTTGGCACAATTTGTGTCCATTTACATTTCTTTTCTAATCCTGTTTTGTAGAGAGTTTCTTGCTGCAATAGGAACAGAAAAGGCACGTCAAACAAACTCCAACTGTCGGATTGTAGCTGATGTAAGGCATGATGAGACAGAGCCTGTAATAACTGTAACATTCAGTAAGTTTTGCTTCCCATTTTAGTTTATTAAAAGTGAGGCTTTATCAGAAATGATAAAAGAAGGTTAACATCTATTCCACAGTTTTACTTAGTGTTAGCCTTGGTGTCAGGAGACAAATGTATTTATATATCTTTCTGTGATTGTTGACTGCACTGCTGCATAATTCTTAACATTACATTACTTCTGTTTAGTATTACCCTGTTCTTTGAGTTACATTGATAAGTATAATGGACTGTTCTAACCCAAACTGTAGTTTTTATCTAGTATGACAGCCTGTATTATATGCAATTATGCACAGAATTCATTTTGAGATTGCTTCTTTTACTCAAGCTGATGTCCAGCTTTCTCTGGTCAAACTTAGTACATGCCTCTGGCGCCTGGAATCTCAAGTTTAACATGTGATTGTAGAATAACACTGTGCAGAAGGAGATAGTTCAACCCATCCATGAACTCATCTAATTAGGCCTAATACACTGTCTGTTTCCCACAGCTCTTCTAATTATTTGTTTTCCACTGTTTATTCATTTCAGTATTAGGACATGGAGCAGTACAGCGCAGAAAGAGACCCTTTTCCCACAATGTCTGTGCTGAACACCATGCCAAACTAAAACAATTCTCTTCTGCTTGTATATGATCTATATCCCACCCACCCCCAGCAGATTTGTGTGACTAGTAGCCTCTTAAATGCCACTATTATGTGTGTTTCCACTACTCCCCCCCCCCCCCCAAGCAGCCTGTTCCAGGCACCTACCAGTCTCTGTGTTTCAAAAAAAACAAGCAAAATAACTTTTCCCACACATCTCCTTTAAACTTTTCCCCTCTCACCTAAAAATGTATAGTCTCTGGTACTCAACATTTCTATCTAGGGCAAAATGATTCTGACTGTTTATGGCTCTCATGACCTTATTTTCTGTTAGGTCTCCCCTCAGCCTCTGATGCTCCAGGGAAATTAACACAAGTAGTCCAGCCTCTAATCCAGCCAGCAAACTGGTAAACCTTTTTTCCCAATAAGGCAGCCAGCATAATCAAATACCCCACCCATCCCAATCATTTTCTCTTCTCCTCCTCCCATAGGACAGAAGATACAAAAGTTTAAAAGCATGTACTACCAGGCTCAAAGCCAGCTTTTATCCCACTGTTATAAGATTATTAAATGGTTCCTATTATGAGATGATAGACTCTTTATCTCTTTCTACCCTCTTATGATCTTGCATCTGATTATCTACCTGTGTGTATGGAACCGGAGGAGGTGGTGGAGGTACTTAATGAATACTTTGTTTCACTATTCACTATGGAAAAGGACCTTGGCGATTGTAGGGATGATTTACAACAGACTAAAAAGCTAGAGCATATAGACATTAAGAAAGAGGATGTGCTGGAGCTTTTGGAAAACAACAAGTTGGGTAAGTCACCAGGTCTGTACGAGATATATCCCAGGCTACTGTGGGAGGCGAGAGAGGAGATTGCTGAGCCTCTGGCAATGATCTTTGTATCATCCATTGGGATGGAAGAGGTTCTGGAGGATTGGAAGGTTGCAGATGTTGTTCCCTTATTCCATAAAGGGAGTAGAGATAGCCCAGGAAATTATAGACTAGTGAGTTTTACTTCAATGGTTGGTAAGTTGATGGAGAAGAAAGGGTGCAGAGGAGATTTACAAGGATGTTGCCTGGATTTGGGAGCATGCCTTATGAGAATGGGTTGAGTGAACTCGGCCTTTTCTCCTTGGAGCAACAGAGGATAGGAGGTGACCTGACGGAGGTGTATGTATAAGGTGATGAGAGGCTTTTTCCCAGGGTTGAAATAGCTAACACAAGATGGCACGGTTTTAAGGTGCTTGGAAGTAGGTACAGAGGAGATGTCAGGGGTAAGTTTTTTATGCAGAGAGTGGTGAGTGCATGGAATGGTCTGCTGGCGATGGCGGTGTACGATAGGGTCTTTTAAGAGACTCCTGGACAGGGATATGGAGCTTAGAAAAATAGAGGGCTGTTGGTGACCCTAGGCAATTACTGAAGTAAGTATATCTTCGCCACAGCATTGTGGGCTGAAAGGCCTGTATTGTGCTGTAGGTTTTTTGTGTTTTGGCACTGCACTTTGTCTATAACTGTAACACTTTATTCTGCACTGTGTTACTGTTTTACATTGTACTACCTCAATGCATTGTAATAATTTGATCTGTATGAATGAGAAGTTTTTCACTATACTTCGATACAAATAACAATAATGAACCAATTTACCTAGATTCACATTTCTCAGTTTTGATGCAGGGCACTCTGAACCTGATAGATTAGCTGTTTCACTTTACAGACACTGCCTCACCTGAGTTTTTATATCACTTTCTGTTCTTACTTTATAGCTTTTTGAAATTCTCAGTTTTTAAAATTCTACACTTTGCACATATCCCTGTACTTTTGTCTCCATACCTTAAAATACATTTCTCTCTCCATTTACCTCTCCAAACTCAAGTGCCTTTTAAAACTATCCCTAAGTCATTATGATTTACCTTTTAGTCATTTCTTCTGTGGGCGACTGTCAATTTATGACAGACTTCATATGAACACTATCCAGAGCTTTCCAACCTCATTTGTAGTGCTAAATGTACTGCAGAGGTCAAATGTCAACTTGCTAGAGAGCAATAATTCAAAAGGGATGTTCATTGCCCTACATACATCAGCATGTAGCTTTGGTGGTAATTTGGCAGGAAGTAATCTGTACCCCTTCCCCCACTCACATATCAGTCCAACTTTTAAATTCCCGAGCTAATTAGTAATAAGTGAAATTGGGAATGTGGAAAAATATGTACATGCATATTCTGTAGCTTCCTATATAAGAATGGATTGCACATTTTCATCAAATCTGCATCTGTTTTAGCATATTATATTTTAGAATATTTAATTATATGTTTAAATTTTCAGAACAGCTTGGATGATTCAAACTAGGTAGTTGAATATTAAATTTCACTTAATTTTTTTGTTCATGATGAATTGATTTGAAATTTTAGACCATAGACCATAAGACATAGAGGGAGTATTGGGCCATTTGGCCCACTGAGTCTGCTCCACTATTGGCTGATTTATTATCCCTCTCAACCCCATTTTTTTGCCTTCTCCCTGTATCCTTTGACACCCTTACTAATCAAGAACCTGTCTACCACCACTTTAAATACACCCAATAATTTGGTCGCCACAGCCATCTATGACTATTAATTTCATAGCTTTACCACCCTCTGGCTAAAGAAATTCCTCATTATCTCTGTTCTAAAGTGACTTCCTTGTAATCTGAGGCCCTCTGGTACCAGATACCCACACTCCCCTCCACATCCACCTTTCAATATTCAGTAGGTTTCATTCTTCTGAACTCCAGCAAGTACAGGTCTAAAACCATCAAATGCTCTTAATACATTAACCCGTTAATTTGTAGAATCATTTTTGTGAACCTCCGGACCCTTTCCAATGTCAGCACATCCTTTCTAAGATTGGGGGCTATTAGGAATTTGAGGAGAATTGCTATGTCACCAAAGACACTTGCAAATTTCTACACACATACTGTGGGGAGCATTCTGAGTGGTTGCATCACTGTCTGGTATAGGGTTGGGAGGTGGGTGGCACTGCACAGGATCGGGGAAAAACTGCAGAAAGTTGTAAATTCTGCCAGTTCCATCATGGGTACTAGCCTCCCCAGCATCCAGGACACCTCCAAAAGGCGATGCTTCAAAATGCTGACGTCCATGATTAAGGACCCACATCACCCAGGGCATGCCCTCTTCTCATTGCTACTATCATGGAGGAGGTACAGGGGCCTGAAGACACACACTCAGTGTTTGAGGAACAGTTTCTTCCCTCTGCCATCAGTTTTCTGAATGGACAAAGGACCCATGAACACTACCTCAATATATTTTTTCCCTCTTTTTTTACATTACTTATTTAATTTTTATATATTATAGTATAGTTTTTATTATGTTTTGCAAAGTACTCCAAAAAATTTCATGACACATATTAAACCTGATTCTGATTCATTTAGAGCAATTAATTGTATTTATTTAGCTCTTCCAGCAATGATAAAGAATCTCAGTTCTTCATAAAGTTTCAAGGGGAAGCAATGGACATTTCAGGTTCAGATTTATTAATTACATGTACATTGAAACAGAGTGTGAAATGCCATTTGTGTTATTAATAGCACACCAAGGGATGTACTGGGGGCAGCTTGCAAGTGTCACCACACATTTTGATACCAACATAGCATGCCCTCCATGAATATCTCAGAACACAACAAAACAGAGCTTGTAGGAGGAACTGGAAACAACACTTAGTCTGCATGTGATGTTTGGCCTATTTCTCAAGCAAAACATTTTGTTATCCTTGGAATTCTTTAATTACCTCCAGTCTTTTTAGAGGTGCCAAGCGGGGGGGGGGGGGCACACGCTGGGAGAAAGGAACAACTAAATAGTATTGGATAACCGTTAGTGCATAAGCATTTGCACTATTTTGAAGATGATATGGATACTTGGAAAATTAAATGAGCAACTTCATAATTTATCAAAACCATCAATCAATGAAAATTGTGTTTTCAAGCCATAGAGAATCCTGATGAGCGCTCTCACTTAAATAATAAAGACACTGCAGTAATCATATTTGTAAGGAAAGGTAGCAAGGCAGGCCAATGAGACTGATTTTAGTTGTAGGGAAGTTACTGGAAGGAATTCTGAGGGATAAGATCAGCCATCACTGGGATAGTCAGATTCAGATTCGGATTCAGTTTATTGTCATTTAGAAACCACAAATGCAATGCAGTTAAAAAATGAGACAACGTTCCCCCAGAATGATATCACAAAAGCATATGACAAAACAGACTACACCAGAAAATCCACGTAACGTTTGGCAATCCCCAATCCAGAGTCCAGAGAGGCTGCTGCGTATTAATATCACACTACCATCTAGCGTGTTCCCCGGAAAGGAGCTCCAAATCCACCAGACAAAAACAAGACCTGCACAAAACCACATAGTTACAACAGTGCAAACAGTAGCATAATTGATAAAAAAACAGACTATGGGCACAGTAAAAATAGTCCAAGATGTTAAAGGGCTGTAAGTTCAAAAGCAATCACCGCAGTTTCCACAAGTCCCCAGGGTCCTGACAGACTCGCCATCCCACGCTGGCGGCAGGAGTACCCCCACTAAGGACTTCCAAGGCGCCGCCCAACTCAGCCTCGCAGACGCAGCTCACAATGGAAGCTCTGTCGAAACCAGCCTCGCAGACGCAGCACACACCAAAAGCGACCTGAGTCCGTCGAAAGGACTCCGAGCCGACGACCATCCCCTCTCTCACAGCTTCTCCGAGCACCATCCTCTGCCGAGCGTATTAAAATGGCTTCGCCAACGGCCATCGGCAACGCGACCCCGAGGACTGGGGGCCTGTTCTTCCCAGCAGAGACGTGGACCTCACAGCAGCAGCAGCAGCAACGAAAAGGTCTTCCTGGAATTTCCTGATGTTTCTCCGTGCTTCCACGTCCGTTTTCAATCGATTATGATTGCGCACGGCACCCCACTTCACAAATAACAGATGATCAGTTCCGGAGTGGCCACTGCAAGCTGCGTCGCGCTGCCATCTTGGATCATCATTAAAAGCCTGATCAAGAATAGTCAGCATAGTTGTTTGTAGGAGGTCATAAGAGATAACTAGGGAACAGTTGAAGGTCAGGTAATGGATGTTGCCTACTTCAGTAAGGTCTTTGACAGAATCCACATGGTCAGCTGACCTAGATGGTTAGGTCACGTGGGATTCAGAGGAAGCTGGTGAGGTGGATTCAGAGTTGGCTCAGCGATAGAAAGCTATCTACTAGCTTACTAGGAAATGGTTATCACAGGAGAGCCCAACTTTAAATACATGGATGGAAATTACAATGGACATTTACAAATGGAGAAGATAACAGCTTCTGTTAATCATAAGCTGGAACAATTTGATTCATACTGGGAAAAATGGTTTAACTACATAATGCCTCATCGCCCTGATTTTATTCTCACAGATCAATGAATCTGTTGTAAAAAAAAATCACTCCCTACTTGTACATAGTTCTTTCCTTTTGCTTGTTTTTTTCTTTCCACTCTTTTCTATAAGTGTATACCTCAGATAAATACTTTGTGGAGATTTGTGATATATATGATTATATGATATGTATGTACAATGTCTGAAATAAATCTTATGGAAATGCTTGTTTGATGATGAACTTCAATAAAAAAAATTACAAAAAAAAAAGTAGAGGATGATGGTTGAAGGTTGATTCTCTGACTGGAAGTCTGTGACTAATGGAGTTTAGAAGTGAGTTCCAGAAGTGAAGTTTAGGTCCTCTGTTATTCATTATTTATATAAATGTTTTGGATGTAAATGTACATAGCATGATTATCAAGTTTGTGGATACTAAATTAGGAGTTCTTGTTGATAATGGAGCAGGTTATAATGAATTACAGAGATCCTGATCAGTCGGGGAGATGGGCTAAGGAATGGCAAAGACGTTTGAACTTGGATAAGGGTGAGATGTTCCATTTTGGAAATTCAAACCAGCTAGGACCAATACAGTGAATGGCAGAGTATTGTAGAACAGAGGAAGCTGGATGGACAAGTGCAGAGTTTACTGAAAGCAGCCACACAAGTAGACAGGGTGGTGAAGAAGCCCCTAGCATACTGGCATTCAGTAGTCAGGGCATCCAGTTTAGGAGAAGAGGCATTATATTGCAGTTATACAAGTGGCTGCTGAGGCTGCATTTGGAGCATTGTGTAGCATTTTGGTCACCCTGTTATAGGGAAGACATTGTCAGGACGGAGAAGGTACAGAAAAGGTTTATGATACTGCCTGGACAAGAGAAGCTGGCCAATGTGGATCTTTATTCCTTGGGGCATAGGAGAGTGAGGGATGACCTCACAGAAGTTGATAAAATCACGAGGGATATGGACAAGGTGCATGGCCATAATCTTTTCCCTGGGGTTGAGAAGTCCAAAATTAAACAGCAAAGATACAAGATGAGTGGGGAGTTTTAAGGGAGACCAGAAGGTAGTGTGTACCTGGAATGAGGATGTGATTGAAGCAGGTATAACTGCAACATTTAAGAAGTATTTGGATATTGCATGGTGGGAGGGGCCTGGAGAATTATGGGTCAAGTGCAGGCAACTGGGATTAGTAGGGAGGATGCTGTGGGTCAACATGGACCAGTTGGGCCGAAGGACCTGTTTCCATGCTGTATTGATCTTTGACCCTAAAATCTGTGGGATTATTCCATAGCCTGTAAATTATAAACAGATACCACACCACACCCTTTGCTGTGATGTATGACTGGCTATTCAGCATGATCAGTGCTGATTATCTATCTCAGTATCATGTTCCCCCTCTCGCCTAATGCCCCTTGATACCTTTTGAAACTGAAAATTTACCTTTCTTTGTAAATATATCCTGCAACTTAGCCACCTGTGGCAACAATGGAAAGTGTCACTAGTGTGGCATTTATTTAAGCTTCCAGATTGTTTAATGTCATTTCCAGTACATAAGTGTAAAGGAGAATGAAATAGTTGTTACTCCAGATCTGATGCAGCACAAAAAGAAACAATAAGATAACAACACAGTGATAAGAAGACTTTGAGTGTATGTCTGTGAAATGGCGCTAGGGACAGGAATATCTGTTCATAAGGTGACTGGCAGGAAATGATGATGTAGTCATGGTAGGGAGTTTGGTGGGATGGGGTTGCTGATCAGCCTAACTGCTTGGGGAAAGTAACTGTTTTTGAGACTGGTGGACCTGTCTTGGATACTACATAGTCTTCTTGATGGGAGTGTGATAAATAGTCCATGAGCAGGGTGAGTGGGATTCTTCATGATGTTACTGGCCCTTTTCCAGTACCTTTTTGTATATACAGTGTGTCCTTGATGACAGGTAGGTTGGTGCCGGTGTTGCATTGGATAGCTTTGACATTTGCTGCATGATATGGAAACTGCACTGTGTAAACAGGAAGGCTGGTGCCAGTGATGCGTTGAACAGTTTAAGCAATTGCTGCGTGATACAGAAACTGCACTGTAGAGGACAGGAAAGCTCTACAGCAGATGGTCAAAACTACCTGTCTTCCTGTCCACCACAATGCAGTTCCTATATCATACAGCAATTGTTGGCATTGCCTGCTCAGTTTGTTTAACTTAGATAAACTTTTGCAAGTATCAGTTAGATCAGCTCTCATTCTTCAAATGAGTATAAACCTAGCCAACTTTATTTCTCCTCCTTTGGCAACCTCAGCATCCATTTTTCAACTGAATCTATAGGGAATTGCACTATTTTCATAGAAATAAATTCACCCATTCCGTATAAATATGCCTCAGGCTAGTGGTGCTGAATTTAAAAACAGAACTTAATCATGAACACGAGGTGCATCTTATTTTGTATTTAGTTTTGAAGAACAAGTTATTTTGGGGCAACCTTAGCTTGGCATAGGATGTAATTAGAACTGAAATTTTGGATTTTCTTATGCCTAGCTTCTCTAGAGTTACATTCAGAGTTATCACTTACAAATTTTCTTTCCACTTTCTAGTCTTTTCATTCCAAAACAAGCCTAGTTGCCATATTTGTAGAAAAATTAATTAGTCAAATTGTTTAATGATGTAAGTTATTTGAATGCCCACAAAAAATATGGAGGTCTCATGGCTTGTCTTGTTTATTTTAGGATTCAGTAACTATAACTAACATCATTCATGAGTGTATTTTTTCACCTTTTGACAGATGATGGAGAAAACTTGATAATGAAGTCAGCAAACTTGACAAACAGAGAGATGCTATCAGTTTTCAATGAGAGGTGTATTGCCAAAGACCCCAAGGCAGAAGATGCGGGACAAAAGAAAGCTAACTGAGTTACATTAGTACTATGTTAATGTTTTCACTGGAAATTCAAGCCTGATGAAGTGTTCAATGACTTGGTATTTGTCAAATTTAAAGCTGCAACTAAAGCATTTACGTAATATACTGTCCAGTACAATGAAGCTCCTTTCAGTTCATCATTCAATGGAATTCTGAGTCATGATTTTAGAATTTATGTCCTTCAGAGCTGTGTCCAATAGGATCTGGATTAAGTAGGAACTCGAAAATTTGTAATAACTCAGCAACTGCTAGCAGAACACCCTATTGTGAATAGTGGCATATTATTGTACATATTGACTACAAGAAAACATTTTGTCTTGGTAAGATTACTCAATTTCTTTAGTGATCACTATTTTCCTATTTAACTTACGGCATTGTTTTGTATATATGTACCAGAGAGTCTGAAATAAGGCCAAGAAGAACAGAAAAGATACCTAAAGTGGCATAATTTGCTGTCAGATTTGGATTTTTAAAAATGTGAAATGTATTACTTTTAAGCATTGTAATTTTTTAAACCTAAGACATTCTTTCCAATGAATAAAATTAGCAGTTTGCTTGACAATTTGTTTGTTGCTACCTTTTGAAGAACTTGAGTTTTAGTATATTTATATTTCCTGAATTAATATGGTAGCTAAAATTTTCTTCAGATCACAGTAAATTAAAGAGATTTTCTTCATTATTATGTTACCTAAAAAAACACAGCAGATAATAGAGCATAAAAATCCCATGCCTATTCATGACTTGCAAAATGGTGTGGTCAGGCATCATTTATTTAAGTACTTTCTCTGAGACAGGAACATTCATAGCTGCCTATAAATGATAATTCACATCCTGCAGTATTAATCTAAAATAATCCCATAAACCCACCACTTAGTTGAATGGGCTAACAAAGACTCATAAAGCAGATACTTGCATCAGTATTCTGCCAATAATAATTTACTTTTTCTGTAAAGCCTATTTTATTTTGGCAATTTTCAGGTGGTTGTGGATTATTGGGGGGTGGTGGGGGGACATCCTGATTGTGAATTCCATCTTTCCAGGGCTCATCTTATTGAGTTACCAAACTGCCAGTAGTAGCAAAAAGGAAATCAAGCAGGCTTCAATTGTACTGGTGCCCAAGAAGAAAATGGTAACTTGTCTAAATGACTATCGTCCAGTAGCACTTACATCCACAGTGCTGAAGTGTTTTGAGGGGCTAGTGTTGAAGCAGATCAGCTTCTGTCTGAGTGGCAACTTGGATCCACTCCAATTTGTTTACTGAATCAACAGGTCTACAGTAGATGCTATATCATTGGCTCTTCACAAAACCCTGTACAGAATGCTCTTCATCAATTACAGCTTGGCTTTTAACACCATCCTCTCCTCAAATCTAATCAGTAAACTCACAAGACCTGGGTATCAATACCCTCTTGTTTAATTGGATCCTGGATTTCCTCACTTATAGACCCCCATCAGTTCAGATTGGCAAAAACATCACCACAATTTCCATCAGCACAGGAGCACCATGGAAATGTGTGCTTAGCCCCCTGCTCTACTCATTTTACACCTATGACTGGCTGAGTACAGCTCCAACACCATATACAAGTTTGCTGACCATACCACTGTTGTGAGTTGTACCAAAGGGGTGATGAATCAGCATACAGGAAGGAAATTGAAAACTTGGCTGAGCAGTGTAATAACAACCTTTCACTCAAAGTCAGTAAGACCAAGGAACTGATTGTAGACTTTGGGGGAGGGAAACCAAAGGTCCATAAGCCAGTAATCATCGGGAGATCAGAGGTGGAGAAGGTTTAATTTCTGGGTGTCACTATCTCAGGGGACCTATCCTGGACCCATACTATTACGAAGAAAGCACAACAGTGCCTCCATTTCCTCAGGAGTCTGCATAGGTTTGGCATGTCATCAAAAACCTTGGTAAACTTCTATAGGTGTGTGGTGGAGAGTGTGCTGACCGGCTGCATTACGAGCTGGAATGGAAACACCATTGCCTTTGAGCAGAAAATCCTACAAAAGGTACTGGATTCGGCCCAGTACATTAAGTGTAAAACCATCCCAACCATTGAGCACATCTACATGAAAAGTTGTTGTAGAAAAGCAGCATCAATCATCAAAGATCCTCACCTCCCAGGCTATGCACTTTTCTCACTTTCATCAGATAGAAAGTACAGGCGCCTCAGGACTCGCACCACCAGGTTCAAGTACAGTTACTACCCCTCAACCATTAGGCTGTTGAACAAAAGGGGATAGCTACACTCATTTAAGGATTTTGTTATATTGTTACATGCTATTTATTTATATCTGCATTTGCACAGTTTAGAATTAACAGTTTTTGATGTTTGCAGTTTACAGTTAGTATTCTATAGATTTGCTAAGATGGGTTGTATGTGGTGACATGTATGTACTCTGATAATAAATTTAACTTTGAACTTTGAATTGTAAATAATAAGATCAACCCCCCAATTCTCAGGTTTGTGTAGTATCCAGGACATCTTCAAGGAGTGATGTCTCAGAAAGGTAGCGTCCATCATTAAGGACTTCCATCACCTCGGTTATGCCTTATTCTCATTCCTACCATCAGGAAGGAGGTGCAGAAGCCTGAAGGCACACACTCAGTGATTCAGGAACAGCTTCTTCCCGCTCTGCCGACCAATTTCAAAATAGACATTGATCCCATGAACACAACCACACTACTTTTAAATTTTGATTTTTGTACCATTTATTCAATTTAGCTATTATCATATATATTTACTGTAATTCATGGTTGTTTATTTCTATTATTATGTATTATATTGAACTGCCACAAATTCAAAAATTTTTACAACATATGCTGTGATATTAAACCGGATTTTGATTCTGACAATTTGCAGTCCTACCACAGGTTCTATGTGCTACTATAATGGGGGTCATGCAAGTAGCAGAATTTTATAAAATACTGTAGATCTTCTGGAATTCTGATTCTTGTTTCTTTATCAATTTGTGGTTACCCAGCAGGAGGAGCAATTTTTTTCCATTTTGTGCTGTATGATTTTGTAATCCAAAGAGCAATGTGACAGCCAATAACCAGATGGCCACGAGGTAAATGCTGAAAAACATGGGAGATTGAAGAAGACAATGTTTCTCCAGCTGAGAAGGGTAGGGAAATAATGAGTGTAAGGCCATTTGGAGGTCACTGATCAATGGCTTTAAAAAGGAGTCTGTTAAATCATAATTCCCAAGTTTCTTTGTTTCACGAGCTGAGAGACACCATGTGACATAATCTCACGGGAAAACACACACAGAATGCTAGAGAAACTCAGCAGGCCAGGCAGCATCTATGGAAAATAGCAAACAGTCGACATTTCGGGCTGAGACCATTCATCAGGGCTGGAAAACCAGATGAGAAGTCAAAGTAAGAAGATGGGGGAGGGAAGGAAGGACAAGGTGGAAGGTAATAGGTGAAACCCAGAGAGGGTGAGGGATGAAGTAAAGAGCTGGGAAGCTAATAGGTGAAAGTGATAAAAGGCTGGAGAAGGGGAAATCTGATAGGAGAGGGTAGAAGACCATGGAAGAAAGGGAAGAGCACCAGAGGGAGGTGATAGGCATGTAAGGAAATGAGGTGAGAGGGAAACAGGAATGGGAATGATGAAGGTGGGGGTGCGGAATGTAGCAATTACCAAAAGTTCCAGAAATCGATGTTCGTGCCATCATATTGGAGGCTATCTAGATGAAATACAAGGTGTTGCTCCTCCAACCTGAGTGTGGTGCCATCACGGCAGTAGAGGAGGCCATGGATTGATATATGGGAATGGGAAGTAGAATTGAAATGGGTATCCACAGTGAGATCCTACTTTTCCTGGCAGGTGGAGTGTAGGTGCTTGGTGAAGCGGTCTCCCAATCTACGTCAGGTCTCACTGATAAATAGGCCAAATCAAGAGTGCTGGATACAGTAGATATTTTGGGACCCAGAACAGCAGTGAGGTTGGAGGTGTAGGGGCAGGTATGGCACTTGTTCCACTTGCAAGGGTAAGTATCAGGAGGGAGATCAGTGGGGAGGGGCAAATGGACAAGGGAGTTGTGTAGGGAGCTATACCAGCGGAAAATGGAAAATGTGGGGGAGGGAGAGTCAATGTTTCTATCCTCCATACTTTTCAAACAGGCTTTTGGCAATCTACCAGGCAAAATGAATAGCAGTTTTTTCCATTTCCTGTCAGACAAGGAACTGCATTAGTTCTTAGTATGTTTTCACTTCCTTCTATGTAAATTATAAAAACACTCTTTACAGACTTCATTTAAACTTAGACATGTAATGTCAATCATTTTGTCAATGAACTATCTAACAATTATATAAGCATCTACCAACTGAGGTTGACTAATGTCGTTAACCAATTGAAAGTATAAAGGAGACCTATGTATCTTAGCAGATCATTACGAAACATGTTGAAGTTATCCAACTGAAATTATTCTTTACAGTTTTGCAGAGTCATTAAGATGAAATGTTATCTCTCCATGATGATACATGACTTGCTGATTTCTTACAGTTTTTCTGTTTTTGTGTCAGATTTCCTGCAGTTGCAGTTATTTTGTTCTAATGACTAGAAGTGTCATTAAACCCCATAAGCAAAATAGTATATCAGAGGAATTAAATAAAATGTAGTGGGATGTGATGAAATTCTGTCAAATTCAGTGTTGAATTCTGTTGCTGGTAATGTCTGCAGAGGTAGTAATTGGGGACAGAGAAATGGGGCTTGACTTTAACAAGTATTTTGCTTCAGTCTTCACTACGGAAGATACTTGCAGAGTGCCAGAAATGCATGAATGTCGGGGCGGATGTGAGTGGTATTCCTTTATCAAGGAGAAGGTGCTTGGGAAGCTGAAAAGTCTGACCAGATGGACACAACCAGGATTCTGAATGAGGTGGCTGAAGAGATGGTGGAGCCATTATTAAAGATCTTTCAGGAATCACTAGATTCTGGAATGGCTCTGGAGGAATGGAAAATTGCAAATGTCAGTCCACTCTTTAAGAAGCAAAGGAAGCAGAAGAAATGAAATTACAGCCAAGTTAGTCTGACTTCCGTGGTTGGCATATGATAAAATAGGCTGAAGTCAGCATGGTTTTATAAAGGGGAACTCTTTCCTGCCAAGTCTGTTCAAAGTTTAAAGTAAATTTATTATAGATATATGTCACCATATACAGCCCTGAGATTTATTTTTTGTAGGCGTACTCAGTAAGTCCAAAAACCATAATAGAATCAATAAAAGACTGCACCTGACAAACAACAAACTCCGCAAATACAAAAGAGGAAATGCACCAAAGGTTTCTTTGAGGAAATACTATGCAGGATAGACAAAGGAGAATCAGTGGATGTTCAAACAACACAGACAAAATGCTGGTCAGTCCTGACGAAGGGTCTCGGCCTGAAACGTCGACAGTGCTTTTTCCTATAGATGCTGCCTGACCTGCTGTGTTCCACCAGCATTTTGTGTGTGTTGTTTGAATTTCCAGCATCTGCAGATTTCCTCGTGTTTGCTCAGTGGATGTTGTTTGTTTGGATTTTTAGAAGGCCTTTGACAAAGTGTTGTACATGAGGCTGCTTAACAAGGTAAGAATCGGTATTACAGGACAGGTACTAACATGGATAGAAGATTGGCTGACTGGCAGAAGAGAAGGAGTGGGAATAAAGGTGGCCTTTTCTGGCTGGCTGCTAGTGGTGTTCCACAGGGGTCTGTGTTGACTTGTGCAACTTGTGTTACTGCTTCTTTTCATGTTATAGGTCAGTGATTTGGTTGAAGGACTTGATGGCTTTGTGAACAAGTTTGTAGATGATACGAAGACAGATGGAGCAGCAGGTAGTATTGAGGAAACAAGGTGTCTGCAGAAGGACTGAGGCAGATTGAGGGAATGGGCAAAGAAGTGGAATATGGAATATAGTGTAGGGAATTGCATGATCATGTACTTTGGCAGAAGAAATACAGGCATAGCCTATTTTCTAAATGGTCACAAAACTCAAAAACCAGAAGTGAAAAGGGACTTTGGGGTCCTTTTGTGCAAGATTCCCTAAAGATTGACTTGCAGTTTGAGTTAGTGGTAAGGAAGGCAAATACAATGTTAGTGTTAATGTCAAAAGGACTGGAATACTAAAGCAAATGTAATGCTGAAGCTTTATAAGGCATTAGTCAGACTGCGCTTGGAATATTGAGAGCAGTTTTGGACCCCTTATCCAAGAAAAGATGTGCTGACATTGGAGAGGGTCCAGAGGAGATTCATGGGAATTATCCCAGCAATAAAAGGGTTAACATAAGGAGCGTTTGATGACCTTGGGCCTGGCTTGTTGGAGATTAGAAGAAAGAGGGGGTGATTTCATTGAAATCTATTGGATATTGAAAAGCCCAGGTGGAGTGAATGTGGAGAGATATTTCATATAGTCGGAGCATCTTTGACCAGAGGGCTCAGCTTCAGAATTGAGAGACATCCATTTAGAACAGAGATGAGGAAAAATATCTTTAGTCAGAGGGTGGTGAATCTGTGGAATTCATTCTCACGAACAGCTGTGTAGGCTAATTCACTGGGTATATTTAAAGTGGAGTTTAATGGTTTCTTGATTAATCTGGACATCAAATGTTACAGTGAGAAGGCAGAAGAATGGTGTTGAGGGATAATAACTCAGCCCCAATGGCATGCCAGAGAAGACTTGATGGGACAAATGGCCTAATTCTGCTCCTTAGCCTTATGGTCTTGTATAAACATTCTGGGTCTTGATCTAAAAATCAGTGCCAATAATGATGATAGTGCAAAGTAAGAGTGATGATGGAGCAGTGAAGAAACTAATGGCCAGTTCTGGGAGCTGTAAAAAGGGAAGTGAAATAACTGACATAATCAAAAGAAAGGGAACAGAATTTGGAGATTCTGATTGTCTGAAAATGTTGAACTCTAAATTGAGTTTAGTCTGAAAAATTGTTCATTTTGAATTATTGGGAGGAAACAAATTCAAATCAAATCAAGTTGAAATTAATTTAACAGCATTCTTTAAAAAAGAAAAGAATTGGAAGGTAGGAGAATGAGGGGATGACCTTATAGAAATATTTAAAGTTATGTGGGTAAAGCTAAGTTGGGTGGTAACAGCCTTTTCTCCAGGGTAGGAGAGTCCAAAACTAGGATGCATAGGTTTAAGGTCAGAGGGGAAAGATTTAGTTGAGATCTGAGTGGCAATTTTTTTCACACAGAGAGCAGGGGAGTACATTGAGACAGATGAAATAGTATCATTGAAGAAGCTCTTGGATAGGTATATGGAGGGAAGAGCTTAGAGGGATATGGGTGGAATGCAGGAAGCTGGGACTAGTTTTCAGGGCATCGTGATGGGCATGGACTCGTCAGGCCAAAGAGACTGTATTTGTGCTGTATTGCTCTATGATTCTAATATAAAGGAAACCATTTTGTATGATTTTCAGGATATTCTTCGCATGCATTGCATCAATGATATATTATGCAATGGAAACAACACAAAAACACAAAATGCTGGCAGAACTCAGTAGGCCAGACAGCATCTATGGAAGGAGGTAGTGATGACGTTTCGGACTGAAACCCTTCATTAGGACTAACTGAAAGGAAAGATACTAAGAGATTTGAAAGTAGGAGGGGGAGGGCGAAACGCAAAATGATAGGAGAAGACTCTGGTGCTCCCCTCCCCCTTTCTTTCTCCCGAGGCCTCCCATCCCATGATCCTTTCCCTTCTCCAGCTCTGTATCACTTTTGCCAATCACCTTTCCAGCTCTTAGCTTCATCCCACCCTTTCCGGTCTTCTCCTATCATTTCGGATCTCCCCCTCCCCCTCCCACTTTCAAATCTCTTAGTATCTTTCCTTTCAGTTAGTCCTGACGAAGGGTCTCAGCCGGAAACGTCGACAGCGCTTCTCCCTATGGATGCTGCCTGGCCTGCTGTGTTCCACCAGCATTCTGTGTGTGTTGTTTGAATTTCCAGCATCTGCAGATTTCCTCCTGTTATGCATTGGAAGTAGATTTCCTGGAATAATCAACCAAATAAGTAACAACTGTGTGCTACAATTATTAAATTGAATGAAATGAAAAGAGTGGCATTGTTAATGTTTGTTTTAGTCCATAAGACATAGGAAATAGAATTAGGCTGTTCCACTCATCAAATCTGCTCTGCCATTTGATCATGGCTGATTTATTTTCCCTCTTAGCTGCGTTCTTCTGCTATCTGCTTGTAACCTTTAATGCACTGACTTGTGAAGAATCTATCAGCCACTGCTTTGAATATACTCAACGACATGGCCTGCACAGCCAATTAATTCCACAGATTCACCACACTCTGGCTGAAGAAATGCCTCCTCATCTCTGTTCTAAAGGAACATCTTTCTATACTGAGGCTGCGTCCTCTGATCCTAGACTCTCCCAATATAGGAAACATCCTCTCCATATCCACTCTATCTAGACCTTTCAATATTTGGTAGGTTTCAATGAGATCCTCTTTCATCTTTCTAAACTCCTTACGGGTCCAGACCCAGAGCCATCAAACACGCTTCATTAGTTAACCCCTTCATTCCTGGGCTCATCCTCACGAACCTCCTCTGGACCCTCTCCAATGAATTTGATTTTGTTTTACAAAACTTACATTTATTTTTGAAATGGTAAAATTATCTGCCTTTGTTTTATTTTACCATCCTGACTTCAATTTATATAAAATTGAATTTTATAGCAGCAAATTTAACCAAACAAAATAAATAGGAGATGGCAAAGATATAAATAGGCCATAGTATGTGACATTTGGAGAAGGAGACATAATGAGATGATTAAGTGGATAAGGAAGAGGAGTAAGTTTAGTGTGGTGATTCATAAAGGAAAATGAGAACCGGAATGAATTTCGCTTCCAGCATCTCACTGAATGCAGGTAAACTCAATATTAATTTCATAACCAAAAGTAATATACTGTAAAATGTAATATTCATCAAATGGACATCATCAGGATTTAGGCTCTGAGCAGCCCACAAAATGCAGGAGGAACACAGCAGGTCAGGCAGCATCTATGGTATAGAATAAGCATTCAATGTTTCGGGCTGAGACTCTTCATCATGACAGGAAAGGAAGGGGGAAGAAGACAGAATAAGACGGTGGAGGGAGGAGAAAGAGTACAAGCTGGAAGGTGAAGCCAGGATAGAGGAACGAAGTGAGAAGCTGGGAGGTGATAGTTGGAAAAAGTAAAGGACTGAAGAAGGAATCTGATAGGAGAGAAGAATGAACCATGGGAGAAAGGGAATAAGGAAGGGCACTAGAGGGAGGTAATAGGCAGGTGAGGAGAAGGGATAATAGGGGAGCCAGAATGAGAAATGGAAAAAGAGAGAAGGAGGAGGGAGAGCCAGAAGTTAGAGAAATCAATGTTCATGCCATCCGGTTGGAAGCTACCTAATGACCTAACTGTTATTCATATTTATCTGTTTTGCAGGACTTTATCCTGTGGATAGTATCTAGCAAACACAAGGAAATCTGCAGATGCTGGAAATTCAAACAACAACACACAAAGTGCTGGTGGAACACAGCAGGCCAGGCAACATCTAATATAGAGAGAAGCGCTGTCGATGTTTCGGGCCGTCCTTTCGGTTAGTCCTTTCCTTTCGGTTAGTCCTGACGAAGGGTCTCAGCCCGAAACATCGAAAGCACTTCTCCCTATAGAAGCTGCCTGGCCTGCTGTGTTCCACCAGCATTTTGTGTGTATTGTTGATAGTATCTAGGTTTAGTTTTGTTTATTGGTAACTTTAATCTTCACAACATCTCAAAAGTTAGCTGTTAAACTGTTACTTGAGTTCACTGTGTAACAAAAACCATCCAAGTCGAAATTAAATGATCAAATAGAGGCAACTTGCTCAATGTTTTGAGCACTTTTCACAGGCCACATTTTGTTCCTAGACTAAGGACACTTCAAGCCTGGGGGTTCAATGTGGGAGAGTTGTCAAAGAACTATGAAAACTATCATACAGTGCTGGTGTCTCTCCTATAATACCACACCTCAACCTTCCCTGGACTCCTAAAAGTTTCATCTTCAAATATTTGTTTCATCACTTGTAAACAATATTGTATTTTGGATTTTGGGCCCCTTATTTAAGAAAGGATGTGCTGACATTGGAGAGGGTCCTGAGGAGGTTCATGAGAATGATCCCAGGCATGAAAGGGTCAACGTTTGAGGAGCATTTGATGCCTCTGGGCCTGTGCTCACTAGAGTTCAGAAGAATGAGGGGAGGATTTCATAGAAATCTATAGGATATTGAAAGGGCTAGATAAAGTGGATGTGCAGAGGATGTTTCCTAGAGTAGGGGAGTTTAGAACCCAAGAGCACTCCTTCAGAATAGAAGGATGTTCCTTTTGAACGGAGATCAGGAACAGTTTCTGTATCTGGAGAATCTGTGGAATCCATTGCTGCAGACAACTATGGAGGCCAAGTCATTGGGTTTAAAGTGGGGATGATAGGTTCTTGATTGGTATGGGCATTGAGGGTTACAGAGGGAAGACAGGAGAATGAAGTTGAGAGAGATAATAAATCAGCCATGATGTCATGGAGGAGCAGACTTGATGGACTGAATGGCCTATTTCGGCTCCTATGCCTTATTGTCTTGTGGTATAGTCAGGAAGTTAAACATACCACACTTCCATTACTGTCAATTAAACCTTCCTCTTCAATTCCTGTTGCGAGTAGCTCGTTCCCCTTAAGCCTCATTTTCATACCAGTGGAAAAAGCATTATGCTTTCCACGGTAAATGGAGAATGAATTTGGAAAATGACTCTGTAATAAATTTGCACATCATTTAAAAAATCCCAGGCTTCTGTTGGTGGAAGTTTCTCACTATACAACATCAACTAATTCAGAGAGATTTGTTTGTTATTAAAATACTTTGAAATTCCCTAACATTTGGAAAGTTACATTTTGGGAGGAAGGATAAGGATGCTGCTTGCTACTTGGAAAGTAAGATTTAAATGGAAAATGGGGAGATAAATTTTAGAGTACTGGTAAAAAAAAATCACTGGTAGCACCATGCCATTGTGATGAAAGCTGAACTGCAATTTATTTCCAGGGGGAAAAATTCAAAGGAGCAAAGTTATTTTAGATTTGGAATTATGAATATATGAACCCTGGCATCATTCCTATAGTGAAATCAGAAGTAACAGCTTTATTCAATGCAAAGCTAGAATGTGAAATCCATTATTTCAGATATACAGAGCCTATAGTGCTGAGTTCCACATTACTGCAAGGTCTAAAATAGAGCTAATTAAGTTCAAAATGCATAACTTTGTTCAGCAGCTTCAGACAGAAAGTTTTTGAGCTCTCTTGGTTAGTTTATCTATTTTATATTTTCTGATAACTTGAAATTACACAGATCAGCGAGAAGCTGAGAGCTCAATTGGTTCCACAATGGTTTTATGCCATGGTTTCTTCAGAAAGCCAGCCATGGCAACAACAGAAACAGTGACAAAACGCCCCCTTGTTCAATCCCCCAGGTGTCACCGTAAATGCCAAGATGAAGAGCATACATTTTCTTCTCCTTCAAGTGAGTGGGAATGAAGACAAAGTGCAGAATTATTAACAGAAAAGTTGTCAATCATCAGGTCTGCAAGTTTACGATCTTACCTCACAGAATAAAGTTCTATTGACACAAGTGCTTGCAGAAGAAACTCTAAATCGGAGAGTAAGGGCATGACCCATTGCTCAAGCTTCAAAACGAGATGGAGAGGCAGATGGCTTGGATGCAGTGCCCAGAACAGCTTTATGCTGAACGTGCATCAATTGCGCTAACTGTTAGTAATTTCTCCCTCCTCCCTTCTCTCCTTTTCCATTTCCCATTCTGGCTCCCCTCACCCACCTATCACTTACTCCTCCTTCCCTTTCATCATAGAGTCACTCTCCTTTCCTATTCGATCCTGTTTCTTCAGCCCTTCACCTTTTCCACCAATCACCTCCCAGCTTCTGTCACTTCATTCCCCACCCGGGTAGCTGTCTCCTTGTCTGGCTTCACTTACCATTTTCCAGCTTGTACTCCTTCCCCTCTTCCCCAACCCCCTCAACACCTTCATGTTCTGGCTTCATCCCCCTTCCTTTCCAGTCCTGATGAAGGATCTTGGTGTGAAATGTTGAGTCTTTATTCCTTTCCATGAATGCTGCCTGACCTGCTGAATTCCTCCAGCTACACACATAAATGAAGTACCCTTGTACTTCATTGGGTCTATATAATAGAAGAGTACAAATTATGATCAAGTCGTGAACCTAAGAGGTAGCCAGGTAATACGCAGAAGAAGGAAAGGGCATAGCGTAGATTGGGACCCTATTTTCTAAAGAAATTGTTAGCACTGAGATCTCACTGCACTCAAGTGAGAGCATGCTCAAGCTACTGTAAATGCCTATGCGAACCAATAGTAAAACCAACATGGAACTTTTCACTCTGAAAGTAAAATATTCAAAGAAAACCTAATTCAAGTGTTCATAGAATGGTCGATGCAGTTGCATTCTGAAACTTTGAAATGTAGATCATCGGGTGCTTAGTACTCATCTGCCTTCGAGCTCACCAAGCTCTTGGTATTATTTTTCTCTGATACTTGTAATACTCTGATACTTGATTCTTGTAATGTTAAAATTGTACAAGGCATTGGTAAGGCCAAATTTAGAATATTGTGTGCAGTTCTGGTCACCGAATTATAGGAAAGATATCAATAAATTAGAGAGAGTGCAGAGAGGATTTACTAGGATGTTACCTGGGTTTCAGCACTTAAGTTACAGAGAAAGGTTGAACAAGTTAGGTCTCTATTCATTGGAGCGTAGAAGGTTGAGGGGGGATTTGATTGAGGTATTTAAAATTTTGAGAGGGATAGATAGAGTTGACGTGAATAGGCTGTGTCCATTGAGAGTAGGGGAGATTCAAACGAGAGGACATGATTTGAGAGTTAGGGGGCAGAAGTTTAAGGGAAACACGAGGGGGTATTTCTTTACTCAGAGAGTGATAGCTGTGTGGAATGAGCTTCCTGTAGAAGTAGTAGAGACCAGTTCAGTTGTGTCATTTAAGGTAAAATTGGATAGGTATATGGACAGGAAAGGAGTGGAGGGTTATGGGCTGAGTGCGGGTAGGTGGGACTAGGTGAGATTAAGAGTTCGGCACGGTCTAGGAGGGCCGAGATGGCCTGTTTCCGTGCTGTGATTGTTATATGGTTATACTGATTAAGAACCTATCAAGCTCTAAATATACTCATTGACTTGGCCTTCTCAGCCATCTGTGCCAATGAATTTCACACATTCACCACTCTCTGATCAATTAAATTCCTCCTCACCTCTATTCTACTCTATTCTGAGGCTGTGTCCTTTGGTCTTGGACTCTGCACTATAGGAAACATCCTCTCCATGTCCTCTCTACCTAGGCCTTTGAATATTTGATAGGTTTCATTGAGATCCCCCTCATTCTTCTAAATTCCAGAAACTACAGGCCCAGAGCCAATTAATTTGATATGCCAGGATTTTAATTTTGGTTTGCAATTTTTACCCACCAGTATTCAGAAACAGATAATACCCGAATAATCAAACTAGCAATGTTTTTCTTGACAAGCACAAACTAATGTTAGGAATTTGGATCCAAGGTATTTGGTGACCAAGGACTCAGATATCACACCATCACAACAATACTTTGACAATTAGTAACAAAATGATAGCAAGAGTTCCTGGTGATTCTGAAATCAAACAAAAAGTCACAGGAAATATTTCTGCGACTATTAGTAGTCCACAGGGATCGGTGCTATGACTTTTGTTGTTTGTAGTATATGTGAATGGTGTGGATATGAGTATATGACCATCAGACCAAAAAATATAGGAGCATAATTAGGCCATTCAGCCCATTGAATCTGCTCCTCCATTTCACCATGGTTGATCCATTTTCCTCTCAATCTCATTCCCTGCCTTCTCTCCATAGCTATTCATGCCCTGACAAATCAGGAACCTATCAAGGTCCACCTTCAATACACCCGAAGAATGGGCCTCCACAGTCCCTCAGGGCAACAAATTCCACAGATTCGCCAACAGAAGAAATTCCTCCTCATTTCCATTCTAAATGGACATCCCTCTATTCAGAGGCTGTGGCCTCTGGTCCAAAGTTCCCACCACTATAGGCAGCATCCTCTCAACATCCACTCTATCAATGCCTATCAACATTTGATAGGTTTCAATGAGATCCTCCCTCATTCTTCTAAATTCCAGTGAATAAAGGCACAGAAACAACAAATGCTCCTCATATGATCACCTTCTCCTTCCTGGAATCATCCTTGTGAATCTTTTCTGAACCGTCTCCAGTGCCAACATATCCTCTCTTAGATAATGGGTCCAAAACTGCTCACAATATTCCAAATCTTTATAAGCCACACCAGTGCCTTATAATGCCTCAATATTACATTCTAGTTCTCTAGGAATGAATGCTAACATTGCATTTGCCTTTCTCATCACAGAGTCAACCTGTAAATTAATCTTTAGGGAATCCTGTGCGAGGACTCCCAAGTCCCTTCGCACCTCTGATATTTGTATTTGCTCCCTGTTCAGAAAAGTCTGCACTTATATTCCTTCTACCAAAGTGCATGACCATACACTTCCCCACACTGTATTCCATCTGCCACTTCTTTGCCCACTCTCCTGATCTGTTGAAGTCCTTCTGCAGACTCCCTGCTTCTTCAACACCACCTGGACCTTCACCCAACTATGCATCGTCTGCAAACTTGGCAACAATCTCTGTCATCCAAATCACTGATGTACAACTTAAAACTACGTGGTCCCAATGCTGACATCTGCAGATCACTGGAAACCAACCAATCAGCCAATGCTCTATATATCCTAGTATCTTTCCTGTAATACCATCGGCTCTTATCTTGCTAAGCAGCCTCATGTGTGGCAATCTGTCAAAGGCCTCCTGAAAATCCAAGTACACAACATCCCCCATTTCTCCTTTCTCCATCCTGCTTGTTATTTCCTCAAAGGATTCTAACAGATTTGTCAGGTATGACATGAATTTCCCTTAAAGAAACCATGCTGATTTTATCCTTTTGTTTTCATGTGCCTCCAAGTACCCCAAAACCTCATTCTTAACAATCGACTCCAACATCTTCGCACCCACTGAGGTCAGACTAAATGGCCTATAGTTTCCTTTCTTCTGCCTCCCTCCCTCCTTGAAGAGAGGAGTGATATTTTCAATTTTCCAGTCCTGCAGACCGATGCCAGAATGTAGTGATTCTTGAAAGATCATTACTAATGCCTCCACAATCTATTTAGCTACCTCTTTCAGAACCGTGGTGTGTAGTCCATCTGGTCCAGGTGACTTATCTACCTTCAGGCCTTTCAGCTTCCCAGGCACCTTCTCCCTAGAAATAGCAACTGTAATAACACTTCAGTAGCCCTCCCCCCCCCGAAACGCTTGAATATCCGGCATACTGTTAGCATTTTCCACAATGAAGTCTGGTGTAAAATATCATCTTTCCATCCTTATGACATTTTCAGTTGCCTTCTGTTGGTTTTTAGAAGCTTCCCAAACCTCTAAATTCCCACTAAGTTTTGCTCTATTATATGTCCTCTCTTTTGATTTTACATTGAGTTTGTCTTCTCTTGTCAGCAATTGTTGCCTCATCCTGCCTTTAAATTCTTCCTCTAAATTCTTCCTCTTTGGCATGTATCTATTCTGTACCTTCCAAATTGCTCGCAAAATCTCCAAACATTCTTGCTTTGGCGTCACCCCCACTAGTGTCAGTTTCCAATCGACTTTGGCCACCTCCTCTGTCATGCCTCTGTAATTCCCTTTACTCCGCTAGAATACTGACACATTCAACTTTAGCATCTCTTTCTCGAATTGTAGGGTGAATTTTATCATATTACAATCACTGTCTCCTAAGGGCTCCTTTACCTTAAGCTTGTTAATCAAATCCAGTTCATTACACAACACCCTATCCAGAATAGCTGATCCTCTAGTGGGCTCAACCACAAGCTGTTCTAAAAAAACCATCTCGTATGCATTCTACAGATTTTCTCTCTTGGGATCCAAAATCAGCACCAACCTGATTTTCCCAATCTACCTGCATATTAAAATCCCCAATGACTATTGTAATATGGTCCTTTTGAGATGTATTTTCTATGTTCCATTGTCATTTGTAGCCCACTTCTGGGCTACTGTTCAGAGCTATGTAGATAATTCCGATCAGGGTCTTTTTCCTCTTGCAGTTTCATAGCAGTTGGTTTTCAGATGACATGAAGGTTGATGGCATTTTTGATGGAGTGGAGGGTAGTTTTTGACTATGGGTTGATATTGACAGGTTACTGAAATAGAATGTAGAACAGTATCGCACAGTACAGCCTCTTCATCCCATACGTTGTGACAGCCCATTAACTTACTCCAAGATCAATCTGTTCCCTCCCACATAGTCCTCCATTTTAAATGTCCCTAAATGATCTGTTTTCCCTGAAGTTGGGAAGATTAAGAAGGGAAATGATTGAATTATGCCAAATTATGTGGCGTACTGAGTTGGTAGACTGCGGGAAACTATTCCCCACATCAGGTAGATAAAACCAGAGGACATCGATTTAACATAAGAGGGTTTAGAGGAGATATAAGGGGGACTTTTTTTCATCTATAATGACTCCTGAGAGAGTGATGGAAGCAGAGTATTCGATGGCATTTAAGAATTGTCTAGTTGAGCACTTGATTGGGCGACAGGCCACGTGCTGGAAGATGGGAGTAGTTGCATTGGCTCTCACTAGTTAGTATGGATGTGGTGGGTTGAATCACCTACTGTATGACTCTATTCTGAAAAATTAGCAGAACCCTAAGTAAGCTCTTACCACAGTGTAGTCGGTTGCTGTCCATTGATACCAAGACAATAGCTCTGCCAATTCTTGGAAATCTCATATGTTTTACCTACTTCTGGCAGAGTTTAATTACCAGATTACCAGGATATTGTTCATGTTCCCCAACTCTAGAGGGATAACAACCATACAAAGTTTTGAAACCTGGGAGTGATGAAAATACTCCCAAGAGTTAACATCCATCACTAGTTCCAGCTTTACTCAGTGGCGCCAAGTAAGTGTAAAATTTTGCGGCTAACTTTAAAAAAAAACTTTCTTTTTATCATTAACTGGGTTTATTTTGGAGATAGTTGGTTTCAACTCATATTTGTGAGGGAAGAGAGAGGTTTGCATAGATCTTATATATTGTTATCAGGTTACCTTGGGTATAGAGTTAGTGTAGCAACTTACAGAAAAGCCATGCTCATGTTTAAATCCTTAATTAAATATTTTAATTAGAGATACAGGATAGTACAGGCCTTTCTAGTCCATTGAGTCCACACTACTCAATTACACCCATATGACTAATTAACCTACTAACCTGTACATCTTTACAATGTAGAGGAAACCATTCTGGAGAATCTGAAAATAAAAGCAGCTGGTTATTCCTACTATGCAAATATTTATCTAAATATAACAGTTCAATAGACTATAAGGGTTTAGTGGACTTCCCTTAGTTTATGCTTACACTTTAAGGAGACAGTCCATGTTGGACAAAAGTATGTAATTGTTGTCAGAGACTTAATGAATGTCTTGCCCAGCTTGCTTGATTGGCCATGAATTAAAAATAAAACACTCTTATATTAGGAGTTTAGTAATTCAACATCTGTAAATGACTTAGGTTAACTCAAGAGTTTATCCAGACTAAGACACTGCAGAAACAGGCAGATTGCTACATTATATTGTTATTTTTCTTTCACTGCACTCTACAGTATTGCTGCTGGTGTTTAGGGCAGCAATGAAGGTCCTCTGTATCTAACGCTGTTCAGGGCTTCCTTCATCTTGTCAGTAGTTCCCTCTTAGTTTTCGCTACTGTCAGTCATGCAAGTCCCGGGTGGAGACTCAGGAATACCGTCGCACTCAGGTGTAGAAGAATTCTTCATGGCTGGTTCCGTAACAATTTTGCTTTTAGCAGTTAGAGTTGTTAACCCTGAGCTCAACCCCCAAAACTGGAGGACCGGTGGACCACTCTTTGTCTGGCCTCAACCCTTTGACCTGCTTGGCATGAGTGATCCTAGCAAGAATCAAAGCAGAAGGCCCAGAGTCCAGCCGGCATAGCTCTCCAGCTCACTGACGCACACAAGCCTCCAAACCCTATGACAAGGTCGTGGTCCTCTTGGAGGAAGCAAATAAATTATGCTAATTTATAAAGCAGACAGTTGCATAAAGTAAATTAGTAAATTGCTTTATTGTGGTCACATAGAAAGGGGTCAATAACTCTACTGGGTGTTTTTTATAGACCACCCAATAGTAACAGGGACATCGAGGAGCAGATAGGGAGACAGATTCTGGAAAGGAGTAATAATAACAGGGTTGCTGTGGTGGGAGATTTTAATTTCCCAAATATTGATTGGCATTTCCCTAGAGTGAAGGGTTTAGATGGGGTGGAGAGCATTTTGGAGATAGTGATCACAATTCTATCTCCTTTACCATAGCATTGGAAAAGGATAGGAACAGACAAGATAGGGAAACATTTGATTGGAGTAAGGGGAAATATGAGACAGATCAATTCATTACAACGGTGCATTCAGGTAATACAAGATAAAACAATAACAGACTACAGAATAAAATATTACTGAACGAAGAAAGTACAGTGCAAGTAGACAGTCAGGTGCAAGATCACAGCAAGGAAGACTGAGAAGTCAAGAGTCCATCTCATCGCAGCAGTAAAACATACAATGTTCTTATAACACTGGGATAGGTGCTGACCCAAGCCTGCTTGTACTTAAAGGCTGCACCTCTTTGAATGGACTCTTTGGTATTTGATTACAGAAGAGGCATTTAGATATAAGAAATTCTACATTCTTCAACATCAGATGAAGGGAATGGTGTTAAGAGGGATAACAAATTAGCCATTATTGAATGGTGGAGTAGGCTTGATGGGCCAAATGGCCTAATTCTACTCCTGTGGTGTTATGGTCTCAGATGGAATTGAAGATAAGATAAGCTTTTTGTTTTTAACCAGAATTGAAATGAAAGTGCAAGATAACAATAGCAATTAATGAACATGAGAAGTAGAAAAGAATTGTCTGTTTGGTCTCCTGAACCTGCTTTACAGAGCAATAACTTCATGATTATTGATCTCTATGTCAGTCGCATAGCTCTTTTTCCCTCCCTGGTCCACATGTCTATTGAACTCAACTCAAAATTGGACCTCTGGAAGATCAGAATGGTAATCCATCTGTGGAGCCTAAAGAGATGGAGATCTTAAATAAATCTTCTGCATCTGCATTTACTGAGGAGATGAATACAGTGTCTATAGGATTGAGGCAAAGTGGCATCAGCTTTTTGGACGCTATACAGATTACTGAGGAGGAGGTGTTTACTGTCCTAAGGCAAATCAGGGTGGATAAATCCCCAGGGCTTGATAAGGTGCTCCCTCAGACCCTAGGGAGCCAAATGCAGAGATTGCCAGGTCCTAGCAAAGGTACTTTATTCATCCTTAGCAACAGGAGAGGTACCAAGGGATTGGAGGGTAGACATTGTTGTTCCATTGTTTAAAAATAAACCAGGAAACTATAGGCTGGTGAGTCTGACATCAGTAGTGGGAAAATTATTGACAAGTATTCTGTTTTGGATTGGGCTGTTTTGGATTAGGTGCTGTGTAATGAATCTGAGGCAATTAGGGAGCTAGAATTAATGGAACTCCTTGGAAGTAGTGATCATAATATGATTCAGTTCAGTTTCAAATTTGAAAAGGAGAAGCTGGTATCAGGTGTATTGATATTTCAGTGGAACAAAGCAAATTATGAGAGAGGAACTGGCCCAAGTTGATTGGAAAGGTAAGCTAGATGGAGGGATGGTAGAGCAGAATTGGATGAAATTCCTACAAGAAATAAGGAGAGTGTAGGAAAAATATATTCCAAGAAAAAAGAAAATCATGAATGGAAAAAATGGCACAAATGTGGCTAATGAGAGAGGTTAAGGCTAAAATCAAAGCAAAAGAGACGGTGTACAAGGAAGCAAAAAGTAGTGGGAAAACTGAGGACTGGGTGACTTTTAAAAATTTGCAGAAGGAAACTAAGGAAGTCCTTAGGAAAGAAAAGATGAATTATGAAAGGGAGTTGGCAATTAACATAAAAAAGGATACTAAAAGTTATTTTAAATATATGAAGAGTAGAAGAGTGACACGGGTAGATATAGGACCATTTGAAAATGATGCTGGAGAAATGATAATGGGTAACAAGGAGATGGCAGAGGAACTAAATGAGTGTTTTGCATCAGTCTTCACAGTGGAAGACATTAGCAACATACCTGATAGCCAGAGGTCTCAGGGAATAGAATTAGGTACAGTCAAGATTACTCGAGAGAAAGTGCTTGGGAAGCTAAATGGACTAGGGATAGATAAGTCTCCCGGACCAGATGAGGTGCACCCATGGGTTCTGAAGGAGGTGGCTTTGGAGATTGTGGAGATATTGGAAATGACCTTCCAGGAATCAATAGACTCTGGCATGGTTCCGGAGGACTGGAAGGTCGCAAATGTAGTTCTGCTGTTTAAGAAAGGAGGGAGGCAGCAAAAGGAAAGTTACAGACCTATTAATCTGACATTGGTAGTTGGAAAGTTATTAGAGTCGATCCTCAAGGACGAGGTTATGAAATACTTCAAGGTGCGACAAAATAGACCCAAGCCAGCATGTTCATGAAGGGAAGATCCTGCCTCACCAACCTATTGGCATTTTTTGAGGTAATCTCAAATAAGATTGACAAGGAAGAGGTTGTGGATGTTGTGTATTTGGATTTTCAAAAGGCGTTTGATAAAGTGCCACATAAAAGGCTGCTTACTAAGATGAGAGCCAATGGAATTACATGAAAGATATTGGAACGGGTGGAGCATTGGCTGATAGGCAGAAAGCAAAGGGAGGGAATAAAGGTGAGACCTCATTTGGGATACTGTGTGCAGTTTTGGGCCCCCTATTTTAGAAGAGATGTACTGATGTTGGAGAGAGTTCAGAGACAATTTATGAGGATGATTCCTGGAATGCAGGGGCTAACATACGAGGAGTGTTTGTCGGCTCTTGGACTGTATTCATTAGAATGTAGAAGAATGAGAGGGGATCTTATAGAAATATTTTGAATGTTGAAAGGGTTGGACAGAGTAGATGTGAAAGGCTGTTTTCCTTAGTGGGTGAGTCCAGAACAAGAGGCCACAGTGTTAGGATTAGAGGTTATCCATTTAAAACAGAGATGAGGAGAAATTTTTTTTAGCCAGATGGTCGTGGATTTATGGAATTCATTGCCACATACAGCTGTGGAGGCCCGATCATTGAAGGCGTTTAAGGAGGAGATTGATAGGTATCTAATTAGTCAGGGTATCAAGGGATATGGGGAAAAAGCTGGAAATTGGAACTAGAGGGGAGAATAGTTTAGCTCATGGTGGAGTGGCGGAGCAGACTCGAGGGGCCGAATAGCCTACTTCTGCTCCTTTGTCTTGTGATCTTGTGATCTAAGGGACTGAATATTTAAGCACTTGGATAGATGTAGACTGATTAAGGACAGTCAGCATGACTGTGCATTATAGAACATTTATAACCAATCTTATGGAGTTTTTCAGGAAGTTATTATGAAAGTGGATGAAGGCAAGATGGTGGACATTGACTATGTGGACTTTAACAAGGCATTTGAAAAGGTCCCACATGGGAGGTTGGTCAAGGATATTCAGTTGCTTGACATTGAAGATGAAGTAGTAAATTGGATTAGGCATTGGCTTTGTGGGAGAAGCCAGAGAGTGGTACTAGACGGCTGCCTCTCTGACTGGAGGCCCATGACCAGTGGAGTGCCACAGGGATCGGTACCAGTTCCATTGTTGTTTGTCATCTATGTCAATGATCTGGATGATAATGCAGTTAACTGGATCAGCAAATTTGCAGATGTCACCAAGATTGGGGGTGTATTGGACAGCGAGGAAGGCTATCATGGCTTGCAGAGGGATCTATATCAGCTGGAAAAATTTGTTGAAAAATGGCAGATAGAATTTAACGCGGACAAGTGTGAGGTGTTGCACTTCAGTAGGACCAACCAGGATAGGCCTTACACAGAGGACGGCAGGGCGCTGGGCAGTGTGGTAGAACAGAGGGATCTGGAAGAAAGGTCCATAATTAATTGAAAGTGGTGTCATGAGTAGATAGGGTTATAACGAAAGCTTTTGGCACATTGGCCTTCATAAATCAAAGTACTGAGTCCTGGAGATGCGATGTTACCTTGAAGATTTTGGCGAACCTAATTTGGAGTAGAAGTGAGCAGTTTTGCTCAGCTACCTACAGGAAGGATGTAAACAATGTTGAAAGAATGCAGAGAAAATTTGCAGCAATGTTGCCGGGTCTGGAGGACGTGAGCTATAAGGAACGACTGAATAGGTTAGGACTTTATTTTTTAGAATGTAGAAGGTTGAGAGGGGATTTGATAGAGGTATACAAAATTATGAGTGATATAGATAAGGTAAATGCATACAGGCTTTTTCTGCTGAGGTTGGGTGGGATTACAACCAGAGGTCATGGGTTAAGGGTGAAAAGTGAAAAGTTTAAGGGTAACATGAGGGGAAACGCCTTCGCCCAGAGGAGCTGCCAGCACAAGTGGATCATGCGAGCTTGATTTCAATGTTTAAGAGAAGTTTCAAAAGGTTCATGCATGGTAGGGGTATGGAGGGTTATGGTCATGGTGCAGGGATACGAATAGGCAGATTAAATGGTTTTGGCATGGACTAGATGGGCCAAAGGGTCTGTTTCAGTGCTGTACTTTCCTATGACTATAACTGTTCCAATTTATCTGTCCTCCCATCTTTGTAAACTTGAACTTACCAGAAGTTTAGTTGTACATGTCCTCGTATTTCCTGTTTCATCCATCTGCCCAACTATAACGTCCTTGGGTTGCTTATTTGTTGCTGAAAACACAGAAAATCAGGCTGAGGTAGAGCTTGTTTTATTGAAGCCAGTAACTCTCATCTGACCCTATCGTTTTTTAACTGCGTTGTATTTGTGGTTTATAAATAACAATAAACTGAATCTGAATCTGAATTATTTGGTTACAACAATGAGACATACCATGTTGGAATCTTAGTTTTTCAAGATCTCCTATTCATATTTGTGCTACATCACATGTCCTTTAAATGAAATAACCTCAAATATTCAGTTAAGCTGTTTACACAGAAAAAATATGTACATTCAGTTAATTATTTATAGATACACACCATCATAAATTCACCCAATTATAAATTCAATTGATGAATAGTCTCCTTACTAGCTAAGTCCTCCACAGCTGTATACTGTTCTATGTTCTATTAGATCCTAAACAGTAATAGGGTGTAAGTCCTGCTGAGACATTGAGTCCAGTTCTCAAGAGTATCTAACATGGCCACCACCGACTCTGATCTGCACACATGCTCCAGCTCTGAGAACCCTGTAATGTTGCATTTGTCACCTTTGATATATTCACTCCAGGCACCCATACTCCGTTGGATCAACTCCACTTGTCCACCATCCATTCAGTGGGTGTCATGTACCTCCTGACCCGTGTATCATGTCCTGCAATTGCTACATCATAGTAACAATCCTGGACCTCAAACCCTTGTTCGTACTGAACGTTACCTTCCTGACCACCATTTAAAAAAAATATTTTACTTAGACCCAACGAGCCTGTGCTGCTGAATTACACCTATGTGACCAACTAACCTACTTACCCAGACATTTTTGGAATGTGGGAGGAAGCTGAAGCACACAGAGGAAACCATGTGATCATGTGGAAGACGCACAAACTCCTTACAGACAGCGGTGGGAATTGAACCTGGGTAGCTGGTGCTATTAAAACATTAAGCTAACTGGTACATTACTGTTCTGCTCGTATCGTCTCGAAGGACATGCTCTTGCCATCTTCACTATACAGTTCTTGTCTCCCAATACTGCCACAACTTCTCTGCAGCCCTTTACTAGCAATCATCGTGGAACTTGTCAATTGATACAGTCCCCAGCCTCCCATTCTGGCTACTCTTCCCCCACCTGTACTTCCTAAGTTGCACAATTGATCAGTACAGGCTCATTGGGCTGGAAGGCCGGTTGCCGACGGGCTAACATTTCAGCTCAACACCACTGATGGATGGAATGAGGATTTATCCTTCCGGCAACTGTCTCTTCATTAACTTCTCCTTCATTGTGCCTCCCCATGGATGAAAGAAAAATGGAGGGCTATGTGGGCAGGAAGGGTTAGATTGATCTTGGAGCAGGTCAGCACAACATCATGGGCTGAAGGGCCTGTACTGTGCTCTATTGTTCTATGTTCACTTGGATACTGAATAGTTTTGGTGTATAAATACTGCTGTGATAATAAGTTCAGCTCCCCAGAATACCCAACAGACCACCAGCAGCTCTCCTCTGCACACACACTCTTGCTTAGAGAAATCTGGTGTCCATCTTCCTAATGCTGAATCACTGTTCTGTTCCTCTCACAAGAAATAACAGTCTCTTCACGTTCCTATTTTGGTGTCTTGCAACCACGTATAATCAGACTTAGGTAGCAGTAGAACAGAACGTGCTTTATTAAAGATCAAAGCTCTCAAGTAAGTTGCAGTGTCTGATTTTGGCAATGTCTGATGGTTATATCACATGGTCATACGCTCATGGTCACTGAGTGACTTTGGCTCTGGATAGGATAGCCGTGATTTTAAAATCCTCATCCTTCCTTTCAAATCCCTTCATTGTTTGCTCCCCACGACGGATCACGACTGATCCCCTCCAGCTCTACTGCCCTCTGAGATATTTGCCTTTCCTTCAGTTTGGGGTTTGAGAACACCAGCAAGTTCCATCACTGGCAGTTCTTAGTTTCGAAGATGGTGCTTCGGAAAATGAAAAAAAAAAGTAATCAGTTGCTGGAAATCAGAAATTACTGCAAAAACATCTGATCAGTCATCTTTGGTTGGGGGAGGGGGAGATTAATGTTTCAGGCCATTCATTATGGTTCCAAAGGTTCTCAGTCTGAAATATTATCACTGTTTCTGGAGCCATATAATATTACAGCACAGAAATAGGCCATTCAGCCCATCTAGTCTGTGCTGAACTGTTATTCTGCCTAGTCTCATCAACCCACACCCAGACTATAGCCCTACATACCTCTCCCATCCATATAAGAAGTTCTGTTAAGTGGTGAAATTGAACCCACATTCACCACTTCCACTAGCAGTTCATTCACCCTCTGACTGAAGAAGTTCACTCTCAGGTTTCACCCTTCAACCTTGACCTTTGACATCACTTCAATTTCACCCAGCCTCAGTGGACTTTTGCCTTAACCCTATCAATACTCCTCATAAGTTTGTATACCTCTATCAAATCTGCCCTCATGCGCTCCAAAAGATAAAATCCTAAACTATTCAACCTTTCTCTATAACTTCGGTCCTCAAGTCCAGGCAACATTCTTGTAAACTTTCTCTGTACTCTTTCAATTTTATTGATATCTTTCATGTAGGTAGGTGACCTGAACTGCACATAATACTCCAAATATGGCCTCACCAGCATTTTACACAACTTCAACATCTTAACTCCTGCACGCAACACTTTGATTTCTCCCTCCACAGATGCTGAACAACCTCTGGAGTATTCCAGCATTTACCGTTTTTTTTTAAATTTCATAGTCTTTGGAATTCAATTTCTAAATCTCTTTGTCCCATCATCTCTCCTTTTTCGCTTCAAGAAGTTCAAAGTTCGAAGTACGTTTATTATCAAAGTGCGGACACCATTTACAACCTTGAGATTCGTCCTCTTGCAGGCAGCCACCAAACAAGGAAACACCACAGAACCCGTTTAAAGAAAAACCCCACTCAACAACACCATCAAACGTGCGATAAAAGAACAGAACACGCAAACAATGAAGAGCAAATAAACAACGCACAGAGCATTGAACGTCGAACAGCGGAAACCCCAAAAGTGAGTCCACGGTAACGAGCCTCTGACCCGAGTGAAGCTGATCCAGGAGCCAATATGCCGTAAAACGCAAGCTTCGGCCATACGCTCTAAAGTCTACTCTCTCTGGGTTATTGTCAGATTTTGCTCCAGTAAACTGGTTTTGAGATCCGTTTCTGCAAGTGTGCAAGTCCAAGCTTTGTAGTTCCGCTTAAAAAGATTGCGTCCGCTATAATTTATTGAAACCATCAAGTGGAGTATGAATGCAGACAGAATATATTTCATGAAATCAGGACTCTTGAGAGTAACAGCACTGAGAGGAGACCAGTGGGGAAACAAGCATTGAAGAGAATGATGAGAGGGGAAAACAAGTAACTCTGATTTGCAGTGGATCAAAGGAAGGTTCCAGCACTAGATCAGGTGGAAGTAGGTCGAAACCAAACTGAAAAGGCCTCAGAGGGTGGTGAGTACTGAGAGTGAAATCATTGCCTCAAATGAAAATGAAACATAGAAAATTCAAGTATTACCTAAAATCCTAAAATAGCAGCTGTGAAAAAAGGAGGTTGAATTTGAGGAAAGAGGGCATGATAAAGGAAGCAGCTGCCAGTGTGAATGTCTGATATTTTGTCAGTTTGACAGTGATTCTGAAAAGAAAACTGAAAGACCAGATATAGAACATTGAACATTACTGCACAGTACAGAACCTTTGGCCTGCAATGTTGCGCCAACCCTAACCCTAACCTACTCTAAGATCAGTCTAACCCTTCGCTCCTACACAGCCCTCCATTTTTCTATCATCCATGTGCCTAAGAGCTTCATAAGTTTCCCTACTGTATCTACCTCCACCACCGCCTCTGGCAGGGCATTCCATCCACCGAACACTGTGGATACCCCTATCGATCACCTTAAAATTATCCCCCTTGTATTAGACATTGATGCCTTGAGAATAAGTCCCTGGCTATCCACTCAGTCTATGCCTCTTGTCATTTTTTCAGATAAATTTAATGACCCGACTTGGAGTACTGTGTTCAGTTCCGGTTACCTCACTCCAGGAAGGATGTGGATATTATAGAGAGAGTGCAGAGGAGATGTTGCTTGGATTGGGGAGCGTACCTTATGAGAACAGGTTGAGTGAACTGGGCCTTTTCTCCTTGGAGCGACGGAGGATGAGAGGTGACCTGATAGGAGTGTATAAGATGATGAGATGATGCAGGGTATTGATCGTGTGGATAGCCAGAGGCTTTTTCCCAGGGTTGAAATGGCTAACACGAGGGGGCATGGTTTTAAGGTGCTTGGAAATAAGTACTGAGGGGATGTCAGGGGTAGGTTTTCCACACAGAGAGTGGTAGATGCATGGAATGCCAGTGGCAGTGGTGGAGGCGGATACAATAGGATCTTTTAAGAGCCTCTTTGATAGCTACATGGAGCTTAAAAAATAGAGGGCTATGCGCTAGGGAAATTCAAGGCAGTTTTTAGAGTAGGTTACATGGTCAGCACAACATTGTGGGCCGAAGGACCTGTAATGTGCTGTAAATTTTATGTTCTATGTTCTATTTGTTCTAAACATAATTTCCTTTCAATTTCTTTTCAAGTTATCAGATAATTTATGTTTTATGCACTGACTGCCCTTATAGCAATGTTGAAAGAGAAAAAGGGAAGTACAAATTATTTTTAACTGAGCAGACCAGTTCACAGGGTGATATAATATATATCAATAAGAAGAAGTAGATGGTGAAGAGATCATCAGAGCTATACACTGTAAGGACATGTATTTAGTGGCCTTTGAGTCAGAAACTGGCCAGAAAGGCTGGGAGCATTAAATCGGCAGAATCACTCCTAACGTGGATCAGAATTTTGAATGGACTGCAGTGAATGGCAATGACCAATGGATGTCAGGGAAGCAAGAGGAAAGGGAAGTCATTCCTGATGTAGAATGAAATACAGGCACTGTACACTATAAGGACAGACAGAAATTAACATAAACATACATTAACATAAATTATACATACGCGTGCAAAATAAATAACAATTAAAATAATGATGCTAAAATTCCATATCAGTTGGGAAACGTGGATGACGGAAGTGATGAAGAAGGCTATAGAAAGAGAATGGTTAACTGCGATTATTGTTCACGCAGCGGGTAAGCGTTCATTAGGTCAATGATTGAATCAGTGGTCTATTTCCAAGCTCCACCTAATAGTATTGCATAGTTTTATTGAAATGTGCAATGCAATATTAAGATGGCATTTCTTAATATTGGTATTTTCTGCTGATGTTAAGAAATAAAACATGGACCATGGAACAGTACAGCACAGGAACAGGCCCTTTAGCCCACAGTGTTGTGCCGATCCAATTAAATTAGTAATCAAATGGTTAACTGAACTAATCTCTTCATTTACACAATGTCTATATTCCTCCATCTTCCCCACATTCACGTGCCTATCTAAACCTCTCTTAGAGGTCCTTACTGTATCTGCCTCTACCTCTACCCCCGGCTGCGCAATCCGGGCACCCACAGCTCTCTGTGTAAAAAGAGAGCTCCCATCTCCTTTAAATGAACTCCTCGCACCTTAAATACATGCCCTTTGGTATTAGACATTTCAACCCTGGGAAAACTCTGTCACCCTCAAATCCAGGCAGCGCCCTGCTAAACCACTTCTGCATCCTCTCCAAAGCCTCAAAGTCCTTCCTATAAGGGGGCAAGCAGAACTCTATGCAATAGTCCAGATGCTGCTTAACTGGAGTTTTATAAAGCTGCTACATAACTTCCTGACTTTTGAGCTCATTGCCTCGTCTAACAAAGGCAAGCATGCTATATACTGTGTACACCTTAACCACCCTATTAACCTGGTGCCAGTGTTCTGACTTGGAAAGGTACACTAGTAAGAGACTATCACTAAAAAATCAGTCTTCAAACTAAGTGAACATAATGTACCAACTAAACTAAGTTCAGAGGGAAAAATAATCTGCACTTCTGAATGTTGTGACTGGTTGCATCACGGCCTGCAAAGCAAAGGAACACAGAGAGTGGTAGACTTAGCCAGTTCTATCTGTTTCTGTGATATCTGTAAGCATCAATGTCTCAGAAACACGACATCCATTATCTGAGATCCCCAATCTTATTCCATGAGCGTAGGCGAGATTTGATAGAAGTATACAACATTATCAGAGGTATAGATAGGGTAAATGCCAGCAGTCCTTTCCCACTGAGGTTGGGTAAAACTAGAACTAGACGTTAATGGTTAAGGGTGAAAGGTGAAATGTTTAAGGGAGCGTAATGGTGAATTTCTTCACCTGGAAGGCTATTAAAGTGTGGAATGAGCGGCTGCAGAAGTAGTGGATGCGGTTTGACTTTAATATTTATAAGTAATTTGGACAGGTGCATGGATGGGGGTCATGTATAGAGGGCTATGTTCCAGATACAGGTAGATGGGACTAAGCAGAGTAATAGTTCAGCATGGATTCGATGGGCTGAAGGGCCTGTTTCTGTGCTGTGGTGTTCTATGACTTAAAGACTCTATGCTTCAGTTATATAATTCTGACCCTTGTCTTTAAACTCTTTCATGGTCTTACCTGCTCCCTATCCCTGTCACCTCCTCCAATGTTAGAACATTCTGAAATGTCCATTGCAATTCCCTCATCTGGATCTCCCCCTCAACTGCTCTGCTCCATCACTTGTAGCCTTATTCTCAGTTGCAGTAGCTGTAAAGTCGAAAGTTACCTCCCTAAGCCTGTGCCTCTATACCCTTCTATCTCTCTGTAAGCTATTCTCTGTAAGCTATTGACGATAAACTGGACTGGTCAAAGAACACTGAGGCTGTCTACAAGAAGGGTCAGAGCCGTCTCTATTTCCTGAGGAGACTGAGGTCCTTTAACATCTGCCAGACGATGCTGAGGATGTTCTACGAGTCTGTGGTAGCCAGTGCATTCATGTTTGCTGTTGTGTGCTGGGGCAGTAGGCTGAGGGTAGCAGACACCAACAGAATCAACAACCTCATTCGTAAGGCCAGTGACGTTGTGGGGGTGGAACTGGACTCTCTGACGGTGGTGTCTGAAAAGAGGATGCTGTCCAAGTTGCATGCCATCTTGGACAATGACTCCCATCCACTCCATAATGTACTGGTTAGGCACAGGAGTATATTCAGCCAGAGACTCATTCCACCAAGATGTATCACTGAGCGTCATAGGAAGTCATTCCTACCTGTGGCCATCAAACTTTACAACTCCTCCCTCGGAGTGTCAGACACCCTGAGCCAATAGGCTGGTCCTGGACTTATTTCCACTTGGCATGATTATTATTATTTAATTATTTATGGTTTTATATTGCTATATTTCTACACTATCCTTGGTTGGCATGCCTGTAACAAACCCAATTTCCCTCGGGATCAATAAAGTATGTCTGTCTGTCTGTTAAAATTCTAACTCCTTGATCATTTTTTTGACCAGCTACTCTAATGTCCCTCATGTGGCTAGTTGTGGCAGTACATCAAATTGCACCTTGAGAAATGTTTAAAGCATAAATCCAAAAAACAGACTAACATCACCACCTGCTGGATAAGAAAATTATTCTTTTCGGATATGTCTCAGTTACTATGTTTAATTAACAGTGTTCAATCTAATTAGTTTGACAGGGAATTCAGAGAACCTATGTGTCATAAAAGGGGGATGAAATAGCTGTCAATATAGAAGGACCTTGCTGAAGGGCAACACATTTTGGGTGCTTGGCTTTATTAGTTGCAACTGGCTAATCACAGTTGTATTCTCTCTCTGTCAACAGGAGAAAAAAGTTTGGACAATAGGCTGTTTTAGAGCTTTTGTGCAGAAGATGGGACAATGTTCATCAGTTTCTTCTACTGTCCATTGGGATGAAATGCTCTAACTAGCAGCCTACTACACTACCTCAGTGTCGAATATAAGAAGTGTCACGGTGTGACTAAAAACAAAATGAGCAGAGTGTCCTTCTGGCTGGACGTGACTGCACAGGTTGTTCTTTTGCTGAGCAGTCACAGTGACTGGGTGCCCGGGTTTCTCAGCCATCACACCATCAGTAACAAGTTGCATCTCCCTGACTTAGCCATTCGGCGACTAGAGGTGCTTCACCATCTCCCATGAGAGGTACATGTCTGGAAGTTGCAGATCGAACTTCCTTTGCAATCGCTGAGGTCTTTCCACTGCTAAGTGTTTCATGGAAGGTTGCTGAATTCATTCCTGCCCCATCCCAAGTATAACCTCTATCTGGAATGCCAACTTGGGGCAAAATCCTGAACTCTACTGTAAATTTTATTTTACTGGGGTCCATATGCAATTACTAGAGTTTGTTGTTCTGATTCTTTCCTCTTAATGACTTCCTTTCCCTGGGAAATTTGAACCTAGTCCCCCAGTTACGTGCTGAATTGTTTTTTCATTTGGCACTCATTAGTGATCCACCAGTAGGCAAAGGATTTCTGACATTTTCCTTTTTCTGTGACAGCGTGGGTTTGTTTCGTGCTCCAGTTTTCCTCCCACAGCCAAAGGACGTACCATTGGGTAGGTTAATTGATCATTTTAAGTTGTCCGGTGATTAGGCTAGAGTTAAAACAGGGGTTGCCGGGCAGGACTGCTCGGAGGGCCAGAAGGGCCTGTTCTGTGCTGTATCTCAATCAATCAATCAATCACTCAATCAATAAGAGGAAAATGCTGCAAACATTCAGCAAGTCAGGCAGCATCTGTGGAAGGAGAAACAGCTTTAAAGTTTCAGGCTGAAGACTTCGTTCAGAACATTCAGCTCATGTAAGTGTTGGCCTTAGCACCAAACCTTGTGAAAGACTTCCCACTTCGCAGTCTGAGTAACCAGGTTTATCCTGACAATCCTTTGTATCCACCTTGCATTCTTTATTTCCCTACGCATATTTGTTTATCTTCCTCATACAGTGATAGGACATGTACAGTAACTGGTAGGACACTAACCTTTGGAATCTTCAGGACAAACCATAGAGAACAACACCAAGTATCCAAACACAATTTATTGAATTTATTGAATTTGGCATGTCATCAAAAAACCTTGGTGAACTTCTATAGATATGTAGTGGAAAGTGTGTTGACTGTCTGCATTATGGCCAGGTATGGGAAAACCAATGCCTTTGAGCAGAAAATCTTACAAAACATAGTGAATTTGGCCCAGTACATCACGGGTAAAACCCTCCCAACCATTGCCAATCAGTTGCTGTAGAAAAGCACCACCCAGGCCGTGGTCTTTTCTCATTGCTGCCATCAGCGAGAAGATACAAGAGCCTCAGGTCTTGCACCACCAGGTTCAAGAACTGTTACTACCCCTCAACCATCAGGTTCAAGAACTGTTACTACCCCTCAACCATCAGGTTCTTGTGCAAAATGGGCAATTACACTCATTCTATTTCTGATGTTCCCACAACTGATCGTCTCACTTTAAGGACTCTTTACCTGCTATTTCATACTCGTTATCGCTATTTACAGTGTCTATAAAAAGTATTCACCCCTCCCCCCAGAAGATTTCATGTTTTATTATTTTACAACATTGAATTTAAACATGGATTTAATTTGGTTTTTTTTTGACACTGATCAGCAGAAAAAGACTCTTTTGTGTCAAAGTCAAAATAAGTCTCTACAAGGTGATCTAAGTTAATTACAAATATAAAACACAAAATAATTGATTGTATAAGTATTCACCCCCTTTAAAATGACACACCGAATCATCACTGGTGAAGCCAATTGGATTTAGAAGCCATGTAATTAGTTAAATGGTGATCACTAGTGTACAGTCATGGTGTTTCAATTGATTGTAGTAAAAATACACCTGTGTCTGGAAGGTCCAACTGCTGGTGAGTCAGAACTACACTAGGAAGACAAAAGAATACTTCAAGTGTTGATCTGCCTCTCTACCAAAGGCCTTTAGGTTCAGACCCAGGGAATAACTGTCAAACACAGTTTACTCAAAAGTACATACTGTTTATTAGCAAGTTTGTGTTCCCAGTTGACAAAACCGAGTCCCCGCTCACAGAGCTTGAGAAAATCTGCAGCCAAGTGAGCCCAGAATACTGTGTGGAGCAGTTGATAAACATTGTTATCTCATTTTTTGATAACGGTGGACCAAGAAGTCTTCTCATGCAACAAACATTTCTTTGTTTGTACATTATTCTCACAGCATGACTTGTCAAGCTGCCAATAAGTCAGTTAGCTTTTAGCCCCTTTAATTCTGCTGATAATTCCTCACAAGCAACCGTGTGAAGGTTGTTGAAAAGCACAAGTCAGGAGATGGATACAAGAAAATTTCCAAGTCACTAAATATTCCTTGAGTACTGTTAAGCCAATCATCAAGAAATGTAAACCTGCCTAGAGCAGGCTGTCCTCAAAAACTGAGTGACTGTGCAAGAAGGGGACTAGTGAGGGAGGCCACCAAGAGACCTATGACAACTCTGGAGGAGTTACAAGCTTCAGTGGCTGAGATGGGAGAGGCTGCACATACAACAACTATTGCCCAGGTGCTTCACCAGTTGCAGCTTTATGAGAGAGTGGCAAAGAGAAAGCCACTGTTGAAAAAAAGTCACGTAATATCTTGTCTAGAGCTTGCCAGAAGGCATGTGGGAGACTCTGAAGTCAGCTGGAAGAAGATTCTATGGTCTGATGAAACCAAAATTGAGCTTTTTGGCCATCAGATTAAGTGCTATGTTTGGCGTGTGCTGAACACTGTACGTCATCAAAAACACACCATCCGTACCGTGAAGCATGGTGGAGGCTGCATCATGCTGCGGGGATGCTTCATTGCTGCGGGCCCTGGAAGGCTTGTGAAGGTAGAGGGTAAAAAGAATGCAACAAAATACAGGGAAATCCTGAAGGAAAACTTGATGCAGTCTGTAAAAGGACTGCAACTTCGGAGAAGATTTGTCTTCCAGAAAATATGACCCCAAGCATAAAGCCAAAGCTACATAGGAAAGGCTAAAAAACAACCAAGTTTATGTCCAGGAGTGGTCAAGTCAGAGTCCAGACCTCAATCCAACTGAGAATTTGTGGTTGGAGTTGAACAGGACTGTTCATTCATGGACCCCATGTAATCTGTCAGAGCCTGAGCAGTCTTGCAAAGAAATATGGGGAAAATTTGTAGTGTCCAGATGTGCAAAGCTGACAGAGACCCATCCACACAGACTCAAGGCTGTAATTGCTGTCAAAGGTGCATCTACTAAATACTGAGTTGACGGAGGTGTGTAGTTGTGCAATCAATTATTTTGTGTTTAATAATTGTAAGAAATTTAGAACAATTTATAGAAATTTGTTTTCACTTTGACACGAAAGAATCTTGTTCTGTTGATCAGTGTCAAAAAAGCCACTGTGATTCAATGTCGTAAAACAATAAAACATGAAAACTTCCAAGGGGGGGTGAATACTTTGTATAGGCACTGTATTTATATTTGCATTTGCACAGTTTGATGTCCATTGATCCTGTTTAAAGTTACTGTTGTGGAGCTTTGCTAAGTATGCCTGCAGGAAAACACAGTCTCTGGGTTGTATGTGGTGATATGTATGTACTTTGATAATAAATTTTACTTTGAACTTTGAACCTTTGAACTTAGTCCTACAGTTTCCATTACTTTTTCAAGATTAGTTAAGAATAACTATTGCACTTCAAATGTCTGTTAGACGCTTTTTATTATATTGCCCATGAACATATTTTGCTGTTTAGTCAAATTGAACCACATGTTGCTCATTATATTGCAATGGAGGTATTATTTGAAACAGGAAGAAGTGTGTCAGCTTTATTTTTCTTCTATTCTGTTGATCTTTTGGCCTAAAATATCTAACTGGGTGAAATGGCTTCAGTTAATCAAGTGGTTCCACCCATTATCAGCACAGTCCAAAATTTGCTGATAAATGCAAGGGATTCTGCAGATGCTGGAAATTGAGAGCAACAGACACAAAATGCTGGAGGAACTCAGCAGGCCAGGCAGCATCAATGGAAGGGAATAAACAGTTGACCTTTCAGGTCAAAACCCTTCATCAGGAATGGAAAGAAAGGGAATGAAGCTGGAGTAAGAAGGTGGGTGGAGGAGAAGGGGTAATGGCAAGGGAGGGGATAAATTAAGGCATGTGAGGCAGGAGGTTGGTGGGGGGGTGGAGGTGTTGAAGTGAGAAGCTGGGAGGTGATTGGTGGAAAAGGTAAAGGGCTGAAAAAGGAGGAGTCTGATTGGAGAGCAGAATAGAGGGGACACCAGAGGGAGGTGATAGGTAGGTAAGGAGAAGAGAAGAGATGAGAGGGGAGCCAGAATTGGGAATGGAAGAAGAGAACGGGGGAGGAAGGTGAATTTACTGGTTAGAGAAACTGATGTTCATCCTGTCAGGTTGGAGGCTACCCAGACAGAATATGTGTATGCTGATGTTTAGTTAGGATAAATGGAGGAGTTCTAGAAAAAAATAATTAAGCAAACAATTAAACAGCAACTGTTTGTGGTAGAATAATACTAATTAAGCAAAGTAAGGAAATGTAATAGCAACTATTGAAAAGTTTGGTTAAAACCTTTCAGGAGAGCCTTAGAATAGAAAGAGAGATGCTGAGGTCTTGTCACTAGGTCAGGGGTCTGCAACCTTTACCACTGAAAGAGCCATTTGGACCCGTTTCCCACAGAAAAGAAAACACTGGGAGCCACAAAACCCGTTTGACATTTAAAATGAAATAACACTGCATACAACGGTTTTTTTTGCCTTTATGCTATGTATAAACGAACTATAATGCGTTGCATTTATGAAATCGATGAACTCCTGCAGAGAAAACGAAATTACATTTCTGCACGCAACAAAAACATTTTGAACTCCGAAAAAAAGACGTTGGGTTGAAAGTTACTTTTAAGTAAAATAGTCAATGTCTATTTGAGTCCTTCTTGTATTTATGAAAAACGCCGAACTTAAATTTTCCGCCAGCAGCAAACCAAAAATAACGTCAGCCAGCTGCCAACCTGAAAAATAAAAGGACTATTTCACTGAACAATGAAAAAATATGAATATACGTAAAATAATAGGCAATTAAAATATTTATCATACTTGGTTAATGGGATTTCTGCTCCTGGACCTCAGCGCACAGCGTCTGCACATCAGGGCTGTATGACGTCACCTTCATCTTTACACAGGATCGCAAGCTGTCATCTGTGAGGCGTGCGCGATGTTTGTTTTTAATAAAGTTCATGTTGGAGAACACCTACTCACATACATATGTGGATCCAAAGATGGACAGGACTCCAAGCGCATACTTTTTAATGTTTACATAAATGTCAGGGATAGCATTCCATGTTTCGAACACAAGTTTGTCCGGTTTGGAGAGGTTTTCAATATCACTCCATTTGTGATTCTGAGCAAGAACGGCCTTCTGACGGGCAACATCTTCAAGGTCTGCTGTCAAGCGACTAAACTTGGACACCCATATGTCTTTGTCGGCTATTTCAGCCAGTTCCATCTCAAGATCAGATTGACTCACACCTGCCAATGCAGTCGTATTCAGAAGGGAAGGATCGATGCTTAGGGGAGTGACCAGGAAGGATAATGTGTTTTTTACCTCTCTGAACTCACAGAAGCGTTTCCCAAATGATGTTTGCATTATGATGATTGCAGAATGTAAATACTCCGAATTTATCATGTTGTGAGCTTGTTTGAACTCTCTCAAACTGGGGAAGTGAGACAATGTGCCTTTCTGTAAATCTCTGGCAAGCACTGTCAACTTGCACTCGAATGCCAAAACATCCTCCAACATGTGCAGGGCTGTGCGTCCTTTCCCCTGAAGAGCTGTGTTCAGCGTGTTCAGGTGCGCTGTCATGTCTACCATGAAGTGTAGCTTTTATAGGCACTCTGGCTGTTCCAGCTCAGGAAAGGTGAGACCTTTGCTGCCCAGGAAAGTTTTCACTTCTTCCAGACACACGACAAAGCGTTTCAGTACCTCCCCTCTTGACAGCCACCGGACTTTGTTGTGCAGCAGGAGATCAGAATATGCGCTTTCCAGCTCGTCCAGTAACAAACGGAATTGACGGTGATTTAAACTTTTTGCCATTATTTTATTGACAATCTGAATAACAACATCCATTACTTCTGTGCATTCCGGAGGAAATGTTTGAGCGCACAGTGCCTCTTGGTGCAAGATGCAGTGAAAAGTCAGCAGCTTTCTGTCCAGCGACTTCTGCAGTAAAGCCACAAATCCCTTGTGCACTCCTGTCATACTTGGTGCCCCATCAGTAGCTACTGACACCAGGTGGGTGGTCTTTATTCCTTTGGCTCTTAAACAATTCAAGACAGCCTCACAGATGTCCTCCCCCCATGTTTGGCCTTTTAGAGGTATCACTCAATCATTTCTTCCTGGGGCCCAGCAGAGTTTACATACCGGCAGAACAGTGCTATTTGTTCAATATCACCTTTGTCTTTAGAATCATCACAGGCAATCGAGTAGGCCACAGCTGAATTGATGTCTTTAATTTACTGTCTTGTGATGTCTTCTGCCATTTTTATGGTTCTGTCTTTGACAGTCTTTGCAGAGAGGGGCATATCCCTGATTTTCTGCACAATTTCACTCTTGTTTTTAAAGTCCGTGAATAGATGTTCTGAAATCTTAATGAAAGATTCTTTTATATATTCACCATCTGTAAACTGCTTCCCGTGCCTGACTATTTCCTGAGCGGCAATAAAACTAGCATACATAGTTGATTTTCCAGACTTCATCCACTTCTTGAAATGATTTTTGCTCAGATCAACCTTTTGCATCAGTTCCGAAATGGCTTTTTTTCTCTCATCTCCATCCGGATATTTTTGAGCAAAGGCTGCGTGTTTATTCTGGAATGTCTTGCGACTTGTGACTTTTTGTTTGCTAGTTTCTCATTGCATATTAAGCATACCAGTAAACCAGTCTCGTCAGCAGTGAAAGCAAATGAATCTGCCCACGTATCATTAAACGTTCTGTTTTCTTCAGTCACTTTTCTTTTTTTAGAATTCTCCATAGTTAGCTGACCTTGGATCGAACAATTAAAGAAATCGCGCACTGGCGGGTGTCAGGCATTGGCAGTGGTTTATTTAGATTGTACAAGATCACCATAATCTTCAAATTTAGAATTACATTTCAAAAACTAACAAACTAACATAAAATACATTTTAATTAAATACTCATCATTTATTTTCCAAAGCCACAGGGAGCCGCAGCACAGAGATGAAAGAGTCGCATGCGGCTCTGGAGCCGCGGGTTGCCGACTCCTGCACTAGGACAATGAGCTGTTTACTCATTACTTAACTGTCTACTGCTTACCTGTTCTGTGCACTGCATGCATTTTGACTTCCTCCAAGAGGACCGCAACCTTTTTGTGGGTTGGAGTCTTGAGTGCCTCAATGACTGGGAGAGCTATGTTGGCTGGAGTCAGGGCTTTATGCTTTGGCTCTTGGTAAGGTCACCCATACCAAACAGGTCAAAGGGTAGAGGCCAGACTAAGAGTGGTCCTCTGGTCATCCAGGTTCGGGGGTTCATCTCAGGGCTAACAACTCTGAGTGGTCAAACAAAATTGTTACTGAAACAGCACTGAAGAATTCTCCTACATCTGAGTGTAATGGTAAAAACTGAGAGGAAGCTACTGACATGATGAAGGAAGCCCAGAACACCGCCAGAGATGGAGGGCCTTCATGGTTGCTCCAAGCACCAGCAGTGTTACAGACAGTAAGTAAGTTTATCAATTTATTTGTGGTAATAATTTGATTTATGTGCTGTGCATGATGTGTGTACTATGGGTGTACTGGGGTACAACATCTATTACGTAGCATGGTACAACATTGTTTTATTTGGTTGTACATACAGTATGTACAGTCAAGTAGCAATAAACTTCAACTTGAGAGACTGGAAGGCTAAAGACTTTCCAGTGCTTTGGCATGAACTTAGCTGCCAATGATAGAACTATTACATTCAGCAAAGATGGTAGCGGAGGTACTTCAGCCAGTTATAGTTCTGGAAGAAAATATGACACCCAACAGTCTGATTCGATCTCTGGCTGTTACCAGGAAGAAAGGCAGATGTTAGTAGTTGGGGAATGCAGTCCGCGACGAGGATGAAAGATGACGGCTTTGCCCTTCCCAATGCATAGCTGAAGGTAATTTCTGTTTATCTAGTCTCAGATGTCAAAAGGGAGTCTATAAGTCAGGCTCACTGAATGGATCAAGAGTGGTACTGAGATAAACAGCAGGGCTCATCAGCATTTATATGGAATCTGGCGTTATTGGTGAGAAGCATTATAGGAGAGGCAGCAACTGAGCCCTGAGGTAACAGCACAGCCTTGGGGAAGTCGCTGCAGTGATTCTTTGGCTAAAGCAACAAACCAGACAATCGTGCAGTCATTTAGCAGAGTACATAGAGAGGCATTAGGAGGAACACCATCCCAATCTTTCTTTCTTATGATGGTGTTTTAAGTTCTGAATTGTGATGTTGTTTAGTCCACTTCAATGACTCATCTCTTGTCCTTGCTCGCTTTTGGCTGAAACCACCCAATGAAGTGCGTAACCTATGTATTATACTCTGACCTAGAAATACTTGTACATTTCCATAAGATATAGAAGCAGAAGTAGGCCATTCAGCCCATCGAGTCTGCTGCACCATTCAATCATGGGCTGATCAAATTCTTCCAGTCATCCCCACTCCCCTGCTTTCACCCCATACCCTTTGATGCCCTGGTTAATCAAGAACCTGTCTATGTCTGCCTTAAATGCACCCAATGACTTGGCCTCCACAGCTGTACACGGCAACAAATTCCACAGACTTACCAGCCTCTGACTGAAGTAATTTCTCTGCATCTCTGTTCTAAATGGATGTCCTTCAGTCCTGAAGTTGTGCCCTCTTGTCCTAAACTCTCCTACCATGGGAGGTAACTTTACCATATCTAATCTGTTCAAGTCTTATAACATTCGGAATGTTTCTATAAGATCCCCGCTCATTCTCCTGAACTCCCGGGAACACAGCCCAAGAGCTGCCAGATGGGACATGGAAACTATCGAAAGGAGATTTACAAGTTTTTGCCCGGATTAGGGACCATGCCTTATGAGAATAGGTTGAGTGAACTCGGCCTTTTCTCCTTGGAGTGGTGGAGGATGAGAGGTGACCTGATAGAGGTGTACATGATAATGAGAGGCAATGATCCTGTGGATAGTCAGAGGCTTTTTTCCCAGGTCTGAAATGGTCAACATGAGAGAACACAGTTTTAAGGTACTTGGAAGTAGGTACAGAGGAGATCTCAGGGGTAGGTTTTTCTTACACAGTGTGCTGAGTGCGTGAAACGGGCTGCCGGTGATGGTGGGGGAGGCACATATGACAGGGTCTTCTAAGAAACTCCTGGATAGGTACATGGAGCTTAGAAAAATAGAGGGCTATGGGTAACCCTTGGTAGTTTCTAAAGTAAGTACATGTTTGGCACAGCATTGTGGGCCGAAGGGCCTGTATTATGCTGTAGGTTTCCTGTTCTGTTTCTAATAACCCTTTCATGCCTCTGTGTGTGTGTCTCTCTCTCTCTTCTCCCTCCTCCCTCCTCCCCTATCTCTCCCCTCCCCTATCTCTCTCTTCTCCCTCCTCCCTCCTCCCCTATCTCTCTCTTCTCCCTTTCCCTCCTCCCCATCTCTCTCTTTTCCCTCCTCCCTCCTCCCCTATCTCTCTCTTCTCTGCCCTCCCCCTATCTCCCTCTTCTCCCTCCTCCCTCCTCCCCTATCTCTCTCTTCTCCCTTTCCCTCCTCCCCATCTCTCTCTTTTCCCTCCTCCCTCCTCCCCTATCTCTCTCTTCTCTGCCCTCCCCCTATCTCCCTCTTCTCCCTCCTCCCTCCTCCCCTATCTCTCTTTTCCCTCCTCCGTCCTCCCCTATCTCTCTCTTCTCCCCCCTCCCCTATCTCACTCTTCTCCCCCCTCCCCCTATCTCTCTCTTCTCCCCCCTCCCCTATCTCTCTCTTCTCTCTCCTCCCTCCTCCCCCTATCTCTCTCTTCTCCCCCCCCCGGACAGAGAGCTGTCACCTATTTCTCAGCGAAAGGGGAAACTAATAGTCACTGTTACAGCATTACTGTCTACCAGCTCACTTTTTGTTCAACTAGAGATACAACAGCAACCTCTCCCTGCCATTGAGGGAAAGAGAGAGCGCGGTTGCTCGACTATAGAGACCTCCGTCCACAGCATCCAAAATCCTGATGTTCGCCTCAGTCGGCAGCACCTGCCTGGAATCAGTCACCTGCAAGGCTGCACAGGGCCGCACCCTGTTGTCTTCCTTGTCGCACCTGGACAATGTTGGAAAACAGCCAGTCGGTGAGCTCTAAATACGGGAACCCCAGTCACCATGAAAAGGAAGAAAGGAGACACTAAAGAGAGGACAACACACACAAAATGCTGGTGGAACACAGCATCTATAGGGAGAAGCACTGTCGACGTTTCGGGCCGCGACCCTTCGTCAGGACTACACTTTGCCTCCACTAAAGAGAGGAATTTAGGCTGTTTCCACAGATGAGCTCGAAGAGGCAGCCATTTGGCACCATATTAACTTCTGCTCAATGGTTATGACTGCAGAAAAACATAGTTAGAAATAAATAAACAATAGACTGTAGCTCGTTCCTGAGTGGCATGACTGTAGATTGATATTCAGCTGACCTGGTCCAGCTTGTTCTTCCACTGAGTGAGCTAGAGAGGGCAGCACTGAGCAACCACTGGAGAGCAGCACTGATGGCTTCAAGTGAACCCATGGAGAGCTTTGCTCTCTCCTACACTGCCCCCAGCATCTCCTCGCCTGGATGACTGCAACAGGGCTGACTGACTGACTGACTAGGGCTTAGTCCTCGCCACAACTGAGGCAGCACAGCTCCCCCACCATCAGTCTCTCCAATGAACCAGTGAACTGGACTTGCAGTATTCTATGTTACCAATGTCTAACAGGGTCTTGCGATCACAATAAAAACATCCAAGGCAAAGTCCAAGTCCAAACATCAACACAGCAGTATGCACTAAGTCCAGTGCCATCGCTCTTCTTGCTTCTCTTTAAAGAAAACATTTAAAAAACGCTCTGTCCGCCAGAGAACGCAGGATCTCCCAGTGGCCACACATTTTAATTCCACATCCCATTCCCATTCTGATATGTCTATCCATGGCCTCCTCTACAGTCAGGATGAAGCCACACTCAGGTTGGGGGAACAACACCTTATATACCGGTTGGGTAGCCTCCAACCTGATGGCATGAACATTGATTTCTCTAACTTCCATTTATGCCCCTCCTCCCCTACTTACCCCATCCCTGATATATTTATTTATTACCCCCCTTTTTTTGTCCTTGCTTTCCCCTTTCTCTTTTGCTCTTTTTTCTCTCTCTGTCCCTCTCACAATCTCTCCTTGCCCGCTCTCCAACTCCCTCTGGTGTTCCCCTCCCCCTTTCTTTCTCCCCAGGCCTCCCGTCCCGTGATCCTCTCCCTTCTCCAGCTCTGTATCCCTTTTGCCAATCAACTTTTCAGCTCTTAGCCTCACCCCTTCCCCTCCTGTCTTCTCTTATCATTCCGGATCTTTCCTTCCCCCTCCAACTTTTAAATCTCTTACTATCTCTTCTTTCAGTTAGTCCTGATGAAGGGTCTCGGCCTGGCCTGCTGCGTTCACCAGCCTTTTGTGTGTGTTGTTCATATTTCCATTCAATTTGTCTGCTGAGCAACACAAGTCAAAAATATTTAACTACCTTTGCTACCAATGTTTATCTTCTTTTCAATGCACTTGATGAAGGCAAACAATCCATGTGAAAACACAATTTATAAAAAGATTCTGAAAATGATAGTGAATATTTATAGATTCCAGATAAGGTGATTATGGTGCCAAAGTGAATTATTACTATTCTTCCCTATGGCATTGAACACAAGAACAGAGAGTTTATGCTCAAACTATATGAATCATAAATTAAAGATATAAATTGTTGGATGTACTCAGCAGGATCATCTCAAGCGAGGACTAGCATTAAATTAGACATCAAACATGTTTATTCACAAGCATTTTGTATAGTTTTGATAACTGTGTTGATAACGTGTGATTGAAGAGTGCATACAGGTAAGAATTTCTCAGCTAACCACTCATTGTCGGTGTGGAGAGGCCTGCAGGAGGTCACTGGCTACAGGAGATGCACTGCCCCCCCCCCTGCTGAGGTTAACAAAGCTTTGGCTGACGACCTTAATACCTTTTACTGTAGATTTGAGAGGGTCCATCTTACACCTGTCCCTCCTCCCTCTTCGGTCTCTCTTCCTGCCTTCCCTCGACCATCACTCACTGGCACTCATCCCCCAATCACTGCAATCACCTCCCCACCATCTCTGCCCAGCCCCCCTAGATCACAGCTTAGAATCAGCAAAGGAGAAGTATGTTGACTGTTCCAGCGACTTAAGACCCGAAAATCTCCAGGCCCAGATGGGGTCTCCCCCTCCTGTCTACGAGCCTGTGCTGATCAGCTGGCTCCCATCTTCACTCAGCTCTTTAATAGATCTCTGGAGCTGAGTGAGGTTCCGACTTGCTTCAAGCGCTCTACCATCATCCCGGTCCCCAAGAAACCCACCATCACAGGACTGAACGACTACAGACCTGTCGCACTGACATCTGTGGTCATGAAATCCTTTGAACGCTTGGTGTTGAACCACCTGAAGACGCTCACCAGCAGCCTGCTGGATCCCCTGCAGTTTGTCTACCGGGCAAATAGGTCAGTAGACGATGCAGTCAACCTGGGACTGAACTATATCCTGCAACATCTGGATCGTCCTGGGACCTATGCTCGGATGCTGTTTGTGGATTTCAGTTCGGCGTTTAACACCATCGTCCTTCATATCCTCTGCTCCAAGTTGTCTCACCTCACTGTGCCACCTGACCTCTGCGATTGGATTTACAGCTTCCTGACCAACAGAAGTCAGCAGGTGAGGATGGGACAGGTCATCTCGGATACTCGAATCACCAACACTGGCGCCCCCCAGGGGTGTGTCCTCTCTCCACTGCTGTTCTCCCTCTACACCAATGACTGCACCTCCTCCAACCCCTATGTGAAGCTTTTGAAGTTTGCAGATGACACCACCGTCATCGGACTCATCCAGAACAGTGATGAGTCTGCATATCGACAGCAGGTGGACCAACTGGCGCTCTGGTGCAGTCGGAACAATCTGGAGCTGAACATGCTCAAGACAAAGGAGATGATAGTGGATTTCAGGAGACATCCCCCCATTATGTCCCCCCTCACAGTCCTCAGCAGCCCTGTGTCCACCGTGGAGAACTTCAGGTTCCTGGGAACCACCATCTCTCAGGATCTGAAGTGGGAGCAGAACATCAGCTCCATCCTGAAGAAGGCCCAGCAGCAGATGTACTTCCTGCGGCTCTTGAGGAAATATGGTCTGCCTCAGGAATTGCTGCTGCAGTTCTATACTGCAGTCATTGAGTTTGTCCTGTGCACCTCCATCACTGTGTGGTTTGGAGCCGCCACCAAGCAGGATAGAACCAGACTACAGCGCACAGTGAGGACTGCTGAGCGCATCATTGGAGCCTCCCTGCCCTCTATTGTGGACCTGTACTCTTCCAGGTTGAAGAAGAGGGCGGGGAACATCATAAAGGATTCCTTCCATCCTGCACATGGACTGTTTGAACTGCTTCCGTCTGGTAGGCGCTTCAGATCCCTCCAGACTAAGACTAATAGGCACTGGAGAAGTTTTTTCCCTACTGCGGTCACTTTGCTGAACAGTTAACTGCCGGTTAACTGTTGGCTAACTATTACTTGGATTGCACTACCTGTATGTATAATCTATATTTTCATTTATATTTATCATTATTATTGTTATGAGCAGAGAGACAACATCTGCCGGAAGTAAATTCCTTGTATGTGCACAGGTACTTGGCGATTAAAGTCTGATTCTGATTCTGAATTACAGGATACTGCCACTACTAGAGAAGATCAGCTATGAAAAGGTAAGGGATAGGCTGAGATTGTTTTGACTTGAAACTGAAATAGCTGAGCTGAGGTTTAATTGAAATGTGTATAATTGAGAGGTCTTGGTAGGATGGATGGGAAGAACAATATATCCGTCGGTATAAAGGACCACAGATTTAACTATTTAAAGTTGGAGATGAGCAGCGAGTCCAAAGGTTGGAAGAATCTGAAGCTCACAGTCTAAAAGTTGGTAGAAATGTACTTGTGTCCTTCTTGTATTTAAAATGTACTTGAATATGCACTTGCATGGTCATAAACTACATGCCATGGAACAAGATTTTTAAAAAAATATTTAGCTGACCAAAAAAGTGGATAAAATGGGCTCCCTCCTTGTCCTGTCTTTGAATACACATCCAGCATCTTCGGTGTTTCCTTTTAGAAAGTTCATGAGGGGGTGAAAAGTGAGAACTCAAACTTAATGCTACTCTTCACTGATGATATCCACCAAGCACTCTAAACTGCTGCAAAAACAAACAGGGGAAAAAAAAAAACTGCTGGAAGAACTCAGCAGGTTGAGCAGCATCCGTGAGGCAAAGGGATCATTGATGCTTCAGGTGCATCGGGACTGAGCATGCAGAGGGAAACTAGGCAGTACAGAGAGGTGAAAGGGAAGTGTGAGACAAAGGATGGTAGACCAGATTAAGGTGGTGAGCTGCTGTGTTGAGGTTGAGGCTGGTAGTTGAAACATAATAAGAGAAAGGGACGGGAACTAGGTCAGTGCGATTTATGAGTTGTGGTAGCAACTGTTGAGAGGGATGGATAAGGCAAACAAAGGGAGAGAGAACTTGGGTGGACCGGTGACAATGGGAAAGGGACACAGCAGGAATGGGTTATTTGAAATTAGAAAATACAATGTTCATGCCATTAGGTTGTAGCCTAACCAATATTTTTATTCAGATACAATAGTTTGTTAGTAGTGAAATTGAAACATAATAATTTTTAGTTGATTTGGTTGTCTTAATGCAGAGATTTACAACAGGGGTGATTAAGGGTGAATTAGGGGAAATAGAAGTCGTTGAAGGGTGAGGCGTTCAAGATTCTCGAGGGGGGAGTGCTGGTAAGCGGCACCCTAACTTGAGGCATGAGACTTGACCAACTGTTAGTAGAGCAGGCACTTCCCAAAAAAAGGACAAAGCCCTAAAACCATCAAGATTGCAGGAACACCTGTAAAAGATACACTGAAAAGCTACTTATGGTATTACTCAGTTCCAGAAGACGAAAAAAAAATTTAAAAGCATTGCACATTCAAGTCATTTGCCAAAAAAGCTAAAAGTGACCTTGATACTGGTCTCATTGCTTCATATAACATTTCCAAAATTATAGCAAAATGTGGAAAATCTCATACAGTTGGTGAAAGTTAATAATGCCTGCTGTATCAGAAGTGCTCATTACTGTTCTCAAAATGGATACCAGTATGTTAAAATCAATTCCACTGAGTAATAACTCTGTAGCTCATCGTACTGACAAAATGAGTGAAGACATTGAGTATCAACGATGAACAAAGCTACAAAAAACAAAATGTGGGATACAACTGGATGAGTTAACTCTGCAAGACAATGAGGTATTGCTTATGGCATATGTACAGTTTTTCAAAAATGGAAAAGTTTATGAAGAGATTCTCTTTTGTAAAAAGTTAAAAACGAACATCACTGGAGAATCAGACAGACAGACAGACATACTTTATTGATCCCGAGGGAAATTGGGTTTCATTACAGCCGCACCAACCAAGAATAGTGAAGAAATATAGCAATATAAAACCATAAATAATTAAATAATAATAAGTTAATCATGCCAAGTGGAAATAAGTCCAGGACCAGTCTATTGGCTCAGGGTGTCTAACACTCCGAGGGAGGAGTTGTAAAGTTTGATGGCCACAGGCAGGAATGACTTCCTATGACGCGCAGTGTTACATCTCGGTGGAATGAGTCTCTGGCTGAATGTACTCCTGTGCCTAACCAGTACATTATGGAGTGGATGGGAGTCATTGTCCAAGATGGCATGCAACTTGGACAGCATCCACTTTTCAGACACCACCATCAGAGAGTCCAGTTCCACCCCCACAACATCACTGGCCTTACGAATGAGGTTGTTGATTCTGTTGGTGTCTGCTACCCTCAGCCTGCTGCCCCAGCACATAACAGCAAACATGATAACACTGGCCACCACAGCCTCGTAGAACATCCTCACCATCATCCGGCAGATGTTAAAGGACCTCAGTCTCCTCAGGAAATAGAGATGGCTCTGACCCTTCTTGTAGACACCCTCAGTGTTCTTTGACCAGTCCAGTTTATTGTCCATTTGTATCCCCAGGTATTTGTAATTCTCCGCTATGTCCACACTGACCCCTTGGATGGAAACAGGGGTCACCGGTGCCTTAGCCCTCCTCAGGTCCACCACCAGCTCCTTAGTCTTTTTCACATTAAGCTGCAGATGATTCTGTTCGCACCATGTGACAAAGTTACCCACCGTAGCCCTGTACTCAGCCTCATCTCCTTTGCTGATGCACCCAACTCTGGCAGAGTCATCAGAAATCAATCTATGATTACCTGAAAATGTATATTGAGGATAAAAGTATTCTGATTAGGAACTTGATTTCTTGTGCAACAGATGGAGCACCAAATATGACAGGTCACCATGCTGGTTTAGTGGCATTTATGAAAAAAGAAATTCCAAGTCTGTTTGCAATCCATTCTGTAATTCATCATCAACATCTCTCAGCCAAAAACCTCAGCCAGTGATTTTTTCCAAGCATGGCTCTTGTAGTATCTGCTGTCAACAAAATTAAAGATCATCCATTAAATAGCAGAATATTTCGCCAGTTATTCCAAGATACCAATGAACAGTTTGAATGCTTGCTTCTTCACACTGAAGTGCTTTGGCTGTCAAAAGGCTACTGCTTAAAATATTTCTTTGGTCTTTCAGACAAGAGCTTTAAAAACAAGATTGAACTTCTACGTGGAGATGTGGCATACCTAGCTGACCTTTATGACCAAATGAACATTCTAAATATGAAATGGTAGGGTAAGAATTTTAATTTAATCCAGGCAAAAAGTGCAGTGTCCACTTTTATCAGAAAATTGGAAATATATCAGCAAAACATTGGGCGAATAAGTAGATTCTGGTCTGTACTAGATAACTAGGTATGATTTGCGGAGGGCTATTTCAAGGGCGAAGAGACAATTTCAAATGAGGTTGGGTGACATCAGATGTACGACAACTCTGACAGGGTCTGCAGGACATTACTTCCTACAAAGTGAAACCCAATAGCATGAATGATAATGATGCTTCACAACCAGATGAACTCAATGGCTTCAGTGCTTGTTTTGAAAGGGAGAATATAACCACAGGTGTGAAGACCCCTGCTACACCTGATGACCCTGTGACCTCTCTCTCAGAGTCTGACGTTAGGCTGTCTTTAAAGAGGGTGAACCCTCATAAGGTGGAAGGTCCCAATGGAGTACCTGGTAAGGCTCTGAAAACCTGTGCCAACCAACTGGCAAGAGTAGTCAAGGACATTTTCAACTTCTCACTGCTACGGGTGGAAGTTCCCACTTGCTTCAAAAAGGCAACAATTCTACCAGTGACTAAGAAGAATAACGTGGGCTGCCTTAATGACTATCGCCTGGTAGCACTCACATCGACAGTGATGAAATGCTTTGAGAGGCTGGTCATGACTAGACTGAATTCCTGCCTCAGCAAGCACCTGGACCCATTGCAATTTGCCTATCGCCACAATAGGTCACAGTAGAAGCAATCTCAATAGCTCTTCACATGGCCTTAGACCACCTGGACAACACAAACACCTACGTCAGGACGCTGTTCATCAGCTATAGCTCAGCATTTAGTACCATAATTTTCACAATCCCGATTGAGAAGTTACAGATCTCTGTACCTCCCTCTGCATTTGGATCTTCAACTTTCTAACCGGAAGACCACAATCTGTGCAGTTTGGTGATAACATCTCCTCCTTGCTGATAGTCAACACTGGCACACCTCAGGGGTATGTGCTTAGCTAACTGCTCTACTCTCTCTATACCCATAACTGTGTGGCTGGACATAGCTCAAATACCATCTATAAATTTGCTGATGATACAAGCATTGTTGGTAGAATCTTAGATGGAGACAAGAGGGCGTACAGGAGCAAGATATGCCAACTAGTGGAGTGGTGTCACAACAACAACCTGGCTTTCAACGTCAGTAAGACCAAAGAGCTGATTGCGAACTTCAGGAAGGGTAAGACAAAGGAACACATACCAATCCTCATAGAGGGATCAGAAGTGGAGAGAGTGAGCAGTTTTCTCCTAGGTGTCAAGATCTCTGAGGATCTAACCTAGTCCCAACATATTGATGCAGTTATAAAGAAGGTGTTACATGCTCACAGTTTGAACATGGGAAAGTGGGATGATGTAATGGTCTTGTGAGTGGGATGATGTGATTGTGTCATGATCATGGAGTGATGGCATGTTCCAAACCGTATTTAAACCAAGCCACGGTCTGTGACGCAGTTCTCATTTTTATTTTTTTGCAACGCTATTGCTGACGGTCGGAGGTGTGAGGCTCCACCGGTTTTGTTTGTTGCACGTTTATTTTTCCATTACGGTCCAGTATCAGAGAGTGAAGGCATTATCGGAGTTATCCGAGTTCAAAGGATTGGATAAAGTTAATGCCATTCAGTGTCTTGGGAATGATCGACTTTTTTTTTACTTTGTTCAGGAATTGTGGTATGCACATTTGAGGTAAACCGCTGCGAGGTCAGGAAGGTTTGTGCAGTGATCACCCTCCAGTCAAAAGATCAGTTCTTTTTATTTTCTCGTGACTTCACCAAACAAGGCAACCCCTGGCTGTGGGATCGGCAGGTCATCGTAACTTCGAAGGAATCGTTTGTTTCGGGGAAGGCTCTCCTTACTGACTGTATAAATCACGTGCTCTTTTGAATTTATCACTTTAAGTCTGTGCTTGGATGAGAACTTGTGAAAAACAGTTTCTATGTTTGACTGTTTGTTAGCTATCACCACCTAACTGTTAACTTCCGGTTAAATTAGTCGTTTATTTATTTTTCTATGTTTTGAGCAGAGGTTAATAAATCTGGGGATTTGTTTTAAACCCTGTTTCAGTTTCATATTCATTGCTGCTGCATTCATAACAAAGGAAAGACAGTGGCTATATCTTATTAGGAGTTTGAAGAGATTTGTTATGTCAAAAACTACACTCAAAAATTTCTATAGATGTACTGTGGAGAGCATTCTGACAGACTTCATCACTGTCTGGTAAGGGGAGTTGGGGGGGGGGGCTACTGCAAAGGATCAAAAGAAGCTGCAGAGGGTAGTAAATCTAGTCGGCTCCATCTTGGGTACTAGCCTACAAAGTACCCAGGACATCTTCAAGGAGCAGTGTCTCAGAAAGGCAGCGTCCATTACCAAGGAAATCCAGCACCCAGGGCATGTCTTTTTCTCACTGTTACCATCAGATAGGAGATATAGAAGCCTGAAGGCACACACTCAGCGGTTCAGAAACAGCTTCTTCCCCTCTGCCGTCTGATTCCTAACTGGACATTGAAGCTTTGGACACTACCTCACTTTTTAATATATATCATTTCTGTTTTTTGCCAATTTGTAATCTATTCAATATGTGTATACTGTAATTGATTTGCTTACTTATTTACTATTATTTTTTTCTTCTTCTTCTATATTATGTACTGCATTGAACTGCTGCTGTTAAGTTAACAAATTTCACGACACATGCCGGTGATAATAGACCTGATTCTGATTCTTTCTTTTTGTATTTGCGGTTTGTTGTCTTTTACACACTGGTTGAACACCCAAATTCGTGTGGTCTTCCACTGATTCTATTATGAATATTATACTTTTTTGATGTAATAAGTATGCCCACAAGAAAAAGAATCTTATGGTTGTATATTGTGACCTATATACACATATGTTGATAATAAGTTTACTTTGAACTTCTTTAATTCATCCATTACATAAGTATAATCAGTGGAATAGCTGAGTAAAACCTAGAATTAGGGACTTCTAGTAAAATGTATAGAAATTGATTTTAGAGTAAAAGAGTGGCTAGTTAGAGAGTAATTCTCTTTAGAGACAAGCAGGGATACCAGCTGTATGTCTTGATTGCTCAAGAGTTGGGTGGAGATGTTTTGGAGGACATTCATATTACAAGGAGTGCAGTCCTTGCAGCCTTACAGTACATTCCTGTGGATTAATCCCAGGGCCTGCCTGAGTGCATCCTTGGACTTTGTGGGAGGCCAGAGAGGAAATGGTAGAGGCCTGTGAGGAGATATATGCTTCATCTTTATCCACTGGTGAAGTTCCTGAAGACTGGAAGGTGACTAATGTTGTTCCTTTGTTTTAAAAGGGGTAGAAAGGGCAATCCAGGGAACTACAGGCCAGTCAGCCTGACATCAGTAGTAGGGAAGTCACTGGAGGTATCCTGAGGACAGGATCTACCAGCATTGGGAAAGACAGAATTTGATTAGGCTGAGTCAGTATGGCTTTGTGCATGGAAAGCTGTGCTTAATGAACATTTTAGAATTTTTTGAAAAGGTAATCATAAATGTAGATAAGGGTAGGGTAGTGGATGTTGTCTATTTGGATTTTAGCAAAGACTTCAACAGAATTCCACTTGATAAGCTGGTTAGGTTAGGTCCCATGGTTTCCAGGAGAGCTGGTTAGATAGATTCAAAATGGTCTCTTTGGTGGGAAACACAGGATGGTGGTTGAAGATTACTTCTTGGAACGGAGAACAGTGATTTATAGTATCCCACAAGGATCAGTGTTGCAAACCTTTTAAATTTTATAGGAGATTTGGATGAGAATGCACAAGCCTTGATTAGCAAGTTTGTAAATTACATTAAATTATTTGATGATGGTGGAAAAGGTGATCATAGATTTCAAGGGGATCTTGATCAGTTTGGGAAGTGGGCTGAGGAGTGATAAATGGATATCAATGCAGCTGAGTGTGAGGCGATGCACTTTGGAAAGTCAGTTCAGTATAAGACTTGTTCTATCAATGGTAAGGCACTCCGGAGTGCAATGTAACAGAGTGACTTTGAAATATGAGCATAGTTCACTGAAAGCAGTATCACAGATAATGGTGAAAAAGACGTGGCATGCTGGCCTCCATCTGTCAGGACATTAAGTATAGGAGTTGGGACTTTATGTTGCATTTCTATAAGTCACTGGGGAGACCACTGTTGGGAGTACTGTGTACAATTCTGGTCACTCTTATAGGAAAAATGTTGTTAAACTGGAAAGAGTGCAGAAAAGATTTTGAGGATGTTGCCAGGACTAGAGGGCCTGAGTTGGTGGGAGAGGTTGACCAGGCCAGATCTCTATTTTTTGGAACACAGGAGAATGAAGGGCAACATCACAAAATGTTTAAAATTATGATAGACATTGGTAAATTAGATGGTAACAATCTGTTCCCCAGTGCAGAACACAGAACATTACAACAGGGGAACAGGCCCTTCAGCCCACAGTGATGAAAGGTCTAGATTAGAGTGATTTTAGGGGAGTCTAGGACCAGAGGGCACAGCCTCAGAATAGACTGACGTCCACTTAAAATGGAGATGAGGAAGAATTTCTTTAGCCAGAGGTTGGTTAATCTGTGGAATTCATTGCAGCAGGTGGCTGTGGAGGCCAGGTCATAGGATGTATTTAAGGCAGAGATTTACCACAAGAGTCATAGTTTCACCATAAGATTGTTAGGTTCTTGATGAGTCAGGATGTGAAAGATTACGGGGAGAAGGCAGGAGAATGGGGTTGAGAGGGAAATGGATCGGCCATGATGAAATGGCACAGCAGAATTGATGGGCTGAATTATCTAATTCTGCTCTTATGTCTTGTGATGTACTGCACTAATTATATCCCTTCTGCTTAATCTATGTACACATCTGTCCATTTCCTGCACATTCACATATCTAAAAAGCACTTGAACACCTCAATCCTATTTGTCTCCACCACTCCAGTCAGCGCATTCCAAACGCCCACCGCTCTGTGTGAAAAAAAATTTGTCTTGCATATCACCTTAACTGCTATAAGGGAGTTCAAAACTTGATGGTGTGGGGATGGGTGTTGTCTTTCATTGATTCTATTATGGTTATTATTCTATTTTGGATTTATTGAGTATGCCCACAAGAAAATGAATTGAGGGTTGTATATGGTGACATATATGTAATTTGACAATAAATTTACTTTGAAGACAATTCAGTTGAACTTGATATCCAAGCTGGAGGTGTCACCTTAAGGAACTACAAAAAAATGAGTATGCAAGAATATGGTAATCATTCGTTTAAACTTCAACTGCATTGACAAATTCTTCGCCTTAAGAGTATGAATTATAAGGAAACAGAGAACATAAGGAAGTGCCAACTACAGTACCTCAATTATAATAATGTTTTTACTTATTTGCTTTCCTGGGGGAAAAATGTTTGCACTAGGAGTACATACAAAATTCAAGAAAGGGTATCAATCAACAGGGCAAAAATTTGCATTTACTAATAATTAATTATAAAGGATGGAAATAGAAGATAAACTCTGCCCTCCAATTTCATTTCTCATTTTTTCAGGCAGTACCAAGAGATTTTCTTTCAACCAAAACATTGTAGGAGATGGGTGTCAACAGTCGCTGCCAAATTTCCCTGCCCATCTCAAACTCGGCCTTAACCTCAACCGCCAGGAATTACAGTAGCCTGTGGTGAAGATATTCCTTCAGTGCTGAGCAGAGATCTAGGGGTCTCGATCAATGATACACTTCCAAGGTGGATGGCGTGTCATTTGAAGGTGGCAACTTTGACTAACATCTGCTGCCTGTATTATTCCGGGTGGTAGCTATCATGGATTTGGATCCTCTGTTAAAGAAGCCTTGGCAAACTACTGCAACACTTCTTCATAAATAACACAATATAGTTAGGGTGGAGTCGTCGTGTCAGAGCACTACAGTGCAGAAACGGGCTCTTTGGCCCACATAGTCCATGCTAAACTTTAATTCTGCCTAGTCCCATCATCTACATCTGGACCACAGCCCTCCATATTCCACACCCATGTACTTATCCAAACTCCTCTTAAATACTGAAATTGAATATGCATCAACCACTTCCACCAACCCTCTGACCTTTCCCCTCACGTTCCCCTTAAACATTTCACTTTCCACCCTTAACCCATGCCTACTTGCATTCACTGTATCGATACCATTCAATTTTATAAATGTCTAGTAAATTTTCACATTCTTCTATACACAGGGAATAAAACTATTCAAACTTTCCCTATAATTCAGGTCCTCAAGTCCCGGCACCTTCCTTGTAAATTTTCTTTGTTCATCATTCTAATGTTTAAGTTTTTAAAGGGGGCATTGAGCTGCTTCAACGTTTTTGGAGTTCTGCCTACCTATGGAGCTTAAAGAATACACTATCACATATCTGATTAATGCCTTGAGAGGCATTTTGAGGAAGGCAGAAAGTCATTTATTTTCTCACTGGGGAATACCTGCCTCTGGTCCTTTATGGTCACAGTATTTATGTTAAGTTTCTGGTCAGGTTTCAATTCCATTCTGGTGGAAGTGTGGAAAAGGAGAGTTCAGCAACAGTAATGGAAAGACAAAATTCAGATTACAAAACATTTATGTTTTAATTTCAAAGACTTTTGACAGGCAAAAGTAAAATTTCTGAAAAAACCTGTCTCATATTGTTCAACCCAGTGACAGAACAAAATAAAGTACGACTGAATAATCTAACTCAATATTGTTGGTACATTGGGCTGATCACCAAACAGACTGTGATATCTACGTATTTCAAATGCAAGCACAATGCTTCCATCACATTGCAAAAGTTTTAATACAGTGCACTGCCACAGACTGGGCTTTAAACACTTAATATATATGAATATTTTAATCATATTTACTAAACTCTGAGTTGTACACAAGACAATTTAATCTAAATTTAACTACCAGTTAATATAACACTTATTTGATTTTAATTAAAAAGTATTTACAGGCAAATATCAAAAAGTTTACTATAATTATCAGCAGATAGCTCCCTTAAAGAGTTTTTCTTTAAAATACAAGTACAGACAAAAATGTTAAGAACAGTGTTGCACCAAATTGTTCAATTGCTAAGCTATTGCAGATGTCAGATTCTGTTGCCATTTATCCTGTTCCAGAACTCAATCTTCAATTTGATAAAAAAAATATTGAGTGTGAATCTTGGATTACATCATATTCTCTGCTCAAAGCAGTAAAGATTAAGCACTATAATTATTTTTCTTTTTACAAGATATGCAGTATAAAGCAATCTGCATATACAACAAATACCTCTTGTATCACTTGCTGGAATGAAGCAAGACAAAGTGTTAAAGGCTTATATAAGTAAATTACTTTTGATATTCTTAAAGAAGCTTGGAAAAAAATTAACAATATTCTTTTATTTTAAGAATACTTAAAATTCAAGCATAAAATTCTTCACACCAAATTAGTAATATTTCTATATGTTTAGTATAATGGATAACCAAAAAAAAAAGATGCTGAAATCCTAACCCTGAAGAATCTTAATCCTAATGTTCATTTCTTATCAGAATTTAGTCAAATAGACTGCTGTGGCAGGCCAAAACATTAAAAGCAACTTTACTAAAAAAAAATTAAAACTGCAATACACTATTCAATATATTTATATTATTGCACTATACAGGGATTAAGGCATTAATGACGCTTGAAATATTCAATTACGTAATTTATTCTGTTGTCCCAAGTGGCCAACCCAACTAAAAAAAATCCTTATACAGTGCAACAATTTATACTAAATATATTAGCTTATGTACACTCAGGACAGAAAAAATAGCCTTCTTTATACAAATTGTAAAAAGGAACAGAATTTAACGGAAAAATATGCAAGGATCACATTTACTAATACAGCCATCTACATTATTCAGAAATATACAAGAAATGGAGACATTGACATTAAATTAATTACAGGCTATACTTTCCAGGTTTTGCTCAGTTTCAGCTGCCATTGCTGCAGCTTGCAACTGCTCTGTCTCACTGGCAATCACACTTGTGGGTACTTGCTTGCGTTCACTGTGCATATTGTTTTCATGTCTCTTTAAATCAGAAGCTTTAGCAAAAGCTTTGGTACAGGAACCACAAACAAATGGCTTCTCACCTCGATGCCTCCGCTCGTGGTCTTTCAGATGAGACTTGTGTTTAAAAGCTTTGTCACACATGTGACATGCAAAGGGTCTCTCATTACTGTGGACACGTTCATGTTTTTTTAGATCAGGGGCTCGAATGAAAGATTTTCCGCACACGTCACACCCATAGGGTTTGAAACCGGTGTGAATTTTGAGATGTTCTTTCAAGTGAGCTTGTGTGGTGAAAGCCTTTGAGCAGATGTCACACACAAATGGTCGATCAGCAGAATGTAATTTCTCATGTTTCCTCAAACGAGTTTCATCAGTAAAAGTCTTGCCACAGGACTGACAACTGAACTGATCCCTGTCACCGTACAACAAATATTCAAATTTCACATCTGTGTTTGCTGTCCAGCCTGGAGCTTGCTCTTCTTTGACTCCACTCATGCTATCATTGAAAGCAAGAGTTGGAGGAGGCTGAGGAGTCACATCCTTTGGTTCAGTTGATTCAATGGTTTCCACTTCAGAACCAAAGCAGTTGACTTTACGAACTTCTTCACTTCCAAGTTCTTTCAAAATAGCCTCCTGAACACGCAGCCCATTTGCTTGGGTCTTTCCATCATCAGGATTTGGTACGGTTTCTTCTACTGCCTCCTCAGACTGTCCTTCAAGCTGATCTCCAATCTCTTCTATCTCTTCATCAGTGCTATTTACTGAGGGTCGGTGGATCTTAGCGCTTATGCTGTAGGGGTATCGACTCTTCCGGCGAGCTGCATTCTGTTGAGGAGATACATCACGCTTCTGAATACATAATTTATCTAAAAATTTGATTCCAAGGATTTGTCCAGAAGACATCATCAAATTCACATCTTCTCTCTTCACAGAGATTTTGGAGGTGTACATATAATTCAGTACTTCTTCAAATATATCAGAACGCAAAAAATCAATCTCGATCACCGAGGAACTATCAACCTCGAGTTTCTTAAACAATTTCTTGAAGTAGGTGCTACACGCTGCCAAGACACATCTGTGGGCTCGGAATTTAACATCTTCCACCACGATGGCTATGTCACAGAATTCTCCTTCTAATCGTTGTTCATTCAGTGTTTTCAGGAAAGCGTTTTTGTGCTCGTCGTCATTGTACTTCACTACTTCACCCATTGTGCTATGTTAACAACTGGAAATAGAAAATAAAACAAGGAAAAAAATAAGTAATGCAAGTTTCTGCAAAAGTCAATAAATAGTATATTTAAATAATCTAATCCCCATACTCTATGACACTGTGTTAATTAATTGATTTATTTATTTATTGAGATACAGTGCGGTATAAGGCCTTTTGGCCTTTCCCCTACTTCCCCAATTTAATCTTAGCCTAATCACAAGACAATTTTCAATGATCAATTAACCTACCAACCTGTAGATCTTTGGACTGTGGGAGGAAACTGAAGCACCCAGAGGAAACCCATGTAGTAACAGGGAGAACATACAAACTCCTTACAGCCAGCGGCAGGAATTGAGCCTGGGTCTCCTGCTGTCTTGTAAAGCGTTGTGCTACCATGCCGCCCAAGAATTATTGTTCTTATGAGAAAACAGGCAATTTGCAAGTTTGCAGATGACAGTATTAAGAACTGCAAAGCGGACAGTGATAAATTGCAACAAAATTCAAGTGGGCTAGTGCAATGGGATGGATGACAAATTAAGTTTAATGTGAAAACGTGAGATAAAACACTTTGGTATGAGTAATTTAGAAAATAATTTCAGAATAAAGAATACTATTCGATGGGGCTGCAGGAGTAGAGCGAACTGAGCGGCTGGGTGCACAGACCGTCAGAAGTGACAGGGCAGGTTGAAAGATGCAATTAATAAAGTAAATGCCAGTCTGGACTTCAGAGATTTATTCAGAGATTATTGAATGGTTCCTGGGAATGAAGGACCACAGTTATCTAGAGAGGTTGGAGCGGCTAGGATTGTTGAAGAGACTGAATAGAATGGATGATGGATGTTATTCCTCAAGGTGGACTGATTGAGGTGGAATAAATTGCCTGAAGATGCAGGTTACCCTGAAGCTTTTAAGAGGAAACTGAATAAATATACATTGGAGAAAAGTGTGCAAGATTACAGAGGGCCAGTGTGTAGAACTAGAGAGCCGACAGGTCTCCTTCCATGCAGTAACCATTCTATGAATCACATAATAGTGTAAACAGGAAGGCAGAGTGTGACAATTTCCAGCATTACAAGCAAAGATATAGAAACAGGGCAGATGTGACTGACTACATTTATTGGAAAGAAGTGTAAGATGTGTTTTGGTAGTCAACAAATACGATTTGGCATGTCAACAAGTATGCTCAAAAACTTCTAGTTGCACTGTGAAGAGCATTCTGACAGGCTGCATCACTGTCTGGTATGGAGGGGCTACTGCACAGGACTGAAAGAAGCTGTAGAGCATTGTAAAACTAGTCAGCTCCATCTTGAGTACTAGCCTCTTAAGTATCTAGGACAAATTTAGGGAGCGGTGTCTCAGAAAGGCAGCGTCCATTATTTAAGACCCCCAGCACCAAGGGCATGACCTTTTCTCACTGTTACCATCAGGTAGAAGATACAGAAGCCTTAAGACACACAACCAGCTTCTTCCCCTCTGCCATCCGATTCCTAAATGGACTTTGAAGCTTTGGACACTATCTCACTTTTTTATTATACAGATTTTGCCGTTGTAAAATAATCTATTCAATATACGTAATTGATTTATTGATTATATTTTATTTTTTTTTCTCTCTCTCTGCTAGATCATGTAATGCATTGAACTGCTGCTGCTAAGTTAACAGATTTCGTGTCACATGCCGGTGATAATAAACCTGATTCTGATTCCAGATATTAAAGAATCAGTAAAAATTAGATGGTGCAGAGACCTGAAAATGTATAGAGGCATGGAAGACAAAAGCAAAGAAACAGTTATATACTCTGGTTAGGTTACACCACAGTTACTATCTCTGGGAAACACAACACAGACAAGATAGTGTGGCTTTTGAGAAGATTTAGAGAAAATTACTAAAATGAAATCAGAGAAAACCTCTTTTGCCTTCCATCCCATCCTAGATCACCCTTTTAGTTCATCACTCTCCTCCCCAGTTTTGATGCATCTTAAAGCCTACTTATCCCAAGTTCTACCGTTCTGATTAAAGTCAAACGAATTACGCAAGCCTGCTCCACAAATTTATGTTTCCAGCAACTTCAGCATTTCATTTTTCTAGCACTATTGCCACATTGAGTAAATGTAAATCATAACACAGAATGCTATGTTGCTATAAGCATTAGTCCTAAATTTTCTTAATCTGATTAATCTGATATAACCCACATTTTTGAAGGTTTACTGTATCTATTTTTTAAATTATGTTTTTTTTTGGATGTTGTTATAAACTAAGCTAAAACTGGAGATTCATTCATGGAAAATTGTCTCTAAGAGCAAATGGTTTCCACACTGCTCTCTGTTGTCAATAATGAACGAACGACACTTTAAAATCTGCTGCGCTCCTGCTGTGTGAAAGTTATTTCTTTTCTTTTTCAATCTTTTTATTGAGTTTCATATATATATAAGAAAAAACATAACATAATAATGAATAGGTTATAAATACAATAGACTTGAAATTACATTACTAATAGGATAATATCCTATTAAACATCAACAAAAAAAAAGTACATTAATCAATCAAGTCTATATAATTATATATGAAAAAAACCAAAAATAATCGTCAGAAGAAAAGGAAAAAAAAATTTGAAAATATATAAAAGAGAATATATATTGAAAAAAAACACTAAACTAAACTAACATGGGCAATAATAACAGTATGATAGTGTCAAAAAAAACTCCGGAACTCCATACCTGAACAAGAATAAGCGGAGAGAAGGTCTGAAAAAGGTCAAATTAATTCATATGAAAATGTCGAATGAATGGTCCCCAAGTTTCTTCAAATTTAATTGATGAGTCAAAAATAGTGCTTCTAATTTTTTCCAAACTCAGATAAGAAATAGTTCGAGAAAACCACTGAGACGTGGTAGGAGGATTTACTTCTTTCCAGTTTTGTAATATAGACCTTCTGGCCATTAATGTTACAAAAGCAATCATTCGTCTGATTGGAGGGGAAAACTGATTACCATCCTCATTTGGTATACCAAAAATTGCAGTAATAAAATGAGGTTGTAAATTGATATTCCAAATTGAGGAAATGGCACCAAATATGTCCTTCCAATAGTTATGTAAAGTGGGACATGACCAAAACATATGGGTCAATGAAGCCACTTCTAAATGACATCTGTCACATTGAGGGTTAATATGAGAATAGAATCGAGCAAGTGTGAAAGTTATTGAGCTAGAAATATTTTTGCCTTCCAGTAACTTCCCCCCTCAGGCAGTACTCCAATATAATTACTTAGTTCTACATTTTTATACAATAATAAGAGGTCATCTATTTCAGAGGAGAGCAAGAGAAAAGTGAGAGAAAGTGGGGGAGGGGGGAAACAGAAAAGAGATGAGAGACAGACTCACTTCCTCATGTATCTATGGAAGCAGAAGCAAGAATATTCTTTAGGTAGAAGTAGACAGATTCTTGATAAGCAACAGAGTAGGATTGAGAAACCAAGTGACCCACTCCTGTTCCTAATTCACATGCATTTTATGGTGGTTGCCAGTTAATTGCAGCATAAATTTACTTGAGAGACTGCTGGCATTATAATATAACACTGTTGAGTGTCATTATATCAAATTTCAATAATAAACGATGTCCGAAAATGTACTACACCTTAGGAATGATGGAAAGACGCTGGAGAATATGCAGAGCTATATGAAAATTGTTCCAGAGATTAGAGACTTGTTATGTATAAGCACTGGAGAAACTGGGTTCTTCCTGAAGCAAGAGGTGGTTGCGAGGAGATCTGATAACATTGTGCAGGGATGGAGATGGTGGATGGAAGGAAACTGCTTCCATTGGTAAAGGTACAAAGAACGATAAGACCAGTGAGAGATACAAAGGTGTTGGGTGTCCAGGGGGATCTGTGTGTACATACACAAATCAGGAGTTAGTATGCAGTTACAGTGAGCCTTTAGTTTTACTTTACCTATTTTACATATTGCAGTTAGTTGAAGTGCAAAACGATCTGAATTTGAGAGTAGATTACAGGAACTTGAAAAATTAAAGTTCAACTTAAGTTTTATTGTCAAAGTACATATATGTCACGATATGCAACCCTGACATTCATTTTCTTGTGGGAATACTTAATGAATCCATAATAGAATAATAACTATAACAGACTGCCCAAATAGGCTGTACAACCAGAGTTTAGAAGACAACAAACTGCAAATTACAAAAAGAATAAATAATACTAATAAGTAAGCAGACAATAAATATCAAGGACGTGAGATGAAGAGTTCTTGAAAGTTGAGTGCATTGGTTGTGGGAAGATTTCAATGATGGGGCAAATGAAGTTATCCTCTTTGGTTTAAGAGCCCGATGATTCAGGGGTAGTAAGTGTTCCTGAACCTGGCGAGAGAATCCTGTGCCTCTTGTACCTTCTTCCTGATGGCAGCAGTGAGAAGAGAGCATGGCCTGGATGGTGGGGATCTCTGATGATGAATTCGTAGAGATCTACAGCACATTACAGGCCCCTCGGCCCAAAATGTTATGCCAACTGTGCAACCTACTCTAGAAACTGCCTAGAATTTCCCTACTGCATAGCCCTCTATTTTTCTAAGCCCCAAGTACCCATCTAAGAGTCTCTTAAAAGACCCTATTGTATCTGCCTCTACCAATGTCACTGGCAGTGCATTCCACACACAGTCCACTCTGTGTTATAAAAAACTTACCTCTAACATCCCCTCAGTATCTACTCCCAAGCACCTTAAACTTTGCCCCCTCATGTTAGCCATTTCAGCCCTGGGAAGAAGTCTCTGGCTATCTACATGACCACTGCCTCTCATCATCTTTTACACCTCTATCAGGTCACTTTTCATCCTCTGTCATTCCAAAGAAAAGAGGCCAAGTTCACTCAACCTATTCTCATAAGTCATGCTCTCCAATCCAGGCAATATGCTTGTAAGTCTCCCCTGCACTCTCTCTATAGCATCCACATCCTTCCTGGAGTGAGGTGACTAGAATTGAACACAGTACTCCAAGTGGGGTCTAACCAAGGTCTTATATAGCTGTGACATTACCTCACGACTTTTGAAAATCTCATGGTTGATGAAGGCCAACATCCCATACACCTTAACAACACTGTCAATCTATGCAGCGGCTTTGAGTGTCCTATGGATGTGGACTCTAAGATTGCTCAGATCCTCAACACTACCAAGAATCTTGCCATTAATATTATATTGTCTTCAGATTTGACCTACCGAAACGAACCACTTCACACTTATCTGGGTTGAATTCACAGCCCAGTTCTGCATCCTATTGATGTAACCTCTGACAACCCTCCAGATCATACACAACACTCCCAACTTCTGTTGTGGATTTCCTGTGACAGAGCTCTATGTAAATGTGCTCAATGGTTGGGACCGTTTTACTTCTGATGGATTGGGCTGTACTGAATTGGAATGTGTTAAGAGTTGGCACAGGTTTGGTGGTCAGAATAATCTCCAGCCACGGCATAAGGAAAAATATGAAAAAGGCACTAAGGATAAACATTAGTCATGATCTTATTATAGGATGAACCGGGTCAGTGTAGGTTACTTTTTTTAGGTTTCTTATATCCTCAAGAGAGTTCCAATTGCCAAGACTCAGTTTTGCGAGACCAAACAGCAGAATGGTAGAAATCACACGGCGATTTATCGGCATGACAGTCGGGCGATATCGCTTCCTGGTCATGCGGTGGCAGATGCCAGCGCGTTAGGCATCGCCCCCTTGAGTTCCGAGTCATCGCTGCCCGTTCCGTCTCCTCCCCCGATGCACTGAAGGAGCAGAGCCACACGGCGGAGCCTTTCTCGGCCCGGCGGCGAAGCTCCATGACAGTGTGCACTCTCCAGGCGGCGGCAATGCACTGGCGCTCAGGGCCGCGTCTGCAACCAGCTGCCGGTCGCGGCGCTTCCCGCGTCCGTGTCGGGATCGCGCGCCTCCCCGGCGCAATCAACCACGCCACGCAATTATCGGATTTAAAAACAGATAAAATCCCTTCTGGCGTTACATCAAGCCTGCAATTCATATTTAAATATCAGATTATACATTAATACTTATGTCGCAATGCAATCGCTAGTGCTTAGTTCTCTTGCCGGGCTACTGAAAGGGAATTTTAATTATAATTGGGAGCTCCATTTTGAAAAGCGCCCATCATCTGCTGATCCGAAATGCACGCCGCCAGGGTGGGAAGGTGTGCAAGGGGGAGAATGCAAAGTCCGGGGGGAGTGGGTACACACCCGGCCGCTGGATTTCTCCAGCCTTTCCCGTGAGGTGGGACCCGCGCCGGTCCCCTCCTCGCCCACGGAGACTCGGATCGCGCCTGGTTCCCAGCCCGGACGGTCACGAGTGCAGCTCACTCCCACCGAGCCCCACCATCTTGTCAGAGATCGCGCTCGGCTCGCGGCTCGCGCCCCCGCCCCCGCCCCGGCGCGCGGCTTTCTCCGGAGGCCGGCCTGCCCAGGCGCGAACGGGGAGAGGGGAGGCGGGAGCGAACCCGAGCCCGGCGCCTGCCGCCTGCCGCGGCCGGGCCGGGCTCGGGCAAGCGCGCGCGCTGCCGCCCGGCGCCGAGTCAGCAAGCTCCCGCGCCGCCTTACCTGAGCCGGGTCGGCGCCGCGCCGCGCCCGGAGACTGCAGACAGGCCCGCGGAGGGTCGGGCGAGTGCCTCGGCGACCAACTTGTGGCCAAATGTGGACGCTCCGCCCGAGCACCGGCGAGGGCGACGGAGTGACGCGCTGCGCAGGCACGGGGCGGGAGCAGGCGCGAGCACCGTCGCAGCAGGTCCGTGTGGGCGGGCGCACCCGGGCACTGCGCGCGGGCTCAGGGCGAGCGGAGCGAATAAATACATCGCAAGAAACAAACCACTCGTTCTTTGTTTCTCGATAGTCAGTGAACACTAAAGTTAAATATTTCAAAATGAGTTTCAGAATGAGGAGCATTAGCGAGGCCAGCATTCATTACCCATTCTTGAACGCCCTTGAGCAAGGAAACGTCTTCTTGAACTTCTTGACGGTACGAGTCCAGTGCAGTTGAGTTACTGCATTTAAACCAGCAATGATGAAAAACCAGTGATGTATTTGCCAGTGAATCTTTTTTTTTGGGGGGGGGGTATCTGTAGGTGGTGGTGTTCCCTTGCTACCTACTGCATTTGTTGAGTAGATGGTGGAGATCTCTTTACCTCCCTGTGCTGGATGCTCTCAGAGCTGGTGAGTAACAAAGCATTGCATTGTGAATCTGATGCCCACTGTAGCCATCAGGGTGGGAAAGGATCTTCATAAAGTGGCAATGAAGTGGGCTGCTTTAGAACATAGAATGGTACAGCGCAGTACAGGCCCTTTGGCCCACAATGTTGTGCTGACCCTTAAACCCTGCCTCCCATATAAACCCCCACCTTAAATTCCTCCATATACCTGTCTAGTAGTCTCTTAAACTTCACTAGTGTATCTGCCTCCACCACTGACTCAGGTAGTGCATTCCATGTACCAACCACTCTGAGTAAAAAAACCTTCCTCTAATATCCCCCTTGAACTTCCCTCCCCTTACCTTAAAGCCATATTCTCTTGTATTGAGCAGTGGTGCCCTGGGGAAGAGGCGCTGGCTGTTCACTCTATTCCTCTTAATACCTCTATCATGACTCCTCTCATCCTCCTCTCTAAAGAGTAGAGCCCTAGCTCCCTTAATCTCTGATGTGTACTCTGTAAACCAGGCAGCATCCTGGTAAATCTCTGTACCCTTTCCAATGCTGCACGTCCTTCCTGTAACGAGGCAACCAGAACTGGACACAGTACTCCAAGTGTGGCCTAACCAGAGTTTTATAGAGCTGCATCATTACCTCGTGACTCTTAAACTCTATCCCTCAACTTATGAAAGCTAACACCTTGTAAGCTTTGTTAACTACCCTATCTACCTGTGAGGCAACTTTCAGGGATCTGTGGATCCTTTATCCTGGGTGATGTGGAAGTCCGTGTGAACTGATGGTGTGACATTAATCCAGGTAAATGGAATTCTTTTACATTTGTTTATGAGGATATGTAGAGTGAGCTAGGACTTTTTGAAGCAAAGGATGATGAGAGGTGATTTGATAGAGATGTACAAGATGATAAGAGGCATAGATAGAGATGATAGCCAGAGCCTCACCCCCCCCCCCCCCAAGGCAGAAAAGGCTAATACAAGGAGGCACAACTTTAAGGTGTTTGGAGGAAGATATCTCGGAGGTAGGTTTTGTTTTACAAAGAGTGGTGGTGGTGCGTGGAATGTGGTGGCAGAGGCAGGCAGATACAACAGGGATGTTTAAGAGACTCTTAGATAGGCACATGGATGATAGAAAAATGGTGGGCTATGTGGGAAGGAAGGATTGATTGATCTTGGAGAAGATTAAGGATTGGCACAATGTCGTAGGCTAAAGGGCCTGTACTGTTATGTGTTCTGTGTTCCTGTTTTCAGATTTCAATAACTTTGTTAGAATGATTTTTGGTGTTAGGACATTTACATTTAGCAACTGACTTTAGCTAACAATCTTCACATCTGACAATGTATTGTGCATTTAATTTCTAAGGTATGGACATGTTTGGCACAGTTTTGTGGACTGAAAGGCCTGTATTGTGCTGTGAGTTTTCTATGTTTCTAAAACTGTGAATCCTGGACAGACAATGCTGATTAAAATTCATTTAGATGTCTGTGGTGTGGATGTGAATCAGGAGGTGTAAAGGTTGTATGTAGTTTCAAAGAAAGCATTATCCATACATTGTAAATATGGAGTTGTCATTTGATGTTTGACACATAAAATACCGAACTCCACGTTGGGCTAGCAGATCTTTCCACCAAAAGTGTTTCCATACGATGCCTGCTGTACCTTGTCGAATAAAGAAGCTGCTTTGTATCTACCAGTAATCTTTTCCGGTGACTACATTCATACAACAACATCTTTACAACAAAGTTGGAAGGAATTTGGCCCATCATATCTACACTAGCTCTCAGAGCAATCTCATTATCTAGCCATTGACCAGCACGTGTAACCATTGGTATTTATGTGACATGTTCAAGTGAGCTTTGCACCAATGATGAATTCCAGGATGTTAAGGGTGAAGAACCTAAGTATGGTAATGCCAATAAGTATCACGTGGCTGGACTCGCTCTTGTTGGAAATGGCTATTGCATATCATTTATGTGGTATGAATGCTGCATGTCATTTATCAGCCTATTCCTGAATGTTGTCTAGCTGTTGCTGCATGCAGGCATCAACTGATTCATTTGCTAAGCAGTTGTGAATACAGTTTAATATTATGGAATTATCAGTGAACATCCTCACTTCTGCCTACATGATGCAAGGTTATTGATGAAGCAGTTGAAGGTGATTGGGCTTAGGACACTGTCCTGAGAAAGTCCTAAAGTGACTTGTTGGTATAGACTGTTTTATTTCCAACAGCCACTGCAATTATGTTTAATTTATGCTTTACTTGTGAATGCAGTTTATCAGATACGATGTCTGCTGTGAGCCGGTTTTTCATTGTACCTGGACATAAATGAACTTGCGCATATAACAATAAATTTGATTTTGACTTTGAATTTATCTTTGCGTGGTATGACTAGTGCAAATCAGGTAGATAATTTTGATTATTGTCTACCTGATATGCACTAGTTATGCTCTCCCATCCTTGTACCTATTCAAACTTCTCTTAAATATTACACTTGAAGACCTTAAGAGATAGGAGCAGAATTGGACCATGTGACCCATCAGGTCTGCTCCAACATTCAATCATGAATTCTCCCTCTCAAACCCAATCTGCTGCCTTCTCTCCGAAACCTTTGACACCCTTACTAATCAAGATTTTATCAACATTCACTTTAAATATACCCAATGACTTGGCTTCCACAGCCGTCTGTGGCAATGAATTCCAGAGATTCACCACTTGCATCCACCACTTCCCTGGCAACTCATTCCACACTTGCAATATTGACTGAGTAAAGAAGTTCTCTTTTAGATTTCCCTCAAATATTTCATTATTTCAGTTCTAATCTCACCCATCCTGCGGGGAAAGAGCCTGAATGCATTCACCTATTAATATCCTTCATAATTTTGCACAGCTCTATCAGATTTCCTGTAATTCTCTTGTACCCCAGGGAATAAAATCCTATCCTTATTACTCAGGTCCTCAAGTCTGAGCAACATCCTTGTAAATCTTCTCTGCAGCCTTTCATTCTTATTTCTATCTTTCCTGTGTATAGGTGACCAGAAATACACACAATACAACTTAGATCTCACCAACATCTTAATTCAACATAATATCCCAACTCCTGCACTCTGTGTCCTGAAGGCCAATGTGTTCAAAGCTCTCATTATGGCTTTATCTACCTATGATACCACTGTATCTGTATACCCAGTTTCCTTTGTTCTATCTCACACTTTAGAGCCCTACAATTCTCTGAGTAAGTCAAACCCTGGTTTGTTTTTCCAAAGTGCAACACCTCACACTTGCCTGCATTAAGTTCCATCTACCATTTTTGAGCCCATTTTCCCAGCTGGTCGTGATCAAGCTGCAAGCTTTGATAGACTTCTTTGCTGTCCGCTATGCCCCAAACTTGGTGTCATCTGCAAATTTACTGATCTAGTTAACCACATTATCATCTTGATTATTACCATATTGACATCAGTGTATATGATTACTGTAAATCCTTCTGAACTTACCCCAATTCACTAAGGACCTAGGCCACATCCTGCCTGTAGCAGATCAGTTGTTTAACCACTGTCAGCCTTTTTCGGAGCTCATAATTATCTGCATATTTCTCCTTCTAAGTTTTCGGCAGCATTGTCATCCTCGGTTAAAGATTATTACAAAGTATTTGTGAAGGTAATCATGGAGGGATTAACTATTGACTCAGTGTGGGTGGAAGTCAGAAACAGGAAGGGAGCAATCACCTATTCCGGCTATTCTATAGACTCCCAATGGCAACAGAGTCATAGAGGAATAGATCAAGAGGCAGAGTTTGGAAAGGTGCAGAACCAACAGGGTTGAGGTCATGGGTTACTTCAACTCCCAATTAATGTTGCTTGGCACCTCCTTAGTGCAAAAGTTTTTGATGCAGCACAATTTGTTAGCTGTATCTGGGAATGATTCCTGACACAATATGTAAATTGGCTTACGAAAGGAGAGGCCATACTAGATCTGGTGCTAGGCAATGCACCAATGGTGCTAGATTAGGTGTCAGACCTTTTGGTGGCTGGGCATTTCAGAGTCAGAGACTCCCTGATCCTTAACATATCCTCAGACAGGGAGAGGAATGTACTCAGGGAAATGTGGATTGATGAGCACTTGCATGGCCTTCTGGATAGACTTGCCCCATTGAGGCAGGGAAAAGATGGTAAGGTGAAGGAACCATGGTTGACAAGAGACATAGAAGCAAGGATCAGGCAGAGCACTTGAGGCAGCCAGAAAGAGCTGAAGAATGGACTTTGAAGAGCCAAAAGGGGGCATGAGAGTAGAATTAAGGAAAAGCCTGATGCATTCTACATGTATGTGAAGAATAGGAGGATGACTAAAGTGAGAGTAGGACTGATCAGGTGATAGAAGGAGATATATGTCCTTGCGTCAGAAGAAACAGTCATTAATGTATACTTTGCTTCGATATTCACCATTAAGAGGGACCTTGATGTTTGTGAGGGCAGCATAAAACAGGCTGGTGTGCTAGAACATGTCAACATCAAGAAAGAGGAAATGTTGGAACTTTTGAAAAACATTAGGATTAGTCCTGGGGCCAGATGGGATACATCCCAGGTTATTACGAGAAGTGAGGGAAGATATTACTCCACCTTTGGAAATGAATTTGGCATCCTCCCTGGCCATAGGAATAGTTCCAGATGATTAGACACTGGAAAATGTTATTTCTTTGTTCAAGAAAGGGAGTGGGTATAAGCCTAGGAATTATAGATGGGTGAGTCTTACTTCAGTGGTGGGCAAACTACTGGAGAAGATCCTTAGAAACAGGATCTACATTCATTTAGAGAAGAATAGTCTGATTAGGGATAGACTTCAGGGCTTTGTGAAGGGTAGATTATGCCACATGAGTCTGATTGAATTCTTTGAGGATGTGACAAAGCACATTGATGAAGGTAGAGCAGTGGATGAGGTGTATATAGATTTTAGTAAGGCATTTGATAAAGTTCCCCATGGGATCCAGAGAAATAGGATTAGTTTGTCCATAGCTCTATCATAACATGATAGAACTCACCCTGCAGTTTGAAAGGGAGAAGCTAAAGTCAGGTGATTTAGTATTACAATCGAGTAAAGGGAATTATAGAGGCATGAGAGAGGGGCTGGCCAAAGTCGGTTGGAAGGGTCACTAGCAAGGAGATGGCAGAACAGCAATGGCCAGAGTTTATGGGAGTCATTTGGAGGGCACAGGGTAGATACGTCCCAGAGAAGAAGCATTATTCTAAAAGCAAGATGAGGCAACTGTGGCTGACAAGGGAAATCAAATTCAATGTAAAAACCAAAGCGAGGGCATACAATAGAGCAAAATTGATTGGGAAGCTTTTAAAGACAACATAAAAACAAACAGGACAAAAATTATAGCAAAAACTAGTGGGAAGTTAGATGATTGGGAAGCTTTTAGAAAGCACTAGAAGACACCTTAAAAGTCCATAAGGAGAGAAAAGATGAAAATTGAGGGTAAGCTACCAATAATATCAAAGGGGATACAAAATGCTTTTTCAAATAACGAAAGAATAAAAGAGAGACGAGCGTGGATATTGGACCTAGAGAAAATGATGCTGGACAGGTAATGGGGGACAAAGACAAACTTAATAATTATTTTGCATCAGCTGTCACTATAGAAGGCACCACAAGACGACAAGACATAGGAGCAGAGTTAGGCCAAGCAGCTCACTGACTCTGCTCTGCCATTCCTCCATTGTCTGATTTTGCTTTCAACCCCACTCTCCTGATACTAGCAGTATGTCAGAAATTCGAGAGAGTCGGGGCAGAAGTGAGTGCAGTTGCAAAGGAGAAGGTGCTTGGGAAGTTGAAAGGTCTAGATGGTAGATAAATCATTTGGTCCAGTTAGACTACACTCTGAAAGAGGGGGCTGAAGAGATTGTGGAGGCAGTGGTAGTGACTTATCTAGATAATCTAGTAGATAACTAGATTCTGGAATGATTTCAGAGGACCAGAAAATTGCAAATGTCACTCTACTCTTTAAAAAGTGAGGCAGGCAGAAGAAAGGAAGTTATTGCCTGTTAGCCTGACTTCAGTGGTTGGGAAGATATTGGAACCAATTTTTAAGGATGAGGTTTTGGCATACTTGAAGGCACGTGATAAAATATGCTAAATTTCCTTAAGGGGAAATCTTGACTACAAATCTGTTGAAATTCTTTGAGAAAATAACAGGTAGGATAGACAAAGGAGAATCAGTAGATGTTGTTTCCAATTCATCTTTTAATTGGTGTCCTTTTGTTTTTTTCTTTCTCCCATGCTTTTATGCAAAGTCAATGGTGACTATGTATTTGCTGCACTCGTTCCAGAAAATGGATAGAAGATTGGTGACTGGCAGGAAGCAAAGAGTGGGAATAAAGGGGTCCCTTTTCTGGTTGACAGGGTTTAAGGGGGAATCTTGCCTCACAAATCTGTTGGAAATTTTTGAGGAAATAACAGGCAGGATAGACGAAGGAGGGTCAGTGGATGTTGTATATTTGGATTTTCAGTAGGCCATTGAGAAGGTGCTGCACATGAGGATGCTCAACAAGATAAGAGCTACTTGGTATTATAGGAAAGATGCTGGCATTGTAGAAGATTAGCTGATAAGCAGGATGCAAAGAGTGGAACAAAGGGAGCCTTTTTTGCTTGGCTGCCGGAAACTAGTGGTGTTTCATAGGGCTGGTATTGGGACTATTTCTTTTCATGTTATGTCAGTGATTTAGATGATGGAATTGATAGTTTTTTGGCTAAGTTTGCAGATGATATGAAGATAGGTAGAGGGGCAGGTAGTGTTGAGGAAGCAGGGAGTCTGCAGAAGGACTTAGGACTTAAGTTTCTATGAAAATGGATGAAGGAAAGGCAGTGGATGTTCTCTACATAGACTTTAGTAAGGCATTTGACAAGGTCTAATATGGGAGGCTAGTCAAGAAGGTTCAATCATTTGGCATTCAGTATAAGATAGTAAATTGGATTAGGCATTGGCTTTGGGGGGAAAAGTCAGAGAGTGGTAGTAGAGGGTTGCCTCTCTGTCTGGACGCCTGTGACTAGTGGTGTGCTGTAGGGACCAGTGCTGGGTCCTTAGTTGTTTGTCATTTATATCAACAATCTGGATGATAATGTAGTTAATTGGTTCAGTAAATTTGTGGATGACACCAAAATTAGGGGGTGTAGTGGACAGTGAAGAAGGCTATCATGGCTTCCAGAGAGATCTGCATCATCTAGAAAAATGGGCTGAAAAGTAGCTCATAGAATTTAATGCAGACAAGTGCAAGGTTTTGTACTTTGGTAGAACCAACCAGGGTAAGTCTTACACAGTGAACAGTAGGGCACTGTGGTAGAGCAAAGGGATCTGGGAATACAGGTCCATAACTCATTATAAGTGGTGTCACAGGTAGATAGGGTCATAAAGAAAGATTTTGGCACATTAGCCTCCATAAATCAATGTATTGAACACAAAAGATGGGATGTTATGTTTGAAGTTGTACAAGATGTTGCTGAAGCCTAATTTGGAGTATTGTGTGCAGTTTTAGTCACCTACCTATGGGAAACATGTAAACATGGTTGAAAGAGTACAGAGAAATTTTACAAGGATGTTGTCAGAGTCTGACTTATAAGGAAAGATTGAAAAGGTTAGAACTATACTCTTTAGAATATAGAAGATGGAGAGGAGGTTTGATAGAGGTATACAAAATTATGAGGGGTGTAAATAGGGTAAATGTAAGCATTTTTTTTCCAAGGAAGTTGGGGGGGGGGGAAACTACAGCTAAAAGTGATGGGTTAAGGTTGAAAGGTGAGAAGTTTAAGGGGAACATGAGGGGAAACTTCACTCAGAGGGTTGTAAAAGTGTGGAATGAGCTGGCAGCACAAGGTGTGTATGCAATTTCGATTTCAATGTTTGGATAGGTACATAGACAGTGGGGATATGGAGGGCTATGGTCCCGGTGCGGGTTGATGGAAGTGGACAATTTAAATGGTTGTGGCATGGACTAGATGGGCCGAAGGGCCTGTTTTTGTGCTGTACTTGTCTATGACTCTAAGACAGATCAGGTGAATGGGCAAAGAAGAAGCAGATGGAACACAGTGCAGGAAAGTGTATTGTCATGCACTTTGTTAGAAGAATAAAGTTGGAGACTATTTTTTAATGTGGAGAAAATGCAAAAATCAGAGGTGCAAAGGGACTTGGGAGTCCTTATGCAGAGTTCCCTAAAGTAGGGGTTCCCAACCTTTTTTATGCCATGGATGGATGGTATTAAGCAGGGATCCATGGACTCCCGGTTGGGAACCCCTGCCCTAAAGCTGAGTTGGTAGTGAGGAATGTTAGCATTCATTTTGAGAGGACTAGGATATAAAAGCAAGGATGTAATGCCAAGGCTTTTTAAGGCATTGGTCAGATGGCCCTTGGAGTACTGTGAGTAGTTTTGGGCTCCTTTTCTGAGAAAAGATTACTCTGGGAATGAAGAGCATTTGAAGGCTCTGGGCCTGTACTCACTAGAGTTTAGAAGAATGAAGGGAGATCTCATTGAAACGTATTGACTATTGAAAGTCTTAGATAGAGTGATGTGAAGAAGTTGCTTCCTATAGTGGTGGAGTCTAGGACCAGAACGCACAGCCTCGGAATAGAAGGACATCCCTTTAGAACAGAAGTAAGGAACTTCTGTAGTTGGATAATATGTGGAATTCATTACCACAGTTGACTGAGGAAGTCAAGTCATTGGGTATATTTAAAGCGGAGGATGACAGGTTCTTGATTGGTAATGGTGTCAAAGATTATGGGGAGAAGGCAGGAGAATGGGGTTGAGAGGGATTATAAATCAGCCATGATGAAATTCCAGACCACACTGATGGGCCAAATGGCCTAATTCTGTTCCTAAGTCTTATGGTCTTACTGGCTTATAACTTTTGATTAAAAGTGATATTCAATCTTTAACAATGGTGATCAATAAATTGCTAAAAGTTTTCATCATAGGTGCTAGTAAGGGCATTTAACTCACAAATGGGCATCTTGGGTTTCACCAGGATAACTCAGCACTAGATATCATCACAAACTAGAGGCAAGACGTGGTGTAGTGAGATGTGGTGGCCATTACAGAGACTTGGATGGCTCAGGGATAGGAATGGTTACCTCAAGTGACGAGTTTTAGATGTTTCAGAAAGGACAGGGAGGGAGGCAAAAGAGGTGGGGGCACGGCACTGTTGATCAGAGATAGTGTCACAGAAAAGGTAGATGTCATGGAGGGATTGTATACGGAGTCTCTATGGGTGGAGGTTAGGAACAGGAAGGGGTCAATAACTCTACAGGGTGTTTTTTTTTATAGGCTGCCCAATAGTAACAGGGATATCGAGGAGTAGGTAGGGAAACAGATCCTGGAAAGGTGTAATAATAACAGGGTTGTTGATGTGGGAGATTCTAATTTCCCAAATATCGATTGGCATTTCCCTAGAGCAAGGGGTTTAGATGGGGTGGAGTTTGTTAGGTGTGTTCAAAAAGGTTTCCTGACACAATATGTAGATAAGCCTACAAGAGGAGAGACTGTACTTGATTTGGTATTGGGAAATGAAGCTGATTACGTGTCAGATGGGAGAGCATTTTGGAGATAGTGGTCATTATTCTGTCTCCTTTACAACTGCATTGGAGAGAGATAGGAACAGACAAGTTAGAAAAATGTTTAATTGGTGTAAAGGGAATTATGAGGCTATCCGGCAGGAACTTGGAAGCTTAAATTGGGAACAGACGTTCTCAGGGAAAGGTACAGAAGAAATATGGCAAATGTTCAGGGGACATTTGTGTGGAGTTCTGCATAGGTACGTTCCAATGAGACAGGGGAAGTTATGGTAGGGTACAGGAACCGTGGTGTACAAAGGCTGTAGTAAATCTAGTCAAGAAGGAAAGAAAAGCTTATGAAAGGTTCAGAGAGCTAGGTAATGATAGAGATCTAGAAGATTATAAGGCTAACAGGAAGGAGCTTAAGAAGGAAATTAGGAGAGCCAGAAGGGGCCATGAGAAGGCCTTGGCGTGCAAGATTAAGGAAAACCCCCAAGGCATTCAACAAGTATGTGAAGAGCAAGAGGATAAGATGTGAAAGAATAGGACCTATCAAGTGTGACAGTGGGAAAGTGTGCGTGGAACTGGAGGAAATAGCAGAGGTACTTAATGAATATTAAAGTATTCACTATGGAAAAGGATCTTGGTGATTGTAGTGATGACTTGCAGCAGACTGAAAAGCTTGAGCATGTCGATACTAAGAAAGACGATGTGCTGGGGCTTTTGGAAAGCATCAAGTTTGATAAGTCACCAGGACTGGATGAGGTGTACCCCAGGCTACTGTGGGAGGTGAGGGAGGAGATTGCTGAGCTGCTGGCGATGATCTTTGCATCATTGATGAGGATGGGAAAGTTGGAGGGTTGTGGTTGTTGTTCCCTTATTCAAGAAAGGGAGTAGAGATAGCCCAGGAAATTATAGACCAGTGAGTCTTACTTCAGTGGTTGGTAAGGTGATGAAGAAGATCCTGAGAGGCAGGATTTATGAACATTTGGAGAGGTATATTATGATTAGGAGTAGTCAGCATAACTTTGTCAAGAGCAGGTCATGCCTTTTAAGCCTGATTGAATTTTTGAGGATGTGACTGAACACATTGATGAAGGTAGAGCAGTAAATGTAGTGTATATGGATTTCAGCAAGGCATTTGATAAAGTACCCCATGTAAGGCTTATTGAGAAAGTAAGGAGGCATGGGGACCTTGCTTTGTGGATCCAGAATTGGCTTGCTTACAAAAGGCAAAGGGTGGTTGTAGACTGGTCATATTCTGCATGGGGGTCGGTGACCAGTGGTGTGCCTCAGGGATCTGTTCTGGGACCCCTTCTTTTCATGATTTTTATAAATGACCTGGTTGAGGAAATGGAGGGATGGGTTGGTAAATTTGCTGATGACACCAAGGTTGGGGGTATGGTGGAGGCCTGTCAGAGGTTGCAGTGGGAGATTGATAGGATGCAAAACTGGGCTGAGAAGTGGCAGTTGGAGTTCAACCCAGATGATTGTGAAGTCCTGACGAAGGGTCTCGGTCCAAAACGTTGACAGTGCTTCTTCCTGTAGATGCTGCCTGGCCTACTGCGTTCCATCAGCATTTTGTGTGTGTTGCTAAGTGTGAAGTGGTTCATTTTGGTAGGTCCAATATGATGGCAGAATATAGTATTAATGGTAAGACTCTTGGCAGTGTGGAGGATCAGAGGGATCTTGGGGTCTGAGTCTTGGGGATGATCAAACCAGCGGTGCGGGTTGACTCTGTGGTGACCATGCGGTGTATTGGCTTTCATCAATTCTGGAATTGAATTTAGGAGCCAAGAGGTAATGTTGCAGCTATATAGGACCCTGGTCAGACCCCACTTGGAGTACTGTGCTCAGTTCTGGTTGCCTCACTACAGGAAGGATGTGGAAGCCATAGAAAGGGTGCAGAGGAGATTTAGAAGGATGTTGCCTGGATTGGGGAACATGCCTTATGAAAACAGGTTGAGTGAACTTGGCCTTTTCTCCCTGGAGCAACAGAGGATTAGAGGTGTACAAGATGATGGAGAGGCATTGATTGTGTGGATAGTCAGAGTTTTTTTCCCATAGCTTAAATGGCTGCCACAAGAGGTCACATGTTAAGGTGATGGGGAGTAGGTACAGAGGAGATGTCAGGGGTAAGTTTTTTATGCAGAGATTAGTGAGTGCATTGAATGGGCTGCCAGCAATGGTGGTGGCGGCGGATACGATAGGGTCTTTCAAGAGACTTTTGGATAGGTACATGGAGCTTATGAAAATAGAGGGCTATGGGTAACCTTAGTAATTTCTAAGGTAGGGACATGTTCAGCACAACTTTGTGGGCCAAAGGGCCTGAATTGTGCTGTAGGTTTTATATGTTTTCAGGATGAAAATGTTTGTCCTTGCCTCAAAGCATTCCAATAAAAAACATCAAAAAGAAAGCTAATTGATCACCACAAGCAATTCAGTTGATCAGTATTCAATTCCTGCAGTCGACTGTAATGAGTTTGTATGTTCTCACTGTAAGCATGTGGATATCCTCCGGTTACTCCCGTTTCCTCACTCCAAAGATGTATGGTTAGGGTTAGTGAGTTATACCCATGTTATGTTGGCATTGGAAGTGTGGTGACATTTGCGGGCTGCCCAACCCAATACTTGCTGCTTTGATTTGATGCAAATGACACATTTCATCGTATGGTTTAATGTTTCAATGTAAGTGTAACAAATTTCCTTTCTTTGTTTTCTCTAAAGAGCTGTCCAATTTCTCTTCCAATCTTCCACTGTTACCCCCCAAAAATAAACTATTGCCACCTTGTCTCTTGCAAGCCTCCAGGCTACCTCTCCAATGTCTGCAGAGAAACTAAAGCCTCCCAGATTGTTTCCTACCACTCTCAGAGCTTAAGCCAGGTTTTCAAACAAGCAAGTTGATACTTTTCAGGGTCACCATGACATCTATGTAATTGTGCCAAAGGTAATCTGTTCTTCCTCATCTTTGTCAGTCTATTTGTAACCTGGCCACAGCATCTTCCTCGAATCCTTCACCACTGATGCTCTGCTAGGTGCACCATACTCAGTTAATTACTTTTTCTTCCATCCAGTCAGAGCTAGGGAAATACTTGCAAAATCTTTTCTTCCTGCATCATCATAACTTCCTCTGGTCTCTCCCAATAATCTATCCAGCTCCCCTCCTTTTCAGCTCCATGTGCTGCATCTCAGCAAAATCATCTAAACACAGCATCACGCACAGAATGCTGGAGGAACTCAGCAAGTCTGGCAGCATCTATGGAAAAGAGTAAACAGTTGACGTTTCAGGCTGAGACTCTTCATCAGGACCTCCAAGTTACCAGTCTGCTAATCTGTCATATGGTGCTGTGTGAACAGTATTCCATCTCCTGTCCCCTCCCCAATTTAACTATGTCTTTGGATAATCCCTTGGCACTGATCCATATGCCGTACGTCTAAAGCTGTTTTCAGGCATAATATCAAATTTGGCTTCCAGATGAGTTTCACATCACATATCCACATTGAAGAGTGGCTTTATAGAGGTTTGTTAAAATACTGGGGTCATGGATAGTATATGTAATGCCCTGGTTCATATTTTTTGCTGTTCTGTGCAAGCTGCTTGTTTGGGTTTCAGTTGATGATAAGACATAGGAGAATTGTGTGCCATCCAATTAGGATGGCCGGATCAAGGGGAGGTTTCTCTGGAGAGGGACACTAAGATTGGGCTTGGGGCTTCTGAAGCCGTTGAAGAGAAGAGGTCATAGGATTTGACCCGGTATGGGACTGTGATTTGACGAAGCCTGTGGTGAGATTGAAGGAGGATCAGTGACAGGGAAACTGTGAGCTCCAACTTGTGCACATTAGACTGTTTGATTAAAATGGGCCCTTTTCTTTCTCTTGTTCTTTCTTTACTAATTATAAAGCTAAATCTTTTAATTGTATGCGGTGTGCTGTCTGTTATTTCATGATACTTATTTGTAACAGGGTAATGGATCACACAGCATCCACACAAACTGGGTTTTTGGGGTGGGCTTGCGCTTCAATCTTACTTGTTTGGCTGGGCCGGAGGTCGTCTTCTCTAAACTTACACAGCCAACAGAACCAGAGTGTTTCATATGGAACGTAGAACTATACAGCACAGTGCAGGCCCTTTGGACCATGATGTTGTGTCAGACTTTTAATCTAATCCAAGATCAATCTAACCCTTCTCTCCCAAATGGCCCTCCATTTTCTTTTTATCCATGAGTCTCAATCTACGAGTCTCTTTAATGTACCTGCCTCTACCACCACCTCCAGCAGTGTGTTCCACAAACACAGACACCACACTCTGTGTAAAAAAAAACTTACTTCTGACGCCCCTCCCCTCCAGTTTCCTCCAAGAAGCTTAAAATTATGCCCTCTCATATTTGCCAATGCCACCCTGGGAGGAAAGTGCTGGCTTTCCACTCTATCTATGCCTTTTATCATCTTACATACATCTTCATTCCAATAGATAGACTATTTTCCCAGGCAGGGAGTCTGGAACTAAAAGGTTCAGGGTAATGTGAAGGGGGAGAAACTTAAAAGAAAGGGGCAGGTTTTTCACGCAGAAAGAGGTAGTTATCTGAAACGATCCAGAGAAGAGGTAGAGGCAGATACAATTACAATGTTTGAGAGGCACTTGCAGAGGTTTACAGGTCTAATGCAAGAAAATGGGATTAGCATTAGATCGGCATGATTGTCAACAATGATGGGGGTGGGGAACTAAATGACCAGACACTATTCTACACAACTCCATGATTCTATAATTCCTGGCCTCTTCCTTTCACTGTACTTTATCTGTTTCTGTAACCCCTCTTCCCTAGAAATAGTCTCCTTGAACCCTGTGGCAAGGACTTCTAAAACAAGATATAGTACACCATCTGTGACCAAACTATTGCTTATTATAAAGGTTTTTGCTAATCTCTTACACCTCTTAACAAATAATTTCTTTCTCACTCTCAACCTCCTTTAAAGTTGTATCATTTAGGACATGTTCTTTATAACAGAATAATGAGCACCTGGAATGAGTTGCCAGAGGAAGTGGTTGAGGGAGATACCACAGAATATTTCACAAGTAGTTGAATAAGTACATGGAGGGGTGGGGCTTGGAGGGTTCTGTAGCCAACTGGGACTAGTAAGAAGGATGCTGTGGTTAGCACAGACCAGTTGGGCTAAAGGGCCTGTTTCTGTGCTAAGTTAGTCTATGACTGTAAAAGAATATCAGAGGACATGCATTTAAGGTGAGAGGGATTAATTTTAAAGAAGATACCAAATTTCAAATTGAAATTTGATAGGGAGAAAATAAAGTCTGATGTAGCAGTATTTCAGCGGAGTAAATGAAATTACAGTGGTGTGAGAGAGGAGTTCGCCAAAATAAATTGGAAGGAGATGCTGGCAGGGATGATGAGCAGCAATGGCGTGAGTTTCTGGCGAAAGTGAGGAAGGTGCAGGACAGATGTTTTCCAACAACAAAGAAATACTCACATGAGAAAAAAGTACAACTGTGGCTGACTAGGGAAGTCAAAGCTAATATAAAAGCAAAAGAGAGGGCATCCAACAATGTAAAAATTAGTGTTAGAACAGAAGATTGGGAAGCCTTTAAAAACCTACAGAGAGCAACCAAAAGAAACATTAGGACGGAAAAGATGAAATATGAAAGCAAACTAGCAAACAATATTAAATTGGATAGTAAGTAAGTATGTAAAAAATAAAAGAGAAATAATTGTGGATATAGGACCGTGAGAAAATAATGCTGGAGAAATAATAATGGGGGCCAAGGAGATGGCAGATGAAATAAATGAGTATTTTGCATCAGTCTTCACTGTGGAAAACACTAGCAGTTTGCCAGGTCTTGAAGGGTGTGAGGGAAGAGAAGTGAGTGCAGTTACTATTACAAGGGTGAAGGTGCACAAAAAGCTGAAAGACGTAAGGGTACATAAGTCACCTGGACCAGATGAAATGCACCCTAGGGTTCTGAAAGAGTTAGTGGTAGAGATTGTGGAGGTATTAGAATAATCTTTCAAAATTCATTGGATACTGGCATGGTGCCAGAGGACTGGTGAACTGCAAATGTCACTCCACTCTTTAAGAAGGGAGGAAGACAACAGAAAGGAAATTATAGACCAATTAAACTGTTTATGTTGTATATCAATGATTTAGATGATAGATGTTGCCTTTGATGCCAAGCTTGTAGATGATATAAAGATTGGTGGATGGGTAGGTAGCACTGAAAAACAGGTAGCCTGCAGAAAGACTTAGACAAATTAGGACAATGGGCAAGAAACTGGCAAATGAAATACAATATTGGAAAATGCATGGACTTGCACTTTGGTAGACAAAATAAATGTGCAGACTATTTTCTAAATGGAGAGAAAATCCCAAACTCTGAAATGCAAAGGGAATTGGGAGTCCTTGTGCAGAAGTAGAGTGGGTGGTGAGGAAGACAAATGCAATGTTAGCATTTGTTTCAAGAGGTCTAGAGTACAAGAACAAGGATGTGATGCGGAGGCTTTATAAGACACTGATGAGGCCTCACCTTGAGTATTGTGAACAATTTTGGGCTCCTCATTCCTCATCTAAGAAAAGATGTGCTGGCATTGGAGAGGGTTCGGAGGAGGTTCTCAAAGATGATTCCTGGAATGAAAGGGTTATCATACAAGGGATATTTGATAGCTCTGGATCTGTACTCATTGGAATTCAGAGGGATGAGGGGGGATCTCAATGAAACCCTTCAAATGTTGAAAGACCTAGACAATGTTGATGTGGAAAGCATATTTCCCGTGGTGGGGGAGTCTAGGACAAAAGGGGTCTCAGGATAGAGGGGTCTCCATTTAAGTCAGAGATGCGGTGAAATTTCTTTAGCCAGAGAGTGGTGATGTTGTGGAATTTATTACCACAGGCAGTTGTGGAGTCCAGCTCATTGGGTGGCAGAACTTAAGGCAGAACTTGATAGGTTCTTGATTGGAAATGGTATCAAAGGTTACAGAGAGAAGGTCAGGAAGTGGGGCTGAAGAGGGGAAAAAGGGATCAGCCATGATTAAATGATGGAGCAGACTTGATGGGCCAAATGGCCTAATTCTACTTCTATGTCTTATGGTGGTGTGAGGGGCAAGTATTTTTACACAGAGAACTGTGGGTGCCTGGAATGCACGGCCTGGGTGGTGGTAGAGGCAGATACATTAGAGACATTTAGATAGGCACATGAATATGAGGAAAATGAGAGTATATGGACGTTGTGTAGGTAGAAGTGATTAGTTAGCCATTTCATTACTAATTTAATTGGCTTTGCATAACATTGTGAGCAGAAGGGCCTGTTCCTGTGCTTAACTGCTCTATGTTCTATGTACCCTTAGCCACCCAAGACCTAGGCTCCATTGTTCCTTCAACAAACCTCTCCACTTATTTCCACTTTTAAAACACTCTGTAAAGCACCCACCTTTATGACTAACATGTTGGTCATTTATTCTAATTTAATTGAAAATGATCCCATGCAGTACCTTGGTAAAATCCTGGGTTTCAAATGTAGTATTTGTGACATGTCCTAAATTTTACAACTTTAAATGAGATGGAGGTGTGAGAAAGAGATTATTTGTTCACAGATGTTAAGAGACCTTTATAAAACACTAGTTTGTTCATAGATGGAGTACTGCATCTAGTTTAGAAGTCTTTGCCACAGGGTTCAAGGAGACTATTTCCAAGGATAAGGAATTATAGAAACAGGAATAAGTGATAGCTTTAAATGTGTTTCATGCAAGCAGAAAAAGCTTGGGGGTATTATGACAGAAATACTTAAAATTGTGTATAAGACAGACTTGTAAATACAGAGAAGATGGTTCAAATAATAGAAACAACAGTTTCCAAATGACAAACAAGAAAAAATCTGCAGATGTTGGAAATCCAAGCAACACACACAAAAGGAAGAACTCAGCAGGCCAGGCAGCATCTATGGAAAAAACTACAGTCTTTGACTTGAAATATTAAACCCTTTTTCTCTTTACTGACTGATCTGCTGACTGTTTCTAGCATTTTCTATTTTAGTTTCAGATTTTCAACATCCAGAGTATTTTTTTTTAAATTTTCATCTATCTGTATTGCTGTTTGGTTTATCAAGTCCTCTAAGTACAGTCCTGTGCAAAAGTTCTTTAGCCCAAACTGTATATGTAGCGAGGGTGCCTAAGACTTTTCTGAAGTATTATATTTGTCAATGTGGAGCAGGGAGTGAGCTTGTCACCAGTCACATACGTCATGAAATTTGATTTTCTTTGTGGAAACACTACTGTATATGTGCCCAAGATATCAAGCAATCTCTCACAAATAGCTCTGTAACAATGACAATAAAACTTTATTTTGGTGATGCTATTTGAGGAATACACAATTTCTTTATTTTTTCTTTTCAGTTTAAATAGATGTGAGAACAGTCTTGGTTTTAAGGTCTCATGTGAAAGATGACAAGACATTGTAATGCACTCAGTATTGATCTAGATTGATCAAGTGTGTCAGGCTAGTATTATGTACTCATACTCTGTATGGAACTTCATCCCAGAATCTTATGATTTGAGAAAATGTGTTATGAACTGAGCCATTGCTGAAGTACTCCATTACAAGAATTGGAATTTACTGACAATTTACTCCATGCTTTCTGCCAGATGTTCATGCACATTTCTGGCATCAGTTCTGGTATCTTCTATATTGGCCAATTGACAGGCAACAATAAGGGTGGGGGGTGAAATTACTGCCATTACCCAAGGTGGCACTTTAGCAAATTATTCTAATTTATTGCGGAAGTGTTAGAACTAGAACATAGGACAGTACAGCACAGTACAGGTCCTTCAGCCCACTATGTCATACCAACCAATATAAACCTACTCCATGCTCAGTTAAACATAGCCTATAATCCTCCATATTTCTTACATCCATATCTATTTAAGAGCCTCTTAAATCTCCCTGTTGTGTTAGCCTCTGTCACCACTTCCAGTAGTGTGTCCAGGCTCTGTGAAAAACCTACCTCTGATATGCGCTCCACTGACCTTACATGTATGTCCATTGTAATTGGCAGAGTGTTGTGATATCCTCAAAGTCCCGTGGAAAAAACCAAAACCAAGATTTGTCATTGCAACAGTCTGGGCTTCCATCACTGTGATGGAAATGGTCCATTAAATATGGCATGGTAGTTGGATCCATTAACACTGAGATTGTGATGGCCAACATTACTATCTTAGAAAGGAAAGGTTTCAGTTTCTGTGAAAAAACTCTGGATATGGTATTGCTCATCACCAAATATTTTATCAACTTTCTTATCAACTTTCATAGTTTGAGTTGCTGAAGTCCTGAACTATACTCTGAAGCACAACTTCTGTGGAGGAGGCACAGTTTACCTTATACCCACTGGCCTGACTGCATAGCGGGTCATTAATGCAAAGCTAACTTCTCAAGACAAGTAAACACTTGTGAGTGTGAGAATGATCTGAATGGGAGTCTCTTTCATTGCACACTGGCTGCTGGACCACTGTCATCTTGCGAGCTGGTTCCAAGCTTGATGAGTAACAAGCACTGGGGGTAATGGATCAAAGTCATAGAACACTACAGCACAGAAACAGGCCTTAAGTCCTTCTAGTCCACACCAAACAATTACTCTGCCTAGTCTCATCGACCTGCACCCAGACATCCCCCTCCCATCCATGTACCTATCCAGATTTCTCTGAAATGTTGAAATCGAACTTGCATCCATTAATTCCGCTGGCAGCTTGTTCCACACTCTCACCACGTTCTCAGTGAAGCAGTTCTTCCTGGTGTTCCCTTTTATATATGTCACTTTTCACCCTTAACCCATGACTTCTAGTTCTAGTCTCACCCTACCACAGTGGAAAAAGCTTGCATGTATTTACCCTATCTATATCCCCTCATAATTTTCTATACCTCTATTAAAACCCCCTTCATCCTTCTACATTCTAGGGAATAAAATCCTAACCTATTTGACCTTTCCCTATAATTCAAGTCCTCAACATCCTTGTAAATTTTTACTGCACTCTTTCAATCTTATTGACATCTTTCCTGTAGGTTGGTGACCAAAACAGCAATTAGACCTCACCAATGTCTTATTGTATTAGCATGTTATTGTATTCAACATAACATCCCATCTCCTGTACTCAGTAATTTGATTTATGAAGGCCAATGTGCCAAAAGCTTTCTTTATGACCCTATCTACCTGTGATGCCACTTTCAAGGAATTATGGATCTGTATTCACACATCCCTTTGTTCTACTGCATTCCTCAGTGCCCAACTGCTCACCTTGTAATTGATATGCTGTTTTGTTCTCCTGAAGTGCAACACTTCACATTTGACTGCATTCAATTCCATCTGCCATTTTTCAGCTCTTTTTTTCAGAGGGTTGAGATCCTGCTGCAGGCTTTGACAGTTTTCCTCACTGTCCACTGCACTCCAGTTATGTTGTCAGCTGCAAATCTGCTGATTCAATTCATCACATTATCCAGATGATAAACAAAATGGTTCCAGCACCGATCCCTGCAGCATACTATTAGCCACAGGCCTTTAGTCGGAGAGGCAACCTTCTATGGGTCCTTCCGTGAAGTCAATGTATAATCCAAGTTACTACCTCATCTTGAATCAGAATCAGATTTAATCACTGTCCTAAGACCATAAGCCTGTAAGGTGTAGACAGAAATGGGTGAATTTATTATGGGGAAACAAGGAAATGGCAGATGAGTTGAACAGGTACTTTGGATCTGTCTTCCTTAGGGAAGACACAAACAATCTCCCAGATGTAATAGTGGCCAAAGGAACTAGGGTAATGGATGAAATGAATGAAATTTATATTAGGCAAGAAATGGTGTTGGATAGACTGTTGAGTCTGAAGGCTGATAAGTCCCCGGGACACGATGGTCTGCATCCCAGGGTACTTAAGGAGGTGACTCTAGAAATCGTGGACGCATTGGTAATCATTTTCCAGTGTTCTATAGATTCAGGATAAGTTCCTGTGGATTGGATGGTGGCTAATGTTGTCCCATTTTTCAAGAAAGGAGGGAGAGAGAAAACAGGGGATTATAGACCGGTTAGTCTGACATCAGTGGTGGGAAAGATGCTGGAGTCAATTATAAAAGAGGAAATTACGACACATTTGGATAGCAGTAGAAGGATCAGTCCAAGTCAGCATGGATTTATGAAGGGAAAATCATGTTTGACTAAGCTTCTGGAGTTTTTTGAGGATTTAACTATGAAAATGAACAAGGGAGAGCCAGTGGATGTAGTGTACCTGGACTTCCAGAAAGCTTTTGATAAAGTCCCACATAGGAGATTAGTGGGCAAAATTAGGGCACATGGTATTGGGGGCAGAGTACTGACATGGATTGAAAATTGGCTGGCTGACAGGAAACAAAGGGTAGCAATTAATGGGTCCCTTTCGGAATGACAGGCTGTGACCAGTGGGGTACTGCAAGGTTCAGTGCTGGGACCGCAGCTGTTTACAATATACATTAATGATTTAGATGACGGGATTAAAAGTAACATTAGCAAATTTGCTGATGACACAAAACTGGGTGGCAGTGTGAAGTGTCAGGAGGATGTTATGAGAATGCAGGGTGACTTGGACAGGCTAGGTGAGTGGGCAAATGTATGGCAGATGCAGTTTAATGTGGATAACTATGAGGTTATCCACTTTGGTGGCAAGAACAGGAAGGCAGATTACTATCTAAATGGAGTTAAGTTAGGAAAAGGGGAAGTACAATGAGATCTAGGTGTTCTTGTACATCAGTCAATGAAAACAAGCATACAGATACAGCAGGCAGTGAAGAAAGCTAATGGCATGCTGGCCTTTATAACAAGAGGAATTGAGTATAGGAGTAAAGAGGTCCTTCTGCAGCTGTACAGGGCCCTGGTGAGACCCCACCTGGAGTATTGTGTGCAGAATTGGTCTCCAAATTTGAGGAAGGACATTCTTGCTGTTGAGGGAGTGCAGCGTAGGTTCACAAGGTTAATTCCTGGAATGGCATATGTTGAAAGATTGGAGCGACTGGGCTTGTAATATAAGATTATTAAGGGATTGGACACGCTGGAGGCAGGATGCATGTTCCCGCTGATGGGTGAGTCGAGAACTAGAGGCCACAGTTTAAGAATAAGGGGTAGGCCATTTAGAGCAGAGATGCAGAAAAACTTTTTCACCCAGAGAGTGGTGGATATGTGGAATGCTCTGCCCCAGAAGGCAGTGGAGGCCAAGTCTCTGGATGCTTTCAAGAGAGAGTTAGATAGAGCTCTTTTAGATAGTGGGGTCAAGGGATATGGGGAGAGGGCAGGAACGGGGTACTAATTGTGTATGATCAGCCATGATCACAGTGAATGGTGGTGCTGGCTAGAAGGGCTGAATGGCCCACTCCTGCACCTATTGTCTATTGTATAGGAGCAGAATTAAGCCATTTAGTCCGTTGAGCCTGTTCCACCAGTTTGTCATGGCTGATCCAATTTTTCTCTCAGCCCTGATCTCCTGCCTTTTCCCTGTATACCTTCATGCCATGACCAATCAAAAATCTATCAACCTCTCCTTAAATATACATAAGGACTTGGCCTCCAGAGCTACTTGTGGCAAAGAATTCCACAGATTGACCACTCTCTGGCTAAAGAAACTCCTCCTCATCTCTGAGACACCCCTCTATTCTGAGGTTGTGTTCACTAGTCTTAGGCTCTCCCACCATAGGAAACATTCTCTCCACGTCCACTCTATCAAGGCCTTTCATCATTTGATAGGTTTTAATGAGACCTTCCCACCCCCAGTCTTCTGATTAGTGAACACAGGCCCAGAGCCATCAGATGCTCCTCATATGACAAGCCATTCAATCCTGGAATCATTTTCGTGAAACTTCTTTGAACCCTCCAGTTTCAGCACATCTTTTCTAAGGTAGGAGGCCCAAACCTGCTCACAATACTCCAAGTGAGGCCTCAACAGTTCTTTATAAAGTCTCAACATTACATCCTTGCTTTTATATTCTAGTCCTCTTGAAATTAATGCTAACATTGCATTTGCCTTCCTCACCACAGACTCAATCTGCAAATTAACTTTTGGGGAATCCTTCACAAGGATTTTTCATTGCAGATTTTTGTATTTTCTCTCCATTTAGAAAATAGTCAACCCTTTCATTTCTTCTACCAAAGTGCATGACCATACACTTCCCGACACTGTAATCATCTGCCATTTCTTTGCCCGTTCTCCTAATTTGTCTAAGTTCTTTTGCAGCCTTTCTACTTCCTCAAAGCTACCTGCCCTCCACCTATCTTCATATCATTTGCAAACTTTGCAACAAAGCCATTAATTCCATTATCTGAATCATTGACATATAACATAAAAAGAATCAGTCCCAACACAGTCTCCTGTGGACACCACTAGTCACTGGCATCCAGTCAGAAAGGGCTCCCTTTATTCCCACTCTTTGTCTCCTGCCAATCAGCCACTGTGTTTCTTTTGTAATTTATTTTTTATTGAAGTTCATCATCAAACAAACATTTCCATAAAATGCATTTCAGATATTGTACATGTATATCATATAGCATTGGCACGTGGCCTTGTGGGCAAGGCATCAGACTAGTAACCTGAAGGTCACTGGTTTGAGCCTCAGCTGAAGCAGCCTATTTGTGTCCTTGAGCAAGGCACTTAATTACACATTGCTCTGTGATGTCACTGCTGCCAAGCTGCATGGGTCCTAGTGCCCTTCCCTTGGCCAACTTCGGTGGCATGGAGAGGGGAAGACCTGCAGCTTGGGCAACTGCCGGTCTCCCATACAACCCTGCCCTGGCCTGCACCCTAGAAACTCCAGGCGCAGATCCACGGTCTCTCGAGACCGACGGATGCCACCTATATCATATATGCTACAAATCTCCACATAATATTTATCTGAGGTATACATTTATAGAAAAGAGAGGAAAGAAAGAACAAGTGAAAGGAGAAAACTATGTAAAAGTAGGAAGTGATCTTTTTTTTTACAACATACTCATTGATTTGTGAGAATAAAATCAGGCCTATGAGGTGTTAAACCATTTTTCCCAGTATGAATCAAATTGTTCCAACTAATGATTAACATGCTGTTATCTTCTCCATTTTGTAAATGTCCATTGTAATTTCCATCCGTGCATTTAAAGTTGGGCTCTCCTGTGATAACCATTTCCTAGTAAGAGTCTTTTTACCAGCTACCAACAGTATATTCATTAAATATTTCTCTTTTCAACCATTCTTGAGGTATATACCCAAAATATATGGTCTTACTTTCTAAGGGTATTTCACATTTAAAGATGTCTTGTAGGGCACTGTTTATCCCACTCCAATAGTCTTTGATAACAGGACATTCCCAGAAAATATGATAATGGTTTGCATTTTGATTTCCACAATTTCTCCAGCAAACAGGGAGGTTACTATCATAATGGGATTTCTGAGAGGGTGTAATAAAATAACTTAACAAGTTTTTCCATCTGAACTCCCTCCAGTTCTGTGAATTGGTACACTTCCATTGATACCTCCATATCATTGTCCATTCTTCCTCAGATATAATTATCCCTCCTTCCTTCTCCCATTTTGTTTTAATGTATGAAGTCGAATGTGTTTTAAGATTTGACAAACCCTTATACACGCTTGAAGTGGTTCTACTATTGTTATCTGAATTATATGCTTTTCTAAATAGCTCTATCAAACATGTACTTCCCTTGGTTACATTTTAGCATATTATTAGCTAATAGCATCCTATTAGCATATTGTTGCATCTTTAAATACTGATAGAAGTCTTATTTTTCTAATAAGTGTTTCTCTTTAAGCATTTCAAAACTGAACAGTGTTCCTTCTTTCATTATATTGCATAGGACTGTTATTCCTTTAGCTGTCCAGTCCTTAAATCTAGCATCCAGTTTATTTGGCATAAAATTCGGTTCATATGCACACCATTTAAGAATTGCAATATCTCCCTCTAGTTTATATTCTTTTATAATAGTTTTCCATATTTTAAGAGTCCATTTCACCTATAGATTATCAATAGTATTTATGTACCTTTGTAGGTTGTTATCAGCCAAAATTGCCTGTATGGGGATGGGAAGTACCCGTTTCTCAATGTTTTTCCATTGAGTGTCATGTGATGGGTTGGACCAACTCTCAACTGTGCTGCAAAATAATAATGTCTAAGAGAAAGTAGACCTCATCCCCCCCCCCCTTTTCCTTGACTAATTACGAAGTTTTGAGATGAACTCTAGGCCTTTTACCTTGCCAAATAGATCTTGATAACATTTTGTTCCATTCATCGAATTGATATTGATTACTCTGTATTGGTAGGGTTTGAAAGAGATATAATAGTCTGGGCAGTATATTCATTTTAATAAGTGCAATCCTTGAACAGAAACTAAAAAAAGGAATTGGGTTTCATCTTGTTATATCTTCCTTATTTTTTTAATATATAGGCTAATAATTGCATTCTGATAATTTTGCCAAATCTTTTGGTATAATGATGTCCAAATATTTGAAAGACTGTTTGCAATGCCCAGAGGTATCTTTCAATTTCTCTTGGTGGGCTATAGTTATATGAAAGTAATTGGGTTTTATATATGTTGATCTTGTATCCTGATAATTGACCATATTGTTCAAAGGATTGCATCAATTTAGGTAAAGAGTATGTCGGTTGCCCTAGATAAATCAAAATGTCATCTGCGTAACAAGCCAATTTATGCTCTGTCCCTTTAATATTAATTCCCCTGATATCTTCATTTTGTCTGATGTATTGAGCTAATGGTTCCAGATATAATGCGAAGAGTAGCGGTGACCATGCACAACCCTGTCTTGTGCTCCTTTCTAGGGTAAGACTATTTGATAAATATCCATTGATTTTAATCCTAGCAGTAGGGTTGTCATATAGTGCCTGTATAATTTTAATAATTGTGTCATGGAAACCAAATCTATGTAAAACTCTGTAAAGAAAATTCCAATTAACCGAATCAAATGCCTTTTCAGCATCCATGCTTATCACTATTGCTTCGATTTTATTTTTTTGTATATGATCCATAATGTGAAGTGTCCTTCGTATATTGTCTTGTGTTTGGCGTTGTTGCATAAAACCTGTCTGATTGTTATGTATCAGCATGGGTAGAAACTCTTCTAATCAGTTGGCCATGATGGAGGTAAATAATCTGTAATCTACATTAACAACAGATATTCGTCTAAATGACCCACATTCCACTTTATCCTTGCCTTCTTTTGGTATAGCAGAGATTATCATTTCCTTCCAGCTGGGTGGCATTTGTGCCTTTTTTAGAGCCCAGTTCAGTGTGGGGAGTAAAACAGGAATTAACTCATTTCTAAATTCTTTGTACAACTTTGCCGTATACCCATCTGATCCTGGTGACTTGCTTAATTTAAGACTACTAATTGCAGCTTTTAGTTCAACTTCAGTTATGTCAGCAGTCATCGTTCTATTTTGTTCTTTGCTTAAAGTGGGTAACTCTAGAGAATTCAGGAAGGTGTCAATTTGGTTATGCTTCCCCTTGGAACTTTGGAATATAGAGTTTTGTAAAACACTTCAAAAGCTTCTTGAATTTCATTTAGCTTATTTTTTTTTATCATTTTTTTTTCTTGGATTCTTATTTCTATGAATTGTATTTTCTGCTATCTTTTTTTTTCAGTTTCCACGCCAGTATTTTCATAGACTTAGATCCACTTTCATAATGTCTCTGTTTCAGAAATATAAAATTTTTCCTGATTTCTTGCGAAGCCAAACTATTAATTTCATTCCTAATTTTAAAAATTTCCTCTAATGTATCCTGTGCCAAATTCAAATTGTGTTTTTTTTTTTCTAGTTCCTTCGGCCTATTTTGTAATTCCTCTAATGTTTTATTCCTTATTTTATTTCTTATTTGAAGATAACGCTATAATTTTCCCTCTTAAAACAGCCTTCAGAGTGTCCCATAGAATGGGAGGTGAAACCTCTCCATTATCATTGAATTCTAAGTAAAGACCAATTTCTTTTTTAATTTGTTCCTTAAATTAGGGATCATTGAGTAGACTTGAATTTAGTTTCCAAATAGTATTCTTTGGTTGTAGGTCAAAATCAACAGATAAATATATAGGTGCATGGTCACTTATATCTATCGTCCCAATTCCACAGATGTTTATTTTGTCTTTGTCTTTTCCAAATGTTATGAAATAGTTTATTCTTGTATATACAGAATGGGGGCAGAATAATGAGTGTAATCCTTTCTGTTGGGGAAAAGGTCCTTCCATATATCAATTAGACCAACGTCCTCAAAAAGTGTATTAACTTTCTTATGTAAGGATTTTGTTTCATAGGTTTTTCTATTGGAAGAGTCTAACTTTGGTTGTAATTATAAATTTAAGTCTCTCCCACATATCAGGAGACCACCTGTTTCCGTTACCATAATATTAGTAATTTTCTGAAAGAAACTTATATCACTTCCTGGGGGTGCGTATATATTCAATAGAGTAACTGAATTTTTGTCTATATTCCCCCTTACCAGAATATATCTGCCCACCTTATCTCCCATTTCGAATACTTTTTCAAAATTTAGCTTGTTTGAGATAAGAATAGCAACTCCTCTCCTATGTCCTGATTTCTATGAGGAGGAAAAACATTCTCTCATTCTCTTTAGTTTTCCATGCTCATCATCACTTAAGTGAATTTCCTGTAAATATACTACATGGGCTTGTTCTTTTTTCATTTTGGATAGAATTCTACTACATTTGATTGGATTTAACAGCCCATTGACATTAAAAGAAATGAATTTTACTTTGTCCTTAGCCATGTGTATTTATTTGTCAATATATCATTGAAATTGGTAGAATAAAGCTTAATCGATCTACTCCCTGAACAATTAAGAACCAAGAAACGCAAATAATAAAAAAAAAGGCAACAAAGGTGTGATTCCAAGGCTGAGGTCTCTAGTAGATGGCCCTGTGTTGAGCTAGGGGAAACGTCTAGCTGTGGGGGATAGCCCCTCCTACCTGTGAGTTGAGGGCCTCCATTGCAGTACCAATAAAAGTAAGTGAACAAATCTATATCCATTACGCAGAAAAGATTTCCCTGTGTATTCCTCCCATATACAGTATATGTTGTCATTTAGGTGGGGAAAAAGGAATGAATTAATGAATAAAAAAGAATAATTGAATAATATAAAATCCACATTATAATAAGTATTTCTCGAGATAGGTATATCACCGTTTATTTTTGTTTCCGTTTAGCTTCTCAACACTTCTAAAGTTAGCCAAACCTTATGGCTCTTCTGGACGGGGTGAGGGCTGTCTTCGGAAAACTCCCAGCACCTTCCTGATATATTTCTCTTGCCTTCATCCTGTCCCCTGCTTTCTCGATTCTCTCAGTATTTCCCCAGCAGAGCGGGTAACAGCTCAGCCAGGCTTTCCCTCGGTTTGATCACGCTGACGGGCAACCCTCTGGCCTTCATGTCTGTAGTCACCTCTTCCGCTGTCTGATACAGTTGCATCCCATTCTCATAAAACACCCACAGTTTAGCAGGGTACGGGGTTTGGATTCTAATCTTTCCTTGCTTTAATATTCGCTTTACTTCAGAGTATTCTTTACATCTCTGCAGGATGGCCGGGGGGTAATCTTGATTGAAATATATTAATTTATTGTCCAAAAATACCCTCTTCTTATCCCAGGCCCTTCATAGATTCTCCACCTTGGTATTGTATTGAAGGAATCTAATTACTATTGAGCATGGCTTATCTTCTCTGTGCCCAGTAGACCACAGGACAAGCGCACGATGTGCCCTCTCAATATCAAGCTCCATAGTCGAGGGAAGCTCCAGCAAGTCTCGCAGCAACTTTCGTACAAACTCTGTCGTAGACAAGTCCAAAGAAGAAACATATAAATTAGCAAAAAAAGACCGGCACACCTGAGCACTGGGAGAAATTCAGAGTGCAGCAGAGGAGGACAAAGGGCTTAATTAGGAAAGGGAAAAAAGATTATGACAGAACGATGGCAGCAAACATAAAAACTGACTGTAAAAGCTTTTATAGATATGTGAAAAGAAAAAGATTGGTCAAGACAAATGTAGGTAACTTACAGTCAGAAACAGGTGAATTGATCATAGGGAACAAAGACATGGCAGGCCAATTGAATAACTACTTTGGTTCTGTCTTCACTAAGGAGGAGATAAATAATCTTCTGGAAATAGTAAGGGACCGAGGGTCTAGTGAGATGGAGGAGCTGAGGGAAATACATGTTAGTAGGGAAGTGGTGTTAGGTAAATTGAAGGGATTAAAGGCAGATAAATCCCCAGGGCCAGATGGTCTGTATCCCAGAGTGCTTAAGGAAGTAGCCCAAGAAATAGTGGATGCATTAGTGATAATTTTTCAAAACTTTTTAGATTCTGGATTAGTTCCTGAGGATTGGAGGGTGGCTAATGTAGCCCCACTTTTTAAAAAAGGAGGGAGAGAAAAACCGGGGAATTATAGACCGGTGAGTCTGACATCAGTGGTGGGGAAAATGCTAGAGTCAGTTATCATAGATGTTATAACAGCACATTTGGTGAAATCATTGGACAAAGTCAGCATGGATTTGTGAAAGGAAAATCATGTCTGACGAATCTTATAGAATTTTTTGAAGATGTAACCAGTAGAGTGGATAGGGGAGAGCCAGTGGATGTGGTATATTTAGATTTTCAAAAGGCTTTTAACAAGGTCCCACACAGGAGATTAGTGTGCAAACTTAAAGCACGGTATTGGGGGTATGGTATTGATGTGGATAGAGAATTGGTTGGCAGACAGGAAGCAAAGAATGGGAGTAAACGGGACCTTTTCAGAATGGTAGGCAGTGACTAGTGGGGTACCGCAAGGCTCGGTGCTGGGACCCCAGTTGTTTACAATATATATTAATGATCTAGACGAGGGAATTAAATGCAGCATCTCCAAGTTTGCGGATGACACAAAGCTGGGTGGTGGTGTTAGCTGTGAGGAGGATGCTAAGAGGATGCAGGGTGACTAGGATAGGTTAGGTGAGTGGACAAATTCATGGCAGATGCAATTTAATGTGGATAAATGTGAGGTTATCCACTTTGGTTGCAAGAACAGGAAAACAGATTATTATCTGAATGGTGGCCGATTAGGAAAGGGGGAAATGCAATGAGACCTGGGTGTCATTGTACACCAGTCATTGAAGGTGGGCATGCAGGTACAACAGGCGGTGAAAAAGGCAAATGGTATGTTGGCATTCATAGCAAAAGGATTTGAGTACAGGAGCAGGGAGGTTCTACTGCAGTTGTACAAGGCCTTGGTGAGATTGCACCTAGGGTATTGTGTGCAGTTTTGTCCCCTAATCTGAGGAAAGACATTCTTGCCATAGAGGCAGTACAAAGAAGGTTCACCAGATTGATTCCTGGGACGGCAGGACTTTCATATGAAGAAAAACTGGATCAACTCGGCTTATACTCACTAGAATTTAGAAGATTGAAGAGGGATCTTATTGAAACGTATAAAATTCTAAAGGGATTGGACAGGCTAGATGCAGGAAGATTGTTTCCGATGTTGGGGAAGTCCAGAACGAGGGGTCACAGTTTCAGGATAATGGGGAAGCCTTTTAGGACCGAGATGAGGAAAAACTTCTTCACACAGAGAGTGGTGAATCTGTGGAATTCTCTGCCACAGGAAACAGTTGAGGCTGGTTCATTGGCTATATTTAAGAGGAAGTTAGATATGGTCCTTGTGACTAAAGGGATCAGGGGGTATGGAGAGAAAGCAGGTACAGGGTTTTGAGTTGGATGATCAGCCATGATCATACTGAATGGCGGTGCAGGCTCGAAGGGCCGAATGACCAACTCCTGCACCTATTTTCTACGTTTCTATGTATCTACAAACCCTTCCAGCAGGAACATTGTATATCCTGATATTTTTCCGCTATGATCTTCCCTCCAGGTTAGTTGGTCTTGTTGATTTAATAGTTTTATCGTCTTACTTGGTATCAGTTCCATGTTTTGCACATGATCTTCCACCTTCTCAATTCGTGTTTCTGCCACCACTATTTTTTGATTGACATTGGCGAGCTCTGACTTGATATCATTTAATTTCTGATTTATATCTTTGCCGCTTCGCCTGAAGGAGGCCCATTGTCAGCCTCACTACCACGTGTTCGGGTAGGAGAGCTGCTCACTGCACTCCTCTCGTCCACAGGCTCTGCAGTGATGCTTTTCTTATCTCCATTCTTCTTCCCCATTCTTGCACCCTCTTATCAATTTAGCTATTTTTGAGAGATCTTATATTTGATGGATTAACGTGGCAAAATATGTGTTTTTCCTGAGGAGCTATTGACTTAAGCTGCCATTCTGGATGATGATGTCACTAGGGCCCCTGTTTTATCAATGCTAGAATCTTTCCTGTAATACCATGGGCTCCTAGCTTGTTAAGTAGCCTCATGTTTGGCACCTTGCCATAGGTCTTCTGAAACTCCAAATACACAACATCAATCGATTCTCCTTTGTCTATACCAGTTGTTACTTCTTCAAAGAATTCCAACAGATTTGTCAAGAAAGATTTTCCCTTGAGGAAACTATGCTGAGCATGGCCTATTTTATCATGTGCCCCCTAGCACCGAGGCATCATCCTTATTAACCGACTCCAACATCTTCTCAACCACTGAGGTCAGACTAACTGGCCTGTAGTTTCCTTCCGTCTGCCTCTCTCCCCTCTTGAAGATTAGAGGGATATTTGCAATTTTCCAGTCTTCCAAAACCATTCCAGAATCTGGTGATTCTTGGAAGATCATTACTAATGTCTCCACGATCTCTTCAGCCACAACCTTCAAAAACTCTGGGGTGTACACCACCTAGGTCTGGTGACTAAACTACCTTCAGACCTTTCAGTTTCTAAAGAACCTTCTCTCTAGTTATGGTAATTTCTAGTTCTGGTATATGTCGTGAAATGCATGAACTTTACAGCAGCAGTACAATGAATTACTTGATAATTGAAAAAAAAAGTGAGTTACATTAAGTAAATATATAATAATTTATATTGTTATGAAGCCCCGTAACTGGGTCACTTACCAGCAAAGTTAGAGAGGTCAGTTGAAATCTGATAGTACTATTTTTAAAAGTATTTATTTGATAAAGGGGCATAAAAATAAGATTAATGCAAACATACAGATAATATACGCCGTCAATGCTAAATCTAAAGTGCGGGTATAATAATAACCAATAAGAAATAGCTCTATTGTTGTCTAGGGGATAATGTATTGTCCTATGGAAATATAAGTCACTGTTAGTTCGTTCATGCTGCAGCGTTTTGGTTTTAGAGAGAGGCAGTTTAAAACTTGCCCAGGTCTTTTATGATGCCAATCCTTCGAGTCAGGGGAGTGGGTTTCCCCGTTGTTAGCTAGAAGCCGTTTTCTGTGGTTCTAGCCACCAGTCCCAGGCAACGGAACTGAATGCAAGTGGCCTCCTTCAAATGGCTTCCTGCTATTACGTGGTCGCTTAACGTTTCTTCTGGTGCGTCTGAGGGGCTGTTCCTACAGACCCTCTTTTATCCTGACTCACAGGGTCATAGATGTCAATCAGGTTGGGGGTGATGCAATCTCTCCCTCAACCAGCCCACTTTGCCTGAGGGTGTACACGTAGCATAGTCTCCAATCCACAAATTCGCCTTCCGGAGACAATGGCCATGTCCCGTAGCTTTACATCGCCAGGGAAACGAGACATTCCGCATGTCTCTCTCTCTCATTTCCTGGGCCCCCTGACCCAACCCAACAGTGATCTTGCGATTCTCACAAAGGAGGGGGATACCCCGCACCCTTTGGTCCCTCAGAGCTGTGGTACATTCATAACAATATAATAGTTAAGTAGTGAAAAATAACAGAATTAAAAGTAGTGAGATAGTGTCCATGGGTTCAATGTCCATTTAGAAATTGAATGGCAGAGGGGAAGAAGCTGTTCCTGAATCACTGAGTGTGTGCCTTTAGGCTTCTGTACTTTCTTCCCAATGGTAACAGTATGAAGAGGGCATGGCCTGTGTGGCGGGGATCTTTAATGATGGATGATGCTTTCCTAAGACACCATTCCTTGAAGACAGCTTGGATACTTCGGAGGCTGGTACCCATGATAGAGCTGACTTATTTTACAGGTTTCTGCAACTTACTTTGATCTTGTGTAGTAGCACACCCCCACCCCATACCAGACAGTGATGCAGCCAGTTACAATGCTCTCCATGGTATGTTTGTATAAGTTTTCAAGCTTTTTAATTGACAAATCAAATTTCCTCAAACTCCTATTGAAATATAGTTGCTGTCTTGCCTTGTTTACAGCTGCATTGATACGTTGGGACCAGGTGGGGTCCTCAGAGATGTTGACACTCAGGAACTTGAAATTGCTCACTTCTGATAACCTCTTTGACGATTGTTTTGTGTTCCCTCGTCTTACTCTTTTTGAAGTCTGCAATCAGCTCTTTGGTCTTGCTGATGTTGGGTGCAATGTTGCTGTGATACCACTCAATTAACTGGTTTATCTCATTCCTATATGCCCTTTTGTCACTATCTGAAATTCTGTCAACAATGGTTGTATCACCAGCAAATTTAGAGATACTGTTTGAGATATGGCTAGCCACACAGTCGTGGGTATAGAGAGAGCATAGCAGTGGGCTAAGCACACATCCCTGCGGAGCGCCTATGCTAATTGTCAGCGAGGTGGAGATGTTATTGCCAATCCGCACACACTGTGGTCTTCCATTTAGGAAGTGAAGGATCCGGTTGCAGAGAGAGGTACAGGAGCCTAGGTTCATTAGCTTTTCAATCAGGACTGTAGGAATGACGGTGTTAAATGCTGACAATAAATAGCATCCTGACACAGGTACTTGCATTGTCCATGTGATCCAAGGCTATGTGGAGAACCAGTGAGATCACATTTGCTGCAGTCCTATTGTGGCGATAAACAAATTGCAGTGGATCCAGGTCCTTCCTGAGACTGGAGTTGATTCTAGCCATGACCAACCTCTCAAAGAATTTCATCACCATAGATGTGATGAACAATAGTCACTGAGGCAGCTCACTCTGCTCTTCTTGGGCACTGGTATAATTGTTGCCCTTTTGAAGCAGGTGGGAACTTCTGACCATAGCAGTGAGAAATTGAAAATGTCTTTGTGTAGCGGTGTGCTACACGCAGCGCTAAAATTACGACACAGAATCGGTAACTGCAGTCGAAGGAAAAACTTTATTCGAAATCCTCAGCCTCACTTTTAAGCCTCCCTCAACCTGCCCCCCATGGCGCAGAGGCTCCAAAGCTCTGTGCTCGCAAACCCCCGTAGGCTATCTAATTGTGAGCCGGTTCGGATGTGCCAGGAAATGGGTCGCCACATTTGAATATTTCCACTAGTTGGCTGGCACAGGTTTTCAGAATCTTAGAAAGACAGCCTGATGTCAGCATCTAAGACAGAAATCACAGGGTCATCAAATGCTGCAGGATCTTCATCGCTGTGGTTTTATTCTCTCTTTCAAAGTGAGCATAAAAGGCATATAACATCTGGTAGTAAAGCATTGCTGCAATTCATTATGATGGGTTTTGCTTTGTAGGAAGTAATGGCCTGCAAGCCCATACACTGCCTTGCTTTCATCAACTTTCCTGGTAACTTCCTCGAAAAACTCTATGATTGGTTACACATGTCTAAACTGTCTCTGTCTATCCAAGTACTTAGAATACCTTCCAATAATTTACCCACTACTGATGTCAGAATCACCTTTCTATAATTTCCTGGTTTGTTTTTAGAACCTTTCTTAAACAATAGACAATAGGTGCAGAAGTAGACCATTCGGCCCCTCGAGTCTGCACCGCCATTCTGAGATCATGGCTGATCATTCACTATCAATACCCAGTCCCTGCCTTGTCCCCATATCCCTTGATTCCCCTATCCATCAGATATCTATCTAGCTCCTTCTTGAAAGCATCCAGAGAATTGGCCTCCACCGTCTTCCGAGGCAGTGCATTCCACACCTCCACAACTCTCTGGGAGAAGAAGTTCTTACTCAACTCTGTTTTAAATAATTGACCTCTTATTCTCAATCCATGCCCTCTGGTACTGGACTCTCCCAACATCTGGAACATATTTCCTGCCTCAATCCTATCAAATCCTTTAATTATCTTAAATGTTTCAATCAGATCCCCTCTCAATCTCCTCAATTCCAGCGTGTACAAGCCCAATCTCTCCAATCTCTCTGCGTAAGACAGCCCTGCCATCCCAGGAATCAACCTAGTGAATCTACGCTGCACTTCCTCAATAGCCAGAATGTCCTTCCTTAAACCTGGAGACCAAAACTGTACACAATATTCCAGGTGTGGTCTCACCAGGGCCCTGTACAAATGCAAAAGGACATCCTTGCTCTTGTACTCAATTCCCCTTGTAACAAAGGCCAACATTCCATTTGCCCTCTTCACTGCCTGTTGCACTTGCTCATTCACCTTCATTGACTGGTGAACTAGGACTCCTAGGTCTCTTTGCATTTCTCCCTTACCTAACTCTACACCGTTCAGACAATACTCTGCCCTCTTGTTCCTGCTTCCAAAGTGGATAACTTCACATTTATTCACATTGAATGACATCTGCCAAGTATCTGCCCACTCACCCAGCCTATCCAAGTCTCCCTGTATTCTCCTAACGTCCTCTTTGCATGTCACACTGCCACCCAGTTTAGTATTGTCAGCAAACTTGCTGATATAGTTTTCAATGCCCTCATCTAAATCGTTGACATAAATCGTAAAGAGCTGTGGTCCCAATACAGAGCCCTGTGGTACCCCACTAGTCACCTCCAGCCAGTCCGAGAAACACCCATTCACTGCTACCCTTTGCTTTCTATCTGCCGACCAGTTTCCTATCCATGTTGAAACCTTGCCCCCAATGCCATGAGCTCTGATTTTACTCACCAATCTCCTATGTGGCACCTTATCGAATGCCTTCTGAAAATCTAGGTACACAACATCCACTGGCTTACCCTCATCTAACATCCTTGTTACACCCTCAAAAAACTCCAACAGATTAGTCGAGCATGATTTGCCCTTGGTAAATCCATGCTGGCTCGGCCTAATCCTATTTCTGCCATCAAGATGTGCCACTATTTCGTCCTTAATAATGGACTCAAGCATCTTCCCCACGACTGACGTTAGGCTAGCAGGGCGATAGTTCTCCGTTTTCTCCTTCCCTCCCTTCTTGAAAAGTGGGATAACATTAGCCACTCTCCAATCTTCAGGAACTGATCCTGAATCTAAGGAACATTGGAAAGTGATTACCAATGCATCCGCAATTTCCTGAGCCACCTCTTTTAGAACCCTCGGATGCAGACTATCTGGACCCGGGGATTTATTAGCCTTCAGTCCTACCAGTCTACTCATCACAGTTTCTTTCCTAATGTCAATCTGTCTCAATTCCTCTGATATCTTATGACCCTGGCCCATTCATACATCTGGGAGATTGCTTGTGTCCTCTCTGGTGAAGACAGATCTAAAGTACGCATTAAATTCTGTTGCCATTTCCCTGTTTCCCATAACAATTTCTCCCAATTCATTCTTCAAGGGGCCAACATTGTTCTTAACTATCTTCTTTCTCTTCACATAGCTAAAAAAGCTTTTGCTATCCCCTTTTATATTCCTGGCTAGACTGAGCTCATACCTGATTTTTTCTCTCCGTATTGCTTTTTTAGTTAAGATCTGCTGTTCCTTAAAACTTTCCCAATCATCTGTATTCCCACTCATACTTTTAGCCCTGTCATACTTCTTTTTCTTTAATGCTATACAATCTCTGACTTCCTTTGTCAACCACTGTGGCCCCTTCCCCCTCTTTGAATCCTTCCTTCTCATTGGAATGAACTGCTTTTGCATCTTTTGTATTATCCCCAAGAATATCTGCCACTGCTGATCCACTGTCTTTCCTGCCAGGGCATCCACCATTTAACTTTGGCCAGCTCTTCCCTCATGGCTCTGTAGTCTCCTTTATTTAATTGCAACATTGACACCTCTGATCTGCCCTTATCCCTCTCAAATTGTAGATAAAAACTTATCATGTTATGATCACTACTTCCTAATGGCTCCTTTACTTCAAGATCACTTATCAATTCCTGTTCATTACACATCACCAAGTCCAAAATAGCCTCGTTCCTGGTTGGCTCAAGCACAAGCTGTTCCAAAAATACATCCCTTAGACACTCCACAAACTCCCTATCCTGGGGTCCAGCACCTACCTGATTCTCCCAGTTCACCTGCATGTTGAAATCTCCCATAACGACTGCATTACCTTTAGCACATGCCAATGTTAACTCCCTAATCAACTTGTACCCAGTATCCACGCTACTGTTTGGGGGCCTGTACACAACACCCATTAGGGTCTTTTTACCCTTACTGTTCCTCAGCTCAATCCACACAGACTCTACTTCCCCTGTTCCCAAGTCACCTCTTGCTAAGGACTGAATCTCATTCCTCACCAACAGGGCCACCCCACCCCCTCTTCCCATATTTCTGTCTCTACGATAGCACGTATACCCTGGTACACTCAATTCCCAGGCCTGATCCCCTTGCAGCCATGTCTCCGTTATCCCAACAGTAGAGCAATATTAGCTATCCTCCAATCCTCTGGCATCTCACCCATGGCCAAGGATGTTTTAAGTATCTCTGGTAGGGCCCCTGTAATTTCTGCATTAGCCTCCCACACAGTCCGAGGGAACATCTTATCAGGCCCTTGGGATTTATCCATACAAATTTGCCTCAAGACAGCAAACATCTCCTCCTCTGTAATCTGTATACATTTTATGACCTCAAAACTTCTTTGCCTTACTTTCATCTTCTGAGTAAATACAAATGCAAAAGCTTTGTTTTGAAGCTCTTCTCCATCTCTTTTGACACCATACATAGATTGACCACTCTGATCTTTCAAAGGAGCAATTTTGTCCCTTGATATCCTTTTGTCCTTAAGATATCTATAGAAGCCCTTGGGATTCTCCTTCCTCTTGTCTGCTAGAGCAACCTCATGCCTTCTTTCAGCCCTTCTGATTTCCTTAAGTGTTCTCTTGCATTTCTCATTCTTGTCAAGCACCTCAATTGCTTCTTCCTGCTATGCACCTCTTCCTTTTTCTTAACCAGGGCCTCAATATTTGTCAAAAACCAATGTTCCCTAAACCTGTTATCCTTGCCCTTTATTCTGTTAGAAACATACAAATCCTGTACTCACAAAATTTATCTTTTGAAGGTACCAAGTACATTTTTACCAGAAAACAACCTATCCCAATCCACACTTGCTAGACCCTATCTTTTCTCCAATATAGGATCTCAATCTGAGGACCAGACCTATCCTTATCCATCATTATCTTGAAACTAATGGCATTGTGATCACTATATGCAAAGTATTGCCTTACACAAAATAGGAGATTTAGTACTGCACTCTCACCTAGTTGGGATCTCTATGTACTGATTAAGAAAATCTCCTGAACATATTTGACGAACTTTATCCTATCCAGCCCTTTTACATTATGGGAGTCCTAGTCAATATATGGAAATTAAAATCACTTATTATCACAACCTTTTGTTTCTTGGAAATAGTCTGCAATCTCTCTACAAATTTGCCGCTCTAAATCCCGCAGACTTTTGGGTGGGCTATAATATTGGGTGGTCAATTAATGTGATCATTCCTTTCTGATTCCTCATTTCCACCCATGCAGCCTCAGTACAGGAGCTCTCCAGTCTGTCCTGACTGAGCACTGCTGTGATATTTTCCCTGACTAGTAACGCCACTCCTCCCCCTTAATCTCTCCTGCTCTATCACGTCTATAACAACATTAAACGTCGTTGTGCCAGTCCTGACCCTTCTGCAACTAAGTCTCATTAATCTCTACAATATGATAACTCCATGTGATGATCCATGCCCTAAGCTCATCAGCCTTTCTTACCATACTCCTTGCATTGAAATATACTCATCTCAGAACATTACTCCCACCGTGTTCAACCTTTTAATTCTATTGACATGTGGAGACCAGGTCAGTATTCCATATAGCTTACAAGAATGACAGATTATCTCATTGAAATGTTTAAAATCATGTCAAGTTTTATCAGGCTGAATACAAGGAGAATTTTTCCCTGGGCTGGGCAGTCTAAAATCTCAGAATAAGAGTATCCAATTAAGGACTAAAATGAAAAATATATTCATGGTGGTAAATCCTTGGAATTCTCTACTCCGAAGGACTGTGGAGTAATAGTCAGTAATTCAAACCAGTGGTCAATAGATTTATAGACATCAGGGAAACCACAGGATAGGTGAGCAGTGCAGGGAAATGGAAACACAGTAGGTCAGCCGTGATCTTGATTAGCAGAGCAGGCTTGAAGGACCGAATTCTTTCTTTCCTATTTTCTCTTTTAAAATATATTAGATTCAAGACAAGTTAGCCCCAGTGTGAACTTGTTATGGCAATCAGAGGTTCCAACAACATGAGTTCCATGTTGTTCAGGGAACCTTTCTCTCATTCCACGTTCAGCTGCATCATCTTGGTGCCATGTGTGTTGGAATCAGACTCCTTCAAAATTGTCACTGTCCTGCTCTAGCCCACTTACAAATTGATCAGTGCAGTGTTACGAATGTGCCACTACTCTGAGGGGCCAAAGGGTACAAAGTTGCCCCCCCTCCTTTTTGAGAATTGCAAGATCACTATTAATTCGGGTCTGGGACCCAGGAAATGAGAGAGAGAGACACGCAGAATCCTCAAGGTTTGGAATGTGTCCTGGCCTCTGCGAAACAAAACCCCCTGATAACGGCTGTTGTCTCTTGGAGATGGAATTGTGTATTGAGTACTGTACTATTCATTGAAGCCCCTCAGGGGATGACCAGAGTGGGCTGGTTGAGGGATTGCATCATCCCAACCTGATTGACATCTGAGACCCCGTGAGTAAGGATAAAAGAGGGTCTGGGGAACAACCCCTTTAGATGCACCAGGAGAAACGCTGGAAAGCCAGTGACAGCGTTTTATAGCGAACGCCGGTGAGGGCCCATGTGCATCCTCACTTGCCAGGGTAGCGGGCTCATCACGGAAGAACAGCTTAACTAAAGGAGAGGCCACAGGTGAACGGCCACACCAACAAGTCTCCAACGGATCGAAATCAAAAAGGAAAGCCGGCAAGTTTCTAAAAATCTCTCTCTCTCCAACAAAGGCTGCAGCCTGCATGAACTGAGTAACTTTTATATTTCTATCGGACAATACATTATCCCCTAGACAACGATAGAGCTATTTCTTATTATTATTATATCTGCACTTATAGATTTAGTATTGACGACGTATATTATCTGTATGTTTGCATTGATATTATTTTTGTGTATTTTTACTAATAAATACTGTTAAAAATAGTACCATCAGACTTCAACGGACCTTTCTATCTTTGCTGGTCAGTGACCCAATTACGGGGTTCGTAACAGCAGTAAGACTGGTTTGAGATGCAGTGACAAGTCCTTTAATGTAAGCTATAGCCCAAAGATCTTGACCAGTCCCTTGAGCAGGGTATGATGCTCTCACCCTTGTGGAGTTATTTCATAAGCTAAGCTGTCCTATTCATCCTTGGCTTTGAGGGGAAGAGTGTGAAGACGAACATGAATTATGCTGGAGTGCACCATGTCCTGGAAATAGCAAGTGCATCAGCCCTGTCATGGACACTAGGTTTTGACATGCCCAGAGGACTAAACAACTGTGTACATCCTCATGGTTTTGTTACTATTAATTTGCTTTTGGATGCACAGATAACCTACAGTGACAAGGAAAGGCTATAGCACCAAAAGAGATAACAGATTTTCTTTAGCAATTTTTGTCAGGCTGATTTATTTTTGGTGCTGCACCGTAATTAGATCCCCAGAAGAATGATTACTACAGATTGTGTCCGGAAACTATTGAGAGAACCTTTTCCCCGGTAGGAAATAGGCCATCACTTCCCCGTTTGACCTTCTCCACTACCTCTTAAGACTAAAGCTTAAAGATCAGCTTTATTTGGCACATGAACAGCAAAACATAAAGTGAAATGCAGCTTTTGTATCAATGGTCAACACAGTTCAAGGATGGTGCCGGGAGGCAGCCCAAAAATGCCACCACACTTCCAGCACCAACATAGCATGCCCAAAACTCATTAAACCCTAACCATTTGTTTTTGGATGTGGGAGCCCCTACAGGAAACTCATGCGATCATTTGGATAAAGTACAACTCTTTACAGATAACGGTGGGAACTGAACCCTGATGGGAGATTGATGTCATTATAAAATGTTGCCCCACATAACAGCAGGTGCTCTTGTAAATGATCTTCTTGCTAGTTCATTCCAAATCTGTATTGAACTTCTAGCTCAAATACTAGATGCCTCCAATTGCTCTCTGCATGACGCCTATTCTGTATCTGAAAGGGGCCTTGCATCAGTTTCTAAACCAGGCCTGAAGCAGTTATTTTAACAGTTGTTTATTTATTTACAGATATAGCATGATAACAGTCCCTTACAGCCCAATTAGCCCTTGTGGCTAATTAACCTACTAACCCGTACTTCTTTGGAATGTGGGAGGAAACTGGAGCACCCAGAGGAAACTCACATGGTCACAGAGAGAATGTACAAACTTCTTATAGACAGCAGCATGAATTGAATCTGGGTTGCTGGCATTGTAAAGTATTCGTGCGAATCGCTACACTACCAAAGTGGACCAGAATTGTTAAAAGTTATATTCAATGTATATTGTCCTTTAAACGAAAAAAAGGGAGATAAATGCCACTGCTGCTGATGATCATAACGTTTAATCTGGATTTCCTTTATGGAATGATACTGGCAGTCTCAGTGAAGTTACCAGATGCTGTGGTGCTTATCGGAAAACTGTACAAAAATGATATATACTCACCTGATATGACAATGGATAAATTTTAAAATTCTCTTTGTTTATTGTAGAATGCTCATATTGAATGCAGTGGGAGTATCACAGACCTCAGAGAACTTTGTTCACAGAAATTAAGTGGGCTCTGCGACCTGGAATTTTTGTTTATAGGTACATTCATGCCTGGCACCTTCCATAGTGGATCTGTACTGTCTGGCGTTCCACAGTGGATCTGTAGTGTCCATTGTAAGTGATGACAACATGTTGGCTGTGTAGTGCATCAATTGAAGAATTTGGACAGACAGCAAAAATAAAGTAAAAAGTTTTATTTTCAACATTTTACATTGAGGAAAGTAAAAGTGGGACATAAATGTGGATTAAACTGGAAGTTGAGACAACACGTAAAACATAAAAATATCATAAAATAACTTTAAAATTCATGAAGTTTTGGAATAACTATTTAGGCTCCATGTACAAAATTAATTTTTTGGGAGGGTCTAGGGAGAGATATTGCAGCGGTAATTGTTTTAGACAAAGGTTAAAATTTCAGCTACACCTCATTCAACAAGACATGACACCTTGAACAGTAAGAACAGTGCAGTAATAGTTGTTTTGTGTCATATCACTGAGTGTGCTGATTGCCTCTATGAAAACTTCACCAGTGCACCTTGTGCAGAAGCAGACTGTTTGCATGTTTAAATAGCACATGTGGTTACCAGAAGTGACAAATAATTTCAAGGAACAATGAAATCAGATGTGAAGAACCATTTTCAGCAAGCGGTGGGTTTTTGGACCGGCTGTGTGCCCCAGTGCTTTGCTACCTCTTGAAATGGCCTGGAAGACGTGCACCCTTGGGGAGTGGCCCTGTGGACAACCCGGTTCCTTGCTGACTGAAGCATTGTGGGAGACTGAAATATCGAGCTCTCAAGTGGTGTGTTTGCTAATCACTGGTTGCTGTCGGAAAAAGGTCCCTGTACTCGAGTGATTTTCCCCCCTGCCAACCCCCCATTCTCTTTTGATGGAGAGTGAGAGCCTGTCGGTTTGAGTTGGTGGGCTTGGAGAAGCAACGTGGAAGATTGTCACGTCGGAACTGTGAGTTGCTGGTCTCTGTTCTTGCTATTGCAGGAGTGACCTCTTTCGCCCTCACTGGCGGGGGGTGGGGGCGAGGGAGAAGAAAGAGAGGAGGGAGGGAGACAGGGACAGCTTGTCTGAGATACCAAAGTGCTGGCTTATGGACTGCAGTTCTTGATGGACTCTGGATCAATGTCTCTTTGTGGGCTTTGCTGTTGCTTACATGGTGGGAGGATGGGGAGGGGAGGGAGGGTTGTTGCTTCAGTTGACACAAGTGTGGGGGGAAGGGGAGGGTGGACACCTGCTGCTTTTACGAAGGAGTGGGGGAAGCTTTGGGGCTGTGACGTTTTATCATTCATTTTATGAGGGTTCTTATTTCAGTGGATGTTTGTGAAGAGTAAGAATTTCAGGTTGTATACATTCTCTGATATTAAATTGAACCTTTGAAGCTTGGCCCTTATTATAACCACAAAATCCAAGCCAATTAAAATATTAAAACCCAATTTTAAAAAATCCTATAGGCTAGGGATTTGAACAGAATAAGATAGTCGAGTCCTTATGCCTTTTACCACTTTTATTTCACCATGAAGAAACATACATTCAACATTTATTACATTGCAGCAGAAAATCTGGTTTAAATTTTGTACCCTAGACTGAGCTGTGTGGTCTTCTGTAAATTATAAATGCTTTATGATTCGAAAGCTTTCAATGGAGTTTGCTATTACTTTCTGTTTAAGTTAAGGCTTTGCTCTGAATATGAAGTCTATGCAAAGTGTTTGTAAAGAATCAATGCCATCATAGTTAAAATGAGAGGTCACAGCTCATAAACAGAGAGAATCCTTCTAGAACAGACACATTCACTAGCATTAGACAACTGAGTAAATTGACTCAGCTTGAAAAGGAACACTGGTGTCTCTTCCAGGGGATGTTGGAAACTATGATCAGTGGAGATCTCCCTACTTGACCTTTTGATTCTAATGTAAAATATGCTTATCTAACAAAACCAAAATCAATCAAATATATATTTATATATATATATCTTTAAAAAAATCTGTTAGGTGACATCAAATGATGCTGACAAAGCACAATATGCAGCAAAACAATTTGTTCTAAACTGTTTAAGGTTCTTCATGTTTTCACAGGCATTACCATTGTATATCAAGATTTCCAGTTACAAGCTTCAAGTTGCTTAGTATGATAATAGATATGGGCTTACACTGTTATTGGCACATCTACTGTAAGGTATGACATAATCCCTTGATATAGTCAACAATGTTTCACCAGCTTTGGGGTGAAAGTTGCTTGTTTATTAATGATACCAGGTACAATTAAAATGAATTACTGCCACATTTATCTTATTACCTTGGTCAACTATATTTTTATTAAATTGTCAAAGGCAGGATCTCCTCTCTGTTTCTTTTAAAATATTCATGTCCCAATGTACTGTTTGCTGCTTCATCGTGCTGATAAAAGATAACTTAAGTGGTGTGAACGCCTTACTCTATGGGTATGAAAATGTGTTGTTTTTAATTTGTTTTGTGATAAAGATTTATTCTAGTCATGCAATATTCAACTGTCGCTTGGATAGGATGGAATGAAGATTTTTTTGGCAATGTTCTTATTTAGTGAGAGGGTCCTCATACAACGTGCTCCAGTACGCTTGATGTGAAAGGTCATTAGCGGATGGATTCGTGACAAATGAAGTCATGTGTATGACTCCATTAAGATTCCAAAATCATTCCTAATGATGGGTATGCATGACTTCCTTTTGTGAAGATGTGGTCACTCCTGAGAAAGGAAAATAAAACATTAATTAGTCAGTTTAATATTTCACCTTTCCAAACAATTATCAAAATATGAGCTTCGCAATATTTGTTTGAAATGTTTATAAATTACATCATTATTACAAGATAGATTACAAAAGGGACAGGTTACCAATATCCTTGCAGGAAGGTTTGCTAGAGCTTTTTGGGAGGGTTTAAGCTCATTTGGCTTAGGGATGGGAACCAGAGTGATGAGGTAGTTGGTTCACAAACAGAGGTAGTGTGTAGTGAGACCGCTAGTAAGGAGAGGCTGAGGATAGGGAAAAATTGCAGTCACCAGGATGTGTTGCAATGTAAAAAGGGGACAGAATTGAAAGGTGGACTGAAGGTGTTATATTTGGGTGCACACAGTACATGTATACAGAATAATGTAGATGAATTTGTAACACAGTTACAGATTGACATGTATGATGTTGAGGGCATCACTGAATCATGGCCGAAAGATTATAGCTGGGAGCTTGATGTCCAAGGACACATATTGTATCAAAAGGATAGGCAGGTAAGCAGAGAGGTTGGTGTGGTTCTGATGATTTAAAAAAAGGTGAAATCAAAACATTAGAAAGCAGTGACATTGGGCTCGAAGGTGTTGAATCATTGTGAGTAGAGCTAAGAAACTGCAAGAGTGAAAAATCCCTGAGGGGAGTTATAAACGGACCCCCAAACAGTAGTAAAGATGTTGTCTACAAATTACCATGGGAGATAGAAAATGCATATCAAAGGGAACTGTTACAATAGTCATGAGGGAATTTCAATATGCAAGGAGATTGGGAAAATCAGGTTGGCGCTGGATCCCGAGAGGGGGAATTTCTAGACTGCCTATGTGAGTGCTTTTTAGAGCAGCACATGGATGAGCTCACAAGGGGGATCAGGTGTTCTGGATTGGGTGTTGTGCAATAAACCGGAATTGTTAAGCGAGCTTAAGGTAAAGGAACCCTGAGGAAGTGATCATCATATGGTAGAACTCACCCGGCAGTCTGAAAAGGAGAAGCTAAAATCAGATGTATCAGTATTACTGCGGAGTCAAAGGAATTACAGAGGCATGAGAGAGGAGTTGGCTAAAATTGATTGGAAAAGAACACTGGCAGGGATGATGGCAGAGCATAAGGAGGTTGAGCCTAGGAGGATGATGGCACCTAGCAGTGACTTCTTTGCTTGCATCTTTGGAAACAGCTATTTCTATCTTTGATATCTCATTTTTTTTTCCCTTTGAAGGTTCTTTTGAAGACCCTGATCTGGGGTTACACGTTGACTTCGGTTCTTTTCAATATGCCAAGGATGTGGCCCAGTGCACCTTCAGGGTGCTGGATTTTCACGGCACTGGAGACGGGCTGATTCAAGGCCGCCTCCTGATGTGTTGTGGGAGATGAAAGATCGCAAGCTGCAAGCTGGCTGTGTGCCCGAGTTCTTTGGCACAGAGCTCGGAAAAACTGACACAACAGATTTTTAACACCATAAATTAGTGGGTTGCTTTGTTATGTCTCTCCTCTTGCTGTGAAACAAGGGCATCTCTTTTTCCCTTATTAGGGAGAGATAGAGCTGGTAGTATGTCGAATTACCTGGTGAATGAGTAGTCTTTGGAGTACTGCAAATCTGTGTCTTTATTAATGCTTTTCTGCACACTTGATTGCTCGCTGGGGTTGCAGATGCATTTTTGCTGGTGGGAGAAGGGGGATCATTGCTTTACTGCTGCTTATGCTTGGGAGGGGGGATTGGGGGGCTTTGGAGTTCTGACATTTAACCTGGGGTCCATGGATCCCTCAGTTAATGGTAGAGGTCCATGACATAAAGGAGGTCAGGAACTCCAGAATTAGATAAATATATAGGTGTTATATCCCATTAACAAAAAGTGTTAGTAAGCATTCCAAAGCACTTGCCTATGGGTTATAGAGTTAACACCTGCAAACTAAAATAAGAGCTAGGCAGAGAATGCTACAGTACTGCACAGCAGGCGGATGCTGTAGGCTCTTACCTGTGGTCAATCATCTCCGTCTTCCGGTGTGATCTCTGTCTCCTTGTGTACCACTACCTTTTTCACAGACATATCAGGGTGTTGCTCTTTGGCCTCTTTAATCGCCTGAGCCAGAGCCTAACCCAAAGAAAGCCCCCAAGGTGTAAGAACAGTAGGAGGGACATGCATGATCAGAAGCAGGACAGAGAATTATGACCTTTTTTTTCTCAATTACTTTGCCGATGGAAATAATTAAAAGAAAATCTACAGGAAGGAGCAGTACGTCATACATGAATGCACTTATTTTAAACTTGATTTAATCTTTCTTGAGGGTGTATATTTTGTTTCAGTTCAGTACTGATAAGGGCAGTGGACTATTTAACCATTTGGCTTCACCACCTTCAATGCCGAATATGGCTCACCAAGACAGTCTCGTGTTCTCTGTGGTAGAACTCTGTCCTGGAAGTAAAATTCATTCCGCAAAGATGGAGATGCCTTCATCCCCAATCCTCCAAACAACAGTCAAAAGACAGGAAGTGAATTATGGAAGTTCTTTCTTTACCCCATTCAATCTTTTCATCCACACACTCCCATTAAATGACTTACAGCTCCTTTAACTTAAAATGCATTTGACAAATTAAATATCAGAACATGCAGATTTTAAACTCCTTTTGGTTAACAGTTTCCAAACATGAAATTTGTTTTAAATATACAAGCTATTTTACATCAACGAATTTTCAATATGCCCACAGTGAACACACCTGATCGTGATCAATGTCAGCATCTCCTGTAATGACAATTCGCTTCTCAATGCGTGCTTCTGAAACTCCTCCTTTCACAATCTTTCAACAGAAAATTGAACACAGATAGTCACTTAAAGCTTACATAAACTCTCAATTACAATGGGTGACCAAGTATTCTAATAAGAAAGTAACAGCAAAAGAAATGGGAGCAGGAGCAGGCCTTCTGGCCTGTCAAGCCTACTCTGTCATTCAATAAGATCATGCCTGATCTGATCGTGAACTCACCTCTACCTACCTGCCTTTTCCCCATAACCTTTAATTCCCCTGCTATGCAAAAATCTATCCAACCTTGTCTTAAATATATTTACTGAGGTAGCCACCACTGCTTCTTTGGGCAGAGAATTCCACAGATTCACCACTCTCTTAGGAAAGCAGTTCCTCCTTATCTTCATCCTAAATCTACTCTCCTGAATCTTGAGGCTATGTCCCCTAGTTCTTGTCTCACTTAAGAGTGGAAAACCACTTTCCTGCTTCTATCTTATCTATCCCTTTCATAATTTTATACGTTTAATATCCCTCCCATGGCAGTAATATCCAGACAAACATAGGGCATTGCACGTAAGCTACAATGTTTTGTACAAACTCTATTGCTTTTTCAAAGCCAAAAGAATAAACAAATACCTTTCTTGTCACCTGCACCATTCTACTTTGCAAATATCTTTGTATCCGCTTGCTTCAGTTTTCCTGCCTCACAATAGATCAAGTCTTCCCATTTTGGATTTGTCTACTCAGCCAAAATATCCAATCTTATAACCAATTACAGCACAGAAACTGGCCATCTCGGCCCTTCTAGTCTGTGCCGAATGCTTACTCTCACGTAGTCCCACCCACCTGCACTCAGCCCATAACCTTCCATTCCTTTCCTGTCCATATACCTATCGAGTTTTTTTTTTAAATGACAATATCGAACCTGCCTCTACCACTTCTATTAGAAGCTCGTTCCACACAGCTACCGCACTCTGAGTAAAGAAGTTCCCCCTTGTGTTACCCCTAAACCTTTGCCCCTTAACTCTCAACTCATGTCCTCTTGTTTGAATCTCCCCTACTCTCAGTGGAAAAAGCCTATCCACATCAACTCTATCTCCCTCATAATTTTAAATACCTCCATCAAGTCCCACCTCAACCTTCTACACTCCAAAGAATAAAGACCTAAATTGTTCAACCTTTCCCTGTAACTTACATGCTGAAACCCAGGGGTAATATTCTAGTAAATCTCCTCCATATTGTCTCTATTTTGTTGACATCTTTCCTATAATTCGGTGACCAGAACTGTACACAATACTCCAAATTTGGCCTCACCAATGCCTTGTACAATTTTAACATTACATCCCAACTCCTGTACTCAATGCTCTGATTTATAAAGGCCAGCATACCAAAAGCTTTCTTCACCACCCTATTCACATGAGATTCCACCTTCAGGGAACTATGCACCATTATTCCTAGATCACTCTGTTCTACTGCATTCCTCAGTGCCCTACCATTTACCATGTAGGTCCTATTTTGATTATTCCTACCAAAATGTAGCACCTCACACTTATCAGCATTAAACGCCATCTGCCATCTTTCAGCCCACTCTTCTAACTGGCCTAAATCTCTCTGCAAGCTTTGAAAACCTATTTCATTATCCACAACGCCACCTACCTTAGTATCAGCTGCATACTTACTAATCCAATTTACCACCCCATCATCCAGATCATTAATGTATATGACAAACAATTTTGGACCCAGTACAGATCCCTGAGGCACACCACTAGTCACCAGCCTCCAACCTGACAAACAGTTATCCATCACTGCTCTCTGACATCTCCCATCCAGCCACTGTTGAATCTATTTTACTACTTCAATATTATTACCTAATGATTGAACCTTCCTAACTTACCTTCCGTGTGGAATCTTGTCAAAGGCCTTACTGAAGTCCATAGAGACAACATCCACTGCTTTACCCTCATCAACTTTCCTAGTAACCTCTTCAAAAAATTCAATAAGATTTGTCAAACATGACCTTCCATGCACAAATCCATGTTGACTGTTCCTATTCAGACCCTGTCTATCCAGATAATTATAAATACCATTTCTAAGAATATTTCTCATTAATTTACCCACCACTGACTTCAAACTTACAGGCCGATAATTGCTAGGTTTACTCTTAGAACCCTTTTTAAACAATGGAACCACATGAGCAATATGCCAATCCTCCGGCACCATCCCCGTTTCTAATGACATTTGAAATATTTCTGTCAGAGCCCCTGCTATTTCTACACTAACTTCCCTCAGGGTCCTAGGGAATATCCTGTCAGGACCCGAAGACTTATCCACTTTCATATTCTTTAAAAGCGCCAGTACTTCCTCTTCTTTAATCATCATAGTTTCCATAAATTCCCTACTTGTTTCCCTTACCTTACACAATTCAATATCCTTCTCCTTAGTGAATACTGAAGAAAAGAAATTGTTCAAAATCTCCCCCATCTCTTTTGGCTCCACACATTGCTGTCCACTCTGGTTCTCTAAGGGACCAATTTTATCCCTCACTATCTTTTTGCTATTAATATAACTGTAGAAACTCTTTGGATTTATTTTCACCTTACTTGCCAAAGCAACCTCACATCTTCTTTTAGCTTTTCTAATTTCTTTCTTAAGATTCTTTTTACATTATTTATTTTCCACGAGCACCTCATTTACTCAATGATGCCTATATTTATTGTAGATCTCTCTCTTTTTCTGAACCAAGTTTTCAATATCCCTTGAAAACTATGGCTCTCTCAAACTTTTAACCTTTCCTTTCAACCTAACAGGAACATAAAGATTCGGTACTCTCAAAATTTCACCTTTAAGTGACCTCCATTTCTCTATTACATCCTTCCCATGAAACAAATTGTCCCAATCCACTCCTTCTAAATCCTTTTGCATCTCCTCAAAGTTAGCCTTGCTCCAATCAAAAATCTCAACCTTGAGTCCAGACCTGTCCTTCTCCATAACTATATTGAAACTAATCTTCAAAAATCTTCACTTTTTCTTCATTTACTCTATGTTTTGATTCTTAGCAAATTTCACAGTCATTCTTAATATACTGCAGTTTGTATAAAATATAATGAAAGCCTGATATTCCTCAAAACAAAGCTTCAAGTTACATCATTATTGATATCCCAGCAAATGGAAACAAAATGGTTCTTCATATTTTTCCATCCAACTATCTTCTCTTCCTCAAGTATCCCTTATGGAACCTATCTCTACTAGCATGGACAGAAGATTGGCTGACTGGGAGAAGGCAAGGAGTGGGAATAAAGGGGCACTGTTATGGTTGGCTGCTGGTGACAGGCATTGTTCCACAGGGGTCAGTGTTGGGTCCTTTACTTTTTGCTTCATATGTTTATGATCCAGACGATGGAATTGATGGCTTTGTGGCCAGATTTGTGGATGATAGGTGGAGGGGCAAGTAACATTGATGAAGCAGGGATTCTTCAGAAAGACTAGGATAGAATAGGAGAATGGGTAAAGAAGTTAGATTGAATACAGTGTAGCGAAGTGTATGGACTTTGAAAGAAGAAATAAGGGATAGGCTATGTTTTCTAAACAGGAAGAGAATTCAGAATATGAGGATGCAAAGGGACTTGGGAAAGCTAGTGCAGGATTCCCTAAGGTGAATGTGCAGGTTGAGTTGGAAATGATGAATACAATGCTAGCATTTATTTCAAGGGAACAAGTACATAAAGGCAAGGATGTAATATTGAGACTTTATAAGGCATTGGTCAGACTGCATGTGGAGTATTGTTAGGAGTTTTTGGGCCCCATGTCTAAGAAAGGATTTGCTAGCATTGGGGAGGGTTCAGACGAATTTTACAAGAATGATCCTGGGAATGAAAGGGTTGATGTATATGGAGCATTTGATGGCTTTGGGCCTGTACTTGGGGGAGTTAAAAAACATGGGGGGAGGGTTTCAAAGACACCTAACGGATATTGAAAGGCCTAGATAGAGTGGATATGGAGAGGATATTTCCATTAGAGAGTGTGCTTAGGGCATAACCTCAGAATAGAAGGATCTCTCTTTAGAACAGAGATGAGGAGGGATTTCTTTAGCCAGAGAGTAATGGCTCTGTAGAATTCATTGCCACAGACTGCTATGGAGGCCATCATTGAGTATATTTAAAGCAGAGGTTGATAGGTTCTTGATTAATAAGGGCATCAAAAGTTATGGGGAGAAAGCAGGAGAATGGGATTGAGAGCTAAAGAATTCAGCCATGGCAGAGTAGGCTTAATTCAATTCATTTTATTTTCCATAAGGAACTTTGTTTGTGCAGTGGTAGGAAAACATCACAGAACTTAAGATACACAACACCACACTACATATAGTTAAACACAATATAAAGTACTCATAATAAATGAAGCAAATTGTCTAATTCTGTTGCCATGACTTATGGTCTTATATTTAAAAATGTAATATGTCCCCTTTATTGGTACTTTTTTTAAAAAATCTAAACTATCAAGGACAACTTTTTCCAATTCATGATTGGAGACATTGGTTACCTTAGCAGTGACATTTCCTGTCAGTAATAATTAAATATCGACAGTTTGGTATATCTTTTTGGATTAGATTTTAAAGCATTCAACTGCAGCCTCATGCCAGGCTGCTGATGCTTCTGCCCATTTCCCAGTGCACACCCAGTCCTTCATGCTGCTCCACTATTAAATATTTACACGATTAATCTGCCAGAGACACGGATTCCTCATCTATACCAGTTCCCCAGAGCCCTGTCTTCCCCAAACACTCAAAAAATCTCTCTCTAAATACCTCTGGAGTCGATAAATTTAGGAGATTCATTGCCACCTGCAAGAAATGTCTAAGCATCTCAGTTTAAAAAAAAGTTAAAAGTTTAAAATTTTTCAACTTGTGAACTACCCCTGCATATCTGAGTATTTTCAGCTCATTAGGGAAATAGTAATGCAGCCTATTCATATGAACCAAGGATTGCCTTTTGCCCTGTTGACTAGCACATTCTGCTAATTGCTTAGTTAGATTAGTGGACTTTGTTCAGTAGGAGGTGATTGGAACATTATTACGGCAAAGCATAATGAATGTGTGCAAGCTCATAGATAACCTGCAGGTTGTGCAGTTTTCAGCACTTCATTTCTAAGCAAGTTAGAAATGAAAAAAAAAAGGCATGAAAAATGTTATCAGAATGAAATGTTTGCAATAATAATAAACAACTTTCAAAGTCAGGGCTTTCACAGTTCACTGATTTTCCAGAGGTGCCAAAATTATGAATGATCTTTGCCACTGGCTGGTGGTTACACAACTGTAAGATCATCTCAAAATAAGAGAACGTTAAAAATATTTATTTAAATCTGTTAACTCCAGGTTTCAAACAGCTGTAGAAATAGATTCCACAAGTTGTTTGAAAAGAGAACTAGATTGCTTCTTGATTAAAAAAACAACACTAAAGCAAATGGAGACTAGCTGGAACGGTGTAATTAGTTTCAAATGGAGAAAGATATTGATACTTCTAATTATAGATCTGATGAGGACTGATGAACTTAATGGAAACCTGAAAATTCTATAAAATATGACCCATTGGCAGATATGAGTTCAGTGGGGCAGGAACAAGCTGAAACAATGGGTCTACCTGGACAAGCGGGTTTGTGGATCTTGGGTAGGAAGTAGAAACAGGAGGTGTGGGGTGCAGGGACTATGAGATTGGTGGTGATGATGGGAGATCCTCAGAGTAAACAAGGTTGGTGATGGTGTGGCAAATGATAGCCTGGTGTTCCTCAGTGGGGCCCTGTTTGAGAGGTAAGTAAGAGTAGGTGTCTGAGAGTTGGCGCTGGGGCTCAGCACACCAGATTACTGCAGCACCTCTGTTATCTGTGGGTTTGATGGTGAGGTTAGGATTGGTGCAGAGGGAATGGAGAGCCAAGTGTTCGGAAGGAGTGAGGTTGGAACAGGAGAGAGGACTGTTGAAGTACAAAATTGTAATTTAGGAGAGAGTAGGTCACCTTAAAGACTTAAGTAGTAATCTATCTGTGGGTCACTTTCATTTATTATGGGATAATTTTATTTCTGAGATTAAGTGGCAAAAGAGATAGAGTGGCAAATATGATGTATGGTGAGCCTGAGGCATTGAGACATACAATTGTACAAGTCACTGGTGATACCACACACGTCACAGTTGTGCATAGTACTGGTTGCCATATCCAAGAAGAATGCGATCAAGCTTGAAAGAGTCACAGGAATGTTGCCTGGACTGGAAGGCTTGAGTTATAAGGAATAATTGAATTGTCTGGGACACACTTCCAGCAGTGAAAGAGGCGGAGGGATGACATTATAGAAATAAATACAATTATGATGGGCATAGGTAGAATAGATGGTCACGGTGTTTATCCCTGGCTAGGAAAATCTAAAACTAGAGGGTATAGATTTAAGAAGGAAAGTTAAGGGGCAAGATTTTCCACATAGAAGGTGATGAGTATTTGGACTGAGCTGCCAGAAGAGGTGCACAACATTTAGACAGTTACATAGAAAGGAAAGGTTTAGAGGGATGTAGACCAAACCCAAGCAAATAGGATGAGCATAGATAGGGACCTTATTCTGCACTGTATTACCCTATGAAAGTATACACCTTGAGCTTTAAATTCCTTTCGGAGTTCAACCATATGTGAAATTGTTATCTATAAAATTGTCCTATAAATGTGTAATTTTTATTTTGCTGAACTCCCAAAGGAATTGAAAGTGCAATCAATATACCTTCTGGGAGCAACAAATAACTGAAACCTCCATGATCTGCTCACCTACTGAAGGCACCTCACCTCAAACTATTGTAATACTACCTCGATCAGTGCTGCGAGGCATGCACTGAATGACAAAAAAAAAATTCTGCTTCCTCCAATTGCAGTTTCTTGGCACTCTGGTGCTATTTGCTAGAACCCTAAGCTGCAGAGTTCCTTTCCTAGTAAGGGGTGAATGTCCAAAGCACATTGGATATCCTAACGATGATCCATGGAGTGTATATGTTGGTGATGGGGGCTCTCTACAGTCTGCCTCAGGATCTAATTGATGAGAGCAACTAAAATTTTTAGTTCCTTGATGAGTGATTCACAGATACACCAACATTCTTTTTCATTGTACTTAAAAGTTTAACTTTCCAAATCACAGAGTAGATCTGTAGGGAGCAGCCTACTACCCTCTGTGGACTCTTTCTATACTTCCCTTTTCCTTAGTAAAGCAGTCAGTATAATCAAAGGCCTCACCCACCCCAGACATTCTCTTCTCCCCTTTCCTATTGGGCAGAAGGTACAAAAGGTACAAATGCCAGACAGTTTCTATCCCATTGTTATCAGGCTTTTCAGAGGACCTCCTGTATAATAAAGTGGAGTCTTGACCTCACAGTCTACTGCATTACAATCTTGCCCTTTATCGTTTACCTGCACTGCACTCTCTCTGTAGCTTTTTCACTTATTTGCATTAATATTGTTTTGCCTTGTTCTACCGCAAAACACTGTGGAATGATTTGATCTGCGTGAACAGTATGCACGACAAGCTTTTCACTGTATCTTGGTACATCTGACAGTAGTGAACCATTATTCTATTGTGAAAAATAAGACAGAAGTTTCATAAATGAAACTCAAGCTCTTGGCAAATCAAAGAGAAATCAAAGTATGGCCCATTAAAGTTAAACAGTCTATCTATAGGATTTATTTTGTCTCCAAGCAGCAAGTTTAAAATCTTTCCCAACTGTCTGTTTCACACCCATAGTGAAATTTACCTTGGTGATATGTGTAGTGGTTGTGGTACTCGAAGTTTCTGAGGTGATCGTCTGAGCACTCATTAGAACTCCTGGGTCACCGTCAACATCTGAGTCCAACTAACAAAAAGAAAGTAAATAAACTCTGACTTTCTGTTGAACTTCACCAGTATTACAACTAATAGCAGTTGAGGCATGCAAAGTGTTTTTTCCCCTCTTCTCAGGATCTCTCGCATAACAACATCTGTAAGTATTTAGTTATTAATACAAATAGAGCGAGCTTGTTCAAACGAATTGTTTAAGAGAAACATCTGCCTCATTACAATTTAGATGACAACCTGGTGGTTAAGTTAACAAACAAAAATTCTCTTTTAACTAAACTTTGTGATTAGCTAAAAAGGCTTCAGTAATCTATATTTCCATACTGGAATCTGTCCCTTTAACATTATTTGGAGTGTCAATGGTTATGTTTTTCCAAAGTCAACACGTGATTATCAATAACACAAAAGATTCTGCAATTGCTGGAAATCCAAAGCAACACAAAATGCTGGAGGAACTCAACAGGTTAGGCTGCACCTATGAAAATGAACATTTCTTCATTTCCATTCAAAACATTAACTGTTTGGTCATTTCCATGGACGTTGCCTGATCTGCTGAGGTCCTCCAGCATTTTGTATGAGGTGTTTATTAATGCTAGCCCTCTAGCTTGCAAGTATGCAAGGTAGGTGGCACAGTAGTATGGTGGTTAGCACAACACTTTACAGGTCCAGTGACCAAGGTTCAATTCCCACCGCTGTCTGTAAAGAGCTTGTACGTTCTCCTGATGACTCTGTGGGTTTCTGCCAGATGTTCTGGTTTCCTCCCACAGTCCAAACACCTGCTGGTTGGTAGGTTAAATGATCACTGTATGTTGTCCCGTGATCAGGTCCCTTAGGCTAGGGTTAAATTGGGGGATGCTGGGTGGAGCGGCTCGAAGGGCCACAGGGTGCCTAGTCTGTGCTGTAATAAAAATAAAGCACATTCAGCCATTTACACTCAGTATCAAAATCTATTAGTTTGTTTTGCACTATTATGGGGAATGTTCATGTGCTTTGCTGCTTTCTTTCAGTAGTTCTGTGGTGCTGATCATGCATTGATCTACATTTGTTGCCATAGATACATGTCTCTTGCAGTGAATGGCTGCAACCTACATACTAGTTATCACCTTTACACCTCACACCTCTAATCAAATCCTCTAACTACAAACAGCCTTCTGGTCACTAAATCCCAGTCAGGATATTTCTTGGATCCACACAGCTTCAGTACATTTCATTTATATATTTCTAATCTCTCGTGTGCTCTAGGCTATGCAGGTTCTGAAGATGATGTATTCATTATTACTAAAACTTCTTCCAACTCAGTTATCTGTTTTCAAATTTGATCTGCGTAAGCAGTGAGTGGATAAAACAGAAATAAAGGCAGTTGCACAGACAAACTTTTTAACACTATGGACAACATTATTGATTATTGTTTGTAAAATTAATGATGAACTGCACAGAAAATTGCTCATCAAATCTGTTACCTTTGCTGATTCATAGATGATAGTTTTAGTCTCAGTGTGAACCACTGGTACATCCTTGGTGCAAATTTCTTTCCCATCCTCTTTAGTTAAGCTTTCAAAGCTGACAGTTTCTGTCTTAATAACAGGTGGCTACATTCAAAAGGACAGAAGTTGTGAGAAAACAGATATGACAATTTTCATTCTTACCATTAGCAAAACAGTGCCCGTACATTACTATGCATGCCACATCAGTATTGAGATTATTGCACATGGTGATGTTTTGGGCTAAGGCCCTTCATCAGTCTGTTCATCCATAGATTTGCCTGAGTTCCACCAGCATTTTGCATATGAGAGTGTTCCTTCCTCTTTGGGCGAATGACTCTCATATAGATGATATTTAAACCTGACAAATTACATTTCCCAATATTCCAGCGTATATTTTCCAATTAATGTTAGGAGTTGATGTCAATAAGTACAAGAACCCCAGAAAGTTAGCATAGAACTTGTATAAAGACAATTTAAAAAGTAATTTAATCATATCTTGTCATGTCCAACTGTTTATGATTAGGAATTAAGGAAATCATTTCACTTACAGATAGCTATAAGCATATAATTTAAGTTTCAATATTATTCTATGGCCTTGTACCTATGAAGTAACCTTGAATGGGACCAAACATACAAGTTGTCACCTTGCTATTTCACACAGTGACCAGCTGGGGGCAGTCTCTCACAAGATTCCAACAATAAGTTTAAATTCCTAACTGTGGGAGGTTCTGTGGATGCTGGAAATCTTGAGCACAAAATACTGCAAAAACTCTGCAAGTCAGGCTGCATCTACGGAGGCAAATGAACATTCTGCATTTGAAACCCAAAATGCTGACTGTTTACTTTCATAGATGCTGCCTGACTTGCTGAGTTCCTTCAGCATATTGTGCATTGTGTCATGCAAATTAAATTCCTATTAGTTTTTGCCTAGGAAGTCAGTTATCCAAATTAGCTTCAGATAACTTCAGAAATATTTTGAAACCGTCAGATCAGAAAATATATTCTCATGACGGATTATAAACAATTCCTTTCCTCTCCCCACACCAATATTGGTCAACTGTTAATTCCTTCAGAAGATTGATTGCTTCTGCTTTATATTGTTTTAGATACTTTTTTAAAACCGAATAATGTTTACAAAACAGGTGCCTTATTTCAAGCTCTTCTGATTACTACTTGAAACTAATTATATGAGATCACTGGAAGGGTTCCAGTTATTGTTGTACCAGTAGAGGGTGAGGTGTGCCAAACATCCACTTGCACAGAATACAGGAAAGAGAACAGGGGTGAGGGGAGGGGAAATAATTACATTACTTTAGCATCAGTAAGTCTTGTATTCCTCAATTAACCTAAGATACTAAAGAGGTAAGAAACCTCTATTTGCATTTCTGAAAACGTTTTGCAGATAATATTTAAGGTCAGCAATCTGCAATTTTACATAAGATAAATGCACTGGCAATCTTCTTGCACAAAGTGCAGACAATTTACTTTTAATGTCACATCTCTCCCAAAGCCAGGCACTGTGTTCTCGACATCAATACTGATCGAAAGGAATATTCGGTTGTGGCTCCAATTTTAGTTTTCCTGATGCAAACACTCGTCCAAGGTACAACTATAATCATAGAAAGTCTCAAAATGTAGTGCATATAAAACACACGTCTAAGTTTAATTTCCTTTAGAGGTGTTCTAGTTCAAAAATCACTTAGATATTAGGAATTATTGAAGAAGAGTTTAATAAACGTGGTCAAAATTAAATAACTAAATAATCAAACTCAAAGGTTTTCATAATTAAAGATCAGGAAGTATTTTGGTCTTGTTAAAATTCATTAATTCAGGAAGGAAGTTTAAATTTCAGTTAGCTGAACTCAGTCATCTGCAATAATCTAAACTGATGATGGCAAAAAGAGATTAGCAAAATTAAATCAGAAACAGAAAGCATCATAGCATCAGCATTAGGCAGACACAGGGTATTGCAGAAGCCATATATCAAACTGCAGTTAACTATCAATAATATTGTTTTAAAATCAACGTGATGAGATGGCACAGGAGGTGAGTAATTTTATCCTAAACTGCTCATGGAAGAGAAAGGACTGGCTGCCTGCCTAATTTGGAAGTCAAACAAAACTAAATTGAGCTCTTATCAGTAGGATTAAAATTACTCCCTCTATTTCAAAATTTAAAATAATCTGATAACAGGAATGAAGGATGAAATGTGGGTTAAAAAGTGATAACAAATCACTTGATTCAGTGGCACTACTCAAAGCAGGTGTGACTTGCAACACATTTGAATTTTTTGCTGTGATTTTGTTTCTAAAATAACAAACATTGTAGATGTTGATGGTAGATTATGTGGAAACAAATAAAAGTTGGTAAGGAGGTGAGGGGAACCAGTTACCTCGAACTGAGGTTGTTCTTCAGATTTTTCTGAAGGTTTGCCTGCCATCTCAGGCTGCTCCTCCCACCCTTGGGTGGTAGGTGGTCCTTCTACAATATCAGCTACTGGTTGATCCACTTTGGGACTCGCTGCCTCCTTCTGGTCCTCTTTGGTTTCTACAGTCACCATAGAACTCAGACCCCCTGCATCACCAGATGAGTGAGCTTTGCTCGCCTCTGTTAAAGAATCCCTCTCAACTCCTGCCAGCTTAGCGCTCACAGCAGAAGCATCCTCGCTTGCATGCACATTCATCACATGCTTCTTTTCCATCACCATTGTTTCCTGCACAATCTTCATGGTCTTCTCCTGCTTGAGGACTTCATGTTGTGCCACTTTGGAACTCTCGTCCAAATCCACGTCCGGTTTCTAGAGAGATTAAAAACTCACATGAAAGTGTGCAGAGTAAAATGTACTGAATAACAACTATTGTGACCTGTTCTGAGTTAGGTTTATAGCACAGCCATCTCCATCTACTTCAAACATCTACAATCAAAAGCTGGTAAGATTTCAATAAGCAAAACAGAAATGGATGTAGTAAATTAATGTATGACATGCTTTTAGTGAAGAATACATATAAAATCTCTTGTAATTATGAAAATGTTCAGACAGTTTTCTACTTTAGTCAATTATGTTTCTCTATTGTGTCCATGTTTCTGCCACACGTGTGTGTGTGTGTATGAGTGAGAGGGGGGAGAGAGAGAGAAAGAAACATGGAAACAGTAGAGTACATTATATATACTGTATATATAACATATACACATAGTTATAATGAAGTGATATATAACAATATAAAACTACTATATCTTCGCCCTTAATCATTATTTAGTCACCAAGAGTTGTCCAGTGCATTAGCTCTGAGTGATGCAAAGATTGTTCTGTCAAAAAACAGGCTATCAACACAGATACAAAGTAGAAGACTTGTCATCCATCTGCAAAGATAGACTTCCAAATATCTTAACTCATGGCGTAAGGATATTTTATTATGTTAATAGAAACAATGAGAACCAAATGGAAAGATTAGCATGTCATTCCTTCCGATATGTAACTAGACAACTCTACTGACTCTTCTCACGTACATCCTGCAAACAACCACCTGTTGACTTGCTGCAGTTGGAGATGTTCTGCCGGGAGGCCATCAATCCTGCAGTTCAATCCTGCTTTCAACCCTCACAACTGTTGCCTGAGCAGCTGGAAATTTTCTGTTCTTCTTTTTAATTTCTAGCAAGTTTTTTTTTTCTTTTGAATGTAATCTCTTTACATTATGATTCCCTTATAAAATCCATGTCACACTTGCAGTATCAGTGTTGCTGGCCCTTTTGGATTTGATCTGATTAATAACTTTGGTTAACACTCACAGGTATATGGAGGAATTTAAGGTGGGGAGTTATATGGGAGGGACGGTTTAAGGGTCAGCACAACATTGTGGGCCGAAGGGCCTGTACTGTGCTGTATTGTCCTATGTTAAAATGTTGGAGGAACTCAGCAGATCAGGCGGCATCTATGGAAGTGAATATACAGTCGACGTTTTGGGCCAAGATCCTTCACCAAGACCAGAAATGAAGAGAAAGGAATAAGAAGATGGGAGGAGGGGAAGGAGGACAAGAAAAAAGGTTGTCAGGTGGGTGAGGGAGGTGATAGGTGGAAAAGGTAAGGGGCTGGAGAAGAAAGAATCGGATAGTAGAGGAGAGTGAACCACGGGAGAAATGGAAAAAGGAGAGGCACTGGGGGAGGTTATAGGCAGTGGAAGAAAAGAAGAGGTAAGGGGGAGGCCATAGTGGGGGAATTGAAGAAAAGGGAAGGGGAGGGTGAAAAATTACACAGTTGGAGAAATTGATGTTTATGCCATCCAGTTGGCTACCTCGATAGAATATAAAATGTTGCTCCTCCAACCACAGAGTGGCCTCATTGTGGCAGTAGAAAAGACCATGGAGCGACATGTCTGAATAGGAATGGGGACGGGAATTCAAATGGTTCACCACCAGGAAGTCCTGCCTCTTGTAGTTGGAGCGAAGGTGCTCAACGAAGCGTTCCTCCAATCTATGCCGAATAGGGGAGGTCATATCGGGAGCACTAGACGACCCCACAGATTATCAGGTGATGGGCAGGTCTGGCACTTCTGCTGCTTACAGGGATAAGGAAGGAAGTTAGTAGGGAGGGCCGAATGGACAAGGGAATCATGGGTGGGGGGAACTATCTCTGCAGAAGTGGAGAGTGGTGGGGTGGGGGAGGTAAAGATGTGCTTGGCAGTAGGGTCCTGTTGAGGATGGCAGAAGTTGTGGAGAATGATGTGCTGGATGTGGAGGCTCATGGGATGGTATGTGTGGACAAGAGGAACTCTGTCGCTGTTAAGGCAGTGGGAAGATGGGGTGGGGTGTCTGGAAAATGGAAGAGACGCAGGTGAGGGCAGCATCAATAGTGGAGGAAGGGAAACTGCATTCTTTGCAGAAGGAGGCTGATGTCCTCGAAAGGAAAGCCTTATCTTCAGAACAGATGCAGCAGAGACGAAGGAACTGAGAAAAGGGAACAGCAGTTTTACAGGAGACAGGGTGGGAAGGGGTAAAGTTAAGATAGCCGTGGGAATCGGTAGGTTTACAATAGACAATAGGTGCAGAAGTAAACCATTCGGCCCTTCGAGCCTGCTCCGTCATTCTGAGATCATGGCTGAACATCTACCATCAATACCCGGTTCCTGCCTTGTCCCCATATCCCTTGATTCCCCTATCCATAAGATACCTATCTAGCTCCTTCTTGAAAGCAAAAGATATCGGTAGCCAGAGAGATCAAGAAAGAGGAGGGAGGTGTCGGAAACGGATCAAGTGAATTTAAGGGCAGGGTGGAAGTTGGAGGCAAAATTGATGGAATTGATGAGCTCAGAATGGGTGCATGAAGCAGCGTCAATATAGTGCAGAAAGAGTTGAGGCGTTGGAAGGGAAGACTGGGAACACAGATATTTCCACATGTGCTGTAGTGGTCTATGAAGTTGGTGGCAATGGATGAGAGATCATCATAATTGATAATGTCTTGATGGTCCTGACTGGGGTCCTTTACAAGGGGCAAGTCAGAGGAAGTGTATGAGAGTCACTACCTGGCCATCCTCAGACCCTAATAACTCTGACTGTAGCTTTGACAAGGTTTTTTTGAGACATTCAAGGTATGTGGCTATTCTTAAATACCCTTAATTATGGCTGGAGCCCATCCAGGTCGAATATGAGGAGTTCCTCCTTCAACCTAAGAATATCCTCATTGCGGTGGGTGGGGGAGGGCGGGAGTCATAGTTTTATTGATACTTGGGAACCTTGCAAACATGACGGTTCAGGTTTGTCGTTTGCATTTGTTTTGCTGAGCTCTGCAATCTTTGAAGATTTATCTGAGGGTCTTTCTTGCTGTTATTTTTTTAAAATTTGCCCAGCTGGATGTGGTTGCACTGCAGAACCTCGATCTGATTCCACGGCGATGTGATTACCTAGCTCTGAACACAGTATGCTGCACTGCAGTTTTTCTTGGAACTTTGCCATATTTAACTCTCCCTTAGTCTAAAGCATTCTGAGAACTGATCTGGGAATGTCTTCCACGTTCCTGAGAGAACGGGGCTTGATCCACTGGCTTGAGGGCAATGGTAAAAGAAGGGGTGTAACTAAGATCACCTATGGTCCACAGCGCTCCAAGGATGAGTGTTAGATCTATTCAGAATTTATCTCATGTTGTACTTCTGAAAGGCTGATGCAAGTACTTCAAACTTTGGTTGTATTTATTCCCCTAAGAGAAATAACAGTATATGCCTGTCCATCACTCATTTATTTTAATGGAGTCTCTCTTCATATTTTGAAAGGTTATAGGAGAGCTTTGAAAAAAAATTAGCATGGTGATACCAAACAGCCAATGGCAGGCATCCTCAGTGCTACAGGCGTTGGGTACGGGGATCACTGGACAAATAGTACAGTATCACAATTATTGTATTTCTAAATTGAAAAAAGCTAGATAGAAGTGGCAAAATGGATTTCACTTTCAAAACTCTAGTCTTTGTATGGAACAAGCAGAAAATGTAACAGAAACCCCAACAATTATAATCTGCTATCTGACACCAGATCATGCTGGATTTCAATCATTTCTAAGGCAGTCAAATGAAAATGAACTGTTGCTTGTTGATACCCCAACCTTGCTGAATTGGAGTATCACCAACAGCAAGTGGAACAATCTGAGAACGTGTTACACCTGGACAGAGCAGGGTGAATTAACATGGGCTGAGTGCTCTTCTGGACTTGAGATTCTGCAGATGTTGCAAGTCCAGGGCAACACACACAAAATGCTGGAGAAACTCAGCAAGTCAACGATTTGGGCCGAGACCCTTCAGCAGGACTGGCCACTCATCCCCAAAGATGCTGCCTGACCTGCTGAGCTCATCCAGTATTTTCTGTGCAGAGCTCTCCTGGAGCTGCCCTCACATTACTGACCTATCCTTGGGCTTGTAGAAAGCCACCTCCATTTGTAAATAAAGTTGCTCCCACACATCTAGGGAAAACAAGAGAAATGAGGAGCTCCAGGCAAATTTCCAGCATAAATTAATGTAACCAATATGCCCTTGTTTCACACTTTTCCTCCTTGTTTGTTATTGATATGTTCAGGAGCAATGCAGTAAGATTACTGCACCTTTGCAAAAATGTTTCCAAGAAAGCAGAAAATAACTCTCTGAAATTCTTATGATAGCAAGGATTTAGCAGTAAATTTACTATAAACAAAGTGTAAAATAGTAACTCCTTAACCATTAACCTTGAACTGCAGGAGTGAGTAGGTCCAATTCTCTACTGATGTAACTCCTCAATGGACTCAGTAATCTTTCTGCTTGGGCACAAAAACATTTGGCTCATCCATTGTGCTCACAATTATCTCGTGCTGTGTGACCACTGAGGTGACTAGAACCTTCCAAATATAGGGTGGATCTATTCTCAATCCTTACTACTGAAGTATTCTCTAAAAGCAGAAAGTCATGAAGTACTCATGATAACTGTATAACTTGAGCTTGGGATTTCCACCTGTTGTAGGAGAAAGAATAGTGAGGGCCAATAACTAGTTTGTTTATTTATTGAGATACAGTGTGGAATAACCCCTTCCAGTCACACCGTTCAGCAACCACCGATTTAACCCTCACCTAATCAGGGGACAATTTATGATGACCAATTAGCCTACCAACTGGGAACAACAGAAAGTCTGCAGACGCTGGAAATCCAAGCAACACACATAATATCCTGGAGCAACTCAGCAGGCCAGGCAGCATCTATGGAAAAAGTACAGTCGACGTTTCGGCCCACTGAGTTGCTCCCACATTCTGTGTGTGTAGACCACTAACCAGTACGCTTTGGACTGTAGGACGAAACCACAGAACTTGGAAGAAACCCATGTGGTCACAGGTAGAACATATAAACTCCTTACAGACAACAGCAGGAAGTGAATCTGGTTGCTGGTCCAACAGACTGTTATGCTAACCACTACACTGTTGTGTGGATTGTGTTAATGTAGTAACAGGGAACTACAGACAAAGCCTAGAGGTAGAGACATAGAATGATAGAATGCAGCAGTAAGGACACCCAAGCTTCAGGAACTTCACTAATTATGTTATAGTGTCAATATTCTGGAGGAACTCAGCAGGTTAGGTCCTTCACCTTGTTCCAAAAAGTTGACTGTTCGTTTCCATACATAGATGCTGCCTGACCTGCTGAGTTCCTCCAGCATTTTGTGTGTTGTTGCTCTGGATTTCCAGCATCTACAGAATCTCTAGTTTTTAATGCCTCCATTTTTGTAACAGAAAATTGGATTTGCTGTTAGGCTTGTGGACAATCATTTTATTCTCTAATCAGGACCCAGTTTGTTATATACTTAATTACATCTTCCTGCAGCCAATATTCTATTATCAAAATTTATTTTTACAGGTAATCTCATTAACTGAGAATGAAAATGTCGTACCAAATTCATGCTTAGTAGATCATCTTTGACTGGTCTCCTGTTGCACATCATTTTTTGAAATAAACCACCCAGCATTTTGAACACTAACTCTATGTAGTCTTTCAATTTGATCCCATAATACCAATTCCTGGTCCTTGGTTGCTTTACTTTAAGAAAGGGTCAAGTAGAAGCCAGATGCCTCTCCACACAGAGCTAAAAAAAAAATGGAAAGGTAAATTGTTCTCAGGTTACACCTGCAAGCATTCTAGCTTGTATACAGAGGGTAATGTTGGCTGAAGGTGTAGAAGAGATCACTCTCTGGGTGGATAAATAATCAGGTTGCTCACCATAGATAGAGAGTTTGGAGACACAGCACTGAAACAGGCCCTTCAGTACATGAAGACTGTGCCACTCTGATCTTCTACCGAGTCCCATGTATCTGCACCTGGACCAGAGCCTTCCGTTCCTCTCTCATCCACGTACCTATTTAAACTTCTAAAATTGACCTCATGCTCACGTGGAAGTAATTTTGTTTGCACAAGGTGCAGGGATATTCTTTGTAGCACTGGTACATTGGTCATACATCGATGGCTATCAGGGATAAGAAGTGTAAGACCATTCTGATTCTGGGCCAACATGAGTTAATGCTGGACATTTGCTGGAGTTCCTCATTGTCCTACATATGTCTAGGAGTAATCAGGGATTGAAGAACTATTCAAAGATATCAATAAGGGGATGACAAGGATAATTTAAGAAAACAGATTTTTTAAAAACATAGAAAACCTACAGCACAATACAGGTCCTTCAGCCCACAAAGTTGTGCTGAACATGTCCCTACCTTAGAAATTACTAGGGTTACCCATAGCCCTCTATTTTTCTAAGCTCCATGTACCTATCCAAAAGTCTCTTAAAAGACCCTATCATATCCACCTCCACCACCGTTGCTGGCAGCCCATTCCACTCACGCACCACTCTCTGAGTAAAAAACTTACCCCTGACATCTCTATACCTACTCCCCAGCACCGTAAACCTGTATCCTCTTGTGGCAACCATTTCAGCCCTGGGAAAAAGCCTCTGACTATTCACACTATCAATACTTCTCATCATCTTATACACCTCCATCAGGTCACCTCTCATCCTCCATCGTTCCAAGGAGAAAAGGCTGAGTTCACTCAACCTATTCTCATAAGGCATGCTCCCCAATCCAGGCAACACCCTTGTAAATCTCCTCTGCATCCTTTCTATGGTTTCCTGTAGTGAGGCAACCAGAACAGAGCACAGTATTCCAAGTGGGGTCTGACCAGGGTCCTATACAGCTGCAACATTACCTCTCAGCTTCTGAATTCGATTCCATGATTGATGAAGGCCAATACACCGTACGCCTTCTTAACCACAGAGTCAACCTGCTCAGCTGCTTTGAGCGTCCTATGCACTCAGACCCCAAGATCCCTCTGATCCTCCTCACTGCCAAGGGTCTTACCATTAATACTATATTCTGCCATCATATTTGACCTACCAAAATGAATCACTTCACATTTATCTGGGTTGATTTTGTTTTCAGGTTGTTAAAAAATGGATAGGGTTAACAATAACGCCACTTGGTTGATAAGAATCTTCCGATCATTTCCCAGGCGGAATACCTAATCCAGCAAATGAGAATTGGGGAGCAATGCACGAGAAATGCTGGAGCAACTCAGCAGATCAGGCAGCATCTATGGAGAGGAACAAACAGTCACCGTTTTAGGCAAAGACCTTTCATCAGGATCGAAACCTCGACTGTTTATTCATTTCCGTAGATGCTGCCTGACCCGCTGAGTTCCTCCAGCATTTTGTGTGTGTTACTCTGGATCACCTGCATCTGCAGAATCTCTTGTGTTTCTGAGACTTGGGAAGAAGGGAAGATGGACATCATGATGAAAAGTACAGAAATCTGTAAAAGGAAGATAGCATGTGACAGGGAAAGTCCTTTCAAGCCCTGTACTTTGTTGAAATGCACACAATATGCTGGAGCGGTGAAACGTGACACATAGTTAGAAGTAGGAGCAGAAACGCCAGAAGTGACAATTCCATTTAAGGACAGAAGATTTCTTTAAAGAATAAAAAGACACCTGAACCCAGCTGTATGATGAAGCAGAAGCCCATTCCTTTCCATCCATTTGTTTTCGTGTTGAATCTAACAGATTGGAGACGTCTACATTTTTTGAGGTTACTTCAGAACCAGACTGCTTTGTCTGTGTAGACACAGAAAGTCAACATATAAAGCTGACTGACATACATGACTAGGTCAACAGCAGAGAGACAAAAGCTGTTTCAAAGTTACAGACTGAAAAAATAGCAGAAGTTTAATTAGAACATATAGGAAAAAAAAGCCAAATAAAGGAAGGGTGTAAGGAAAACAGGCAAAGGATGAGATTATGTTAGTACGCGGGAAGGTCAAACAATACAAATATTTTGCTACAAGGAAGGGACACGCAAAAGAATCTTAAGGAACAATCTGTGCAATAAAGTTGCAGAAGGTGATGAAAAGACTGTCTGGTGAAATGCAAATCAGGGTCAGCCTCAAAGCCTGAATTTTAACGAGTGTGGCTAATTTAACAAAACAGTTTGTAATAGCAAAACTAAAACATTAAAACCACATTAGAGGATCACTGGCTGGGTAGAAGCAACTTGCAGGTAAACAGAATGGTGCTTTTAGCTGTTTAAGCATACTGAAAGCAAGTGCTGTCTGAAAGTCATGCATTTTATCTTTAGACTGTGACAGTCAAGGCTAACAGTTACCAAAATTCTTGATCCCGATGACTCAGTAAAATAGTGAGCTGTGGCAATGGTAAACACTGGCTCTTCATCAGTCTTCCATTTGGTCATTGAAGTCTCATACTTCTGCAAAGCAGACCTCACATCAGAGCTTTCAATTCCTCGCTGTCTCACAATCTCTATAGGTTTTGGACTACCTTCAGCATCACCTCTTTTTGCTCCCCCCTTCTTTGAAATGAGAGTTTCCTCCTGAGTAGACAGCACAGTTTTCTGCTGTTTGACGGATGACACAATATCAACCAATTGTTGTTGTTCCATCCAATATACACCTCCTTTCATCTTCACCATCCCCTCCTCTGCTAATTAACATCAACTATTGCATTCCCTACTCAAGTGTTGTCCATGAGATGAGCTTCTCTCCCGTTCCTCCCCTACAAATTTGTGTTTTTAACAGTCATTTTGATCTAAATAGTTCTGTATGGGAATTAATGAAAGCTCAGTGCTGCACATTTAAACAAAAGTTCTATTCACACACCCCTTTCTAAGGGTGAGGCACATACATGCACAGGCACTGAGCATCATGGGGAATCCTATTTTAGAAGTAAATAGATTGTATAATCACAAGTCTTTGATAAACTGCTAGATCACTTACATGCAAAAAGCACCTAATAGAATAATCACATTTTAGATGTTAGAGAACAATCCCTGCTTAGGACATAATCATGTATGAAATGAATTTCTATCTTCTGCTGGTAAACAATGTTGGCTACGCAATAGGATTACAGAATCACTGCAAATAGGATCACTGAGTCACCGCAGATAGGGTAAAGCACGTAGTAGATAAATAATGTAACGACAGGGGCACAGAAGGTCATCTCGGTGGGTTATTAGTGAAATAGGCCTAATCAATCTACAAATGAATTCTTTATTAATATCACAAACCCCACTTCATCCCCTTTACAGCCTTCGCTATGGTTTCCAAAGCATGCCTCTTCCGATATCTCCAACTTCATTGTCTGGATTAATGGGACAAGCTGAAGGTGGGAAATTCAAAGCCACCATCGTTAGGCTGGGGGAAAACCATCAACACCAATTCCATTCACACCCCTGAATGAATAATAGCCTGGACCCAATCCAGTTCTATCCCCACCTCTGTGTCGCTGCTCTTTTGACACGAGGGCAGTACAGTGATTTCATTGCTGATTTCTCATCCTCCAGCTTTTGTAAACACACTAAATATAAAGCTCTTAGTCCATCTCATTCATTGATCAGCCTTGCTCTCACTGCAATATATATTCACCACTTCTCGCAGCTTCAAATAAAACTAAATTACTCAAGTGTCTCCAATTCCACTCTACTTTTAAGAGTCTTTCTGAAATTCCTCTCCTGAACCAAGCATTTTCTGAGCCATCATGCTTTTACCCTTTTCCTGTCCTTTATGGGGTAAAATACTCTGTGTTTTCAAAGCAATAAATATAATCTGATTTCACATTATGTCATTTACATGCAGAAATGAGCAAACTTACATCATATAGCATAGAAATATCATTGCTGGTTGCTACCAAAGTGAGGTTAAGTTCACTTGAGCATAAAGGAACTTGCCTTTTGCTCTGTGAACAACCCGTACTTGGCCAGCACCAGTTTATATCTGATTACTTTAGTGCAGAGATTATTTGTGCACAGCTATAATTTGTAACCTTTCTGCCGACCAAATGAGAGTTTAAAAATATTCTGATTAATTGTTAGTCCTGTTGTCTTGATTCAGAATTGAGTATTATATTGAATATATGCTTAAATTTCCTGCTAAAAATTCTTATATTGATTATATGTACAAATAAATTTAATAAAGATACCAACCTCTGGGAGAGACGAGACTGTTTTGTTGATGACAATTTCTTTAGTCACCACAGTGCTGTAACCAGTAGGTGCTTCCTTATCTACTGCCTTTTGCTCATCTTCAGCCTGAAGGAGAAGAAAAATATTAATTTAATTTACAAGCCAGCTATATAGCATTCTAACTATACAGCTGAATATTTCAAGTATACAAGTGGCATGTAAAGTGCAAGGGAAAATTTTCAGGCACAAAACTGTACAAGACAATACCTAAACACAAGGAGGTGCTTGCTATCCTGAGGCAAATCAGGGTGGATAACTTCCCAGAGCCTGACAAGGTGTTCCTTCGGAACCTACAGGAGGTAAGTGCAGAAATTGCTGATGCTTAACAGAGATATTTAAACCATCCTTAGTGACAGGAGCGGTACCATTGGACTGGAGGACAGCCAGTGTTGATCTGCTGTTTAAGAAAGGCTGTAAACATAAACCAGAAATAAAATAGGCCGGTGAGTCTGACATCAGTTGTGGGACAGTTATTGGAAGGTATTCTAAGGGACCAGATATATAGGTATTTGGATAAACATGAACTGATTAAGGATCGTCAGCATGGCTTCATGTGTGGTAGGTCATATCTAACCATTCTTAAAGAATACTTTGAGGAAACTACCAGGAAAGTGGATGAAGGCAAGGCAGTAGGTGATGTCTACATGAGCAAGGCATCTGACAAGATCCTGCATGGAGGTTGGTCAAGAAGATTTAGTTGCTCAGCATTCAAGATGAGGTAGTAAATTTTGATTAGACATTGCTTTGTGGGTGAAGCCAGAGGGTGGTAGTAGAGGGTTGCCTGTCTGACTGGAGGCCTGTGGCTAGTGGTGGGCTGCAGGGATCGGTGTAGGGTCTTTTGTTGTTTGTCATCTATATCAATGGACTGGATGATAATGTAGTTAACTGGGTCAGCAAATTTGTGGATGACACCAAGATTGGGAGTGTAGTGGACAGTGAGGAAGGCTATCATGGCTGCAGAGAGATCTGTATCAGCTGGAACAATGGGCTGAAAAATGGAAAATGGAACTTAATGCAGACAAGTGCAAGGTGCTGCACTTCGGCAGGACAAACCATAGCAGGTCTTACACAGTGAGCAGTAGGGCACTGGGGAGTGTGGTAGAACAAAGGGATCTGGGAAAACAGGTTCATAATTCATTGAATGCGCCAGCACAGGTAGATAGGGGTCATAAAGAAAGCTTTTGACATATTGGCCTTCATAAACCAATGAAGAAATGATGGAATGTTATGTTGAAGTTGTATAAGGCATTAGTGAGCCCTAATTTGGAGTACTGTGTGTAGTTTTGGTCACCTACCTACAGGAAAGATGTAAATAAGATTGAAAGAGTACAGAGAAAATTTGTTAGGATGTGGCTGGACCTGAGTTATAAGGAAAGATTGAATAGGTTAGGACTTTATCCTTTAGAAGGTAGAAGAATAAGGGGAGATTTGATAAGAGTTATAAAAAATTATGAGTATAGATAGGATAAATACAAGCAGGCTTTTTCCACTGAAGTTGGGTGGAACTACAACCAGAGGTCATGGGTTAGGTTGAAAGGTGGAAAGTTTAAGGGGAACATGAGGGGAAATTTCTTCATTCAGAGGGTCATAGAGTGTGCAATGAATCACTAGTACAAGTGGTCCATGTGAACATGATTTAAACAATGTTTGGATAGGTACATGGATAGTAGAAGTATGGAGGCCCACAGTCCTGGAGCAGGTCAATGGGAATAGGCAGTTTGAGTGGTTTTGGCACAGAATACAAGGCCTGTTTCTGTGTTGTACTTCTGTATGACTCTATGACTCCAAAAGATTCTGCAGAGCAATGCACATAAAATGCTAGAGGTACTCAGCAGGCCAGGCAGCATCTATGGAAGAGTCCTAAAGAAGGGTCCCAGCCCAAAACCTCGACTGTCTGTTAATTTTCATAGGTGCTGCCTGGCCTGCTGAGTTCCACCAGCATTTTGTGTATGTTGTTTTGGATTTCTGGCATCTGCAGATTTTCTTGTTAGAGATTCTGCAGAGGCTGGAAATCCAGAGTAACACACACGCACATAATTCTGGAGGAACTGAGCAGGTTAGACAGCATCTATGGAGAGGAATAAAAAGCTGATGTTTCAAGCTGAGACTCTAGGCATGTTAAGATTCTGCATATGTGCCCCTCCCAAACTTGTGACTGATCAGGCTTCACTTTATGAGAATAAATATTGTTCCCAATGCATAAAATCTTAAGTCATGATGATTGCACAGTTACTACAACAAAGAAGAACACTGAAAAATAAAATTAGGGGAATAAAATTCAGTTCACAAACATGACACGAGTACTGTGCTGTATCTCTAAATAAATAAATAACAATCAATCAACTAACAGTTATTTTGCATAATTTTCAGACACCTGAAGTCAATACAGCTGAAAGTTGGTAATGCAAATATATTTGTGATGCTGTTGAGCTGAACCTAAACACAGCAGGGCATCTGAAAAAGGTCCAGAAAAGGATCCACACAAATTATTGATATGTTTTTGTCTGACACGTTCCACAGCCAATTTGGAAAATAAGGCACCTTACTCAGGGAAAAAAATGTAAATGTCAAGGGAGTTAAAAAAATAATGTGCAGATTAGGCTCAGTTGATCTAGACAGGTCCTGTAAATATTAGCTGGATAGGTTACATATACATGATTATAGATGACTTCTGATTAACAGTAATGTCACTTGTCTCCTCAAGCCTATTCTGTCATTCAACATCAAATCTAATCTGATGAAAGTCTCAAGTTCTTGCTCCTATCGTGCCTTTTCTTATATCTGCCTTAAAATATTCAAGAACTCCTTTTCAGTGCCCTTTGAGGAAAGTATTTTCTAACTTTGTTATGTTGACATCCATCCATTCCAGGCACCAGTGTAAGAAGTATTGGAAACTATTGTTTTTTATTAATAATACTTTTCATAGGATTTGTACTTTTTTAAAAACAAACTCATGTATTTCACACAGACAGAAAGCAGTACATCAATTTATTACCTTTCTCAGTTTTCATTGGCTAATTATTAGCACATTACCCACGTGATGTAATTCATTAATTAATTCATTGCCACCTATGGAATTTTCTTTATCTCATCTATAAACTGATAGATTTTTCAGAAGCGCCATCTTTTATTTCTTTTTATTCCTTTGTCGTACACCGCTTAACATTAATTCCCCTCTGAGCATCATTCCTCAGTTCTTTATTTAGTTTGCTCTGTGTTTGTATGTTTGCTTGTACTCTAAAATAAACTGAAATTTTGAAATTAAGACTGCTCACCATTCTTGCCTCCTAAGGATCAGAAATTAAACAGATCCAATAGAAACCTTCTCTGAACTGCTTCCAGTGGATTTGCATCCATTGCGCAGTTATCCAAATGTGATCTTAACAATACCTTGTATACTGAATCATAACCTATTTATATTTATATTCTATTTCCATCACAATAAATGATAATATACTGTTACCTTTCCTAATTATTCACTATATTAGACTTGTATGAATCATTCCTCTACATGCAAGGTCTCTACAAACTCTCATTACTTATATAATATGAATTTTATTAGTTTCTGACCTGTTTTTATGTCATTAGAAAATTCAGTAAACAAACCTTTGATGTCTTCATTCATAAAAAGTTGAGACTCCAATGAAAATTCCTGTGTCACCTGCTTGTAATGGCTTACCAATCAGAAAATGACTCAATTATGTCTACTTTCAGCTATTTCTGGCTTCTATCCACACCAATCTTCAATCCAAGAATTTTTGATTAAGGCAATAATCTTTGACATGGCAACTTCCTGAAACACAAATATACCCACTAATTCCTTCAAGAGGTAATTGGTGCCGGAAAAAAGAGCTCTAATTAATTGATCAAATATGATTTTCCTAACACAAAATCAAGTTGGTGTTGTCAAAAAAAAAGTTATTTTTTCCTTAAATGCTTTGCTGTAATATCTTTAACAGTAGCTTCTAGCATTCTCCCATGACAAAAGTTAACCTAATTGGCCTGTAGTTTCCTGCATTCCATCTTCCTTCCTTTTAGAAAAAATGAGTTATATTTGAAATGTTACAATCTAATGGAACCTCTAAGGGATTTTTGGAAAATTTTAAAACCAACTAATAATTCACATTATTCAAGATCCTTGGACGATTTGTCAGTTCTCTGCTCCTGAAGTTTTCTCAACACTATTTCTTGGAAAATAGCAATTTTCCTACCTTTCTCCCTCACATGCTATTCTCTAGTAGTTACAAGTGATGTAAAATACCTGTTTCATTCATCTGCCACCTCCTTATTTTACGTTATTTCCTTTATTAACACACACAAAATGAGGAACTCAGCAGGTCAGCCAGCATCTATGGAAATGAATAAACAGTCGAAGTTTTGGGTCAATACCCTTATTCAGGACTGAAAAGGAAGGGGGAAGAAGCCAGAATAAAAAAGGTGAGGAAGAGAAGGAGACTAGCTAGAAAGTGATTGGTAAAAGCAGGTGGATTGAAAAGATAAAGGGCTGATAGGAGAGGAGAGTGCACCATAGGAGAAAGACCACAAGACACAGAAGCAGAACTAAGCCATTTGGCCCATCGAGTCTACTCTGATCCAATTTTTCTCTCAGCCCTAATTTTTTGCCTTCTCCCCATATCCTCTCTTGCCCTTACCAACCAAGAATCTATCAACCTCTGCCTTAAATATGCATGATGTCTTTGCCTCCATAGCTGACTGTGGATTCACCACTCTCTGGCTAAAGAAATTCCTCCTCATCTCTGTTCCAAAAGGGTGCCCCTCTATTCTGAGGCTGTGTCCTCTGATCTTAGGCTCTCCCACCGTAGGAAACATTCTCTCCATATCCAGTCTATCAAGACCTTTCACCATTCAATAGGTTTCAATGACCTCAGCCCTAATTCTTCCGAATTCCAGTGAATACTGGCCGAGAGACATCAAACGCTCTTCACATGACAAGCCATTCAATCCTGGAACCTCCTTCGTGAACCTCCTTTGAACCCTCTCCAGTTTCAGCACGTCTTTTCTTAGATAAGTGGCCCCACACTACTCACAATACTCCAAGTGAGGTCTCACCAGTGCATTATAAAGCCTCAACATTACATCCTTGCTTTTATATTCTAGTCCTCTTGAAATGAATGCTAACATTGCATTTGCCTTCCTCACCATAGAGACAACCTGTAAATTAACCTTTCAGGAATCCTGCACAAGGACTCTTTGAACCTCAATTTTTTGTATTTTCTCTCCATTTAGAAAATATTTAACCCTTTCATTCCTTCTACCAAAATGCATGACCATACACTTTCCAACACTATACCATCTGTCTTTTCTTTGTCCATTTTCCTAATCTAAGCCCTTCTGCAGCCTCTCTACTTCCTCAAAACTACCTTCCCCTCCACCCATCTTCATATCATCTGCAAACTTTGCAACAAAGCCATGAATTCCATCATCCAAATCATTGACATATAACGTAAAAAAAACCAGTCCCAACACAGACCCCTGTGGAGCACCACTAGTCATCGACAGCCAACTAGCTGTTGGCTTTGACTTCTGTTGTTAGGTTGTATCATCTTTTCTTCAGAATACATCTCCCTCTTTGGGATGTATATAACCTGTGCCTTCATACATTCCAGCCAAAGCTGCTCCACCACCATCCCTGCCGGTGCTTCTTCCAATCAATTCCGGCCAACTCCTCTCTTATGCTTCTGATTCCCTTGACCCTACTGTAATACTGACTTTAGTTTCTCCATCTCAAATTTCAGGGTGAATTCAATCATATATCATCACTTGTCCCCAAGGGTTATTTTACATGAAACTCTCTAATCAATTCTGGTTCACTGCACAACACCCAATCCAGAATAGCTGATCCCTGGGTGGGGCTCAACCATGAGCTGCTCTAAAATGCCACCTCGTAGGAACTCTAGAAATCTCCCCCTTCTGGAATCCAGCACCAACCTCATTTTCCCAATCTACCTGAAATCCCCATGACTATTGTAACATTACCCTTTTGGCATACGTTTTCTATCTCCCATTGTAATTTGTAGGCCACATCCTTACTACTGTTTGGGGGTCTGTGTACAATTCCCATCAGGGTCTTTTTATCCTTGCAGTTCCTGAGCTCTATCCACAATGATTCAACATCTTCCGACTCTATGTCACCTCTTTCTAATAATTTTATTTCATTTTTTTTACCAACAGAGCAATGTTCCCTTCCTGCGTGCCCTTCTGATACAATCTGTATCCTTGGACATTAAGATCCCAGGTATAATCTTTCAGCCATGATTCAGTGATAATTACAAATACATACCTGCCAATTTGCAACTGTGCTGCAAGTTCATCTCCCTTATTCTGTATACTGTGTGCATTCAAATATAACATCTTCAGTCCCATAGTCCCATATCCACCCTTTTCAGTTCTGTCCGCCTTTTACGTTGCAATGCACATTGTTGACTGGAATTCTGCTGCATTAACAGCCTCTCATCACTGCACATTGCCTCTGTTTGTAAACCACCTACCTTATTTTCAACACTATTGTCCACCTATCCTATGATACTTCCCGCATTGAAGTATAGGCAGTTCAGGACACTAGTCACACTATGCTCAACTTTTTGATTCCTAACTTTGTCTGAGGTCTTACCAACATCTGGCTCCACAACCTCTCCACTAACTGTTCTGGCACTCTGATTCCCATCCCCCTGCAACTCTAGTTTAAACCCCACCACGCAGCATTAACAAACCTTCTCGCTAGGATATTATTACCCATCCAGTTCAGGTGCAAACCATCCCTTCTATACAAGGTCTCACATTCCCTGGAAGGGAGCACGATGATCCAAAAATCTTATGCCCTCTCTCCTACACCAACTCCTTAGCCACGTATTAAACTGTATAATCTTCCTAGTTCTGAAACTCATTAGCATGTGGCATGGGTAACAATCCTGAGATCACAACCCTGGAGATCCTGTCCTTTAACTTAGCACCTAACTCCCTGAACTCCCTATGCAGAACCTTGTCACTTGTCCTGCACATGTCACTGGTACCTATATGGACCACAACTTCAGGCTGTTTACCCTCCCAGTTAAGAATGCTGAGGAATTGATCGAAGATATTCCGGACCCTGGCACCTGGGAGGCGACATACCATTGGGGAATCTCGTTCTCGCCCACAGAACCTCCTGTCCATTCCCTTGACTAACGAATCCCCTTTCACCACTGTATCCCTCTTCTTCCCTCTTCACTTCTGAGTCACAGAGGCAGACTCAGTGCCAGAGACTTGACCACTGTGACTTTCCTCTGTTAGGTCATCCCCCACGACAGTATCCAAAATGATATACCTGTTTTTGAGGGGGATGGCCAAAGGGGTACTCTGCACTGACTCCTTAACTCCTTTCCCTTTCCAGTTTCCTGTGTCCTGCACCTCAGGTGTAACTACCTCTCTATGTATCCTATCTATCATCCCCTCAGCTTCGCTAATGATCCAGAGTTCATCCAGTTCCAGCTCCAGCTCCTTAATGCAGAGTGTTAGAAGCTGCAGCTGGATGCACTTCTTGCAGTTGTAGTCATTTGGGACATTGGAGGTCTCCATGCCATCCCACATCCTGCAACAGTAGCATTCAACTATCCTTCCTGTCATTTCTACTATCCTAGCTGAGCAGAAGTAAAGAAGGGAAGGGAAAAAAACTTAACCTAGAGTTTTTCTTTGCCTTGATTTCTCTGACTGAAGCCTCCCTTCATTGAAACCCAAGAGCTAAAGCTTCAAGATCACCACTCAGATGAGAGCAGCTGCACTAATGGCTGCTGCACTTGCACCTGCCTTTCTTGCTAATCAATCATAAACGCCAATTGGCCACTGGTCAAAAGAAAAGAAAGGACATCTTGGCTGTAGAGGAAGTGCAGCGTAGATTCACAAGGTTAATTCCTGGTATGTCCGGACTGTCTTACGCAGAGAGGTTAGAGAGACTGGGCTTGTACACGCTGGAATTAAGGAGATTGAGAGGGGATCTGATTGCAACATATAAGATTATTAAGGGATTGGACAAGATAGAGGCAGGAAATATGTTCCAGATGCTGGGAGAGTCCAGTACCAGAGGGCATGGTTTGAGAATTAGGGATAGGTCATTTAGGACAGAGTTAAGGAAAAACTTCTTCTCCCAGAGAGTTGTGAAGGCATGGAATGCACTGCCTCGGAAGGCAGTGGAGGCCAATTCTCTGGATGCTTTCAAGAAGGAGCTAGATAGGTATCTTATGGATAGGGGAATCAAGGGATATGGGGACAAGGCAGGAACCGGGTATTGATAGTAGATGATCAGCCATGATCTCAAAATGGTGGTGCAGGCTCGAAGGGCCGAATGGTCTACTTCTGCACCTATTGACTATTGTCTAAAAGGAGGAGGGGACCTACGGGGAGCTGATGGACAGGTGAGAAGAGCTAAGGGGTGAAAGTGGGGAATACAAGAGGGGTGGGGGAGGGATTTTTTTTGAAACTGGAAGGAGAAATAGATATTTATGCCATCAGATTGGAGACTACACAGCCGGAACATAATGTGTCACTCCTCTATTAGGCCATGAACCAGCACATGCCATTAAGTTGGAGGCTATCCTTCTGTTCTATCCACAGAAACTTTTAATATATTACTAGGTAGTTGCACCCCCTACCTCCTTATCCTTTCTTATTAACCTTTTAGTTATTCTTTGTGTTTTGTATTCTTCTCAATTTTCTAACCCGCTACCTGTTACTGGCTAATTACAGTGCATTTCAATATCACACCCATATTACATGTTACTGCATTTCATGTGAACATACTATTTACCTAAATTTGGAATTTCTTCAAATATCTGGACCTCTACTCCATTTCCTAGACATGGCTTTATATCTCAATGACTTCACCCAACCAATGTTCAGTAGGTAATCTGGCCTCTCAAGTCTGCCTCACCATTCAAAATTTTGAAAGGGATAGATAAGATAGAAGTAGGAAAGTTGTTTCAATTGGTAGGTGGAACTAGAACTAGGGGACATTGCCTCAAGATTTGGGGGAGATTTATGATAGAGATCAGGAGCAGCTGTTTATCCCAGAGAGCGATGAATCTGTGGAGTTCTCTGCCCAGGGAAGCATTTGATGCTTTTTCACTAAATATGTTTAAGAAACAGTTAGATAGATTTTTACATAGTAGGGGAATTAAGGGTTATGGGGAAAAGACAGGTAGATGGAGCTGAGTTTATGGACAGATCAGCCATTATCTTATTGAATGGCAGGGCAGGCTTGATGGGCCGGATGGCCTACTCCTGTTCCTATTTCTTTTGTTCAATTATGATCATTGCTGAACTGCTCCAGAGCTTCTGTGGCAATTCCATATAGCCTTCAATTCTATAAAATTATTTTCTCTTTTTTAATGCCTAACTGAACTATTCTTCAGTTCCATTTTACCATCCCAAAATCATATGAGCACCCTAGAGTGCAAGGGTCTACTTGTTTCAGGCTGGAATATACATACTGTTTTCCTGGGAATGGTATAAATAGCTAAAGGTAGGAGGAGCTTCCCCATCCTCAAAAGATTCTGATGTAAACACTGGATTCAGCAGGTTAGTTGATCTGCCAAGAATGATTTTTGATTTCAATTATTGGCAATGCTTAATCACAGCGATCTGCAAACATTGCTGATGTTGTTGCACTGAAATTATTATGCATGGAATGAATTTGTTCCACAAATGTAGCAAAGAACATAAAATTCTGTCTTTCAACACAGCAAACTCTCAAGATCAGGGTCCAGCATCGAATTCTGATTCAATGTCAGTGTCAGTAACACAGTATGAAGTAGGAGATGTAGGGAATTAAGCTAAATGAAATTTCTGCTATACACATGAAAAACAATAGAGATCAGATGATACCTTTGCTAATCTTGCATCTTCTTTCACCACGGTATCAGACGTGGCAACAGTCTGCTTTTCCACTGGCTTGCTTTCTAGTGTCTCACCAACATCTGCTTTGGTCTGCTGGGTTAAAACATTTCAGTGACATGTATAAAATTGCTCGGAATGGTTTGCACTTAAACTGAAATACAAAATGAGCTTGGAAAGCATTCTGTTGTACCACTGTTCTACATAATGGCACTTGTAAAAATGATCTAGTGAACTATTTAACGATGCTGCAAGATATAATTTTAGCATCAAGAAGATGAAGAAAATGGCTTGTGCTTGTTGTCATGTTCAAAGCCCTCGAATGCTGAATAGAACAGTTCTAAAATAACAAAATAATATGAATTACCTCTTCAGGCACAAGGGGTTCAATCATAGGTAAGTCTTCATTCTTCGAGAAGGATCTGATAGGTGAGGCAGACAACCTCTTTTCCCATTCGTCAGGCCCACTTTCAGCTGTAGATTCCAGAAATGTTCTTTTCATCTCATTTATGTTGGCATGGTGCTTAACCACCTCTTCCTGAGTTTTGTCATAGTCCTTCGTTAAATATCAAAAGCAAATAATTTTAGCCTTTTCTGACTCTGCTGAATTACTTAAGACTATGACATTTCAAGTCTAGACAACAGATGTCTGATGTAAATGTTTCGTTTTATTTGAGTACTCTTTAATTGTTCTTTAATGGCCACTTAAAATATCAAGTGCTTGATCAAGTGTGCTATCATATTTGCTTTGCATTGAGCAGAACTTATGACTTACAAGTCAATTTTGGACAGAATCCATCATGCTAAAAAGAAAACATGTTTCATGATCTGGCCATTCATCTCTTTTGATGAATGGGAAGACCAGAAACAGTGGTCAGTTCAATCTCAGGAAACTGACAAGGAATGAGCAACAGGACCAAGTTTGACTTTGAACCAAAGCATTTCTATCCTGATATAGATAATGGAGTGCGGGCATGGGGAGAGATCATCTGAGTAGATAGCTTGTCACGCCAGTGCAATTGTAGTGTAATTGTAGCTCAACGTGACCACGATAAGCTAACTATTGAAAATGGCATCTCTATGATTTTTGTCCCCATGAAGCTGCAGTAAAGCTAGGAAACAGCTGCAGACGAATATGGAACAGTTGACCACTTCCTGCAATTGGCCAATCCTACTTGTACGAGTGTGCAGATAGGACTGTTCAATTATCTTTGCTCTCTCCATGTCCAGAGTTCTTTTTCCTAACCCTGCACTTAGTTTTCTCCAAAACCATTCTGAGAAGTGGTGCTCATCCAACAGATCAAGCAAAGAGAACCTAACCTCATAAACCACCAAGTATCATACTTAGTCCTTACAATGTGTTACATCACCAGCATGGGGGGTGGGGAAAAGAGCGAGATACTATAATGTATCTCAATTCCTTTAGTGTGCTGGGAATAGGGGGTAGTCATACTTGGCTCATGGGTTCTTTCAATCACTGAGAGTGTGCAGGTTGATAATTGTCAAGGGCAGGATCAGCTCTGACGGCATTCCCAATAACCGGACACGTAAGAGGGTAAATAAAGCAGGACTCCCTCGTATTAGTGCATTTGTAGAGCAGGAAAGAATCAAAGCTTCCGCACAGGAATGATACACAGATTTTTGGGTCTGGATTTTGAATGGTAATTTTGCATTGATTATATAAGGCAATAACACACTTGGTCCACATTTCTAAACGCCAACACTAGAGAGTCGTCTTGGAAGGTAAATTAAACCACGAGCATCTGCTCAGAATCAACCCCCGTGCTTCATCCTCCTTTAAGTCTGTGTCACTGTGGAACACTTTTCTCAGTGTAATTGTTTGCAAAATTTACACCATTCACCCAGCCACTTCCACCTTTCATCCCCACCCCTAAAAAATCCTGTTTGATTAACAAACCCAGAGAAATCTGCAGAAGCTGGAAATCCAAAGCAACACATACACAAAATGCTGGAGGGACTCAGCAGGCCAGGCAGGATCTATGGAAAAGAGTAAACAGTAGATCGATGAAGGGTCCTGGCTCTAAATGGCAACTATTTACTCGTTTCCATAGATGCTGCCTGGTCTGCTGAGTTCCTTCAGCATTGTGTGTGTGTGTGTTGTTCCTGTCTGATTAAATTGTCTTCGGAGGTACTGACACAGCAGAACTTGAAACAAAATTATGACAGGCCTGGCCTAAAATATCGTGAGCCATCTTTGATTCAAAATGCTGAATATGGGTCGAAAGCACTATTTAATTATGTTTCTGTAAATTAGAAGATATTAAGCAGCAGCAACACAATCACATGAACTGTGTTTGTGAATGTCAACACTTTCAATGCAGGATTTATTTTCTGATTCTAACACTTAAGATTCAAAATAAATCCAGTAAATTGCATTTCCATTTTTTTTCGATAAATGGGATCTATGTTCCATTAAAATTGTCCAAGTTACATAATTTACAAAGCTGATACACTGAAATGGAGAACTAATCAGCTTTTTATTTGTTTACTCCAGTGCTTTCAGAAAGCTTAATATTGTGTCAAAATGCTTTAATTGCTGGAGAACAACAAAACAGATAATGGTTGGAATTTATGTTAAAGCTAACACACTTCCACTACAGATGGCTCCATATTACACAACACTATTAACACAGATGATTTTACTTGCATTTTAATTGTGCGCCATACGAAGGAGCACACAGATTCTTTTGTGTGCAATGTTATTGTGGCTAGTCAGGATGGATACACTACATGCATCAAACTCACAGCACTCCTTGTTAAACGACAGTGATTGTCTGATCACTAGCTACACAGAACCACCACAGTGCACAAACAAATAGAGATGTGCAACTTAAATAGATACAAACCTCTAACATAAGATTACTATGTTTGACATATACATTTTCACCTTTGATTCGTTCTACAAGACTACTCTGTAAAAGAGAGCACAAATAAAGTGGAAACCATTGTGGATGAAGCACCAAGGTAGGTATTTGGAACAAAAAACTACCAAAGGAAAAATAAGTGCTATGTAACCACAATAAGTTATAATTCTTAAGCAAAGAATTATAAATTTATAACACGAAAACATAAATTTGTAACAGAAATGGAAGTGGACTAAAACAGAACAATTTGCATGACAGTCCACACTGAAATCTGACCATTGACATAAAAATGATCTTCCTTGTACCTGGGTCTTAGATTCCATTTCTTCCTCTTGATCAGACTGATAGCATGAAGGAGGATTTAAAGTAAAAGCTTTAACAACATCTAATTGCTGAGTCATGACACATTACAAATTCATGATATCAGCTCAACCAAACAGTATTGCATTATGTTAAAAAGGTCTTGAAATAACACAACCTATGAAATGTTAAGGTTAGGAAATCAGTGAACACACTGACTGCTTGATATGAATTAGCTGTCTACCATATTTTAAAGCTCGAACATAACCTATGGGACGGGGGGAGAAGCTAAGGGGACTTAGCATCTTGAAAACAGATTAGGACTATTATCCATCATCTGCAAAGTCAATAATTCCTCCTCAAAACTATAATATATACTAACTTAATAACCAGTTACTATCCAAATTCCTTCTAATATGAATCACACTGCTCTGTTTTAAGTGTGCATTAATATCGATCGGGACTGAAGTATGAGCACAGAGAGACTTGTATGTTGTTCATCTGGAGAAAAACCCCTGTAGCTGTTGTGACTATACAAAAACTCCAGTTTTCATGGGCACTAGCCTCCGTAGAATCCAAGACATCTTCAAGGAGCGGTGCCTCAAAAAGGTGGTGTCCATTATTGAGGACCCCCAAGCACTCAGGACATGCCTTGTTCTCATTGCTACCATCAGGAAGGAAGAACGGAAGCCTGAAGCCACACACTCAACGATTCAGGAACAGCTTTATCCCCTCTGCCATCCGATTTCTGAATGGACATTGAACCCATGAACACCACCTCACTACTTTTTTTTAGTTCTGTTTTTGAACTACTTATTTAATTATTCTCTGTGTGTGTGTGTGTGTGTGTGTGTACATATATATATATATATTTATACACACACACACTCTGTGATTCACAGCTTTTTATATTATCGTGTATTGCATTGAACTGCTCCTGCAAAGTTAACAAGTTTCACTACATATGCCGGTGATATTAAACCTGATTCTGAATCTTAATAGCTTCAAAGCATTTTTAAACATGCTCTTAAATGCCATCATCACTAAGCTAAATAACAATAGAAACTTGTTTCTTTAACTTATAATAAAGACTACATTTGACAGGTGTACTGAATAATTGGTGCAACCTCTGGGTCCACTGGCAACCACAAACGGGTACATCAGAATAAAATACAGTGATCATGTCCTTCCAGTCAACACCAGATAATGTTTCTTATTTTAAGTACTATTGACATTAAGTGATTCTGTGAAAGTTGAGTTATGTTTAAGTGAACCATTTGAGGAGAAAAATAAAATCATGGCTATTGAAACTTCATGTCTCCAGCAATCACTCACCTTCCAGTTTCAATAATGTGAAATCCAAATGAGATTTTATCAATTCTCAGGTTACCTGATGGTTGGACCACTGGCGAACACAGTAGAGCAATGAAATAAATAAATTTCAAAACGGGAAATAAAAGATGATTGTGGAAAATTAGCAGAATGGAAGCACTATTTTGTTACATACCATGAGGACAGAGCAATGATAGAGCTTCTAATACCATTGTTTGGACAAAAAGCAAGTAGAAGTTTGGTGGTGCAGATCCCATTATCTCTACAAAGGCACTCATGTCCATGATATATCACAAAATGAGTTTTGATGTCAGCTGGCTAATCGGGTCTTTGCATGCAAACATGGAAGGACACCAAAGGACAAGTTGCACAAGGTCAATTCTGCAAGAAAATAATTCCAAGACTCATAACCTGTACTGACCATGACCTCAGCTTGGGAAAATTTAATCAGCTTTTAAATTCTGTGGACTGCCTGCACTTTCCAGAATAAAGCACTTTCAGCTAGTTAGAAAGTGCACTGTATGAATGAAGTAGAAAGAGCAAACACAGATGCTCTTGAATCGATCGTGGATTGGGGTTTCCTGGAAATGCCACTGATCTAATTTTCATGCACCATATTTCCTCAATGACTTTTTGAATCATTCTGGCCTACTGTCCTTGCCAGCCAATTCTCATTTTAGTTTAGAATAAGCGCTTTGTTATTTTGTACTTGGCACTTCTTCAGTCCAATCCATAAACCGTATTGTGGCGACATTAATGTCAAATTAGCAGCTGCACTGTTGAAACTCTCAGACAAACAAGTGAGATCACGAGGACCATTTCCCTGGGAAGTACAGGCCAGTGGAATGTACAAACCTCTGCGGTGGTTTCCCCATCAGCAGGACCAGTAGTGTCAGTCTGCTCACTGTCAGTCTATTTGCCAGCAACATCCCAAGATGTCCAAGAGGAAAGCGGGAATAAAAATACATCAGCCTTGTCAGAAAACATTGAAGCAAGATGTACTACTCATTGTGCCTTTGCTTCATAACAAAACAAAAGGCTCATTAGAAGCATGAAACGAACAAAATAAATGGAACTGGATTAGAGGCAGATTTGAGGCAAAATGGGAAGAGCAATAGCAAGTTACAAGATTGAACTTTTAAAAAAAGAAACTCACAGTGTTTAAAGCCCTCGTTACAATAATATTTTATTTGTACTTTAATTGATTTAAAAATGCTTTAAATGAAGAGGGCAAATTGAAGCAATTTGATTTTACTAACAAATTTGGAAATAATCTTTTGAGACACATTTTAAGCTATTCCAATTGATGGGGACAATAACAAGCAGTGAGAAACCCTTTCCAAAGCGAAGCAGAAGATGGTTAATAGAAGTAACTTGTAAAACAATGTCTGGGCTAAGCACGCAGGGCTAAATAATCAATGGTGTATCTCAAACTAATGACGAAATGTCAACAAGTGATCATAAGAGCAACCATTTACATATTGTATACTCAAACGCATCCAATATAGATGCGGTTTCACACACTCAAATCCTACAATTACGGAATAAAAAGTAAAAAAGGTGCACAATATATTTCTGGAGGAAAAGAGTAATGGACTGAAATTGGGCATCCAGAAACAATTCACGAGCTAACACCCCACCAATTTCAATGCGGCTGTTTTGACAGTTGTTGGGAGTTGGACAGGTACAAGCGCAGGCCAGTACTGGTTCTTGGCAAAGCTGTGGAATCACTCGGTACGTTATAGCCCTAAAGGCAGCTTTGCAAAGACTAAATTTTCATTGATAATCTTCTAGCAGTCTCTCTGAGGACAAATTGATTGGCAGTTGAAATAAGTGAACCCAGTAATGTTCCATTCAATCATGGATACTATCCAAGAGGGGTCCTTGTAATCAGATGATTTAACCCTTGTATCTACTCATGAACAGCTAAGTGGCTCTTGAAGCTGATTATCAGTGATGATAATGGATACTGTATGTACTTCAGATGCCTTGGGATATAACTCTTCAAAACTGGATCACTGTCCTCATTTCAAATCAGAACAATGCACAATTTCTTCTAAATGCTACCATAGCTTTTTTGAGATACATAATTGATTTGCATGATTTAAATCAAGTATATTACAATTTTGTAACTAACTATTCCTGTTAATCATGTGCAGCTCACTTACATCAGAAGCAAAGCTTACTCAACAACTATGTACAATTACTGCCAGAGTAGCCCGACTTTCAGGCCCTGTCGAATCTGTAAGATTACATTTTTGAAAAAAATACATAGAAATCAAACACAGGTCTGCTTGCAGCATTTATATGAGAAGAATGACTCGTATCTGGTCAAACTGCCTAGCAGTTCAAGCTTGAATGAAACCATACCAGTTTCAAACAATCTTACTGTAAGAACAATTAGCTACATACCTACTAGGACCAAAGTAAATACATTTCAGCATTAATTTTTCATTTGCTAACTTAAATCTGTTCTTGAGTTCCAGTAACTAAAAGGATGCAAAATGTATTATATAAAATTCAACACATTTTATTTTTCCAGGTCATGTCAATGTTGCAAAGCTACACAACAAGATCATATAGAACTATCGAAGTTAACTTTCTCAAAATCGAGTGGTAACAAAATATTATTTTCCTCTGTAATTTATTTAAACCAGAAATGTCCCTTGCATTGGAACTGAGGTGAATGGCATTTTCTTTATCAAAGTACATTAACTATTAACAATTCTTACTGAAGAAACACTGGTGTGTAAAACTTGCAAAAGTGGGATGGCGAGGCTAGTAACAGCAAGGCACTAGAACTTCATTTCAAGGGTCAATATAATGTTGAAGATCTAGTTAATCGCATTCTTCTCACTTTATAGGCTGTTATAAAAATGTTAACCTCTTTGAAAGATCTCACCAGCATCACACTGAAGGTTTTCAGTTTACAGGAGAATCTGGGTTTAAATAGAAAATATTTCCCAAATTAAATAACCAAACTTTCTTCAGTGTTCTACAATAAATAGCTTAAAAGTCCTGTAATACAAAATTCTGAATGAATTAGATATGAAAAGTAAGAGGTATTAAGCATTCAACATAATCTAAGATTTAAGGACTTGAAATTATTTGTACTTCTGACATTTTTCTGAATGTACAGATTAACAGATTATGATGCAAACAGACCCTCATTCATTGAACAGTCCGTACATGCAATCTGGACCAAACAATGACCACTAGTTTAACTTTCCTACGTAATATCCAAGAGTACACAGGGCATGCACATTAATGTATATACATTTCACTGTCAGCAGTCTGGATGGTTTGAGATTAGACACTAAGTTTTTATTCGGAACCTATAGTGAAGTCATGTCAAACTCATCTATGTCCTGAACCAGTTTTAGCGCCTGTAATATTCTGCAACACCATCTGCCTAAAACTTTATTTGCCCACTTGTAAAGCAGTAAATATAATTATTTACCAAAGATATATATATATATTTTTTTGTCCTTTTGGACAAGTGTGAAGGCAGGAAACTGAATAAGGCCATATTTGGAGTAATTCATGCCGTCAGTTCCTGGACAAAAGGCTAAAGTAACTTCATGTGCTATCTCACATGGAAGGCAACTTTCATTAAGACAGTTCATGAACTTAAATATGACAGCAATGTTAACAGAAGTATTTAATAAATCATATGTAAAATGAGGCATTTTGGTCTATTGCATCTTTTTTTTTAAAAAAAGGTGAATAATCAGGCCGTTCATGTCTGGTATTTCTAATCATGTTCAGACATTGACTGAACCAAATGAACACAATATTCATTGAGAAACAAATGGCCTACTGTAATACTAATGAGGTTATGACTGTCTCACACCAGAGAATTTAAACTAATTGACTATCAACTGGCTCCAACTCCTAGGGAAATGTCAGCATGGCTCTTTTGAATGACCTTATTCAATTTAGGAATTTACATCTCTAAGAATACAAAGTATGTACACAGGCCAATTACTTCATACTTTTCCACTATTAAAAAATAGGCCAGCTTTTCAGAACTTTTCTGCAAGAAAACAAAAACTTTTTGTCTAATCTGATGCGACAAATAAGTTATGTCTCTTTGAAACACAGCTCTTAAAATAAGAAAAGGCAGCAATGAGGTTCTGAAAATAATGTTACTTTTGCAGCATTTTACATTGTGCAGAACGCTCAAGCACTGAACACAAGGGGTTGTGTTCAGGCCGAGGTACACGCACCTCTTCCTCTGAACTGTCACTCAGGTCATTGTCAACTGAGGCACTCAAGGAGGCTGCCCTGGGCTCCAGATAGCAGAGACACATAGCAAGAGGGAATGAAAGAGTGAGAGCATATGGTACAGAGAAAGAGGTTGAAAGCAGGAAGAAGAAAATGAAAAGGAAGCAAGGAACGAGTGACGGCGACTGAATGGGAAGGTAACGTTGGAAGCTTTCGGGTAAGAAACTGGCATCGGAAATGCTGGGGAATGAAAGGTAGCCATCATCATCTAACAAAGAAAATGTCGCTGGGAGATGCAAGGAGAATGAAAACAGGGTTCCTGCTTTTCTAGATCTGGAACCCAGGTCTTGGTCTCCTTTTAAATCCGTTGCTTTCTTATCAATTGACTTTGAAGGATCATAGTCAAACTGTGAATGGGGTGTGCTGCAGGGATCTTCAATCTTGCCGTCATCAGCGGATTTTGAAACATTCGCTTTACATCTCCTATGAATGCTCGATGATGCAGGGGAGTCACAGTGCATAGGCGAGGGGTTAGAGGAAGAGGGAAATGAGTTTGTGCCAAAAAATGTATTCTACCAGAGAAACACAGGAAATACAAAGAAGCAGGAGCAACATAAAAGAGCAGGAACATTAAGACAAAAAAGAAAAAAATATTAGTTATTGCATCCCATAACATTTACTCTTCCAAAATGTCAAATCTTCTTTTAGCTAGAAATATTAAGTAACTCAAAATTTCAAAAAGCCAAATTGCATTAATTTCCATAACAATTTATAGAAATACAATTTTGAAGTTCCATGACTTTTTTTCTCTTATCTGAAACCCCACAAATACCTTAATTGTCTCAACTGGACCCATTATAGTTTTCCCATTTGATGCCTTTGTTTTTTTTTTACAGATACAGTAACTGGATGTTAATTCTTGTTGGTATATTTATTTCTTCTCCTTTACTTCTCATTCCTAATTCATCGTTCGCTTTGTTACCAGTTCTTTGACTACTTAATGCAATTTAATTTTCAATTTATTTTTTAATTGGTGTCCTTTTGTTTTTTCTTGTTCTTTGATTTTATGTCAAGTCAATAGTGACTACATCTGTACTGCATCCATTCCAAAAAATGGATACAAGATTGGCTGACTGGCAGGAGGAAAAGAGTGGGAATAAAGGGGTCCTTTTCTGGTTTAAGGGGAAACCTTGCCTAAAAAAATTGTTGGGATTCTTTGGGGAAATAATAAGCAGGATAGATGAAGGAGAGTCAGTAGATGTTGTATACTTGGATTTTCGGAAGGCCTTTGACAATTTGCCACATATGAAGCTGTTTAACAAGAGCCCATTGTATTACATATAAGATACTAGCATGGATAGAAGATTGGCTGACTAACATGTGGCAAAGAGCAGGAATAAAGAGGGCCTTTTCTGTTTGGCTACCAGTAACTAGCGGTGTTCCACAGGGACAGGGGTTAGGACCGCTTCTTTTCACATTATATATCAATGATTTCAATCATAGAATTGATGACTTTGTGGGCAGGTTTGTGTATGATAGGTGGAGGGGCAGGTAGTGTGAAGGAAGCAGGAAGTCTGCAAAAGGACTTGCACAGATTTCGAGAATGGGCAAAGTGGCAGATAGAATATAGTGCAGGGAGTGCATGGTCATGCAATTTGAATAAAGGAATAAAGGTGAAGACTATTTACAAAGCAGAGAGAAAATTCAAAAATCAGAGGTGCAATGGGGATTGGAAGTTTTTGTACAGGGTGCCCTAAGCATGAACTTGCAGGTTAAGTCAGTGATAGGAAGGCGATGCAATGTTAGAATTCATTTTGAGAGGATCCAAGGATACATGCTGAGGGTATTGGTACAACTACACTTGGAGCATTGTGAGCAGTTTTGGGACCTCCTTCATCTAAGAAGAGGTGTGCTGGCATTGGAGAGGGTCCAGAGGAGGTTCACAAGAATGATTCCAGGAATGAAAGGATTAATGTATGAGGAGCATTTAACGGCTCTTGGCCTGTACTCACTAGTGCTTAGAAGAATGAGGGGGTTTTCATTGAAACCTATCGAATATTAAAAGGTCTAGCTAGAGCAGATGTGGAGAGGATGTTTCCAGCAATGGGGCATCTAGGACCAGAGGGCACAGCCTCAGAATAGAGGGACACCCATTTAGAACAGAAATGAGGAGCAAGTTCTTTAGCCAGGAGGAAGCGAATCAGTGGAATTCATTGCCACAGACAGCCATGGGGGCCAAGTCATTGGAGATATTTAGAGCAGAGGTTGATAGCTTCTTGATTACTCAGGGTGCCAAAGGAGACAGAGGGAAAGCAGGAGAATGGAGTTGAGAGGGATAATATATTAGCCATGATAGAATGGCAGAGCCACGATGGGCTGAATGGCCTAATTCTGCTCCTATGTCTTATGGCCTTATTCCAATGCTGCTTGAATGTGTGATCCATTTTGTACCCAAGCACTGGCAAAATCCAAAAATCATTCAGAGAGACCTGTAAGGAATTGCAATGTCAGCAGTAAGACATTTATTTAAGACAGAATGGTGAAGTTAAAATACAATTCTTGTTTAAAATTTAATTTAAAATAAGATTCATTGGCTTGAAAATGTGAACAACAGAGAGCTTTGTAATCACGTCAAAAACAGATGATTTATGATTTAGAATTTTAAACTATGGGGACTCCAAAATGTGATTTAAGAATTAAGTCTATTATCATGGTACAGTTCAACTGAACTAATCACCAAATGCAAGTTAAGTTTTCCTATGAAATTACATTGTCCACTATTTTAATAAAGCATGATTGCATTTAACATGGGTAGGTTTCAATCCTGTCTACCAAAGATAAGTGGTAAGTTAACACAATGGCAGATACTTATTCGATTAGTATCACTAAAAGTCAATGGGAGTTGGCGAACAAAAAGGGTGACTAATCCTGTCAAAGACCAGGTATTGGCAAATGGCTTCAGAACTGTAAGAATTTTCACTGCTTCCAGCAAGAGATTTATGCAAAGTCAATGAATGGAATTTAAATCAGGCCCAGGAATGAAACAACTTTCTGCTTCAGGCCAGCAAAAGTGGATGAATTCCAAACTCTTGCCACCCATCAAAATGGCCTAGCTAAAACTGGACTTAAATTCTGTTATGACAACAAACAATCTAGTTAGTGATCCCCATGCTATATTGTGTAGTTATCATCTCCAGCATCAGCAATATCTTGTGAAAACTATACATGTATATTGTCTAGGTTTTATACCATCTTGATCTGAACAGAACCATTTTTTGAAAAATATTCATGTGACACTGGATCAAAACCAAGGAATTTACTTTGTAGCACCAATTTGGGGATTACAGTAGCTTAAAGCAGTAACTGAACAGCATATCCTCAATAACTAAAATAGGGAAATTCCTGTTGCCTCATCAATGCTGCCCTGTCATAAGAAACAACTTCAAAGTCAAAGAAAGTTCAACCTTCTGCATAAAGATCAATCAATCAAATCAAGACAGCTACTGGAAGTTCATTTAAGCTAATGGAACAAGACAACACATAAATACTACACTATAAAGATGAATTCTGCAATCATTTGGTTCTAGTACCATATACAACTCGAAACTATGCTTAACTATTTAAAATGTTTGGCATATTTAATTCAGATATGACAACAATTATACAGATATCAGACTTCCTATTTATATACAGGACTGCTTCAAAAGGAATACGATCCTGCTAAAAGCCAGTTAGAAAGGAGGACAATTTTTGGCAGTCAAACCTTGTGCTGTGGTCCAGATCCAGTCTTGGCATGCCATTGTGGATCAGACCAAGCAAAGATGACCAGCACTGGCCTGAAGAGAATTTGTAGCCAGATTTACTCCATGTTTCTGTTGGACCTCTCCCAGCAACCACATGCAGAGCAGCACTGACAGGAAGCTGGGAGCAAGATGCTTGCCTCGTCTCTTAAGCAACGCATGTTACATAGCATGTGACACTTAGACAATAGGCCTCAAATATATTTTCTCCTCTCACTGAAATAATGTTTTGCTAAAGTGAACTCTAATCCGAATATTCTATTGTGTAAAAGATGCAATTACAAAATAAATCTAATCCACTTTCAGAAACCATAATAAGAAATGAAGAATAGCAAAACAAAACTTTAGATAAAAATTTAGAGTTAAATGCAAAAGGTAAGGAAAATGCTGACATTTTTGTAACCAAAAGATCAGGAAAACCAGTTAAATCTTCAGCTTCGCTGCAGCAGGAGTTATGAATTATTCGAGCTGGAGACCGAGGTTAAGTTTTTAACAGATATTTTTCAAATGGGATACAGAACCTGAACTCATTTTGGAGTTCAATTACATGCATACTTAGAAGAATGAATTCTGAAAGAATGCATCAGAGGATGGCTTGTTCAACTCTCTATCTCGCAATGTGGTTTTATGCAAGTTGATATTGAGGTCAGATGCTTTACCAACACTGTAATCTACATATTCTCTGTTACCAACCTAACAACATTGAGTGCATTTCAAGTTTTATAATTGTTTCATAAAGCTTGCTCTTCAATGGGATCCTGATTTGCACAAATTAATTCCAGAAAGCACAGCTCAAACAAGGGTTCAAACTGGGGTAATGAAGTGTTAGTTGACCGTTTTCTCCAGCCATTCGTCCAGCATCCTCTGACTTTCTACCATCAGACAGGAGAATCCGATGCACAAGGACCAGAATGATCAGGATGGGAAACAATTTCTTCCCTCAACCCACTCGTCTTCTGACCTCTCTGCCACAATGCACTCGAAGGGCCACTGGCTAATCTGTTCTATAGCTTACAATATTTATGTACTTTATTTATGTGTAATTCATTTGTAGATTTTATTCTTACTTTCCTAAGTTATTGAGTGTTATATCTGTGTTATGTATATTACTGTGCTTTAGACCCTGGTCCAGAGAAACATCATATTGTTTGGCAGTATACTTGTATATAGTTAACTGACAATAAACTTGACTTGACTATTTGCCAGGGTCAGTGAAGTCATGAATTCCTAAATTATGCTTCTTGCTGGATCAGTCAATGACGTGCAACTATTCTTGAATGGAGATGCCTTTGAGATTAGACTTCCTAATCTGGACTGTACAGTGTCTCACAGTGCCAGTGAAACAGGTTCAGTTCCAATACAGTCTGTGCGGGGTTTGGACATTCCTCCTATAACCTCATAGATATGCCCAGGGCATATGGGGGGGGGGGGGTCCTCCAACATCCCAAGGGAAGGTTGGGTGGGGAAGATGTTAATAGGTTACAGCAGGGGTTCCCAGCCTGGGGTCCATGGTTAATGGTAGGGGGCCATGGCATAGAAAAGGTTGGGAACCCCTGGGTTGCAGGACAATGAGGGGAGGGGATGAATTGTTCTATTTCATAAGTAAATATGACAATACAAACGAAATTGGAAAGGTCCAAGAAGGTACAAATTAAAGGATAATGTAAATTAAGAATCTGAATGTTTAATATTATTTATAAGCAAGATTAGAGTAATTTCTCTTTTTCCTAATTATCAATCTATTCACAGAAAAACACACAGCACAAGGGTTTACATGCTGGTGGGAGACATTCTCTACTCCAACTGATGAGTTTGTTCTATTAGCCAAAAATCAATTACAGGTAGGAAGCAGCCTACTACCTATTTGTGGATTATGTAAAGTGGATTGAGAATTTGGCATGTTCCCTTATGGACATGCCAATCTCCAAACCAAATATGTCTCTATTTGTTCTGCCCAAGGGCTATTAATGTTCAAACGCAAATAAAGAAAGCTTTCTCAGGATCTGTAACATGATTCCAAACTCAAATTTACAGCTAAATGATATTTACTTCAACAGAATAATTAATTATGTTAATAAATAGTTAATTATTGTTGCAGTATTCTAATCACTATTAAATAATTGCAGCAGCCAGAATATTGCTGAAATACTGCAGAACAAAAGTTGCTGTCTTCATTATGGCTGTGTTTATTGAGCAGATTTCTCCAGAATGAAGCACCTGTTAATAAAATCAAGATTATTTAAGAAGAGGACAGACTCTCGAGCACTGATAAATGTAGACCCTGATAAAATGGCCTACAAGTAACTTAGGCCACAGTTAGGATTAGAAGACAGCCTCAACACATAGAAAAAACAATTGCACAACTTGGCTTTAAGAAACAATCAAGGCTAAGGTAGAAGGAAAATATAACATTTAGTTATAACTAACTTCAACTAACTTATAACTAAGTTCAACTAACTTTGAAATACTTCAATGCCAAGAGTTCAAATATTCTCCAGCTGCCAAATGTTTCAGACTCCTAGATGTCTACTTCAGCCATAAAATGGCAAACTATCACAATTCTGCCACTAAATTAGACCCCAGCCAATATTGATTGCTCCACCTTGAGAACCCAACAACTTATAGGCGAGATATAGTAAAGATTTAAAATGATGTCTGAATAACATCTTTACTAATATTGTGTCACATTTCATTTACTTTCCTTGCAACAATCACCCTAAAGCCTAAAGAGGATGTGACTTTGTGCGAGACTATTGGCAGTTAGAGATGCCAGCCTGTTCTGGCTGGAAATTGGATTGAGACTACTCTTTCTTGCTATAAATAAGTATATCAGGATCGTAAGCTGGAGCACATTCTACCAAATGGAAACAGAAGCTATTGTCATTCTTGTATCGTTCCCCAGAGGAAAAGAAAACGCAAAGTAAATTATGTCTTAAGTGGTTCCCTGTGCCATTCTTGGGATCTTATTATCGAAGAAACTATTCTTTAGTGGTGAGAAATGGCATATTAATTGTTCACCTAGGACCTGTAAAGATTATACTTGTTAATTAACTGTGAGATTATAAATACTAATGTTGCAATAAACTCATTGTTTAAGTAGTAATGGCTAACATTTAAAAGATGCATAGTTCACAGTAAATATATCCCCCCTCAAAGACACAAAAACAGTCTGGCTTGGCTAACAAGAGAAGTTAAAGACAGTATTGAAACAAAGGAAAGGTCTCATAATGTTGTCAAAGGAGAAGTCTGAAGTTTGGGAAAACATTAGATCTCAACAAAGGAGGACCAAAAAGTTGAAAAAAGCAGAAAAAAACAGTAATCACAAGAGCAACAAAAACACCTACAAGGTTGTCATCTTCTAAACTGCATTCGATTCTATAGGCTGTAATCCCACCTCTTAAGGAAGGAGAAAGAACATCCTAATGTGACAAGTGGGGGTGATGCTACTATGCAGTATTAAGTGGAAGGAGAAATTTAAAAGCAAATTCAGGCTTGCGCTAAGTCCTTATGGGTTTGTGAAAAGGAAATCATGTCTCACCAATCTGTAGGTTTTTTTGTGATTATAACCAATATAAAGAGAACTGAAGATACAAGGGATTGAAGATTCTAGAATCTGAAGCAGAAGCAAGCTGCTGGATGATCTCAGAGTGGCAGACTGGATCAGTGAAGGGATCTGGACCGTTAATATTTCAGGCAGACATCAATAGTCCAGATGAAGCATCTCAACCCAAAATGTCGATGACCATTTCCATCCGCAGTCTGTCCGAGTTCCTCCAGCAGTTTGTTTATTGCTTGGTATATCTGAACTTCCACAGGCCTTCAATAACGTCCCACGTAACAATATTATGACAAAATTAGAATATATGGGATTGGTGACAATAAACTAGCATAGCCTGCTGATAAGTTGACAAACAAAAAAAGAGAATAGCAATAAGTGGGCCAGTTTCAAGCTAAAAAGCTGTAAATTATTATTCTCCATAGCAATCACTGCTAGGATTCTTCTGTTTCACAACTTATGTATTAGGACGAGGGGACCAAATGTAATACATCCAAGTTTACTGATGATAAAAACTGACTGGCAGTATGGGTTGGGAGAAGATACAGAGACTTCAAAAGGGATATAGACAGATGAGATGAATGGATATGGCTATTAAATATATGAAAATATGAGAAATCATCTCAGTGGAAAGAATAAACGGGCTGAACAGTTTTGAAAATGGAGTGTGCTTGAAATTGAGGTATTTTTAATACACATCACTGACGCTTAACAGTCACTGCAAACATTTAGAAAGGGTAACCATGTGCTGGCTTTTACTATGAAGGATTTGAGTCCAAAAAGTGCAGATGCCTTGTTCCAGTTATATTGAACACTGCTTCTGAAATATTGTGTAAAGGGCCTCGCTACCTAGGGAAATACATTGTGATAGATGGAATGCAGTAAAAGTTCACCAGATTAATTCCTAGGTGATGTGTTTATCCCACGAGGAAACAAAAATTAAACAGAATGGACCTATATTCTTTTGAGTTTAGAGGAACAAATGACAATCTCATTGCAATATGCAACATTTTTTCATGAATTAACAGAGTAAATATAGGGACGAGGTTATCTAGAATCAGGGGTTTACAGTCTCAACATTAAGGTTTTTATGTAGGCTGAGGCAAGAAGAAATTTCTTTGGCCCAGAAGGCTGCATATCTTTGGTCTTCTCTATCTGAGAAGCCCAAGAAGGGTATAGAGGTTTAATTTCTGAGTATATTTAAGTGAGAGATCAATGTATCTTGGATATATTAAGGGAATCAGTGCAGGGCAGTATTATTGGGATAAAAGATCAATTTTGATCTTTGTGAATAGTGTCAGCAGAAATGGGCCACATTCTCTCTTCCTGCTTCTACTTCTTTAGGACATTTACAGATCCATTATTCAAAATGAACGTTCGTCAATCTGATTAAAAAAAGCAAAAGAACCAATAAAATTTTAATAAGTCTACCAATGATTTAGAACAACACAGAAATTTAAACAGCAAAATATTCATCTGATGTCTCAGATTTTAAACACAAAATGCCTCAGAATTGTTCACGAAAACATGTTTATTTATTGACACACAGCAAGAATCAAACTGCCATGTCTCACAGATGGATCAAGATAATAAATTTTTTCAGACTTCATAATTTGATTACATCAGGTAGGTGAACAAGAATTTGAGCTTTAATATTAGAGTTCTTAAAAATATTATTTACAGGTATTAATTCAAAAAATAATGAATAAATTGAATTAAGAACCCACAGGGAAACATTATTTCAGACTTTTCCTTTGTTCCAATAATATCACAATAATCTGTCCTGTTACAGCACCAAATCAAAATTTCCTATTCATTTTATCAAATATATGATTACATTATCAACGCATCAATTTAAAACAATGAATTCAATTGTTGTTCTCTAAAAATCACATTCTTCTTACATTGGAGCAATATAGTTTGTCCTAATTTCATGGTAATCAAATAATGTTCAATATTGAATTATAACTCTTACTGTTAAATCTGTATTGTGCTTAATTATCAGAACACCTAACATTTTTCATGCTCCAATAAACTCTACCTTAATTTCATGCTTGGCTGGTGTGAGTGATGGAGTAATGTCAGTCTTTGCTTTCTTATCCTCTTCCTCTGCCTTCTCCTCTTCTGCCTTCTTCTCAGGTGTCACTGTGGTTATTAAATTTGTTGACACTTGGCTCTTGGCTGCACCATAATGACCAGTAGCCACCTCCGAGGCCGAAATGGAGTCTTTAATCACCATCTCATGATTCTCAGTGACGGAGGCTTTAAAACACAAAACTTAATTCATTATTGGCCTTTCCTTGGCAGGCTAGTAGTAGTTGTTACAATTAATCTCAGTTCCTCTAGTCAAGAGAGCAGCAATCATTCAAAGACATCCACTCTACCACCCTCTTGTCTGTTACACAGAGATGAGCAAAGGGCATGTTTGGCTCAACTTTGATGATCGATAGCTATTCAAATGGCCTCTGGATTCACGGTAGCAGTAACAGTAAACGATTTTTATTTCAATTGCCGATTTCACACAATACTCATATGACAAAACAAGCCCAATGTAAGCTTGACGATAACAAAGGAAAATGCACAGATGTTGGACAGATAACACTTCATTTTGATATCTGGGCAGTTTGCAGCCTGACACCATATTAAATTTCCAATTTTAGGTTACAGAGAGATACAGCGTGGAATGAAGCCTGCTAAGTCCATCCTGACCATCATCCACCCCTTCTACATCAATCCTACGCTGGCCGCTTTAAAAAAAATATCTCCTCCACATTTCCATCAATTCTTCCTAGATCCTACTTCCTTTTAAACAACTTACAGTGGCCATTTAATCTACCACAGTCTTTGGGATCGGGGAGGAAATGGGAACACCCAGAGAAAACCCTCACGGTCACAAGGAGGATGTGCAAATTCCAAACAGAGAGCACCCAAGGTAAGGATTGATTCAAATATTCAATGCAGGACACCGGCAGCATCAAGGGAGAGGGACTGTTCGAACACAGGGTCTCTAGTGCTGCAAGGCCATGGCTTCACCCATCAGTCACCCGCAGATAACCTGCACTTTCTGCCTGTATCAGGATAACTTATGCCAGTCCTCCAGCTGTGATTTTGACTCAGTTTTTCTTCTCTTGATTACTGCAGCCTAAATGTGTTCTCCATTATTACAGCCCAATTGCTTCTTTGTCCATGTAATCCTGTTCTCAGCAATACAAAACACAGACAAAGAAGCATCACCAGCCTTTAATTGCCCCTTTAACCCATTTCGCACGGCCTCACTCAACCACAGGCATTCTTTTTATCCCCATCTTCTCTACAATTATCAGTGCAGATCAAAGTTCTTGGACTTGAAATGTTAATTTGGTCAGATCCCAACTGACCCAATAAGTATTTCCAATATTTCGTGTTTATTTCATTTCCGTGTCTTTGGATTTTTGATTTTTATTACCGACCCCCAACGAATTTGGATACGGGCAACTGGATTTTAGAAGCTCACAGGTTTATTGTGAGTAGAGTGAAGGGGGAGAACTATGACTGTGCTGAGAAAGTCACGTAGAGAGGTAAGAATGGCAGTGACCAATGTACCAGCAGTATATGAGTTTTAGACAAGGTGGATATGTATCGTTACTCTTTATGAAAATGTCACATCACTAAGTATTTACACAAAGCTGAGGAAAGTTAATAGGTTACAAGTTATAACCCAAATGATTGGATTACACAAACTAGAATAGGACAGGAAGTCTCTCAAGCCATTCTACTAGATTAAAGTGATCCGTGCTACAATAGTCTTTCTGTGTCTTTGCAGAGAAAGGCCAAAAAAAATTCAACTGAAAAAAAATATTCACAGCTACACAACTTTTAAATGTTGCAAACATTAGCTGCTGAAAATCTCTCATGCTCAGCAGCAAGATTCTTTGCATTATATCCAAGTGCTCTCAGCCAAACAGTAAGAATGTGCAACTTAAAGTATGAAATGGATTATGAGCTGTTCAATTACCGCCTACTTTGTAACCCTGCTCTTTCTGAAGAATATATTTGGCTGCTGACTAATTACTTGATTTTCTTTCCGGAGCTTGCCTGAGGTAACTGGTAATATTCTATTCAAACCCAAACTGAACTAAACCCATCTCTCCTCCATTACCATGACACCACATGGCACACACTACATATACGCAATTTTCCATTTCTTGCCACAAAAAAATAACTTAGAAGCTTATATTGTGTTGGACTCCAGTTTCTTCCCACCTCCCAAACAGACACTGTTTGATAGGATAATTGGTTACTGTAAATTGCTCCAAGTTTAGTAAAGAGGATGTGGGCAGGACTCGAGGGAGTGGGTTATGGGGAGAGGTTGAGCTGGACAGAACTTCATTCCTTGGAGTGGGATGATCTTACAGAAGTGTACACAATTTCTTTCTTTCTTTATTGAGATACAGCAAGGAACAGGCCCTTTTCGCCACACCATCTAGCAATCCCCCAGTTTAATCTGAGCCTAATCATGGGACAATTTACAAGTTCAATTAACCTACCAACTGGTATGTATTTGGACTGTGGGAGGAAACCGGAGCACTCGGAGGAAATCCACACGTTCACGGGGAGAACGTACAAACTCCTTACAGGCAGCAGCAGGAACAATAAGGGATGTAGGAAGTGAGAATGTAGGGAGTCTTTTTTCCATGGTTGGGCAATCTAGAGTTCAAGGGTATAGGGTTAGGGTGAGTTGGGTTAGGATTTAATAGGGGCTTGAGCAGCAATGTTTTCCACCAAGAGAATGGTTCACATATGGAACAAACTGCCAGAGGCCAGAGGAATAACAGGATTTAAGACATTCAGACCAGAACATGGATAGGAAAGGTTTAGAGAAGGGGTTCCCAACCTTGACAGTATTGGTCCATGACATAAAACAGCTTTGGAACCCTTGGTTTAGAGGGATCTTGAAGATATTCTCAATTTATCTTTAAGGACCGTCACCATCTGGGATGTGTCCTCTTTTTGTTATTACCATAGGGGAGGAGGGACAGGAGCTGAAAACACTCAATATATTAGGAACACCTTCTTCCCATCCACCATTAGATTTCATACCCGACCAGGAAACCATGAAGACCACCTCAGTATTCCTCCTTTGTCCTCTTTATTATTGTTGTAACTTACAGTAATGTTTTTATGGCTTGCATTATACTGCTGTTGCAAAACAACACATTTCACACTATATGTGAGTAATGGTAACCTGATTCTGATTCTAGATATGGGCCAAACATAAGCAATTCTAGCTTAGATGGTCATCTTAATCAGCATGGACAAAGCTGGCCAAAGGGCCTGGTTCTGTACTGTCCGACTGCTAAGCTAACTTCATTAATATTTGCATTCACACCTACCTCAGCTTTCTTCCACAATCCCCAACTCTCACTAAACAAAATCCTGATTCAGAATTTTTCTCACCTCAAACTCAACTACTCCAATGTTTCTTCAGCATCTACCTTCATATTCCTAACTTGTTCAACAAAACTATTTTGTGGGCTTTCCTGCATTCAGTCCAATTTGGATAGTATCACCATCCTAACTGGCTGACACTTCATATACTGGCCTCTAGATACACCTGCATTCCCATAATCATTGTGGACTCCAGCTGTTTCTTACATAGGTCATGACATACACTAGAATACACATATTCATACATATATGGTCCAATTATTGACTTCAGGAGAGGGAAGCCATACGTCTATGAGCCAGTCCACATCAGAGGTAGACAGAGTTAGCAATTTTAAATTCCTAGGTGTTACTATTTTAGAGGACCTGCGCTGGGCCTAGCACGCAAGTGCAATTGCGAAGGAAGTACAGCAGCACCTCTCCTTCCTTAGGAGCTTATGAAGATTCAGCATGGCATCTAAAACTTTGACAAACTTCGATAGACGTGTAGCGGAGGGTATACTGACTGGCTACAAAAAGCAGTGGATTTGGTCTAGTACACCACGGGTGAAGCCCTCCCAAACACTGAGAACACCTAGACAAAGTGTTGTCGTAGGAAAGCGGTATCCATCATCAGAGATCCCACCAACCATACCATGCTCTTTTCAAGCTGCTGGCATCAGGTAGAAAGTACAGGCGCCTCAGGTTCAAGAACAGATACTACCCCTCAACCATCAGGCTCTTGAATAGAAGGGGATAACTACACTCAACTTCACTTGCCCCATCATTGAAATGTTTCCATAATCAATGAACTTACTTTCAATGACTCTTCATCTCATGTTCTTGTTATTTATTGCTATTTATTTATATTTGCATATTGACAGTTTGTTGTCTTCTGTACTCTGGTTGGTCTTTCATTGATCCTGTTATGTTACTGTTCTAAAGATTTATTGAGTATGTCCACAAAAAAACGAATCTCAGGGTTGTATATGTTGACATATATGTACTTTGATAATAAAATTTACTTTGAACTATTGGCAAGGTACACTTTTATTTTTGTTTGACTGTCCAAAACTCCATCTCCACCGTAACCTAGAGTCTCTATAGTTTTATTTCTGTAAGTTTAAAAGTTTTACTTAAAATCCAACTTTTCCCAGTCAACCCTAAAATGTGTTCAGGCTTTATCGAAATATCCAGCAGGAACTGCTCTGTCAGCACAAATACAAGTATGTTGTACAGTATCATAAATGCAAGCTTTGCTACCATAAAAATTGCTCAATATGCATTTGACATTTCTAGTTTAATTTAGCAGCAATATAACATTTTAAATGTTTTAAAATATTCAATTTAAAAATAACAAATGCCCTAAGCATTCACAAATTGATTTCCTTAGTATCATTTAAGAGTCTATATTTCATTTTACCAATTAAACCAATATTAGCACACTAACCAAATTCGCAAACAATCAAATAACGTCACTGAGAAGTAAAAATTCCACTTGAGATTGCAACTCGATTTCCTTACCTCCATCTAAGCTACGTGACATGGTGTAACGCTTGCTGGAAGAACGTTCAAAGTACGGTGCTGGGCGATCTATAAGGGAACTCGCTCTCCGAGTCTGGGCTTGTGTTCTTCCGCTGTAACGGAACTTTGAACCCAGAGTGAGGAATTTTTTTGGAGGTGGCTCAGGTGAAACTAATCTGCAACAAAATCATTGGTCTGCATGAGAAATAGCAAATCTTGTGAATGTGATCATTTGAAAAAAAAATTCCTCAGCAACATATTTCACATTTGTGGTGACCTGTGAAGGCTGAAAATGAACGATAGTCCCATAATCAATTGTTGGAATGTACACAGCATCACAAATCGTGGTAAAGACAAGTTCTGATATTCTGGGGGAAGGAGATGATAAGTCCATCTAGCTATAAAACTGAAAAGACAAAGGTTGCAATAACCATACTGAATTTACACCAGGTTTCCTTAATGGGTTTTTCAGGGTCCATGCTCCCTAAATCCAAATTGAACTGCAGAGCAGGCAAGCAGCACCAAATGACCTACTCCTGCTGTGACTTTTGTTTCTATAGGTCCAATCCGCTTGTTAAGATGAACAAAAATCAAAAATGCCAACTCCATTCAAGAAGCAACTTCATTATTAATGTACTTAAGATACTAATTCTTTAAAGCCTTCCATAAAACGCATCTTCCTCTTTACATCCTGCTATCTTCTCCAATATCCATAAGTACATGTTTTCAAAGTAAGACCTTGAGATAGTTCAGGCTAAGAAGCTCATTGTGGAACAAGTTGTTGTTAAATACTAAGGTTGTGGCACATTAACACAAGATACTACCAAAAGATTGAGGCCACTGGTATTTAGTGTTCTTGGATGGAACCAATAGCAGTTAGCACTCTGTTTTTGGATGTATTTTTGTTTTAAATAACTTACCAATTTGGATACAAATACTGCATTAAATCTTAACTAAAAGCAAATTACTTACTAGAAATCCATAATATTTTGTGGATGTTGTCTAACCAAAATTTATTTGCAATTTCTGGATTTACCAGATTTTGACTAATCACAGAGCCTTCTTTCATCCAGGCATTGACAGAAAGTTCCCGAATTAACTTGGAAATCTACGCTTTTGTTTCTAGTACTCATACTTTCCTTAAGATTGTCATAGCTGAGGGGGGGGGGGTAGTGGGGATAAACTTCCACTATCTATTAAATGCTCCCAATGACTTGTGCCTCAAATAGCCTCTGGCAACCAATATCAGCTCCTGGCTGGCCTTCATGCATGGCTCAGCTGCTAAGAGTGGTGGAATCATTTCTACTGACAGGAGAAAGGGCAAAGATGGGTTACTAGTGCCTTAAAAACAGCTGCTTTGGGCAATTGGGGCTTGTCAGCTATGGTTAGCAGCTAGGAGAAGGAAAACTCTGATCTCAAACCTCCACTGCCTTGCGGCTATACCCCCTCATGGGGAAGACTTTGGGAGTAAAGCCCGAGGAAAAATCCGGAACTGAAGTCTCTAAGGCAGCCCTACATTGAGCTCAACGCTGACTGGCAACTCCTGCAAAACTGCTGGTACCAAACTGTATCCGTCTCTGCCATTCCTTTGGGTTCATCAACTGCGTGGAGAGAGGGGGGCCTGCTACATGGGCAATAGCTTGTTCTCCATATCATACTGCCCTGGCTTGTGTATCACATAGACAGCCCACATGCAGCATCCATGGTCAACGCTGACCAATAGAGGGCCTCATATGTCAAAAGAAGAACTCTTGAATTCATGACCCCCCAACCTTGTCATGGCCCTTGGATCTCATCTGTCCACTTTTATAGTGAGCACTTTCTTTGTGACTGTATTCTGTTTTATTTTTTTAAACATCCCTTGATATTATTATGTATGGCATGATCAGAATGGGTGCTTTGCAAGGCAGAATGCTTTTCACAGTAACCTGCTATTTGTGACAATTACAAACTAATACTAATCAGTGTTACGTATCCACCAGATTCGGGGTTCCCAGTCTGGGGTCCGTGGACTTCTTGGATAATAGTAGGGGTCCATGGCATAAAAACGGTTGTGAACCCCTGCACCCGATCAACCTTGATGTTGTGACATTTCCCCTCTTCCACTGTCAGTGTCACCATTCACACCAGACTTGAAAAATAAAATTGTAATACAGGTATGCCCTGCAATCCGAAGGTAGAGCGTTCCTATGAAACTGTTAGTAATCCAAAATGTCGTAAATTGAAGAAGCAATTACCATTAATTTATATGGGACAAACTTTTGAGTTTTCCCAGACCCAAAAAAATAACCTACCAAATCATACCAAATAACACATAAAACCTAAAATAACACTAATGTATAGTAAAAGCAGGAATGATATGATAAATTTACACCCTATATAAAGTAGAAATATTGTAGGTATGGTGTAGCTTCACTTATAAAACTCAGGAAGGCAGCGAGCCAAAACTGATTTGGAGAGAGAAAAAAAAATCGGCACATACACGCATACGTAGGCACATGTGTACGCATGTACACATATACGCACGCACAGGCATGCACAAACAACTGCCCGCACAAGGCTTCACAGTCATTGTAGTCTTTCTCGGGGTAAACACACGTATAAAGCGGGTATCTTTTTTTCGTAAAAGCAAAAATCCCCTTTGGTTAGCGAAAACAGGTACTAATGCAAGTCTTTCGTAACAGCGAACGTTCAAAAAGTGAGGGCCACCTGTACATTTTTTTCCTCTAAGAACTCTGTGTGCACTTACAGGGAGTGGCTGCTTTATCAAGTACACCTGTTCATTAATGCAAATATCTAAGCAGCCAATCATGCAGCAGCAATTCAACACATTTAAAAAAAACATGTAGACACAGTCAAGAAGTTCAGTTGTTGTTCAGACCAAACATCAGAATGGAAAAGAAATGTGATCTAAGTGATTTTGACCGTGGAATGATTGTTGGTGCCAGACGGGGTGGTTTGAGTATCTCAGGAAATGCTGATCTGGGAATTTTTATGCACAGCAGCCTCTAGAGTTTACAGAGAACTGTGCAAATATCAAGAGACATCTAGTGAGCGGCAGCTGTGTGTGTGTGAAAAAAGACCTTGTTAATGAGAGATGTCAGAGGAGAATGGCCAATCTGGTTCAAGCTGACAGGAAAGCGACAGTAACCATAATAACCACACATCACAACAGTGGTGTGCAGAGGAGCATCTCTGAATACACATGTCAAACCTCTAAGCAGGTGGGCTACAGCAGCAGTAAACCATGAGCATACACTCAGTGGACAGTTTATTAAGTATCTAATGAAGTGGCCACTGAGTGTTTGCTGGAGCAGGAATAGAACCCGAGTTAAGGTAATCCATTTCAGGCCTCTGACACATTCACAATAATCAGACAGGCATTTGATAATTTATCGTTGCATCCTTTGTTAACATGCTGATCAGCTTCTGCATTTATGACAGTAATGTATCCCAATCCAGAAATTTTTTTGGTCCAGCTGTTTCAAACTTGCTTCTTTCAATAGCAGTGAAAAGCAAGTTCAGATAGAATAATCTAAAATATCAGAGACATTTGCTGTATGTCTTAGTAGCTTAAAGGCTATTGTGATCTGATATTGTGGTTTTGGTCATAAGCACATTTAGAGATAATGTCAGATCAAACTCATATCCTATTGGTCTGTTGCAGGAAATTAAAACAATTTGACCGAACTCATTTTCACATGATGAAATTCACATGAAAAACTTAAAGTTATACCTACCTGAAGAACGTATGATGCTCAATGCACACTTTCCACAATCTTTTGGCCGCTTTGTGGTTTGGAAGTTTAAATCCAATAGTGCTCTCAAACTGTTCGTGCTAAGAGGGAAAAACAACATCTCAAACTTTGGGAAAATTGATATAACTACCACACATGGCAAGTCAGTGTAGTCTTCACAACATTAACCATTTACTTGCACACACTTACTCATATGGTTCGTTATAATGTCTTCAGGTAGTTTTAATATCTCAGTTATTGACATATCTACTTTAATGCTTTCTATTTATCTTCCACCCGTCGCCTGTGCCACCCAAGTTTTGGAGAGTGAAAGCTTTGGGTCTGACAAACTCAAAGTATAATGGAGAATTACTGACCTCGGAGTTCAGAACCAGAATTAGGTTTAATATCACTGGCATATGTCATGAAATTTCTCATTCAGTGGCAGCAGTACATTGCAATACATAATCGTCTAAACTATAAATGACAATAAGTATATATAAAATATAAATTAAATAAGTAGCATATAAAGAGAGGGGGAGAAACTGATGTAGTGTTCATGGTTTTGTTGTCTATTCAGAAATCTGATGGTGGAGGGGAGAAAAGCAGTTCCTCAAACTTTGAGTGTGTCCATTCAGGCTTCTGTACGTCCTCCTCGATGGCAGCAATGGGAAGAGGACATGTCCTGGGTGATCAGGGTCCTTAATGATGGATGCCACCTTTTTGAAGCATCTCCTTTTGAAGGTGCTCTGGATGCTGGGGAGGCCCATGATGGAGCTGGCAGAGTTTACGACTTTCCGCCACTTTCCCGTTTCTGTGCATCACTGTGCCGTCCCCCCCCCCGCCCCCCATAGCAGACAGTGATGAAATAAGTTAGAATGCTCACTACGCTACGTCTGTAGAAACTTGTGAGTGTCGTTGGTGACATCCCAATTCTCCTCAAGCTGCTATTGTGTCTTCTTTGTAACTGCATCAATTACAAAGAACGTGCAAAATGACTACAAGGTCATAAGACATAGCAGAATTAGGCCATTTGGCCCTCAGAGTCTGCTCCACCCTCTGACCATGGCCGAATTATTTTCCCACTCAACCCCATTCTCTTGCCTTCTTCAAGTAAGCTTTGAAACCCCTGCTAATCAAGAACCTATCAACCTTCACTTTAAATATACTGCCATGGTGGCAACCTGTAGCATTGAATTCCATAGATTCACCGCCCTCTGGCCAAAGAAATTTCTCCACAGTATGTTCTAAAGGGATGTCCTTCTATATTGAGGCTGTGACCTCTCGTCCAAGACTCTCCAATTATTGGAAACATCCTCTCCACCTCCACTCTATCTAGGCCTTTTAATACTCAATACAAATTTGGTGCCCATTCATTCCGTCGGAAAAGTCAAACAAGCAGGAAGCCAGTTTTCAAGGCAACAGGCACTGCGGCCTTCCCTGACAATACCTGCCTTCAAAAGCCTAGCAGACCTGTAGCATAAATGGAATGCTCTGGATTCACAAACAAAAAAAAAAAAATGCATGATTCCTTGCACACTTAGTTTTTAGTCAAAAAGTGGTAATGAAATTTAACTTCTTGTTAATCCACTCATGAGGAAAGCTGTTGGCAACAGAAAGCAATTCTCTTTTTTCCCCTCTTAACTGTACAGGATAGGAAAGAACAGCACTATTTTAGGAAGGCATTTGTTAAGGACAGATAAGGGACTTAGCAGTGCAGTGGCAGTGACATGAATCTACTTCAATCGTTTCAAGTGTGTTCCAGCACTATCTAAGTACTTTGTCATGCAAACACTAATTCCTAAATGTAGAAACCACTTCATAATATACATAACCATTTCTTGATACTTATTGCTCATTTATTTTTTTCTGTATGTTAGTCTCCCCTTTCGCTGTGATATATGTGACACCTCTGTGTCCATTGTTAGTGAGAGAGATAGAGAGCCTGTGGCATGTCAAACTGTTGGGCAAGCTTTAGTTTTTGTTGACTGCAGGTCATGGTCTCTCTTTGGGGGTTTGCTGTTGCTTGGTTGGTGGTGGGCATTGACGCTTTCTGCTGAAATGGGTGGAGGGGGAGGTTGATGCTTTGGCTTGGGAGGAGGCTTTGGGGTTCCACTGCTTTTCTGTTGTTTATTCTTTGGAGTTCTCTTCTGTTTTTCACGGCTGTCTATGAAGAGTAAGAGTTTCAGGTCGTATACTGTATCCATTCCCTGATATTAAAATGGAACCACTTGAACCATTTTTGTATTTGCACAGTGGTTGAACACCCACTAATTTTATTATGGTTATTATTCAGTTATGGACTTATTGAGCATTCCTGCAAGAAAATGAAACTCAGGGTTGCATATGACGAAAGACAAATTAATTATAGCAAGTGGATGTTTACAGAAAATTTTTTGTGAAAACAAGATAAATTCCAATAGGCCATAGGAACATAAATGACAGTAAAATATTTTTTTTCCTAAAGTAGATTGAAGAGCTTGGTTTGCACTATACTGCTTTGTTCTGCATTGTTGTTGGTAGAAAACAAAAACATTCATCCAAAGTGAGCTAGAAATTTTGATATACTGCCCAAATAAATTTTAACCCAAGCAGCTTTATCAGTTGAAATTCTGATGGAATAGCGAGATTTTATTTAGTCAAATAGCCCTCTTCAGTATTTTATCTTGGATTTACATTTGCTGATAAAACAACAAGACAAAAATTGGGTAATATATTTGAAATATAGTTTTCACTGACAACATGTATTACAGATACTCACCATTTTCTGCAATTAAGATTACTTCATGTACCAAATTTCTAAATATTTGCAGAGTTGCACAAATTTGAAATTGATACTAATTCATCTAACTTGGCACTAACTATCTATGACAGGGTAATGTTGACTCATTGTGAATTTGTCTGTACTGCAGAGAGTAATAAACTGCTAATCAAAATACAAAATTAAAAATAGAGCACAGGGCTACTCATTGCACCAGAAAGGCATCTGTCAATCATCATATTGTACAGAAATAAAACTGTAATGACATCAGGTTTGAAAATGCAACATGTAAGGCTGGCACGTAGCTACTCAAAATACAAACAAAAGATGTGGCATCAATCCAAAATGACTGGCAGTGAACAGCACTTCACTGATCTGTTCCAAATGTGCTTTTGCCGGCTGAATTGTGTTGTCCTTTAGCCAGAATTGGAACATCTTTGGTAAACAAGCTGTCAAAAAACCTTTATTCAAACTTTTATTCATTCCTGGTCACCTTATTATGGGAATGATGTCACTGTTTTATAGAGGGTGCAGAGGAGATTTACCAAGATGCTCAAAGGCAAGAAAACCTGCAGATGCTGGAAATCCAAACCAGACACACACAATACAGAAGGAACGTGCAGGCCAGGTAGCATCTATGGAAAGGAGTAAACAGTCGATGTTTTGAGCCAAGACCCTTCATTGGGACTGATGATGCTATCTGGATTAGAGAGCATGTCTTATTAAGATCGGTTGAGCGAGCTTGGGTTTTTCTCTTTGGAGTGAAGGAGGATGAGAGGTGATTTGACAGAGGGTACATGATGATAAGCGGCAGAGATCAACGGGATAGCCAGAGACTTTTTCCTAGGACAGAAATGGCTAATACAAGGGAGCATAATTTTAAGGTGATTGGAGGAAAGTATGGGAGGGGATGTTCTTAATACAAAGAGTGGTGAGTGCATGGAATATCATGCCAGGTGTGATGGTAGAGGCAGGGACATTTAAGAATTGCTTAGAAGGGCACATTGATGATGAAAAAAAATGGTGGACTACATAGGAGTGAAGGGTCAGATTGATTTGAGAGTACATTATAAGGTCAGCACAACATTGTGGGCCGAAGGGCCTGTACTGTGCTGTAGTACTCTATGTTTTAGTTAAATATTATTAATAAATAGTAGACCAGCACATCATAATTGAGATGCCTTAAGGTCTACCTCTTGCATTTGGCATGATCAGACTCATTATCTTATTTATTTCAAAGAACACTTGAATTTCTGTGCCTTTCTCTTTTTAGCAGCAAGGCAGGCTCAGAATTTGCTTCACAATGCCCCAGAATCTGTTGGCAGATGTGAGCTGCACATATTCACTGCTGACCTACTAACAGTTTCCACCAACATCCTGTGTCTCCCTTAGTGAGAACTTGCTCAAGGAAACTAGCCTATGCTCAGTTGCAGGGCCATCTGTGATATAAATAGCTCCACGTGGTGGGGGTGGAACACAGAGCAGAACATGCCACATCCACAATACAGGTGTAAACAGCACTGAAAATCTTTCAGCCACTTATGTTACTATTACTGAAACTAAGCCAAACTACTCCCAAAATTCAAATAGTTAAAATATTTCAAAAAATCAAAACAGTTAAAAGATTTAAACTACAAAAACAGAGCCCCGCAGCTATTTGTTCTTATAGAAAATAGTGAACTCCCTGTGACAGACACGAGTCTGTAGCAGATTGCTCAACATCAGAATGCAATTGAAGAAAGGCCAGGGAATAGCTGCCTGCAGATTCATGACTTATGTGGTATGGAAATCCCAAATTTCCTGGCAGAGGAGAAGCCTGCAGCTGGATACAGAGCTGCCAACATACTCTTACTGAATCCAGGCCACCTACTCTTGAACATCCAACAATGAAGTTACAAGCTGGGCTACTCGACTTACAGAGTTATTTTTGTCGTACATCTTAAAATATGGAAATGTTTCAAACCATGAACATCCCACTGGAGAAACCATTAAAATAGATCTCCTGGAATTTTGTGGAAATAAAACAAGTATTATATTTTAAGTGTTTCTGATAGAGACAGCTACAGAAGCGTATGATCAATCTCTTGCAGAAAAAAGATTGTTAATCAACAATATTAGGTCTTTATTCTTTGGAGCATAGAAGGTTGAGGGGGGGACTTGATAGAGGTATTTAAAATTATGAGGGGGGATAGATAGAGTCGGACAGGCTTTTTCCATTGAGAATAGGGGAGATTCAAACAAGAGGACATGATTTGAGAATTAGGGGGCAAAAAAGTTTAAGGATAACATGAGGGGGAATTTCTTTACTCAGAGAGTGGTAGCTGTGTGGAACGAGCTTCCAGTAGAAGTGGTAGAGGCCGGTTCGGTATTGTCAGTTAAAGTACAATTGGATTGGTATATGCTCAGGAAAGGAATGGAGGGTTATGGGCTGAGTGCAGGTCGGTGGGACTAGGTGAGAGTAAGCATTTGGCACGGACTAGAAGGGCTGAGATGGCCTGTTTCTGTGCTGTAATTGTTACATGGTTATATTAAGAATTATGTAATATAGTGTTTTAAGAATTATAATTTAATATAACGCTTATGTGATAGGGACTATTATTACATTCTTAAATAATGCAGTATTTAAAAGCAACTTCTAAACAACCACATGAACAGAAATTAAGCTATTGCAATGAACAGAGGGGATGTCAAAGTGTTTGTAGTGCAGAGAACGCACAATCAGGGCTGGTGGTAGAGGCAGATACATTAGAGACATTTAAAACAGGCACATGGATGAAAGAGAAATGGAGGACTACTTGGGAGGGGAGGGTTAGATTCATCTTGGAGTACAGTGCCTACAAAAAGTACTTCCCTCCCTCTGGATTTTTTCGTGTTTTATTGTTTTCCAACATTGAACCACAGTGGATTTCATTTGGCTTTTTTGACACTGATCAACAGAAAAAGACATGTGTCAAAGTGAAAAAAGATCTCTATATAGTGATCTAAGTTAATTAAAAATATAAAACACAGAATAATTGATTGCACAAGTATTCACCCCCTTCAAGTCAGTATTTAGTAGGTACACCTTTGGCAGCAATTACAGCCTTGAGTTTTGTGGATAGGTCTCTATTGGCTCTGCACATCCGGGCACTGTAAAATTTCCCAATTATTCTTTAGAAAACCGCTCTCAGATTGCATGGGGATCTTGAGTGAACAGCCCTTTTCAAGTCCAACCACAAATTCTCAATTAGATTGAGGTCTGGATCCTGACTTGGCCATTCCAGGACATTAACTTTGTTGTTTTTAAGCCATTTTTGTGTAGCTTTGGCTTTACGCTTGGGATCATTTTCTTGCTGGAAAACGAATCTTTTTCCAAGTCACAGTTCTCTTGCAGACTGCATCAGGTTTTCCCTGTATTTTGCTGCATTCATTTTACCCTCTACCTTCACAAGCCTTCCAGGGCCTAGTGCAGTGAAGCATCCCACAGCACGATGCAGACACCACCATGCTTCATAGTAGGTTTTTGATGATGTGCAGCGTGAGGCTTACACCAAATATAACTTCAGCTGGATGGCCAAAAACCTCAATTTTGGTTTTATCATACCATAGAACCTTCTTCCAGCTGACTTCAGAGTCTCCCACATGCTTTCTGGCAAACTCTAACTGAGATTTCATGGGAGTTTTTTTCCCCCAACAATGGCTTTCTCTTTGCCACTCTCCCATAAAGCTGCAACTGGTGAAGCACCCGGTCAACGGTTGTTTTATGTGCAGTCTCTTCCATCTCAGCCACTGTCGCTGTTTGGCCTTAACACTGCCATGTGTCATTGGATTCTGGCTTTCTTGACAGAGAGACCACAGTCAGTTTGTGTTGGCAGGAACATCTCTGACTCCATCACACTGAACACTGGATCCCCACAAGGCTGTGTGCTCAGCCCATTGCTGTTTACATTGCTAACACATGACTGTGCAGCCAGATTCAAGGGGAACCTGATCATTAAATTTGCTGATGATACCACAGTGGTGGGGCTCATCAGCAAAAATGATGAAACATTGTACATTGTCAAACATCTAGAGAGCTGGTGCAGTGACAACAACTTGATGCTTAATGTCACCAAAACCAAGGAGATGATCGTCAATTTCAGATGGTCTCAGCCCGAGCACACACCCTTCAGCATCAGCAGCTCCACAGTGGAGAGAGTGGAAAACATTAAGTTCCTTGGGGTGCAGATCTCGGACAATCTCACCTGGTCCAGGAACACCAGGATTGTGAAATGGGCCCAGCAGAGAGTGCACTTCCTGGGGAAACTTAAACAAGCATCATTACCCACTAACACCTTAACTACATTCTACAGAGGCGTGGTTGAGAGTGTGCTGACTTTTTGCATCACAACCTGGTACTCCAGCTGCAGTGCTGCCGACAAAAAGGCCTTGCAGAGGGTGGTTAGGGGAGCAGAGAAGGTTATTGGGGTCTCCCTACCTTCTATCCAAGACCCCTTTCAGTCGATGCCTCCAGAAAACACAGTACATCATTAAAGACCCCTCACACCCTCTCCATGAACTGTTTGTTCTTCTGCCATCAGGCAAACGTTACAGAAGCATCAAAACAAAAACCACAAGGCTACTAAACAGCTTCCTCCCACAGGCAGCTAAATAGCTGCTCTACCTGACTCTGCTTTGGACACTTTTAACTTGCACTGGACACTTATAACTTGATTTTAACCGACATGTGGCTGTTGTGTTTTACTATTTATTGTTGTGTTTACTATTTATTGTTGCGTTTGTTATGTTATGATTGCACTTGCCCCTGGGAAACGCTGTCTCATTCTGCCCTGTAGAGCTGATGTACGATCAGAATGACAATAAAGTTTTTGAATCTTGAATCTTGAAACTCCTCCAGAGTTGTCATAAGCATTTTGGTGGCCTCCCTCACTAGTCCCCTTCTTACATGGCCACTCAGTCTTTTAGTGCGGCCTGCACTGGGCAAATTTACAGCTGTGCTTTACAGTATATTCTTTCCATTTCTTGATAACTGACTTAACTGTACTCCAAGGGATATTCAGTGATTTGGAGATTTTCTTCTATTCATCTCCTGACTTGTACTTTTCAAAAACCTTTTCGTGGAGTTGCTTGGAGTGTTCTTTTGTCTTCATGGTGTAGTTTTTGCCACCTTCCAGATACAGGTGTATTTTTACAATCAATTGAAACACCTCGACTGCACATGGTATTATGTGGTTTCTAAAATCAATTGGCTGCACTAGTAGTGATTTGGTGTGTCATATGAAAGGGGGTGATTACTTATACAATCAATTATTTTGTGTTTTATATTTGTAATTAATTTAGATTACTTTGTAGAGATTGGTTTTCACTTGACGCGAAAGGTCTTTTTCCATCAATCACTGTCAAAAAATGCCAAATTAAACCCACTGTGATTCAATGTTGTAACGCATTAAAACATGAAAACTTCCAAATGGGGTGACTACTTTTTATAGGCACTGTAGGTTAAAAAGTTGGCACAACATCACGGGCCCTGAGACCTGTAATGTTTTATACTGTTCTATGAATGTGTTTATGTGGAGTTAATGTTGGAAAGATATCTGTTTAAGAGCCAACAGGACTCAACAGTCACTTTCCACTCTGTACAACTGTCTAGTTGTGACACAGTAGAGTTGGTGCCTCACAGCTTCAATTCAATTCTGATCTCCAGTACTGTCTTTATGGAGTTTGCATGTTCTCACTGGCTGTCTAGTTTCCTGCCACATCCCAAAGAGATACACTGTATATGCAAGTGAGAGATGCTGGCAAAATGGAGAAATCAGGTTAATGGAAAGTTAGAGAGGAATGAGATTGCTTTGTGAACTACCCTCCTCCTATGTCATAAGTGAAACACCATACCTTTTCTGCAGAGAACCCAGACAGCAGTTCAGTTATTTATTAATTACTTTCAGATCTTGTTTGCAACTTAAGTGATCCAAGTAAATCCAAAGCTTACATTTGAACTTACTTCACTGGGCCGGATTTTGATATAAAAGTTGTTCCTTTTGTATGAGATCTTGAGAACCTTAGGCCAGGCAAATCTGTTTATTCTCAATCGGTCTCTGTAGATGAGCAGCCCACTTGCACACACGCCAAGCATAATATCAACTCCTTCCGAATCCTTGCAAAGCAAAACACTGACATGTAATTTTAATCATCACTAAACACAAAATTTTATAAAATATTGTAGTGTTGTTATTCAAAATTACAAAACAGCAATGGCCGACCTGAAATTATATCTGAACCTGCAAGCATCTCAGTGCAGAGGGTTTCAAAGCTTATAGAACATCAGAAATCAGGTGGAACAATTCCGCCAGGCTCCAGTGGATAGAGGGTTGAGTACTTCTGATATTGGGCTGCTGCCAAAAACTAGTCCACAATTTTGTACTTCAGTTGCAGAAGTCACCACAGATCTGGAGTACCATCTAACTGCCCAGTCTTCATAACCTGATAGTAAAACCATGGGCTCTACTCTGGATGTTGTGAGTCTTGTATTAATGAACTCTTGCCAGTGGAATAACCTCCATGATTTTATTAGTCAAATATCAGAAACACGTCAGAATTGTTGGCATGCGTATGGTAACTCTGGCAGAATACCTGAAGCTGATGGTTATATCTACCACATTTATCCAATTCCCACCAACTTTACCTCAGCAGATCAAGAGAACTTGAAAGAAAGGCCCAAACAGAAAAGATTTTACAGATGCTGGAAATCAGAGCAACACACACAAGATGCTGGAGGAACTCAGCAGATCAGGCAGCATCTATGGAAATGAATAAACTATTGAACAAAGTCCCAATAAAGGGTCTTGACTTGAAACGTAGACTGTTTATTCCTCTCCATATACCTGGCTATCTTCCAGCAAGATATAGTCTTGAGTCAAACTTCTATTTAGATGAGCAGTTCATCTGCTGAGTTTCTCCAACATTTTGTGCGTGTTATTTAAAAAAAGCTACAAGTTTCTTCAAGAACTACAGCCAGAAAGCCAACACCCAGTAAGCCAACATAACAGTGGATGGGAGTGGGGAAAAGGGCTTGCTAGTTTTGCTGTGTTGTTTTGTTGCTGTTTTTCTGCTGAGCATTGCTGGTGTGGCATGTTGGTGCCCAAAACGCTACCCCCAGCACATCCTCAGGTTGTGTTGGTTGTTAATACAAACAACACATTTTACTGCATGCTTTCATGTATGTGAGATAAATTAATGAATTTGAATCTCCTGCTGATCCTTCACCATTGCTCAATACCTCTGGTTTCAACTGCCATAATACACTGCTGGCCAACTTTTTGTTTTCTGCCTTCTGTAATTTGAAACTCATCCAAAACCAATCTCACTCACATCATCCCACCAACATACTCTCCCCTCCCTCATTCAGTGCCTGTTGATTTAAAATTAGACCATGTTTAGGATAGAGTCAAAGCTTTACCTGAACCTCAAATCCCTCCATCTTTCAGCCCCCAAGGAAATTTTTCCTTGGAATGTAGAAGATTGACAGGCGATTTGATAGAGTTATACAAAATTATGAGGAGTATAGATAGGGTAAATGCAAGCAGGCTTTTTCCACTGAGGTTGGGTGAGACTACAACTAGAGACCATGGGTTAAGGGTGAATGGTGAGAAGTTTAAGGGGAACATGAGGGGAAACTTCTTCACTCAGAGTGGTGAGAGTGTGGAATGAACTGCCGGTGTAAGTGGTGCATGCGAGCTGAATTTCAACATTGAAGAGAAGTTTGGATAGGTACATGGCTGGTAGAGGTATGGAGGGCCATGGTCCTATTGCAGGCTGATGGAAGTAAGCATTTTAAATGATTTGACATGGAATAGAAGGGTTGTTTCTGTGCTGTACTTTTCTATGAGTATATCTTACTCCTTTCTATTTCCTTATATCACTCCTTCAAACCTATCTTTTGAGCAGACTTTTAGAAACTTTTAGAAACCTATACTCAGTTTATATTTAGAAAAGATAATTAAACAAAACAATGAATGTTGGAAATACTCAGCAAATTCGTAAGTATCTGGGAATGTTTCAAGTTAATAACCTCATCCATGGATAATACCCAACTTGCAGCATTTTCATTTTCTATTGCACATTTCCAGTATCTGCTGCACTTTACATCTGCCTGATAACAGCTCTGTGAAGAGGTAAGGAATACTCTACGGAACTTAATGAGCTTTATAAATGCAAATTGAGTAAGACCCTTGAAATAAACCTGGTAATCGATCGTCAGAGTTGGGCAAGTAGTCAGTAACCTGCTGCTGATCAACCTGCCAGCTTATCGCAACAGCCTAGAAAAGACCTCCAAGGGTGACTGGAGAGTTGGAACCACACATAGGCAATGCCAGATGGATCTGTAACCCAATTCATAACAAGTGACAATAACAAAATGCTGGAGGAACTCAGCAGGTCAGGCAGCACCTGTGGAGAGGAATAAACAGTTGATGTTTTGGGCCGAGACCCTTCGTCCCTAACAAGTGAACTGTCCTTGGCTGGATATAAGCAGTAGGCAACTTGCTAATGCCCTTTTCAATGAGCCACTTTGTTTTAGCCTGTTGGGCTACAATGACTTCTAGACATAAAGTTATGTTTCCAAAATAATGAATTCTGCCAACCCGTGTCTAAAGAATTTAGATCAAGGCAAAGTGCAGGTTTTGATCAGGAAAGTAGACAGGTTAAAGGAAATCAGCAGGATTCCACGTTGGAGTATAACATGGGGAATTATTTATTTATGCTATTTTATTGAGATACAGTGCAGAATAGGCCCTCTGTTCCTTCGAGCCATGGTACCCAGCAATCCCCTGACCTAACTAGCCTTATTATGGGACAATTTACAATAACCAATTAAACTACCGACCGGTATGTCTTTAGACTCTGGGAGGAAACTGGAGCACCTGAAGGAAACTCACATGGTCGTGGGGAGAATGTATCAACTCTTAACAGGCAGTGGTAGGTATTAAACCTGAGTTGCCAGTACTGTAAAGCATTGTGCTAACCACTATGCTACCAGATCTGCAGAGTAAAGCAAGTATTTTCCTTTCAGGAATCAGTGCCGCAGGTTCTACACTTGATGGTGCTTATTACGGTTAAATATAAACAGTAACTGAAAAAATTGGACTTTTATTAGCACCCCTCACTTCTACTTCAGCAATGACAATGAAGTCTGGTCATGATTATGATGTAGGAAGCATGGCAATTTGAATTCAGCAACCTTCTGCACACAGCAAGATGGTAACATGCTTGGATAACCTATTTTGATGAGGTCAATTGAGTGATAAATATCAGGCAGAACCCTGAGGTTTACATCCCCTCGTTTCCCCTGAAATCATAGCAATGGATATTCTACCTCTATCTGAGACAGTAGATTGGATCTCATTTCAATACCTCATCTTAGGCAGTACAACAGTCCTTCTGGGCTACAGATTGTTAACCTAGATTTCTGACCACCTTGCTTGAACGGACAAGCTCCTCACACAAGTGGTACCAGCTGAGTTGCAGCTAGCATTAATTTTTCATCGTACTTGACATAGCCCTGTGTCTGCATGTTTGGTTTGTGATTATGCATCAGGCATAGGCAGAGGCCAAGTACCTGTAAATTGCATGCATCGCAAAACATCTACATGAATTGTAGGTACAAGATTTACCCTACTAATGAAAAACGTGGAGGATACAGCCCAGTCCATCACAGGCAAAGCCCTTCCCACCACTGTGCACATCTACAAGGGGTGCTGCCAACAAGTACCCTACAATCTATGTTCTATGTAATTTTAGGCAGTTTCTAGAGTAGGTTACACGGTCGGCACAACATTGTAGGCTGGAAGGGCCTGTAATGTGCTGTAGATTTCTAAGCTCTAATCGTGAAACTCCTAAGCTAGTGTGGATAAATTCACACACCTTAACTCTGAACTGATTCCATAACCTACTGACTCACTTTCAATGACTTTACAACTCAAGGTTTCAGTATTATTTATTTTTTTGTATTTCCGCAGTTTGCCTTTTGCACATTGGTTGTCAGTCTTTGTGTGCAACTTTTATTTGTTTCTATTGTATTTCTTTGTTCAACTGTGAATGCTTGCAAGAAAATGAATCTCAGGGTAGCGTACAGTGACATATACATAGCTTGACAATAAATTTACATTGAACTTTTACATTTAAACTCGGCTGCTCTCTGTATTCATTTCACATTACTCTGTGGCAACGAAGGACTGTTGGAACTAATCAAAGTTCATGAACTGTTGTGTGGTCTGTACATTTCTAATGAAACAGCAAAGTACTTGCTGATTCCATTTATACTGTAGGCTAGTACTTTGATGGTTATCTGATTGATCAAAGTAATGCTCATTTCCTTCCTTTCTCTAATCAGCTCTTATATTTATACAGCTGAACTGACAGACAGAAAAGAGTTCCAATCAACTGGAATAAAACAGCTGTATCTCCAGCACTGTGTTTTTTGGTTCAGTTTCACTATTGGTAAGAATTTCATTTTTAGCAAATTAAACTCTGCAGCAGTAAACATGTCGGTCTATTCAAGCAGAGATGAAAAGATTCTGAAATGACAACACTGCGTTTAGGTGTACCTTGGCATGATGCAAGTCCACTCCATACATAGACAGCTTTTTGGCATTTTCCAAATAATGCATTTCTGCTTCTGCAGGTGACATGCCCCTAAAAAATATCAACAACAATTAGAACTTTATTCATTTCATTTACCAAGTTCAGCATTTTGAATGTTACAAATCTATCCAAAAATGTAAAAAGAAACCCTCTCCAACTGTGTGCATTTTCATGCATAGCCATGCATCCTATGTAACCACATAACAATTACAGCACGGAAACAGGCCATCTCGGTCCTTCTAGTCTGTGCCGAACGCTTACTCTCACCTAGTGGTTGGTTCTCTCACCAACCTGCACTCAGCCCATAACCTTCCATTCCTTTCCTGTCCATATACCTATCCAATTTCTTTTCTTTTCATCCTCTTACAAAATAACCAGTGGTAGAAAACATTACGTATACAATGGCAATATTTATGCTTAGAAAAGAAACGTTAGATGAGAAACGAGATGCAGATGCAGGAATCTGGAGCAACAATTGCAGCATTTGTGAAAGGAACTGTCGACTTTTTGGGTGGATTCCCTGCATCAAGACCAAATACAAATGTTCCGCTCATAGGTCATTAATTACAGAGGCAGCATCCTGCATTTTGAAGACCAGGCAAGTAGGCCACATGTTTCCTAACACAAAAATCACCGGGTTAATGACAACAGATGTAACTCTAAAGTGAGATGAACTGAGGACACAGGTTCATTATTTCAAAAAGGGAAACTATAATGTCCTCAGAGAAAAGAAATGCAAGTTGCAAATAGCCAAATAAATCAGACTCTTTCTGACTTTAAACATGTAGCCAACAAGGCATAAAAAAAACGGATATTTCACACATTCATTTAGATAAAGATTCAAATCTCTGAAGAATAATTTAACCAAAACTTGAACACCTCAAGAATTAAAATTAAAAACACAAGACACTTAATACCATTGATTAGTCAGAAATGCTCCAATGTATTCAGACTGTAAGCACAGCCAACATACAACTTTGAATCCAAAATGATTTGCAGTAGGTCACTGGTAAACAACTGTTCTATATCATGGGAATTAGCATTAGTGAAGCTAATTAAATTGTTATCCACAGGAAGCACTGTGCATATTCTGTTTGCTGCTGCTGTTGTCCGCCTTTTAATTCCAGTTTAAAAAGACATAAGACAGTGGCCAAGAAAAAACATCGAGAAACATTTGATAAATTACACAATTTACAAGTTTGAGGCTTATCATAATTTGTTTTTCATAAATCTCATTTCGTAATCAATTTTATTTTTTTTTATTTGCAGGTAGTGTTGAGGGAGCAATGTGTTTGCAGAAGGATTCAGTCAGATTGTGGGAATGGGCAAAGAACTGGCACTTGGAAGGTAGTTTAGGGAATTTCATGGTCAGGGACTTTGGGAGAAGGAAGAAAGGCCGGAACTGTTGTCTAACTGGGCAGAAAATTCAGAAATAAGAGGTGCAGACAAACTTGGGAGACCTCATGCAGGATTCCCTAAAGTTTAACTTGCAGGTTGAGTCAATGGTAAGGAAAGCAAATGCAGTGTTAGCTTTCATTTTGAGAGGACTAGAACACAAAAGCAAAGATGTGATGCTAAGACTTTACAAGGCATTAATCAGACTGCATTTGGAGTATTATGTGCAGTTTTCAGCTCCTTATCTAAGAACGATGTGCTGGTATTAGAGAGTCCAACTTGAGCATGAATAGCAAAAAGTTGGCTTGTAGGTACAACAGGTTATTAAGGCAGCAAATGGAATGTTGGCCTTCATTGCTAGGGGAATTGAATTCAAGAGTAGGGAGGTCATGCTGCAACTATACAGGGTACTGGTGAGGCTGCACCTGGAGTACTGTGTGCAGTTCTGGCCTCCATACTTGAGGAAGGATATACTGGTTTTGGAGGCAGTGCAGAGGAGGGAGGTTCACCAGGTTGATTCCAGGGATGAAGGGATTAACCTATGAGGAGTGATTGATTCGCCTGGGACTATATTCTCTGGAGTTCAGAAGAATGAGAGGGGATCTTATAGAAACATACAAAATTTTGTAGGGATAGATAAGATAGAAGTAGGAAAGTTGTTTCCATTGGTAGGTGAGACTAGAACTAGGGGACATTGCCTCAAGATTAGGGGAGAAAATTTAGGATGGAGATGAGAAGAAACTGTTTTTCCCAGAGAGTGGTGAGTCTGTGGAATTCTCTGCCTAGGGAAGCAGTTGAGGCTTCTTCACTATATTTAAGATACAGTTAGATAGGTTTTTACATAGTAGGGGAATTATGGGGGAAAGGCAGGTAGATGGAGCAGACTTTATGGACAGATCAGCCATGATCTTATTGAATGGTGGCGCAGGCTCGATGGGCCGGATGGCCTACTCCTGCTCCTATTTGTTATGTTCTTATGTCCAGAGGAGGATCATGAGAATGATCCCAGATATCAAAGGGTTAGCATTTGAGGAGTGTTTGATGGCTCTGGGTCTGAACTTGCTGGAGTTTAGAAACCTATCGAATATTGAAAGACCTGGAAAGGGTGGATCTGGAGAGGATAAGATCAAAAGACATAGGAGCAGAATTCTGGCTATTCAGTCCATTGAGTCTGCTCCACCATTCCATCATGACTGATCCCGGATCTCACTCAACCCCATATCCTTTAATGCCCTGACCAATCAGGAAACTATCAATTTCCACTTTGAAGATACCCACGGACTTGGCCTCCACTGCAATCTGTGGTGAAGTGTTTGACAGATTCACTACTCTCTAACTAAAAAAAAAATCCTCCTAACCTTTGTTCTAAAAGGTCGCCCTTCAATTCTGAGGCTATATCCTCTAGTTCTGAACACCCCGCCATAGGAAACATCCTCTCCACATCCACCCTATGTAGTCCTTTCAACATTCAGTAGGTTTCAATGAGATTCCCCCCCCCCACATTCTTCTAAATTCCAGTGAGTACAGGCCCAAAGCTGCCAAACACTCTTTATATGTTAACCCCTTCTTTCCCAGAATAATCCTTGTGAACTTCCTCTGGATTCTCTCCAATGACAACACCTCGTTTCTGAGATATAGAGCCCATAACTGTTGACGATATTCAAGAGCAGTCTGACCGATGTCTTACATACCCTCAACATTATCTCATTTTTAAATTCCATTCCCCTTGAAGTAAATGCCAACATTGCATTTGCCTTCCCGACCACAGACTCAACCTGTAAATTAATCTGCGAGCCTTGCACAAGGATTCTTAAGCCCCTTTGCACCTCTGATGTTTGAGTTTTCTCCCCAGTTGAATAATAGTCCGCATTATTATTCCTTTTACCAAAATGTATTATCATATATTTCTCAACACTGTATTCTATTGCCACTTTTTTTTGCCCATTCTTTTCAAAGTCCTGCTTCAATCACATGACTTTCTCAGCACTACCTATCCCTCCACCCATCTTCATAACATGGTAACCTTTGCCACAAAGCCATTTTCCAAATCATTGACAAACTATGTGAAAAGTAGCTGTTCCAATACTGACCTGAGGAACACCACTAGTCACTGGCAGACAACCAGAAAAGACCCCCTTTATTCCCATTAGCTGCCCCTGCCTTTCAGCTATTCCACTATCCATGCCAGTATCTTTCCTGTAAAGCCATAGGATTTTATCTTGTTAAGCAGCATCATCTGTGGCATCTTACCTAATGCCTTCTGAAAATCCAACTGAATGACATTCACTGTCGCTCCTTTGCCCACCCTACTTGTTACTTCCTCAAAGAATTCTAACAGATTTGTCAGGCAAGATTTCCCTTCACAGAAACCATGCTGACTTTGACTTATTTTATCATTGAAAGTACCCCAAAACCTGATCCTTAATAACAGACCCCCAACACTTTCCCAGCCACTAAGGTTAGGCCAACTGGCCTATAGTGCTTCCTACAGTGGGGGAGTCAAGGGCCAAAGGGAGACAGGTTTAGAATCGTGGGATGTCCATTCAGAACAGAGTTGAAGAAAAATTTCTTTAGCCAGAGGGAGGTGAACCTGTGGAGTTCTTTGCCACAGACGGTTGTGGAGGCCAGGTTATTGGGAATATTTAAACCGGAGGTTGATAGGTTCTTGATTAATCATGGTGTCAAATGTTGCAGGGAGAAGGCAGGAGAATGGGGTTCAGAAGGTTAATAAATCAGCCATGATGGAACGGTGGAGCAGACTTGATAGGCCAAACGGTGTAATTCTGCTCCTAGGTCTTGATAAGTGTTTATAATTAAAATATCAAAGCAAAATGTTGTTGATTTTTTGGCGATTAGGATTTATTAGTGGCAGATGATTTGCCTTCTCCATTTGATCTAACTAAACCCAAGTCTGAATTTATGGACTATTTTATAAATGACTCAGTGAAAACTGCCAGCAATTTTAAACTATCAAATTACATGCCTAAGCACTGTTACACGTACTTGTGAGTTTTGTGTAGTTCTATTATTTTTTCTTCCAGTTCCTTAGTTTCATTCGGAGCAAAGCGAAACTCACTGATGTACTCAGTGCCGTACTCATCTGGGTCATAGTCCCCCAGTTCGGCTTGGACTGTGTACGAACCAAGCAAGACATGTGTGGCAAAAGAACATGGCAGTCGTCCAGAGACAACGTCATCCCTCAGTTGCAGACACAAGTAGTACCTAGATGGGAGGAAAAAGAAAGAGAAACTTGAGATCTTCCAAACTTTTGGACGTAAGCAGCATTGACTGTTGCATCAGACTTTAGAAATGACAATCAATATTTTTTCAGGAATTGAGTGTAAGAGAGGCCTGTACAGATTTTCCCCGTTATCCGAAAGTAGAGTATTCCTTGGAAACCTTTCGTAAGCCGAAATGTCGTAATGCGAAGAAGCAATTACCATTAATTTATATGGGAAAGATTTTTTGAGTGTTCCCAGACCCAAAAAAACCCCTACCAAATCATACCAAATAGCACATAAACATAAAATAACACTAACATATAGTAAAAGCAGGAACTTTTCGGCAGCTTCAGTATCAGCCGAAGCACTCTCTCCAGTAACCTTTAAGCTATGAAGCTGCCCTCGCCTCAGAAACCGATCAAACCACCCATGACTACCTTTAAATTCCACTTTTGCAACACTTTTATCACCATCATCCAGTGCTTTCTGTTTCAGCTTATTAAAAAGACTGACTGATTTCTCCTTAAGTATAAGGTAACTTAATGGGACACCACACTTTCTACACCCATCAATCCACTCAAGCAACAGACTTTCCATTTTATCCATTACTGGATGCCGACTAAAAGAGACCACTTTGCTACTCGCAGAACCAACATCAGCAGCTTTCAAGATTCTTTCTCTCTGCGTGTAAGTAGTACGAATGGTGGACGCAGGCAAGTTCAATGCACGAACAATGTCTTTATTTCGTTCACCACGATCAAAACGCTTAACTACGTCCAGTTTTATGCTAAGCGTAACACCCTTACGAGCTCTCTTAGGCTTTTCTGATACCATAGGATGCATCTTGCTAATGGATGCACGAAATAAATCGAGATAAAGCACAGATGCTCACACAGTTCGAAGCTATGGTGGCTTGATACTGAGTGTAGTTCCCGGTGAAGGTGCTTGGTGGCGCCACTCTCGCTGCTCGGGGTGCACGCTGCCTCTGTAACGGCTCGCTGCAAAACAAGCGCTGAGCGCTACTTTTGCTTTTCACCTTTTTTTGTAAAAGCGAAAATCCTCTTCAGATTTCTTTCAGTTAGCGAAGGCAGGTACTAATGTAGGCCCTTCATAAAAGCGAAGTGGCGTAGAGAGAAGTTTCAAAAAGCGGCAGATACCTGTATTGCATGGCGGAACAGTCGAAGGATATGCAGTCAATGGCAACACACACAAAATGCTGGAGGAACTTGGCAGATCAGGCAGCATCCGTGGAAAGGAATGAACAGTTGACGTTTCAGACCGAGACCTTTCTTCAGACCTTGATGAAGGATCTCGGCCTGGAACATCGACTGTTTATTTCTTTCCATAGATACTGCCTGGCCTGTGATGTTCCTGTAGCATTTTGTGTGTGTTGCCTTGGATTTCCAGCATCTGCAGATTTTCTCTTGTTTGTGGAGATACAGTCATTTCTTTTTAAAGAAAAGAATATGAATTTGATGAAGATTCCACGTTGACTATTCTGAACTGATGCAATTTAGTGGAGTAAGTCACAGATGTCTCTTTCTGGCAGCATGAGAATTTCTCAACACTGGAGACATTCTTTGCTTTTAGTGAAGTATAACTTGATAATGAAATTAAGACAGATCACAGGAATATAAAACAAACAAATCAAAAATGCTGTTCATTTTCATGTAATGATTTTTTAAGTTAACAAGTAGTTTATTAAAACTATTATTATATGCAAAAAGATAATTTGTAAAAATTGTATGCTCAGGACATGGACATCATAGTCAGAGACAACTCAGGTCTAATTGCCCTGCTTTGAATAGCCTTGTTCAGGTCTGTCAGAGGGCAATAAGAATCATCAGTATTGTTGTGGATCTAAAAGTCACATACTCAACCAGGAAAGGAAAATCAAATTCCTTATTCAAGATGTGAATCAGATGGGTGAACACATCCATTCAATGGCTTAATCACTGTGTTTTTGCTCCCAATACATTAACTGTATTCAAATTTCCTAACTAGCTGATAGTATTCAGGCTTGTATCTCTGACACACTATGGCATACATGTCTTGCAACTTTACTACTATGCTGCTTCAGCTCTAAATTTCACCCCAGTGAGAGCGGCAGTAAGCTGCCGATATTTTCCTGTTTAGAAGACGGCAGCTTAGGCATTTTCATTAATATGTGTCCTGAAGTGAGGGCAGCAGCGGGGAAAGGCCTAGATAGAGTGGACGTGGAGGGAATGATTCCTAGATTGAGGGAGTCTAGGACCAGATGTCCAAGTCCCAGAATACAAGGACATCCCTTTATAAGAGAGATGAGGAGAAATTCCTTTAGCCACAGGATAGTGAATCTGTGGAATTCAGTGTCACAGAAAGGCTGTGGAGGCTAGGTCTTTGGGTGTACCCAATGGCAGAGGTTGATAGGTTCTTGATTACTTAAGGGTGTCAAAGGTTACAGGTAGAACCTGGAGAGTGGGTTAAAAAGGGATTATAAATCAACCATGATGGAATGGCGGAGCAAACTTAATAGGTTGAATGGCCTAATACTACTCCTATGTCTTATGGACACAATTTTCTTTTTAAACAAATCCCTAAATCACAGGGAAAGCAAACCCTATCACAGCTGAAATGGTCAGTTTTTATATTCCCTTCAATTGTTTAGGCTTATTTTTTAAAGTCTTTTTAGTCTTAATTATTTCAGTTTTGAAATGTTTGATTAATTTTAAACAGTTAATGGATTTTAAACGAGTCTGAAGTCTTCTGGGCGGCATAAACGTTCAGAGATGTTGACAACTTGCCAAGCCAGAGGCATAGCTTAACCAGCTGTCAAGCATTTCTTTGCCTGTTATGTAACCATGTCTTGCTTTTCCCTGTCTCAAGATACCAGACCTGTTATGAAAGATCATGATGCTGTTCAGGGCCAAGCTGTGACTGATGGGCGCAACTCCTGTCCGCAAGTTCCCATGGAGAAATGTACAAGTGTGATTTAACGTCAGCTAGCTTGTTACTTTAATACTTTGTAGTCCAATAAGTTTTGACTAATTCTTCAAAGGGCTTCTGTTCAAAATATACTGAAACTGTATAAGGGCAGGTGAAGAATTCAACCAAGGCAAAACAGAAACTGCAGATGGTGGAATCTGCAATTTTTTTTCATAGAGTCTCATGATATTTTACACCCATCTACTGGAGTATTAACTGAATGTAAAATATAAAAAGATAAGACCACTTGCAGTGTAGACCCTGGAAAAGGCCAGAGTCATACTCAGCTCAAAGTTCAAAGTAAATGTATTGTCTGCCGCCATATACAACCCAGAGTTTCATTTTCTTGCAGGGGTAACATGCCAAAAGGTTTCACTGATAATGTAATGGTTTCTCTGTGGCAGCAATGCTTGGGTTATGACTAGAGGTAACAGGGTTTGGAATACTGTTGTTCTTGTGAGCTGGAAGAGAGATCTTCATGGTCTTTTGCTGGGGAGAGATGAGAGAAGAGAAGACGCGAATGGAGAGAGTGGGAAGACCACTGGACGGGGTGGACTTGGAGCGAGGGTCCAAAGGGCAGTGATGATTGGAGGAGGTCGATGGTGGACGATTGGCTTATCAGTGAGCTCCAACATTGCGCAATAGACTGTTGCATAAGATTGGGCCCTTTTTATTTTTCTTTGTTTTCTTTACGAACCACATTGTCAAAGAAAGAATTACAAAGCTTAATCATTTCATCACATATTGTGTACTGTTTGTTATTTTGGGGTACTAATTTGTAACAGGGGACACATTATGCAGCATCCACCCAACCGAGGTTTCTTAAGTTTGGCCTGGCTGGGGGCTATCATCCCCTAAATTAAGCTGCTAGTCAAAGTGAGAGTTACACAGGCATGGACAGTAGATCCACAAAACACAACAGAATAAATGAAAGACTGGCAGGATAGACAAACAACCAATGTGCAAAAGACGACAAACTGTGCAAATACAAAAGAGAAAAAAATGAGTGAATGAATGAATAATGAAAACATGAGATGAAGAGTCCTTGAAACTGAGTCCATAGGTTGTGAGAACATTTCAATTATGGGGCAAGAGAAATTGAGTGAGGTTATCCCCTCTGGCTCAAAACACTGATGGCTGAGGGATAATGACTGTTCCTGAACCTGGTGGTCTGGGTCCCAAGGCTCCTATATCTTCTTCCTGATGGCAGCAGCAAGAAGAGCATAGCCTGGATGGTGGGGCTTCTTGATGATGGATGCTGATTTCCTGCAACAAAGCTCTGTAGAGATGAGCTCAATGGTGAGGAAAGCTTTACCCGTGATGGGCTGGGGCTATGTCCACTACTTTTTGTAAGATTTTCCATTCAAGGGTATTAATATTTCTATACAGATCGTGACTAGTCAATATACTCTTCACCACAGATCCACCAGTGTTTGTCAGAGTTTTAGATATCATGCCAAATCTTCACAAACTTCTAAGGACGTATAAGTGCTGCCATGCTTTCTTTATAATGGCACTTATGTGCTGGGCCCAGGACAGATCCTCTGAAATGTTAACACCAAGGAATTTAAAATTGCTGACCCTCTCTACCTCTGATCCCCTAATGAGGACAGGCCATGGACCTCCGGTTTGCTCTTCCTGAAGTCAATAATCAGCTCCTTGGTCTTGCTGACATTGAGTGAGATGTTGCTGCTGTGGCACCAGTCAGCCGGATTTTCAATCACCTTCCTACATGCTGGTTCATCACCGCCTTTAATTCAGCAAACAACAGTGGTGTTGGCAGTAAACTTAGATATAGCATTGCAGCTGTGCTTAACCCGAGGTCAGAAGTATTAAGCGAGTAAAGCACAGGGGTTAGGCGCACAGCCTTGTGGTGCACCTCTACTAATGGAGATTGTGAAAGAGATGGTTTTGCCCATCAAACTGACTGGGGTCTGCAAGTGAGCAAATCGAGGATTCAGTTTCATGAGATGGTATTGAGGCCAAGGTCTTGAAGCTGATTGATTAGACTTAAGAGCATGATGGTAATGAAAGTCAAGCAGTAGTTGATAAAGACAACTTGATATATGTATTTTCTCTGTCCCGATGTTGTAGGTTTAAGTGAAGGGACAATGAAATGGAATCTGCCTTGGACCTATTGCGAGGGTAGGTAAATTGCAGCAGATCCAAGCCACTTCTCAGGCAGCAGTTGATATGCTTCATCACCAACTTCCTAAAGCATTTCATCACAGTAGATGCAAGTGCCACTGGGATGATGGTCATTGAGGCAGGTTACCATGCTTTTCTTAGTCTCCGGTATAAATGAAGCAGGTAGGTACCTCAGACTGCCTAAAGGAGAGGTTAAGTATATTGATGAGCACTCCAGCCAGTTGATCAGTATAGGTCTTTAGTACTGGGCTAGGTACCCTAATCTGGGCTGGAAGCTTTCCGCGATTTCACCCTCCTGATGGATGCTCTCACGTCAGCCTCAAAGACTAAAATGGCAGGGTCATTGGGGGTTCTGGGAGTTTGTGAAGTTTTCTCCATGTTTTGATAGTCAAAGCAATCATATAAGACATTGAGCTCATTTGGGAGCGAAGCCTTATCATCTATGCCACTTGGTGATAACTTCCAAGCCCTGCCATGGCTCTCATGCATCCTTCAGTGATTCAAGTTTGGCCCAGCATTGCCACTTCATACATGAGATGCTGTAGATTGTACCTGGGCATCTTCCATCTTACTTGGTCACCAGACCTGAGTGCTACTGATCTGGCCCTCAGCAGATTGTGGATCTCAAGGTTCATCCAGGGCTTCTGGTTGGGGAAGACACTGAATGATTTTGTGGGGACACAATCACCTATGACTGATTTTATAAAGTCCGTGACAATTGTGGTGAATTCAAGCCCCTCACTGCCACCTCCAGCTGTACTGACAGATCTCTGCAAAGCTGAGTCACTGAATGATATAGTATATTGGCCGATGGAATTGCCAGAAGATGACGAGTCCAAGAACTCTATCAAAGGACTGGCTCAGTTGACAAGCATTTGGAAGGTGGCTGGCTAAATATTTCACAATCCACCTTGCTAAATTGGCCACTTTCCCAGTAAAACTGAAGGTATATCTCAGCAGTTATTTTGAAAATTGCCAGTGTGCAGATTGTGTGCAGATTGCAGATCGGGACCAAAGGTATAAACCCTTCAGTGAGTTGTAACAATGTGCAAATATTATCTTACAGCTCTGAACACTTCTTCACTTGATTACAAATGATGGCATAAAAACCAATTGATAAGCACTATGTCCAAGTTCTAGGAGTTCAGATTGCACCTTTAACCAACTGAATTACCCATTGGCCAGAAATCAAGTACTAGAGCCTTTTTTTGAAAATCATAAAGGCAACATTATTTGTCTTTATCCACCATTTCAACAGTTAAAAAGTAGAAATTTGAAAAACTCAGACACATCAGTTGATTATTTTAAATTACTAGCTTGCATGATATGATTGATTTATTTAGAGTCCTCTTTTGACTTCAAACTACAGTGCTTTGCTGTGAACCAAGAAAGACAATTTAATGAAAACACAAGAAGCTGTTTGAAAGAAAACAATCCAAGTAAATAGCAACATGCAGACATTTGAGACGTGCACCTTAAACATAATTGGTTTTCACTAAGGTACCAAGTCTTTCTCTGATGGTTGCAATTGGACAAAATGCTATAAAAAATCCATCTCATCTGTTAGCTTTACAACAAGTTGACAAGCTCTCTTTACTGCTCTTCCATCAGCTTCTGCAAAACATATATTTTAACACAAAGGAGAGTCAATCTAAAACAACTGCATTTTGTGTTTTTCTAGATTTAGCATCCACTGGTGCAGGATTTGAAGGTTGACATTGCTGCAGTTTTGGTCCTCTCATTACCTTTAAGTGAAATCAGATTTATTACCCAAGATCAATTACTATTGAGAAGGACCACAATAGCACTGTATTTCGAAAGCTCTCGGTCTATTTTTATCCAACAGTTACACATAATTTGGATGTAAAGATATTACCATCGTTATTTAAGTAGGGAACTCTTCCCTCATCAAGGTAATTATTAGCTGCTGTACATCTGGAGCATCAATTTATAGATAGAGGAAATATTAAAATGTATGTATCATTAATGTGTTGACATGATTAGATGAATAATTTCTGAAAGCTGTTTTGAATCAGAACATTGAGTGCGTGGATTTTTGAAGTGGAGCTTTCAAATCACATGAACTTTCAAGCGAATTACACTAGTCACATTAACTAATGCACACGTTCAATAGCGGAGAAAGCATTCAGAAAAAAAAAACCCAGTGCATCACACAGAATGAATTACTCTGCCATTGGTGAGACTCAATAAGCTCAGAGCACTCAGCAGTGAAGAGCCAAATGGAAATCTTTCAGGTGCAGGCTCTATCAATTCTCATCATTCCTGATGGTCCAAAATAAATCATCCTTAATGTAGCTCTACTCGGATGGCAATCTGCACAGCATTTCAGTTGGGCAAATGCTAGATTCCAAGATTATTTATAATATTGTGACGTCTTTGCTTCAGGCAAACTGTACTATCAATGAAAGGAAAGAACTTGCAATCATTACATTTTAATTTAAATCATTCATTCATTCTCTTGTTACATCTGTGTCCTCCACCATTTCTTTTTAAATCTATTTTTCCACTGTGCTATAAATTCATCACTTCTTTCTCCCTCCTTCATTTTCTCTCTCTGCTAGTCTATGTTCACCTCTCCTTGCTGTGAGGGAAGGTGTATTATATAAACAAAACTATTTGTTCTCGTTTTATGAAAATCAAATGAGTGATGACACTGACGGTGTGAAAATAAGGGAATATTCAGTAGATCAGGCAGCATCTGTTCAAAGAGAAACTGAATTACTGCTTCATACTAGGCAGGTTCACAAGAAAACAGAACTAACCTGTTTTCTCTCTTCTGACAAAGGATGAAGTATTAATTCCGTTTTACTTTCACAGATCCTACTGAATCTACTCAGTGTTTTAATCAGTTTTCTTCATTTTACTAGGTTAGGTTTACATAGAATCATCTTTTTTTTTATATTCTGCTATTTAGTGGCATACTTCTGTTTAAAAATGTCTAATCTACAGTAACCCACACAAAATGCTGGAGGAACTCAGCAGGCCAGGCAGCATCCATGGAAAGGAGTACAGGTGAAGTGTTGATTGTTTACTCCTTTCCATAGATGCTGCCTGGTCTGAGTTTCTTCAGTGTGTTTGGCATGGATTTCCAGCACCTGCCAATTCTCCATTGTTTCTAATCTACTACAAAATTTATTTCCTTTGGTGAATTTTGTTCATCTTAATTAAAAATAATTGACTGCATGGAAGGAATTTTAAGGAATTCAATACTCTATTTCACACTGTGCAAGCATGCCGTGTGCCCTCTTAATCCTTGGAAGGGTTAAACCTGAGGAAAGTGTTTACAAAACAATGTTTGAACATGGTCGACTCAACTGCGGGCAAAGAAATACTTTATTCCACTCACCGTGTAATGTCCTCAGAGAGCTGAGCAGGATCCGGAGGATAAAACTTTACATTGAATGCAAACTGCCACAAACCACCTAGATGGAGACAGATCATTCAAAAGATTTAAGCTTTGTGTGAAATAATTACTTTAAGAACTGTGTATTTCCTTGCAATACAAGTCCAGCACCTGCAGGGTCAGAATCAGAATCAGGTCTATTACCAAGTCACATGTCATGAAATTTGTTGACTACTTCAACTTGGAGCTATCCTGGATTGAAAAGATACCCAAGTGTTTCTTTCTTTACTGCAAGGTCTCTATATGGCCCTTTCCCTCCTGCAATGTCACCTTCAACGGGTTCAAAACTGTTCAGGCATCTGCTTGCTCCGCTTTGAAGATTTGCCTCAGCACACGACAAAGATCTTGTGAATTTCTCTCCCGTTTTCCTTCTTCCCTTCATGGCTGCTCCAAGCTCTTCTTGCTTACAAGATCCACCTCTTACTTTTCTGAGCTTTCTCCAAAAAGAAAAACACTAATTTCCCTTTCTCGCTGATACATTTTCCCTTAGAGCACTCAGCCAAATCTACATAATGCCCTACAACACCCCATCACCCTCCTCATATAAGCAGAGGCTACCCAGCAATGATAGGACTTGGCTCATCTTCATGGCAACCAGCTACAAGCATTCAAACTGTTCAAAACCAAGCCCTGAATGAGAAGAAGCTTCACTCAGTATGAGGGAGACAGTGTTTGGTCCCCTTGTTATTGACTCCCTTACTCTTCTTGGAAACTGTCTAAAATGGAATCAGACAATTTGTAAACCTTCTGTCATCTATGGCTTGGAAATAACATAACTGTGACAGACCTACCTCATTACTTGGGGGGACCTCAGCTATATCTTTGACTGCTCTGGACTTGCCCCCATTAAAGCTGTTTGGCCAACATCCCAAATCCTACCCTCCATAAAATAGCCATCATTCTATGTACTGTGTGTGAACTATTCTGCATCAATTTCTTTTTGCCCATTACCTCTGGGCTCACTGATCTTCCATGGCTTCTAGTTTGATATTGTAGGAGCCAAGTATCCATTTATTGTCTCTCTTTGTGTTGTGCATCCTCACTTTGGGTTAAGGGAATTTGTCAAGTGGGTTTGGATGGCCGTAAGAATAAATGAATGTAGTTGCCAGTTCGTCTGCATGGCAGCACAGAGAGAGGGCAAGTAGAGAGCGCATGTTTTTTTGTCTTTGAATTTGATCCAATTTCACTCGTTTTTGTTTTTACCGTGAATTATGCAAGAGTTGACTGATTTTATTGTTGGTTTGTAATAAAGGATTAAACATTCTTTTTCGACATGGAATTCAGTTAGTTGGAATGGCGTCACACAGTGCGATACTCCCTCACTTTGCCTCTCAGCAATTTTTAGTTTGTTTTCAAGTTGTCATTTCAGATACCATGCTTTAGTATTCCCACCCTCATTTTCCAATCGTTCCACTGTTTTGCTCTCCTAGTCTCCTGTCCCTCAGAGATATCAGAGCTCCACCAAATATAATCTTGTTAATTCACTATTTTAATTGCTCTATTGTAATTGGTTCTAGTTGTTAGTTCTAACTCCCTCTCTCATGACTGCATTATCCCCAAAGATGCTTCAGAGAACCTTCCTCTGCAGCTGAGGTCTAGTCATCTGCCCTGTTACCTCCTTCTGTGTCTTGGTGACTTGTTACCCCTTGGACACCTCATTAATATGTTACTGTTGTTGTTAAACAATACAAGTTTAAAATGGTTGTAAGGTTTCCTAAAACAACTGTGAACTCACATTGTCACTATTTAACTTGAACTCTTACCAGAGTAAGTGTGAATATCAGCAAAAACATCAGTCAATTTACTTGACACATGCAAATAGCTTTGTGGTACATAACTCTACTTAATTAGTAGACAGATGGGCATAATTTCTTTCTTGGTGAAAATAACCCCCATCAATGCATTCATGTGATGTATCATTTTATCAAACAGTGTATCGAATCTTTATTCCTCTCCATTTATGTTGCCTGACCTGCTGAGTTCCTCCAGCATTTTGTGACAGGAACCACAAACTTGCCTAATCAGGATTCAAACATTACCATGACATGCAAAGGAGGGCGATGATCTTAACAGGGATAGAATTCCTCGTCTTCACCTACCACCTCACAAGCCTCCACATCCAACACGTCATTCTCCTCAACTTCCGCCATCTTCAACAGGATCCTACCACCAAACAGAGTTTTACTTCCCTCCTCCCCCACCACTTTCCGATTCTGCTCCACCCATGATTTCCCTGGTCTATTCGTGCCTTCCAGCACATATTCCTACAAGCTTAGGAAGATTAATGGCACCTAATGGCAACTCCTTTGGTTGCATCTTTGGAAACAGCTCTATTTCCATCTTTAATATCTCTATTTTTCCCTTTCAGGGTTCTTTTGAAGACCCTGGCCTGGAGTTACATGCTCTTGAGGTTTCACGGCTGGCCGTTATTCGGCACGCCAAGGGCTTGGCCTAAGAGCTCAGCTCAGCTCATCTTCGCAGGGCCAACATCTTATGAGGGCGGATTGAAGGTCAGTGTGCAGGCAGATTGGTGTGTCATGGGAGATGGAAGATCTAAGGCTATGTGGTCAGAGCATTGGGCAGAGAGCTCGGGAAAAGCAACGCAATGGACTTCTAACAACATAAACCAGCGAGTTATTTGTTATGTCTCCCCTCTTGCTGTGAAACAGAGACACCTCTCTCTCCCTTCTTAGGGAGGGGGAGGGGGAGAGGGAGTGCACACCTGTGGGACGTCGAATACCAGGTGAACAAGTGGTTTTTGGAGTACTGAAAGTCTCTGTCTTTGTTGTTGCTTTGCTCACACACGAGTGCTCGATGGCGGGTGCTGATGCTTCTTTTGTTGCTGGTGGGGGAGGGGGGATCGTTGTTTGCTGCTGCATACACGCGGGAAGGAGGGGAGTTGGGGGGGGGAACTTTGAGATTCTAACATTTAACTGTCATTCATTCTTCGGGGGCACTCCTCTGTCTTCGTGGATGGTTGTGAAGAAAAATCATTTTATTGTATACATTTCTCTGACACTGTATGTACCTTTGAAACTTTTGAAGCGAAGGAAATGCTATACCTTCCCATTCACCTCCTCCCTTACCTCCATTCAGAGCCTCAAATAATCCTTCCAGGTGAGCACCACTTGGCCTGCAAATCTGTTTGGGTCTTCTATTGTATCTGATTCTCCTGATGCGGCCTCCTCTACATTGGCGAGACCTAACATAAATTGGGGTACAGCTGTGTCGAGCACTTCCCCTCCATCTGCCAGAAGTGGAAGTTCTCGATGGTTAACCACTTAAATTCCCATCCCATTCCCATTCTGACATGTCAATCCACGGCCTCCTCTTCTGCCCTGATGAAGCCACTTTCAGGGAGGAAGAGCGACACCTCATATATCATCTAGTTAGCCTCCAACCTGATGATGTGAATATTGATTTCTCCTTAAAGTAATTTTCCCCACTATCCCTTCTGTCTTCTTCCTTTCTCCACTCTAGTCTCTTAACTATTCTCCTCATCTACCTCCTTTGGTGCCCCTCCTTCTTCCATTTATCCTGTTGTCCACTCTCCTCTCCTATCAGATCCCTTCTTCTCCAGACCTTACCTTCCCCAACCACCTGGCTTCACCTGCTACCTTCTAGCTTGTCCTTCTTACCTTCCCCCCACCTCTTTATTTTGGTGGTTTCCCCCTTCCTTTCCTGTCCTGAAGAAGGGTCTCAGCGTGAAACGTCGACTGTTTATATATTTCCATAGATGCTGCCTGACCCGCTGAGTTCTTCCAGCATCTTGTATGTGTCGCTCTGCATTTTCAGCATCTGCAGAATCACTTGTGTTTGTTATTGTTTTACCTGCTTTTTCCTCAATGCACTGTGTAATGATCCCTATGAGCAGAATGCAAAAGAAGCTTTTAACTGAATCTTTGTATATGTGATAATATTAAACTAATTCCAATGTCCAAAGGATGCTGTAAAGATTGTGTGGCATGAAATCAGAAAGGATTTGTAAATGAAAATGTGGTTGTTGTAATTGATCTGTTGAAGGATAACGAACAAGTAAGTGAGCAGATAAGGTACTTAGAGCTGTATAAGATTAATAAAGTAGAGAGTTCAAAGAGCTAGAGTTTACAGGTTGCCTGCTATGACAGTACTGTAAAAAGTTTAGATTACAGATAACAGGCATTTAATAAGTAGTTCAGAACTGTGTCTAAAAGGCTAAAGGCAGATACTACTGTGAAATTAGGTTTAGGAGCTGTACGAAATAGATCAAATAAGGATAATGATTCTCAATTCAAATAACATCTTTATGTGTGTATGGTGCTATAATGATGTGGAGTTCAAATAGAAGAGGGACAACAGTGAATGCAAACCAATAGCATTGTGCCTCACTCACATTAAATCTAGGACCATGTGTGATCCTGTTAGGATATGTACTGTACTGACTGCCCAATGGGAGACAAATCTCAAAGTACAATATATACATACATCGATAATAAATGTACTCTGAACTTTGATATCCCTTTGATTATTTGTTTTCAAGCATTCTACATCCACTTTCTTGTCATTAAATATTTTGCAGACCTGAATAAACCTGATTTGATATCGACGCTGCAATGAGATTATTTCTACCTTTAGCTATTATCATTCATTTGTGCCTCACCAGCGATAGTTACCGCTCCTGCGATTAAATGGTAACTCAATAAAAAAAAGATAGATATTCCATTATTTATTAGTTTTTCTTTAAATAAGAGATTAAAAACAAAAAAAATGTTAAATGGGAGAAGTATAGATAATAAAAGCCCTTTTGAAAGATGCAGTTGTTCAAAATCCTGGAGAGTGAAGGTCTGCATCCTTCCAACAATCATTAAGTGTGAGTTGCACTTCAAGTCATTGGTAAATCATACTCACTTCGGATCTGCTTTTTAATTTCCTTGGCTGGGTCCAACCAGTTCTGAAATACAATATTTTAATATGTTAATTTAATAACCATAGCCTGAAGCCTGATCGATTAAACCTTTACCTAAAAATGAAGCATTAGTTTAACTCAGGAGACAATGCAAACTGCTAAAATATAAACACAAATCAACTTTCGATAGAAAGTTAATCAGAGAGCGTGGAAACAGGCCAGTTGTCCATGTTGACCATAAGGCATCGATTTATAATTTTAATCCAATTCCAGTTTCCTTTCTCCACAGCCCCATCAATTCTGCCCCAGCTGCCACCCACTCACCCACTAAAATTTCCACCACTCATCCACACACTCAGGAGGACTCGCAGTAGCAAATTAATCCAGCAACCTGCACATCCGATGGAATAGAGGAAAGCCGAGGACGCCCACCCAATCACAGACAGCGCCTAAAGTCAGCAGTGAACCTGGGTCACTGGAACTGAGGGGTAGCAATTCTACTGCACACCATTCTGTAATCCCTCCCCCAAAAACACTTCCACAATATTTTAAAATTAAATTGTTAAAGAGGTTAGGCACATATATTTCCAAAAAGCAACTAAACATAGCAAATGAAACATCCAAATGCAGGTAACAGCAATGCTTAAATTTAATTGGGGCACTAAATTCTATACACCGTATGAATGAACAGAACCTGTTTTCATGCACACAGTCAGCGCTGTCCATAGAAACCGCATAGTCCATCACACATGAAGCTCTCCTCACCACTGAACACATCTACATGAAGCAATGTCGCAGGAAAGCCGCTTCCATCGTCAGGGACCCCCACCGTGCATGACGTGCTCTCTTCTCACTGCTGCCATCAGGAACTAGGCTCAGGAGACTCAGGACTTACACTCTTACAGCTTGAGGAACAGCTATTACCCCTCTGCCATCAGGCTCTTGAAACCAAAGGGGATAACTTCACTTGCCCCATCACTTACAGACTCACTTTCAAGGACACTTCATCTCATGTTCTCAATATTTATTGTTTATTTATTTATTAATCTTCTTTCTTTCATTTTATGTTTGCACACCGGGTGGCGCAGTCTTTCACTGATTCTATTATGGTTATTATTCTATTACGGATTTATTGAGTATGCCTGCAACCAAATGAATCTCAGGGTTGTACATGGTCACATATATGTACTTTGATAATAAATTTACTTTGAGCTTGAACTGTGGGTACCTTAGCCATGGAAGTGCAACATATATTTGGTGTCCCCTCTCTGACACACAGGCCACAGTAAAATTGTAAGAGCTCTACTAGTAAGTCGAGCAAATGTTGGTGAATCATTAATAAAATGGCCAGTTGTTATCTGACTTGCTGGTCTGGAGTTTACCATAGAGGATTCCACTTCGCTGCCTCGTCTGCAGCGAAATGATGGTGTTCACGTGAATGATGACTTCCTCTGCATTTAATTTCCTTGATTCCTCGCAAGACTTGTAATCTTTGAAGGGGGAGGGGAGCACACTTCTGCTCTGCTCTGTATGGTGAACTTGATCAACCTCACTAACTGCAGCAGTAGCTTCAATGGACAACTCAGGCACGTTTTAGCAAGTCCCTGATGTCAGACAGGATAAGGCAGTAATTCACGTCTTATGATCTTGCCCTCAGCCCCACTCATTCAGAGTCAAGCACTACGGAGAGCCAAGTGTTAAGATGGGCATAGAACCCTATCTGCCAAAGGATTTGGTCATTTATCTGGATAGCCCTACATCCTGGTCCCCATTTTGCTATTTGTCCACCACACTGGTGGACAGCTGCTCTGTCCATTCTCTGGTTTCAGTTCCCTCAAGAGTTTAAACCGCTGTAAGTAACAGACCGAGATCAATATTTAAAGACTTGGATTATACTGATAGCAGAACACTATTGATCCGTCATTGTCTTAAAATGAGGAAGGTAATTATCCTTTCTCAGCTTCTAATCCCCACCCCTAATGGTAGAAGTTCACTCAAAGTGTGATATCTAGGCTTCATCATGGCCCTCCTTAACTCATTTTCTGGTTTAAAAAAAATCAATACAGAGCATTAAAAATAGTAGATGAGGCAGCACAGATACAGTCTCAGCAAAATGAATGCCAGGACAGCGTCAGCAAGATGGAGAGAGAGAAAAAGATCATTCTCCCGAATAATGCATTATCATTCAAGCAACTTAACTCTTCAACGTACCTTTTGGTTTTCAGAGTCCCGAAACGTGAGCCCAAAGTAATCTTTCTCTAGAAGGTTGAGCTGCCCACATACTTTATCAAAGAGAACTTGTCCCTTTGCTCGTTTCTGGCCAAGAACAACAATAAGGAAAACAGTTATCAATATAAAAATTGACATGAGTCAAGTGGAAAACTAAATAAGGTTTAATTTTCCAGGTTTAACTCAGGCTTATGACAGATTTTCTGCCATGTTTGCCCCATCTCCCCTAAGACAACAAATCGTCTCTTTTAATAGAGTTTAAAATTCTTTGTAGCAGTTTTACACATTTACTTATTCAAACTCCTTTTAATTCAAATATATAGCAATTATTTTAGTTGGCCTTTACACTTCAATTGAAAATTCAAGCACTATAAAATACTGGCTGTAAATGAACGTGCAACCAGTCGAATGAATATTGGAATAACAATGCAGGTGACCACAGTAATGAGACATGGATTAATTTCACCCATTAACAAATTTGCATTCCCAATGCCTCTTCCATTCAATTGTACAGGACAGTAATGACTAGATTAACTAAGTGTAATACAAAATAGACACCAGCAAGCTCTCCATTCTGTTCTGCTCAATACTTGATTTTCCATTGAGAGGAATTGAAAATTGACTTTTTCAACCAAATACTGTATGTGATTACCAACTGACCATAAAACAATCCAGTTCCCACGAGTAACCCTGGGAAACACTAACCACTTAACAAGCAAAATAATTGCATTAAAAAGGTATGAATTCTTTATAGAAAATAAACAACTGATTTTGGAGATTATATTATTTAATAACTCTAATCCCAACCCAACAACTTGAGTTTTAATCCTCTTTAGAATGATTCTATTGAACACACTCCTAAAAATGAAATCCTAAACTTTAACAACACAGCCCTGTTGCGAATACCATATTCCATTTTATCAATTATTTTAGCATCTATTTTGCTTATCTGCAAAGAGATCACTTTCAAAGTAGACTAATAGGAGGAGACCATTGACAACAGAACTTTCCGGAAAATAGATGGCTAGTTTCAAAACTCTACTTACTCACTGCTCCACACCCAACAATCCCTCATGACCCCTACACTCCAACCCATCCTTTTTGACCACAATCTCACAAAAAATCAATTAGAGTTTTGAAAACTTTTTAGAGAGAAAAAAAAGTTTTACACAAGTTGTGTGAGCAATGATTTGACTTTGCTTCTGCGATGCACAGCTCTTCTTGTAATATCTAGGTAGCAGTGATAGGATTGGGCCGAGCCAGCATGGATTTACCAAGGGCAAATCATGCTTGACTAATCTATTGGAGTTTTTTGAGGATGTAACCAGGAAGTTAGACAAGGGAGATCCAGTGGATGTAGTGTACCTCGATTTTCAGAAGGCATCTGATAAGGTCCCACATAGGAGATTGGTGGGTAAAATCAGAGCTCATAGCATTGGGGGGAAGATACTGACATGGATAGAAAACTGGTTGGCAGATAGAAAGCAAAGGGTAGCGGTGAATGGGTGTTTCTTGGAATGGCAGGTGGTGATTGGTGGGGTGCTATAGGGCTCGGTATTGGGACCACAGCTGTTTACGATTTACATCAACGATTTAGATGAAGGCATTGAGAATAACATCAGCAAGTTTGCTGATGATACTAAGCTGGGTGGCAGTGTGACGTGATGAGGATGTTAGGAGAATTCAGGGTGACTTGGATAGGCTGAGTGAGTGGGCAGATACTTGGCAGATGACGTTTAATGTGAATAAGTGTGAGGTTATCCACTTTGGGAGTAAGAACAGGAAGGCAGATTATTATCTGAATGGTATAGAGTTAGGTAAGGGAAATCTAGGAGTCCTTGTTCATCAGTCACTGAAGGTGAATGAGCAAGTGCAGCAGGCAGTGAAGAAGGCTAATGGAATGTTAGCCTTTATTACAAAGGGAATTGAGTACAAGAACAAGGAAATCCTTTTGCATTTGTACAGAGCCCTGGTGAGACCACACTTGGATTATTGTGTGCAGTTTTGGTCTCCAGGGTTAAGGAAGGACATCCTGGCTGTAGAGGAAGTGCAGCGTAGATTCACAAGGTTAATTCCTGGGATGTCCGGACTGTCTTACGCAGAGAGGTTAGAGAGACTGGGCTTGTACACGCTGGAATTAAGGAGATTGAGAGGTGATCTGATTGCAACATGTAAGATTATTAAGGGATTGGACAAGATAGAGGCAGCAAATATGTTCCAGATGCTGGGAGAGTCCTGTACCAGAGGGCATGGTTTGAGAATAAGGGGTAGGTCATTTAGGACAGAGTTAAGGAAAATCTTCTTCTCCCAGAGAGTTGTGGGGGTCTGGAATGCACTGCCTCTGAAGGCAGCGGAGGCCAACTCTCTGGATGCTTTCAAAAAGGAGCTAGATAGCTATCTTATGGATAGGGGAATCAAGGGATATGGGGACAAGGCAGGAACCGGGTATTGATAGTAGATGATCAGCCATGATCTCAGAATGGCGGTGCAGGCTCAAAGGGCCGAATGGTCTACTTCTGCACCTATTGTCTATTATCATTATCCTTATCCTAGGCATTCACTTAAGTAGGAAGAATGAACAATGACCATTGGTGAACATCAAGCCTTATTAAACTTAGTTATCATTTCACCAAGGATTCAGATAAAGTGGTGAGATAAAGAAGAATCTAAGGACATTTTAAATAAATATTGTAAAGTTTCCCAGTGAGGCTCTAGATGTTAACAATAAGCATGCATAAAACTGGGCCAAATGCATTGGCATGGGTTGGGAATTGGTGAGGACATGGGAGACAAAATTGTCAGAATGACACGAAATACAGGAGTTTTGAAGATCCCCAAAGGAAAAAAAAATCTTAATTCACATCACAAAGATACATCAAAGAAACCAAAATATCTTAATTTACTTCACATAGGTACAAGTTAGGTAAAAAGGAAAATCACACTGAAGAGTGATGTTGTTAAAAGAGAGACTGAAAAGGCAGGATTTTAAAGAGGCCTTAAAAAGGAAGAAAGACTCAAAAAGCATAAGAGTTAATGAAATAAAAATCAGTGGTTTAGTATTTCTCCAGAGATCCTACTAATCTCCTGGCAAAGTTACAGCAGGAAAACAACATGACTGTGGAATTCCTGGATGAGGGGTGGAAGGATCTCAAATCAACAAAATCTCAATTTTAGGCCACACTGGTCTATTTCATATCTTTTGAAAAAGTATTAGATGGCAATACTATATGTAAACAATTGAAAATTAAATTCATTTATGTCTTCATATTGCTTATAAAAATGAGAATATATGGGAAAAAGATAACACATTTTAATACCTATAAGTCAAAGTTGAAATAGTCTATAATTTGTTTTTACATATACTGTACAGCTAAGAATACTCTGATGCACACAAAAAGACATCTGCTAATCCTCATGCTATGGATGATTAGTCACAGTGCTGTAAAATCTGCCAAACCAAGCAATCTTTCACTTTAATGATTCACAAAAAACAAAGCCCTACATGAAACAATGAACACATCAGTCCAATATCACTGAGCTGCTGACTCTTTTACTGTTAAAACAGACAAACATGCTCTCAACCAGCAGTCACATCAGTTATTTGAAGGCAAATGAAAACAAAACAGGAAAATATCAAGAAGATATTAAGATAAAGATTAGGTTTGTGATCCCAAATAGAATTAAACCTTTTCAGCGAAACAAGAGGAAAAAAGTCAACAAATCAAACAATGAATGTCCAATGTGATAACTCAGGCTTCTAATTAGGACCTGCAGGAAGTCTATGCTCACAATCTACCACACTGCTATAAATAAAAACAAGCATTTCAAACATCCGTATGAAACAGGGGCCGATCTTATTTTCACAAACAGGAGGCCTGATACCTACTTCAGATTCCCTCTGTAACACTGCATCAGCTATATTCAGATATATCTGCTTTACATGGAGTTCTTAAAGTGGCCACAGCTAAAGACACAACTGAGGAATGGAATCCACCTGGTTCCAGGAGACTACATCTCTTTTCGCAAATCGATGTCCAGAATTAAAAAAAAACCTGCAAAGAGCAGGGAAATCATTCAGATCTGGGCTAACGTATAGAGTTCAGAATCAGAATTACTATCAGCTTCTCATATGACATGAAATTTGTTGTTTTCTGCTGTAGTACAGTGCAGGCTAGTAATGCTTGTGCAAGAAGATTGTCCTTAATATGTGCTGTTGCAAATTTCCCATCACTATTCTCTGGGACATTACTGCCCAAAAATTTAACTTAGCCGCATAAATATATTGGTTTTTAGTAGCTGGTGAATGGCTGGGTATTCTGCAGGAAGTGATTTAGTACCCAATTTCGCAAAGAGCTTCCACTATCTAAAAAGGCAAGTCTGAACTGGCTGTTACCATGGTAACTTTGGTCTACACCCTATCACAGACATTCCTTTTGTCCTCTCCATCCATTTCCCTCTCTGCAGGTGTAAACATGCCCTTTTCTCACTTTTCCAACTCTGAGGAGGGTCTCCTTAACCTGAAACATCATCCTTGCTTCATTCCTTTCTGATGCTGCTAGAGCTGATTGAAGTTTCCAGAATGTTTTAAGAATATTTTTGTAAAATCTCATGCCCCTTAAAAGTCTTATATGTGATGTCACCACCAGACATGGCTTTCCATAGAACCATAGAACATTACAGCACAGAAACAGGCCTGTTGGCCCTCTTTGGCTGTGCCGAACCATTTTTCTGCTTCGTCGCACTGACCTGCACCTGGACCATATCCCTCCATACACTTCTCATCCATGTACCTGTCCAAGTTTTTCTTAAATGTGTGTAACCATTTAAAAATGCAATAAAAAAAGTTTAAAAAAAAATGTTAAAAGTTAGCCTGCATTTACCACTTCATCTGGCAGCTCATTCCACTCTCCCACCACTCTCTGTGTGAAGAAGACTCCCACCCCTTTCCCACTATCATCCAGAAAGGGTTAGTTGAGGAGTTCCCAACCATGGACCAAAACCATTAAGCAAGGGGTCCATGGACCCAGATTGGGAACCCCTGGATGATATCCTCCATGATACTTTGGGTCAGCCTTCCATTTCCATCAGTATCCTCAAAGTAGCTTTCCATACAACTGCAGAAAATCTAACACCAATTCTTTTACCACTTCTCTCACTGTCGTCCAAGGACTTGACATAATCCATGTGATGCAAAGATTTAATAATACTTCTTCCAAGTTATGATACTGCATTCAGTGCTTATGATGGGGTCTCTTTAACATTAGGACCACCTTGATTCCAGTTGCCTAACACTTGCACTGAACTGTGCCTTTGGCCACCTACACTGTGACTGCATTCACAATCGGCTCATCTCCAACGTGTGTCCCTTGTTGTCAGAGTACAATGCCGGCAGGTCCATTGCTGTATTTCCTGTTGTCACAGTTATGTAATTAGTGCAAAACGTCTTGGGGCTTCCAGATAGGTGCTGAAATCTGCCTAAATGCATGTGTGTACTTCCGTAACAAGCAGGGTTTATTGTATGCACATATTTATACAGCAAACATAACCTTTTATTCTTTACTTTCATAATGAAGGGAACACCAGCAAACTTAAAACCAAATTGGAAAATGCTAGAAACACACAGCAGGCCAGACAGCATCTGTGGAAAAAGAAACAGAGTTAATATTTCAGACTGGAAGATCTTTCATCAGAATCTTCTCTTCGGTGCAAAAAATTAACTGTTTCGCTTTCCACAGATGCTGTGGGGCATGCTGAGGCTTCCAGCATCTTCTATCTTTGTTTCAGTTTTTTAGCATCGGCAATTTTCCATTAGCTGGGAAATCCATGTTAATCTCAATAACATGACACTAAAGTTGAGCTTTCTTGTCCAGCCACTGCTGAGTCAGTAAGTACAAAATTTGCAGACGCTAACGCAATAATAATGAAAGGATGTTGACATAAGCCCAAGTGAGGATGGTCTAAAATTTGGAAATGATGCAAGCAAGTCACAGTATAGAACTGCAGAGACATAGCAGCAGTACAGTGGTAACATGTGTCTTCAACACAGAGAACATCGAATCAACATCAATTACTGTATACACCTTTATTTTCCTTCAGAGACTATTGTCCACATCGCATCATGCGTTTCTCATTCATTAACAACTGCTTTGTACAGCTGTCAGAGGAACTTTAGTCACATTGTTAACCTTAAGCAGACAAGAGAAGACTTTGACCTCAAGATCATTAAATCAGAAGACAGTATTAATCCCCAGAGAGTAAGTGATTTGTGGGAAACCAGTGACTTTTTAAAACAGTAAATAAAGAACAACTGAAAGATGCACAAATAAGGAGGTAAGCATAAATTGTTGCTGAATTTCAGTAAAAGGGTAATGGTAGATGTTTTGCAGTGTTTTTGAACTTTTTAAAATAATGAGTGAAAGTCTGAATAGCTCCAATTGATACTTTAACTCTGTGTGAACTTGCAGCATGCAAGGTGTCTGTACAAGTTAATCCCTGTAGGTTTTTTGATGTCTTACTTTTTGCTGATAGCAGCTGAATTCTCTCCTGGCCTCAGGCACCAGTGGATTGAGGATGTCTGTTGATGAACATATCAGTTCTTTGAATGAAAGAAACCATGCTGAGTTTGGGGCATGAGAACAAAAGATAAAGGGTTTGTCTGTCTCTGTGTGTCTCACTACACTTGTGGAACTTCTTATTTATTGCCTGTGGTGAACTATGTGCCTGTCGGGACACGCCCCTGCTGACTGCTCCTGTGGCTCCTCCCACAGGCCCCTGTATAAAGGAGACCTGCGGCCTGAAGATCGGCCTCAGTCTCCAGGACCTTGTATGATAGACACTCACTCCTGGTTCCTTCTTCCAGTCAATAAAAGCCGATATCTCGCCTACGTCTCAGTGTGAGTTATTGATGGTGCATCATTGCCTAACCTATCACGTGGCTATTTGGGATTCCAACTATACCGAAGAATCTTAATTGATCGGCACCTAGGACCCAGACCCAGGGTGGTTTTGTGAGTCGGAATTTTCCTCGACATCAGTGGTAATCAAGTAGTGACTAAGAATTGTGAGCCCTGAAATCTTTGTAACTTACTATATAGCATCTTGTGAGGTTTACTTGTGCTTTCTATTTTATGATAGTAAATTAGGCTCGAGTTACTTCCTTGTGCTTGTATGCTCATTCCTGCATTTCCTGGTCAGTTGAAGTGTTGGGTCTTTTGGGTCTGATCAACCCAACCCATTACAGAAGTAACTGATGACAGCACTGATGTGCCAATCTGTCAGGCAATATACACACACCACCTTTAAGACGGTCTGGAGACTATCAAGTTCAAATTCTAATGACATTGGACACAGAAATGAAGTGTCAACTCAATTCAAACCTATACAAGCATTAGTTCTGGAGACAGTACTGCTTTATTGCTGTCAGTGACCCTTACACCAAATGAGGTTCACATAATAAGCATAGTTAACCCACTGCTAAGCATGGCCTTTTTGTAATCCCATCAATATTTAAATAAAAGAATATCCAGTCAGACCATAAGACATAGAAGCATTCTTAAGTGCTTCTTAAGTCTGCTCTGCCATTTGATCATGGCTAATTTATTTTCCTTCTCAACGCTATTCTCCTGCCTTCTCCCCATAATCTTTGTGCCCTTAATAATCAAAAACTTATCAACCTCTGCTTTAAATATACTGAATTGATTTGGCCTCCACAGCTGTCTATGACAATACATTCCACAGACTCACCACCCGCTGACTAAAGAAATCCCTTCTCATCTCTGTTCTAAAAGAACATCCTTGTATTCTGAGGCTATGTCCTCTGGTTCTGGACTCTGCCACTACTGCAAACATCCTCCCCACTTCTACTTTCAATATTTGTTAGGTTCCAATGAGATCCTTCCTCATTCTTCTAAACTCCAGTGCATACGAGCCCAGAACCATTCAACACTCCTTATTTGTTAAACGGTTACCCCTGGTTACCATACAATACATGCTTTGAGTCAAAAGGCTGGATTGTTCAACTTGCTGACTTACTAAGTCAGGCCTGGAGAGTGGCACAGTAGCATAGCGTTAGTGGAACGCTTTACATCACCAGTGATCACCGATCAGGGTAGAGTTCTCGCTGCTGTCTGAAAGGAGACATAGCAACACTTACGAACTGCGTCGGCTGTCGACACGAGACAACGCGTTTCACTGTGTTTCAGTATACTGTTACGAATGACGAGCAACTCTGATGGGCCGAAGGGTGCAAAGTCGCCCCCCCTTTTGGAGAATCGCAAATCGCTACTATTCCGATGCTGTTATCAAGGGAGATGAGAGAGACACAGGAAAGCTGCCCAGACAGTTGTTATTGATAAACAGCTCATGTCAGTTTATGAGAGAGAGAGAGAGAGACAACTCAGAGATACATAAAGTGTAATGTCTCCTCCTAACAAAAGTGGAACGGAACCGCTGATTACTGCTATTGTTTCTTGGAGAAGGATTGTTTATTGAGTACTGTTCTATTCATTGAATCCCCTCAGGGGGCAACCAGAGTGGGCTGGTTTGATGGGTTGCATCATCCCAACCTGATTGACACCTGAGACCCCGTGAGTGGGGATAAAAGTAGGGTCTGGGGCAACACCCCTCAGACGCACCAGGAGAGACGCTACGAGACCAGTGGGGGCTTGTGTGTGTGTCCACTCTTGCCTGGGTGATGAGTCCACCACGGAACGGTCTAGCTAAAGGACGGAGGGGTCATACGTGAATGGCCACAACAACAATGCATCAACGGATCAAGATCGTAAAGGAAAGTCGGCAAGTCAATAGCTGTTACTGTTCTCTCTCTCTCTCTCTAACAATTGAAACACCACGACCAACAACTACCACAGCCTGCATGAACTGAACTAAACTTTATATTTCCATCTGACAATTCATTATCCCCTAGACAACGATAGAGCTTATTTCTTATTGATTATTATTATACCCGCACTTTTAGGTTTAGTATTGATGATGTATATTATCTGTATATTTGAATTGATAATATTTTTGTGTATTTTTGCTAATAAATACTGTTGAAAATAGTATCACCAGACTCCAATGGACACTTCTATCTTTGTTGGTAAGACACCCAGTTACGGGAGTTCGTAACAATGAGACAAATAAAGCTGATCTCTCTTTGTTTCTGGCCTGTTTGGTGCTGCGATCGGCAGAGCAGCTGCCCATTCTCCAAGATGGCCAAATTTGGAATGGACTACAATCAATGAGCCAGCCTGTGAGCCAGCAGGAGACCCTTCCCATTCAGCTAGTCTGCTCCGTTGACTTTCTGAGTAATCGGACTGAGGAGTGGCGAGCATCCTCAGTGAGTCAGACCACCACTGGAGAGGAGGTGGCGTCGAAATGAGGAAAGGCTAGTGACTCTTCCCAGTTAGTGTTCTTTTTGAGATTGTCGGATGAGGAAGAAGGTTTGGCACGAAGACATGCCCATTCGAGTGTGCACAAAGGCCAGAGACATCGTCACAAATTTTCACGTCAATCAGCTGGGTGGTGGAGGATCGGGAGGCTGCAGCGCATGACCTACCCGATGCACAGATGATTGCTGAGTGGCCAGAAATCTGCCCGTTGAATTCCATCAGGCATGCATCAAGCTCCCAAATGTTCCCCAACAGCTGCACAGCTTTGGCTATTCAGCATTACAACAGAAAGGAGATGTTTCACATATTCAGTGCTTAAGGCAAAATCTGACTGAAACTTGGATGTCAAGAGAAGGCAGCTGGTATGAGGCTCATTGGAACGAGGAAAATCGAAGTCTGAGAATCGGGGCCAGAACAGTGGCACAGCTAATTGAACTGATCCCTCATGTCTCCAGCAACCTAGGTTCAATCCTGACCTCAGGTGCTGTCGGTGTGGAGTTTGCATGATTCCCCTGTTCTTGCATGGCTTTCCACGACGAACTCAGATTTCCTCCTGCATCCCACAAACATGCAAAGTGGCAAGTTAACCAACACCATCAGTGTAAGCCAAGGGACACAATTGTGCTGCTCTCTAATTTTACATGTGTTGAATTCTAGGAATAATGTTAGTTGATTCATATAAAAATATATACAGGTTCAGTCTGTATATATCATATATGAAAAAGTTAGGCTTTTATCAAATGCAGTGAGCAAAGCCAAAATAGCTTACAGGCAGTCCCCGGGTTACGTACAAGTTCCGTTCCTGAGTCCGTCTTTAAGTTGGATTTGTACGTAAGTCGGAACAAGTACATCCGGTATTATTTAGCGTCAGTTAGTCAAACGTTTGTCTTAGCATATTTCTTTCTATGTATATTACCTTTCTATGCATATAAAACACTTAAGAAACACATGTATTCCAATAATTAAACAACTGTGTTGCTTAGTAATAATTGTAGCTCTCATCAGGACAGGGCCTTTCACATGCTCCATTATTCTCACTTTATCCGTTATCCTTTAAAATTGCTCCGATCATTGACTGACTGTAGCCTAACAATTTTCCAATGACCGATGGCGTTTCACCTCTTTCCAAACGCTTTATTATTTCAACTTTATTTTCAATTGTGATCGCTTCCCGTCAATGGACCAGAAACACTGCAGGTGGTGGGTCCCAAGCTCTGCAGGCTCCTGAGGTCCACTGGGTCCTATGGACCACCGCACTGAATTCCCCGGGTCTGCCCTGAGACAGGTTAAATAGGACAAGTGGGGGCTGTGCTGGGTTTGGGTATATTCCTCCACAATATTCCGCATGGGAATTTAAACTGGGGGTGGCAGTGTTTTTTTTTACAAGGTCGAGTTGCGAGCTTGATATCAACCCAGCACGGATGGAGCGGGAGTCACTGGATTGACATCAACCCAGCACGGGAGCGGTCTGTCACTGGATCGAACTTGGGAACCTCCGTTCTCCATCCCGGCACTGATCTCACTGCGCCAACAGCCGACTGGAACGGGGGGCGGGGGGGTTGTGGGATCAGGGTGAATCTTACTAAGAAAATTTTAAGCCAAATACAAAGATAAACACTCAACACAGTGTCAATGGCAACGACTTAAAATGGCAGACGGTGTCGTGATCCGACTTAAAATGGCGGACGGTGTATTCCTTCCTCGGTTCGTAAATACCATTTGTCCATAAGTCAGAGGTTCGTAACTCGGGGACTACCTGTATTCCAAAACTTTATTCACCATGTGGCTGTGCACAGTACTGTTATTAAATCAGGAAATAAAAATGTTTGCTTTGGGTAAATATCATATGGTAAAACTAAAAGGTATCTTAGATTTCAATGTCCCCACATTTAGCAAAGAGGCACAACAGTTTTCTACAGTGCAGCATAGTCACCTCACTTGGTTTCTTTAATATACTCAAAGCGTGACACTGCGCTAAATTAAACTGAATGTTCCCAGACTGTTTCAAGGACTCTGTGGTTCAATGTTTAATATTCCATGTGTTATTCACTCTTATTTTTGCTGTTTGCATAATTTGTTTCTTTTGCATATTGGGTGTTTGGTGTTTTCTTGGGGGTGGGGGGTTCCATGATGCTTCTTTGCTTCATGACTGTCTGAGGGAAGACGAGTCTCAGGGTTGTATACTCCATACATACTTTGGTAGTACATGTATTTTGAATCACACTGACAGTGCCAGGATGACAGAGGTATTTCTCTCAGATGCTGAACTCCATGAGGATTTGGCCCCACAGCGGGGGCACTGGCTTGGTGGTCAGGAGAGGCGATTGGAAGTCCCGTGTTTCTGTGCACAGTGTGTGATTCTGCCAAGTGCATATCTTCAGACCCAAAACATTTACTGCCAGTCAGCATGGCCAAAGCTTCAAGAGGAGAAAGTTGGAACTTTTTTAAGCTCCACTATATACTTCAAACAATGGATAGATGGGCTAAGAGAGATGAATTGCAACATTTTAACAATCTGTAGGCTGGCTTTGGCTGGGACCCAACAAGGGGAGAAAACAGACTTCATTAATAAAAAGTTAAACTTGGCAAGAACATTGTCAGCTTTGTGGTGTGGCTGAGGGCCAAAAGAATTCCAACAGAGTCTTCAATGTTTTATACAAAGGACTGCACAGCCGGGCAAATCACATTCATATAATTAATGACTTTGACTTTCAAGTTGCATTTGAAAGCACTAACGGAAATTATTTAAGGGATTTTACCATGAACACTGAAGTGACCTGGACAATTTCTTCCAGAAAAAGGTTCAGCAACCCATCACGTGGATTTTGTTGGCAATGGCAATAGGTTAATTACAGTTAATCAGATGCCTTTTATTAAATTCCACTTTGTTTTCAATATCCTTTATTCCACTTGACTGGGAAAAGCCAAGGTATCTGGGGTTAAGGATTGTTCTGAAGTTATTTATTTATTGAGATGCAGCACAAGATGCACAGTCCCTTCGAGCAATCTCCCAGTTTTAATCCTAGCCTGGTCACTAGACAATTTACAATGGACGATTAACCTATCAATGAGTAGGTCTTTAGACCGGGGGAGCACCCGGAGCAAACCCATGTGGTAACGGGGAGAACATACAAACTCCTTACAGGCAGTGGTGGGAATTGAACCTGGCTCACCTGCACTGTAAAGCATTGTGCTAACCACTACACTGCTGTCCAGTATGGAATTATGGATAGCAGATATTAATTAAAAATGAGGGCATAAGATACTGCAGACCTGAATTCAGGAAATAAAGGCTGTTTTTTACTTCAACTGATACATTTAGGCTATTGAAACCAATCATTGGACTTAGGATATTCTGATTCTGTATCACTGAAATTATACGGAGGAAGGAAAAACACGCTTTTCGTGTTTTAGTGGGACTAAAATTAAGGGTCATAGATTTAGGGGGAAAAGGTGAAATATTTATGGGGCCTCTGAGAGTATTGCAAATGCGTAATGAGCTGCAAACAGAATTGGTGAATGTGAGTACAATTGTAATATTTAAGAAAAGTTTTGATAGGTACACGATTGAAAGAGTTATGGAGGGTGTGTGGTCCTGGTGCAGGTAGATGGAACAAGCAGAAAACCCAACTGGCATGGACTAGATGGGCTGAAGGGCTGGTTTCTGTCTTGTTTTGCTCCATGACTATGAATGTTTGTGCTAATTGGTAGTCATTAAAAACTTCAGAATGAGGTCAGGGAAGCCACAAAATGACTACTTTCTGTATTGATGCATCATTAAAGATGTATCCCTGCCAATTAATGCACAGTTCAGGGTAAGGTCTGCTTTGTTGATTAATATTCTGGCCAGTTGTATATGCATGGAGACATCCCTCAACATTGCATTGAAAAATATACTTTGGGTGTCTGGAGTTAGTGTTTGGACCAGCCTCTAATAATTGAATATTCAAAAGTGCAAGGCTCGTTGGAACATGCTACCATTTTAAATATGTAATTCTGCAAAATTATCTATCTATATTCAAAATGTTAAATAAGTGGTTATAGTCATTGGAATTGCAGGTAATCACTTATTATTGCCTTTGTGTTTAGGAAGTATAAAACATGTGTGAGGAGAAGTTTTCCATTTTTCTCCAGAAGATCTGCTCTGTCAAATACAGCCTTTTAACATCTTCCAGTTACAGCGTCCAAGTGGCTGAGTTTAGTCAGTCACTACATAAACAGAATCTGGTCACTGACATGCCTTGCTTGAAATTTGTTGTTTTGTGGCAGCAAGCAGCGCAAGACATAACTTAAGATTCCTAAGATGTTGGATGTGGGTCTTCAGGCTCCAGTACCTCCTTGTCGATGGTTGTAGTGAGAAGAGGGTATATCCCAACTGGTGACGATTCTCCAGGATGAACGCCACCCTCTCGAGGCACCACCTTTTATCAATGCTCTCTGTGGGTGGGGAGGCACGTGTTCATGATGGAGCCGGCTGAGACTACAACTCTCAGGGAGAAGCTAACGTCAGATGTATCACGATTATACTGGAGTAAAGGGATTTACAGAGGCTTGAGAGAGGAGCTGACCAAAGTTGATTGGAAGGGGACACTAGCAGGGATGATGGCAAAGTGGCAATGGCTGGAGTTTCTGGAAGCAATTCAGAAGGTGCACGATAGATACATTCCCAAAAAAAGGAAGTATTCCAAAGGCAGGATGATGTAACCATGGCTGACAAGGGAAGTCAAAGCCAACACAAAAGCAAAAGAGAGGGAGTATAATAAAGCAAAAAATTAGTGGAAGTTAGAGGATTGTGAAATTTTAAAAAACCAACAGAAGGCAACTAAAAAAACATAAGGGGGGAATATAAAATATAAAGGCAAGCTATCTAATAATATCAGAAATAATACCATAAGTTTTTCAGATATATAAAGAGTAAAAGAGAGGTGAAAGTAGATTTTGGACCACTGAAAAATAACACTAGAGAGATAGTAATGGAGGACAAGGAAATGGCTGACAAACTAGACCAGATGGGGTATACCCCAGGGTTCTGAAAGAAGTGAATGAAGAGTTTGTAGAGGCATCAGTAATGATCTTTCAAGAATCAATGGACTCTGGTATGGTTCTGGAGGTCTGGAAATTTGCAAATGTTACTCCACTTTTCAAAAAGCAAGAGAGACAGAAGAAAGGAAATTATAGATAGTTAGTCTGACCTCAGTGGTTGAGAAGATGTTGGAGTGGATTATTAAGGATGTGGTTTCAGGATACTTGGAGGCACATGATAAAATAGGCCAAAGTCATCATTGTTTCCCTAAGGAAAATACTTGCCCGACAAATCTATTGGAATTCTTTTAGAAAAAGCAAGCGTGGACAAAGGAGATTTGACTGGTGTTGTGTACTTGGATTTTCAGAAAGCCTTTGACAAGGTGTTGCACATGAGACTGCTGAATAATTTAAGTGCCCATGGTACTACAGGAAAGATAGTAGTATGTTTTGAGCATTGGCTGATTGGCAGGAGACAAACGATGTGAATAAAGGGAGCTTTTTCCAGTTGGCTTCTGGTGACTTGGTGTTCCACAGTGGTCTGTGTTGGAACTAATTCTTTTTATGTTGTACGTCAATGATTTGGATAATGAAATTGCTGACTTTGTGTCCAAGTTTGCAGATGATACAAAGTTAAGTGGAGGAGCAGGTAGTGTTGAGGAAGCAGAGAGGCTGCAGAAGGAGTTAGATTAGGAGAATGGGTAAAGAGGTGGCAAATACATGTCACAAAGTGTATGGCCATGCATTTTTGTACAAGGAATAAAGGCATGGATTATTCCTGAAAGGTTAGTTTGCAGGTTGAATTGGTGGTGAGGAAGACAAATACAATGTTAGCATTCATTTTGAGAGGCCTAGAATATAACAACAAGGATGTAATGCTGATGATACAGGGCACCGGTGAGGCAGCAGTATTGTGAGCAGTTTTGAGTCCCTTATTTAAGAAAGAATGTGTTGGCATTGGAGAGGGTTCAGAGGAGATTCACAAGAATGATTCTGGAAATGGAAAGGTTATCATGCGAGCACCTATTGAAGTGTCTGGGCTTGTACTCCCTGGAATTTTGATGAATGGGGGGGGAGGGGGGACATCTCATTGAAATCTATTGAATGTTGAAAGGTCTGGACAGAATGGATGTGAAGAGGGTGTTTCCTTTAGTGGAGGAGTCTAGGACCAGACGGCACAGCCTCAAAATTGAACATGATGATGAGGAACTTCTTTAGCCAGAGGGTGGTAAATTTGTGGAATTAGTTGCCACAGGTGGCTGTGGAGGCCAGGTCACTGGGTGCATTTAAGGCAGGGGTTGATAGGTTCTTGATTAGTCAGGGTGTGAAAGGTTAATGGGGAGAAGGCAGGAGATTGGGGTTAAGTAGGAATGAATTATTCATGATGAATTGGTGGAGCAGACTCAATGGGCCGGATGGCCTAATTCTGCTCCTATGTCTTATGGTCTTAATCAATGTTTAGGGTAACAGTTCAATTCAAATTCAAAGCTATTTAATGATATGATGTACAATGACCTACTGAAATTGCAAGGACAGTAGAAAAAAAACATTGAAATTAATCGTGGCCTTTCACATGTCATCTCAGTTTCAGACTCGTCAATACTTAAACAGATTAACAGTTCCCAGTACAGGGTATAACAAAATCACTGCATTAAACCCGTTTGGAATATTGATTTCATTATGAGTGAAACAGTACTCCCTGGTATTAACTTGGTGTAATGTGGTGACATGCACTTTGAAAGAACATACCGCAATCTGTGGTGTGGCCCTGTCTTTAGATATCTAAAATGCAGTTTCCTAGGTGTCAAATTAAAGGAGACTAATACAGTCATTCTCAAACAAATTTATCAAAAAAGTCATATTCAACATGTATTGTACAAACAAATCCCCCTTAAACCTTGCTTGACATAAAGCTCCTTTTAATAAATACGAGTGGAGATGCTGGAGATAAAGATTAAGAACACTGGGCTCAGAGCACATGCAGCTGTTGTAAATGATGTGTTAACATTGTCTTTTGACACAGAAGAAAATTATTTAATTTGTCCTTCTAATTTAACCACATATATTACAATAGGATGAAATATTCTTTGCTTTTGAAATGAGTTTCATTTCATACTCTCCTGTTACAGAAGCTGATAATGGTGTCATTTTCCTGCCTCTTTTTAAGTATCCAAGCAGCTGTGCACAGCAGCTAAGATTTAGTTCCATTACTGTTAGACTCCTGGTAATGTAAACACCAAAATGCAACAGATGATGGATTCATCTATAAATAGCAACCGTATCCAATGAGTTCAAAAATTCAATGGAAGGAGTCTGCAGGGGTTAAACAAACTTAGTCTAACACTCAAGATATTCCTGATCAGTCCAGACTGAAATAAAACACGATTATTAAACTGGTTATTTTTAAAAGGGAAGTTTGTTATAAAACAACAACAACTTGAGGTTACTTGACAAGTTTTGAAGACTATATTGATCTAAATTAGAGAAATCTGTCAACACCACTTTGATAAGGTGTGCACTAACAGAACTGAAAATCTGACCTACGCTGATGATGGCTGCAACATGCACAACTTTAAATTTTTGATTACATTGTGGTTGACAGCTCAACCTTGGATTCCAAGCAGCCAGCACTACTAATTGTTCTTGTTTTAAAATGCACTCGTGGAATGATGGCGAGATGCTCAAGTTCATTTATTGCTACACTTCCTCGGGTTATACAGTTGCTCACTGTGTGCTTGTGGGTCACCCTGATTGTAACATGGGGTGCTTGATAATCACACCCTTCCCCCACCATCTGTATGTGACCGAGTGCTCTGTATGTTATTGTGCTTGTCACAATAAAAACAGCAGTTGAGATAAATGAGCTTTTCTCATCTGTCATCATGGACCAAATCCTTGCCACGTTGGTGTCAGGAGTGGGATTAGAAATTGACGATGTCAGATGGAGCATCTTTAAGGCCTGGGGAACAAGTTGAGGGACCGAGTGGTATGCCTTCCCTGCACCCCCAGGCCAGGCTCCCAAAGACGGGATACCAGCCCGGTGGGAGAGTGTCGTGCCTTCCCAGGAAACCCTGATGGGGTGAGTGTACCAGGCTCCCCAACCTCAGGGAGCACAGTGGAACACATCACCCGCCACCCTAGCTGGGGAAACCAAGACACTGCAGCCATTGGAGGACAGGCAAAGCAGCAGGCATGACCGACACTGCCGGACCAACAGGCCCCAGCAATTAATGCCACAATGTCCACCCTGAAGCTCCCCACATACAAGGTACTGGCTGCCTAAAGCGTAATCTGGAGTTGGGAATGCTGGAAGAGCCCAATGGATTGCTGTTCCAACAGTGGCAGTTTTCTGACCGTGACAGACATCTCCTGCAGCTGGTGCTCCCCCCCCCACCCCCTGTGGGCTCCGCACCACGGTGCGTGGTCAAAGCACGTGCTTTTGGGGGCTGGCCATTTTGGGGTCACAAAGACATTGGGCAAGCTATGTGATCGCTTCTATTGGCCTGGCCATCAGGCAGATCGTGGAGATGTTCATGCACCGCTGTGACGCTTGCACGTCCCAGAAAGGGCCAGGCTGCCAATCTGGGGTGCCAACACAGTAGTATCTGGTGGGGGCACCAGTATGGGTCTACTGCCCCACCCTGAAGGAACTGTGTCTCAAGCTTGGAAGCCACTGAAAGGGGCCAAGAGAGTTGCTCGACCGCATCGCTGATGTGGTTAACTGGATGCTTTTGCTAGAATGGTGGAAAGTAGTTGTGCTGAACCGGGACTGGCTGGCACCGTATCAGCCCTTGACCGCCACTGACCCAACGAGACTTAAGGAAGGAAGTTATACTCTGGGTGCCCTGCCTCTTGCCTCACCAAACAGTGCCTCCCCTATGGGGGGGGGGCTACACTCCCCAGCACCCCAGGTGGCAGTGTCGACCACCGCCAGGACTTTTGGTCTTTGTTGTGGACTACAGGGTTGTTGGGGATGGCTGAACCCTCAGGTGGGGGCAGTGTGGTGCTCTGGGGGTGTGGTCATCCCAGCATTCCTAGCAGCCAGCACTACTTGTTTTAAAATGAGTTCATAGAATTATGGTTTATTGTTACATTTTAGCTTGGGTTGTACAGTCGTTGGCTTGTGTTTGTGGGTTACCCTGACTGTAATCAGAGTATGTAATAATCACCTCCCCCCGTCTGTATGTGACCGAGTGGGTTCTCACCGAGTGATGGTGCTCTGTCTGTTATTGTGCTTGTCGCAATAAAAACAACAGTTGAGATAAATGAACTCTTCTTGCCTATCAAGGACCAAACGCTCGCCGCAATATTTTGCATTCAAAGTTTTGATATCATGGATTTGTTCAAAAGCAAAGCCATATTATACCTTCCAAAGGCAGATCTGTATTTTTAATCGATCTAGAGGGCAGGCACCATTATGAATGGGCAACTGAATGGGAGCATAGTGGCTAGCACAACGCTTTATAGAACAGGTGACGTGGGCTCAGTTCCCAACACTGCCTGGAAGGAGCCTGTTCATTATCCTTGTTACTATGTGGGTTTCCTCTGGGTGCTCAAGTTTCCTCCCCCAGTCCAAAGACATACTGATTGGTAGATTAGTTTGTCATTGTAAATTGTCCCGTGATTTGGACAGGATTAATATATTTTTAAAACATCAGGAGATTGCAGGGCAGCACATCTGGAAGGGCCAGAAAGGCCCAGTCTGCGCTGTATCTCAATATACAAAGAAAACCAGATAAATAGGCAAATATATGAAAAATAATGGATCATACACTTCACCGTGTTCTCAATATATAAATAAATATATCCACTACTTGTGGTTTGTTGTCCTTTTGATTTTAAATGATCTACTGGCAGAGTGAAACATTCAACTGTTTTAAAGCTAGCCAGTCTTGTGGTGGCTGGCAGATGATTACCAAGAGAATATTTATGTTTGCTGCCAAGCATGAGTGCTTCAAAAGACAAATAGGACCAGACTGGTCTGAGAAAAATACGGCTGCATTCATTCTGAAACAATAAGAGATGGGCTCCAACACTACTGCACAGAAATTAGAACTCATTCTGTCATGCTAACTATACAACGTATTTGCCATCAACTGTGGGACTGAGAACCATAAAATTGGGAGAAAACATCCTCCCCTCCTCAAAATAAAGAGATTGACATTACTCACTCTGTTAAACCTGACCTCCAAGCAGCAACTGTCTGCAGAGGTTGCAAGCCCTGCATCTATGATGCAAGGAATCATCAGAAGCAGGATCCTGGCTTAACTGATCCCTCCTGGCAGCCACATTACAACTGCAGTACCAGTGGTTAAAATGATAAGAGTTCGAGGTTGTGGCTTGCTTCCCACAAGGATAGGGGCAAGAGAGGTTGCTGGGTTGGTGAAACTGTGGAAATCATTGCTGCAGGCGGCTGTGGAAGCCAAATCATTGGGCATATTTAAAGCAGAGGTTGATAGGTTCTTCATTAGTAAAGATGCCAAAGGTTTTAGGGAGAAGGTACAAGATTGTGTTTGAGAGGGATAATAAATCAGCTAAATGGGATAGTATAAAAGACTCAATGGGCTGAATGGCACAATTCTGCTCCTATGTCTTATAGTCTTAATGCCAAAATCATAGTACGCACACCTCTGTTGTGCTCAACTACGAGACCAGGTAATGACTCATTAACCAAGACAAAATCTACACAATGGTGGATCAGAAGTAAGATCAGCCCTTGAACTCTTTGTGTGTTTTGCTCTTGGCTTTACAAGGACCTTGTTCATTAACAAGGCATTTTTGCCTGCAGAAATGTCACTCACTAGATACCTTTTTGTCTTTTGCATCCAAACTCTGAAAGCTCTAGAGATGCCAGGAGATCATCAGTTACTGAGATAATCCAAAACACCCTGTCTGGCATCAACAATTATTCCATAGACAATGTCACTCAGATCACATTTCTTCCTCATTCTGATGTTTGGTTTGAACAACAACTGAACCTCTTGACCAAGTCTGCATGCTTTTTATGCACTGAGTTGCTGCCACATGGTTTTTGCATGAACGAGCAGGCGTACCCAATAAAGTGGCCATTGAGTGTGTGTCAGTGGTAATGAACACAATTCTGTTATCATATGTGCAATATTGCCCGAAAATGTGAACCTTGCTAAAGAGAAGTAGGCCTGGAATTAGAGTCGGTGAGATGAATCTTCCTTTGGTCCAACTTCAGAATAGGTGTGATTGCAACACAAAACTGTCACCGTTGCTATGCTACTGAAACACATTCCAAGCCAAGTAGCATTGTAGACGCTATCCAATGCTTGGAATTGAAATATTATTGTCAAATGTACAGTGAAAAGCTTTCCTTGCATACACAGCTCAATTTATTATGCAGTGCAATGATGTACGGCAAGGTAAAGCAAAATCAGAACGTAGAGTAAAGTGTAACAGCAACAAAAAGAGGAAGTGCATTTCAAGTGGACTATGAGGTACACAGTAGCGTCGAGAGTCCAACTTATTGTACTGGGAACTATTCAAGAGTTTTGTCACAGGCGGGCGGAAGCTGTCTTGGAGACTCGTGGCACGTGCCTTCAGGCTTTTGTATCTTCTGCTTGATAGGGAAGGGGAGAAGAGAGAATGTCCGGGCGAGGTGGAATCCGCGATTATGCTGGTTGCTTTACTGAGGCAGCGAGATGTGTGGACAGAGTCCACAGACAGACAATGTTTAAACATTGTGTGGCTTACAGTCCAATGTATTTTACATTTCAGTGTTTCATGTTATTACAACCATGTCTCTATTCACCAAAATGGAATAGTTCCAAGAAATTAGTTCTCCTTTAAAAATAAGCTTTTTTTTTAAAATATAAAAGTTGTAATAGCTGGGTCAAATAGATTATGGATATCTGGGAACAAATCTATTCCTAGGCTCAGAAACATGAGAAAATCTGCAAATACTGCAAATGTAAGGCAAAACACATAAAATGCTGGAGGAAATCGGCAGTACAGGCAGCATCTGTGGAAAAGGTTCCGTGGATGCTGCCTGACCTGCTGAGTTCCTCCAGCGTTTTGGGTATTCCTAGGTTGTTTATATGTGAAAAACATCTTCTTGAATTTAAGGTACGTACTCTAAGTTAAAATAATTATAGCAACATTTCACAAATCAAGCATTTGTAAATGAAGTAATTACTCCACTAGTACAGTTAAACATCACCGAAAAACAAGGCCATAATGGAGTCTTAGAGAAGTGCAGCACAGAATCAGGCCCTTCAGCTCATCTACTTTATGCTGAAACTATTTAAGCTGCCTACACCCATCAATCTGCACCGGGACCAGAGCTCTCCATACCCCTACCATCAATGTACCTATTCAAACTTCTCTTAAATATTGAAGTTGAGTTGGGAGGCATCACTTGTGCTGATAGCTCATTTCACACTCTCAGCACCATCTGACTGATGAGCTTTCCCCTCATGTTCCGCTTAAACTTCTCAGCTTTCACACTTAACCCATGACCTCTAGTTGTAGTCCCACCCAACCTCAGTGGAAAAATCCTACCTGCATTTACCCTATCTATACCCCTCATAATTTTGTATATCTCTTATGAAATCTACTCTCAATCTTCTGTGTTCTAAAGAGTATAGAGTATAGAGTATTTGATCTTTCCTTATAACTCAGATCTTCTAGACTCAGTAGCATCCTTGTAAATTTTCTCTGCACTCTGTCAACCTTGTTTACATCCTTCCTGTAAGTAGCTGAGCAAAACTGCTCACAATACTCCAAATTAGGCCTCACCAATGTCTTATACAACTTCAACATAACATCCCATCTTCTGTACTCAATACATTGATTTATGAATGCCAATGTGCCAAAAGCTTTCCTTACAACCCTATCTACCTGTGACTCCACTTTCAACAAATAATGGACATGTATTCCCAGATCCTTTTGTTCTACCACTCACCTCACTGTTCTCCTGTTCATTGTTTAAGACCCACCTGGATGGTCTGACTGAAGTGCAAAACCTGTCAGCATTAAATTCCATCTGCCATTTTTCAGTCCATCCAGCTGATGCAGATCCCCCTGCAAGCCATGATAGCCTTCCTCGCTGTCCACTATACTCCCAATCTTGGTGTCATCCACAAATTTGCTGATCCAGTTAACCATATTATCATAGATCATTGATATAGATGACAAACAATAATGGACCCAGCACCGACCTCTGCAGCATTCCACTAATCATGGTCCTCCAGTCAGAGAGGCAACCCTCTACTACCACTCTCAAGATTCTCCCACGAAGCCAATGTCTAATCCAATTTACTACCTTTCCTGAATGCCGAATGACAGAGCTTTCTTGACCAGCCTCCCATTTGGAACCTTGTCAAATGCCTTACTTAAGTCCATGTAGACTGCCGTTCTTTCATCCATTTTCTTGGTAACTTCCTCGAAAAACTCTGTAAGACTGATTAGACCTGACCTACCACACATGCTGACTACCTTTAGTCAGTCCGCGTCCATCCAAATGCTTATATATCCGGTCGCTTAGAATTCCTTCCAATAACTTTCTCACTACTAATGTCAGACTCACTGGCCTATAATTTCCAGTTTATGTTTAGAGCCTTTTTTAACAGTGGAGAAATATAAGCCAGTGTCCAATCCTCTAGTACTGATCTTGTCACTAAGGATATTTTAAATACTTGTGCAAGGCCCCTGCAATTTCTACACTTGGCTCCCTAGGGTTTGAGGGAACACCTTGCCAGGCCCTGGGGATTTATCCACTCTGACTTGCCTCAGGGTGGCAAGCACCTCCTCCTCGGTAATCTCTACAGGGTCCACAAAGTTGATGCTGCTTTATCTCACTTCTACAGACTTCGTATCCATCTGCTGTGGCTGTTCACCTGAAGAATAAGTATATAGGTTTGGATACTGTCGAAGGGGATGACCTACAAGGGGGCAGCTGCAGTGACTGGATTGTTGGGAATGAGTCTGGTGATGTGGCTCAGAAGAGAAGGGAGGTGAAGAGGACTGCAGTAGTAATCGGAGATGCCAGAGTCAGAGGAATGGAGGTGAGATTCTGTGGATGGTATGCCATCTCTCAGGTGCCAAGGTCACAGATGTCTCTGAGCGGGGGAGGGCGAGCAGCCAGAAGTCTTGGGAAATAATGGTACTAATGACAATAGGTAGGAAAAGTAAGAAGGTCCAGAAGAGAGATTTTAGGGAAAAGGTGGAACTCCAGGGCAGCAATGTCTGGATTGCTGCCAGTGCCACGCACCATTGAGGGTTAGAATAGGAGCATTTGCCAGATTAATATGTGGCTGAGGAACTGGAGCTGGGGACAGGGTTTCCAATACTGGATCGTTGGGATCTCTTCTGGGGAAGGTACAGCCTGCACAAAAGGGTCGAGCACCAACTGAACCCGAGGTGGTTAGCTTTGCTAGGGAGAGCTGTTCGGGAGAGTTTGAACTAATTTAGTAGGGGATAAGAATCAGGGTGATCAGACTGAGAATGGGGTAGTTGATTTACAAACAGAGGCAGTATGTAGTGAGACTGCTAGCAAAGAGAGGCTGATGACAGGGCAAAATTGCAGTCAACAGGATGATTTACAATGTAAAAAGGGACAAAATCAAGAAGGGTGATGAATACAGGACTGAATGCACGCAGTACAAGACGCAAGACCATAACATTTAGGAGCAGAATTAGGCTGTTCAGCCCACTGAGTCTGCTCTGCCATTCCATCTTGACTAATCCCAAATCCCACTCAACCCCATGCACCTGTCTTCTTGCCACATCCTTTGATATTAACCAACCAGGAAACTATCAATTTCCGCCTTAAATATACGCATGGACTTGGCCTCCACTACAGTCTGTGGAAGAGCATTCCACAGATTCACTACTCTCTGGCTAAAAAAAATCCTTCTTTCCTCTGTTCTAAAGGGTTGCCACGCAATTGTGAGGCTGCATCCTCTCCGCATCCACCCTATCTAGTCCTTTCAACGTTCGGCGGGTTTCAAAGAGATCTCCTGCATTCTTCTAAATTCCAGTGCTGGCAACCACTCTTCTTATGTTAACCCCTTCATTCCCAGAATCATCCAGTGAACCTCCTCTGGACTCTCACCAATGACAACACATTAGCAGTCCAATAGCTACTCTTGATATGGAATAAGATTGATTAACTTGCAGTACAGTAAGAGTTTGGCAGGTGTGGTGTCTTGATAGCTGGGAGTTTATCATCTAGGGAAAGGATTGTATTGAAAGGACAGGCAGGTAGGCAGAGGGGGTGGGTGGCTCTGTTGGTAAAAATGAAATCAATTCCTTAGAAAGAAGTGACATAGTTTCCAAAGGTGTGGAGTCCTTGTGGATAGAGCAAAGAAACTGCAAGGGTAAAAATTCCCCAATGGGAGTTATATACAGGCTTTTAAATGGATGTGGACCACAAGTTACAACAGGAGATTAAAAAAAGACATGTCAAAAGGGCAACGTTACCAAATACATGGGGGATTTAAATTTACAGGTGGATTGTGAAAATCAGTTTGGTGCTGGATCTCTAGAGGGGCAATTTGTAGAATGCCTATTTTAGAGCAGCGTATGGTTGGGCCCACTAGGGGATGAGCTGATCTGGATTGGGTGTTGTTCAATGAACCAGAATTAATTAGAGAGCTTAAGGTAAAGGAACCCATAGGGGTGGGAGAGGGTGATCATAATATGATCAAATTCACTCCGAAATTTGAGAAGGAGAAGCTAAAGTCAGGTGTATCAATATTCCAGTCGAGTACAGGAATTAGAGGCAAGAGAGAGGAGCTGGCCAAGGTTGATTGGAAGGGGACACTAGCAGGGATGATGGCAGGGCAGCAAGAGCTGGAATTTTTGTGAGGAATTCGAAAAGCACTCCATAGGTACATCCTAAAGAAGTAGTGGTATTCTAAAGGCAGGACAAAGCAACCATGGCATTCAAAGCCAGCACAAAAGCCAAAGTGAGAGAGATATAATAGAGAGGAAAAAAAAGTAGGAAGTTAAGAGAATTATGAAGCTTTAAAAAACAACAGAAGACAACTAAAAAAGTCAAAGATGGAAAAGAGGGAATACAAAGGAGAGCTAGCCAATAATAGTTTCTTCAGATATATAAAGAGTTAAGGAGAGGAAATTGATGCTGGGGAGGTAGTAATTGGAGACAAGGAAATGGCAGATGAACTGAATAAGTATTTTGCATCAGTCTCCACTATGAAAGACACCAGCAGTATGCCGGAAGTTCAACAGTGTCAGGGGGCAGAAGAAAATAAAGATGTTGTTACGGGGGAGGGGGGGGGGTGCCTGGAAGGCCTGAGTCACCTGGACCAGATAGTCTACACCCAAGGGTTCTGAAAGAGGTGGCTGAAAAGACCATGGAGGCATTAGTAATGATCTTTCAAGGCTCAATAGATTCTGACATGGTTCTGGAAGACTAGAAAATTGCAAATGCCGTTCGATGAAGGGAGAGGGACAGCAGAAAGGCAGAAGTCAAACCTCAGTGGTTGGGAAGATGTTGGAGTTGATTGTTAATGATGTGGTTTTGAGGTACTTAGAGGCAAATCATAAAATAGGCAAAAGTCAGCATGGTTTCTTTAAGGGAAAATCTTGCCTGACAAATCTGTTGGAATTCTTTGAAGTAGTAATAAGCAAGACAGATAAAGGAGAATCAGTGGATGTTGTGTACTTGGATTTTAAGAAGGCCTTTATAACGTGCCAAACGTGAGGCTGTTTAACAAGTTGAGAACCTATAGTATTACAGGAGAAACACTAACACGGATAGAGCAGTGGCTGATTGGCAGGAGGCAAAGAGTGGGAATTAAGAAAGCCTTTTCTGGTTGGCTGCCAGTGACTAATGGTGTTCCACATGGGTCTGTGTTGAGACCGCTTCTTTTTACATTATATATCAATGATTTGAATGACGGAATTGATGGCTTTGTGGCCAAGTTTGTGGATGATACAAAGATGTGTGGAGGGGCAGGTAGTGTTGAGGAAGCAGGAAGGCTGCAGAAGGACTTAGACAAATTAGGAGAATGGGCAAAGAAGTGGCAAATAGAATACAGTGTCAGGAAGTGTATGGCCATGCACTTTGGTAGAAGAAATAAAAGCATTGACTATTTTCTAAATGGAAAGAAAATTAAAAAATTTGAGGTGTAGAGGAACTTGGGAGATTTGGTACAGGATTCCCTAAAGGTTAATTTGCAGGTTGAGACAGTGGTGAGGAAGGGAAACTGAATCTCAGTTTGTATATGGTGATACCTAAGTACTTGAATAATAAATTTACTTTGAACTTTGAAACAACATTAACAAAAAGCTGTAATTCAACACTTAACCCTGCAAAGCGATATTTTTGAAGATTTTCAGCCAACTAAACCACAGTAAATTACAAGGGAAGGCAACATACAATAAAGTTTTGATTGCCTATCAAATATGACTGGCTCCAAAAGCATTTTAAATGTAACAATTGGTCTTTAAAGGCTGTACTGTTCATATCCTGAAACGTAGTTACAATTTCTCAGGTACAGACATTCACGTGGAACTGAATATTTCCCCGGCAACGAAGATTTTTTTTATAAAACTCCAGCTTGTGATTAAAAAAAGAACCACAGCTGTAACTGATTCAATAGGTGATACTGAGGAAGAAAAAAAAATTTCTAAAGAGCTTCCTTTCCCTCTTGGCTACAAGATCACCAGCATTGAAAACATCTGACTGTAAGTGGGGAAAATATTTCTACAAAGCCTTAGATGGAAGCAAATGTTGCTGAGTTGCAGTTTTCATGGAATGTTTTCCAGGTCACAGCTCCTCAAATACTAGTAAAAAGCAAGAAAAAAACCACATAATCCCACTTGATTAGAAACAGAGCACATAGCATTCAGTCACCATTAAAAAAAAACTCTGAGAATGATGTTGGATAGAGTTGTGCACTGCCCCAAGCAAGAACTACTAAAAATCCCAGAGACCTTTCCATGTGGTGTAAAAATAGGCTCCGATTTAGTCACTGCAAAATTGTGGGACTGGTACACAATTTTATCCCTAAGTCACACAGGGATAGTGTCAATAACACAAATAAAGTTTGCTCAGCATACAAGCAACCCTTGCATTAAGGACATTCAGTTTACTGAAATCTGACATTACAGAATACACCAACCCTGCCACATAACCAGCTTCATATTACGGACAAGTCATAATATGGCTGGTAATGTAGGAACACAACCCCTGCAGTGTAGGGGCCAGTTGGACAACAGACTTCTCTTTCCAATGAGCTAGAATAATCTTAACAGTCCTTGCTATGTTTTGTAAATTCAAAACATTAAACTAATTCACAGAAAAACCCAGGAGTCCGAAAATACCAGTTAAACTCTAAGATTACTTTAAGCACCATGCACAGATATCATGTGGTATTGTGATGATGTCGGCAATTTATACATATAACTGTAAAATGAATTATTTAAACAAACCAGAATGCTTAATCATGCAAGGTATATACTTAAATATTACTGAAATATTAAATACACAACAGTCCTCTGCACTTTCATGTCCACCCTTGCAAAAATGTAGATTGTGGTCACACAATACTGCTGGAGTCAAAATCTATTTTTTTGAAATAAAAATAGTAAATATTGAAAATACTCAAGTCATGTAGCATCTGCAGAAAGAGAAAGTTATAATTTCAGAGCAATGACATTCACCAGCACTAGAATTAAAATTTTTGACACAGGAATAATCCCATTTATAGCAATAAGTATGCAACAGCAATAGATTTTTAAGGAGCCACACCTATAATTTAAAGTAATGTCTCTAAAGGAAATATATCCTGCAGTAACTTAATAACATCAAGGAATAGCCCCAATTATGTGAAAGATTATAGCTGATGACAACTTTTTCGAAACTGTTTCTTCCTATCATCTGATTTTCAAATTTTAATTCTTACTTTGCTGTTTCCACAATTCAAATGACAGGTTTCTTTAAGTTACATCAAACAAGACAATTAGCAGTAATTGTTGGTTTGTGTGGTTCCTTAACTTTGTCATAGCTGGGGGAGGTAATGGGGATAAGCTCCCACTACTCATTAAATGCTCCCAACAGCACGAGTCTCAAATAGCCTCTGGTAACTAAGTCCAGCTCCTGGGGAGCTTGCTGCTTGGGAAATAGCTTGCTCTCCATATTGTACTGCCCTGGCTTGCATATTTCTCCAAAGCTGACTTGTTTTAACTGACTTAATTATACACCGGGCTACAAAGAGGGTAGTCAAAAGTACCCACACATCTCCAGCTTACCCGTCTTCAAGTACATACAATATATACAGCAAGGTGCCAGAAAAAGGCCAGCAATATCATGAAGGAAAAATCCATTGATAAAATCCAAAACCGTGCTGCTCGCTTTGTGCTAAACGATTACAGCAGGAAATCCAGTGTTACCAACATGCTCTCTAACCTTCAATGGGAACCACTTGAAAATTGACGTACTAAACTACGATTAATCCTCATTTTCAAAGAAGGTCACAACATCACTCCATCAAACACCCAAATTCATCACAGGGTCAGTTCAACTCGACAGCAAACTGGACCTCACATACTGAAAGCCCCTTCATTCAACAAGATTTGCTACCAGTACCTCCTCGACCCAAGATCAACAAGAGAGTGGAATCTTCTGCTCAGCATTTCTGACATTAATATTTTTAAAGTCAGATTCAATCAAACCAATTTAGGGGATCTAGTCAAAAAAAGCTCACTCTACAATTTAACTCTCACACCGTTCACATCGACTGCACATTATAATAGGCGTCTGACAGTGCTTGCGCAGTACCGAGCAGAATCAGAAGCCTCCTACCCACCCATGCTCATGTACTGTTTCTCCCACTCCCATCAGGGAAGAGGCTATAGAATATCCATACCAGCAGATTCAAGACCAGTTAACTTCCCCAAGCAACAAGATTGATCAACACCTCCACCCACTAACCCACCCCTCCACACCCGTCACCACCACGATATTCCCATTTCCTGTCAGACTTCACTGACATACGGACATTACTGTGCCTAGCATCACTTTATGTAAATACAAGCAATGCATACAAGCTATCTCATTGTTTATATTTATTGCGTTTTTAAAAAATTTGTGTTATCTTAGTGTTTTTTTTTGCACTGCATTGAACTCCAAGTAAAAATTATTTTGTTCTCCTTCACAATTGTGTATCGGAAATGAAATTAAACATCCTTGAATTATAATCCATAATACTGGAAATCTCAAGCACCTTGACACATCAGTTTGAAGTTAACTAGGCCTCAGGCCTCATTCAGGATTTATGCTAGCTGAGCTTCTGGGCAAGATGCATATGGGCAAAGATTAGAATTAGGACAACAAGGCTGACATCAGCTGGATGCCAGTGTGGAGTGGGCACATCTCAGCAGGGCCTTGCAAGTGGACAAGAAGATGAAGCTTAGGCTTTCCTGAGGAAAGCAGAGGAGCAGCCTAGTCCTCCAGGCCCATCGACTAAACTAGGCCACTGCTGAAATAAGCCATTTTAGAAAAGAGCATACTTGTGAGGCACAAATTTATGTGCCAAAGGGAGACTGTGAAGACTTGTATGCACAGACTAAAGAAATTTGGAAATTCCAGAACTCAGATCCTTTGAATGGGTTAATAGCGCCTAATGGTGTCTCCTTTGCTTGCATCTTCAGAAACAATTCTTTTTCTATTTTTAATATCTCTATTTTTCCCCTTTCAGGGTTCTTTTAGAAACCCTGACCTGGAGTTACATGCTGACTATGGTTATTTGCGGGAATGGGACTCGGGGTTTCACAACCGGCCGTTGTTCGGCACGGCAAGGGCTCAGCCCAAGAGCTTCACTCACCTTCGAAGGATCGGGTTGTCAAGTCAAAACCAGCAAGGGCAAAGCATCCTCCTGGGCTGGTAACCCAACCGCCCTAAACCACTAACACACAGTACTATCTAATAAAGACACTGCAGTTACACGGTTAACTCATTTGGCGCCTCTAAAACCCATCATCTTTACTAACATGGCCAGCAGATAATTGCACACCTGCCCAAATTGGAAATATAGTCATGATTCCTTCATTGCTGCTGGGTGTAAATGTAAGAATTCTTTCTACGATTTGGAGTAATATTGAACATTTTTTTCCAAAAGGGGACACCACTCTCTTCATGCAATTCATATTGGGTAATAAATGACTTTGAGGTGGGTTACAAAAGGACTTTGGTCATTTTCTGAAATTATGTTCTATGTTCTTCTTAAAATCCAAGTACACAACATCCACTGATTCTCCTTTATATATCTTGCTTATCACTACTTCAAAGAATTCCAACAAATTTGTCAGGCAAGATTTTCCCTTAAGGAAACCATGCTGACTTTTGCCTATTTTATCATTTGCCTCCAAGTACCAGTAAGTACTAAGTACCAGTTTGAGTCAGTATAGGTGGAAGTCAGGAACAGGGAGGGAGCAGTTACTCTACTAGGGGGTATTCTATAGGCCCCCCTGGTAGCAGCAGAGATACCGAGGAGCAGACTGGGAGGCAGATTTTGGAAAGGTGCAAAAATAACAGGATTGTTATCATGGGTGACTTTAACTTCCCTAATATTGATTGGCACCTGATTAGTTCCAAGGGTTTAGATGGGGCAGAGTTTGTTAAGTGTGTCCAGGATAGATTCTTGTCACAGTATGTTGACAGGCCGACTAGGGGGAATGCCATACTAGATCTAGTATTAGGTAACAAACTGGGTCAGGTCACAGATCTATCAGTGGGTGAGCATCTAGGGGACAGTGATCACCTCTCCCTGACTTTTAGCATTATCATGGAAAAGGACAGAATCAGAGAGGACAGGAAAATTTTTAATTGGGGAAGGGCAAATTATGAGGCTATAAGGCTAGAACCTGCGGGTGTGAATTGGGATGATTGTTTTTGCAGGGAAATGTACATGGACATGTGGTCGATGTTTAAGGATCTCTTGCAGGAAGTTAGGGATAAATTTGTCCCGGTGAGGAAGATAAAGAATGGTAGGGTGAAGGAACTATGGGTGACAAGAGAAGTGGAAAACCTAGTCAGGTGGAAGAAGGCAGCATACATGAGGTTTAGGAAGCAAGGATCAGATAGGTCTATTGAGGAATATAGGGTAGCAAGAAAGGAGCTTAAGAAGGGGCTGAGAAGAGCAAGAAGGGGGTATGAGAAGGCCGTGGCGAGTAGGGTAAAGGAAAACCTCAAGGCATTCTTCAATTATGTGAAGAACAAAAGGATGACAGGAGTGAAGGTAGAACCAATTAGAAATAAAAGTGGGAAGATGTGCCTGGAGGCTGTGGAAGTGAGCAAGGTCCTCAATGAATACTTCTCTTCAGTATTCACCACTGAGAGGGAACTTGATGATGGTGAGGACAATATGAGTGAGGTTGATGTTCTGGAGCATGTTGATATTAAGGGAGAGGAAGTGTTGGAGTTGTTAAAATACATTAGGATGGATAAGTCCCCAGGGCCTGATGGAATATTCCCCAGGCTGTTTCACGAGGCAAGGGAAGAGATTGCTGAACCTCTGGCTAGGATCTTTATGTCCTCGTTGTCCATGGGAATGGTACAGGAGGATTGGAGGGAGGCGAATGTTGTCCCATTGTTCAAAAAAGGTAGTAGGGATAGTCCAGGTAATTATAGACCAGTGAGCCTTATGTCTGTGGTGGGAAAGCTGTTGGAAAAGATTCTTAGAGATAGGATTTATGGGCATTTAGAGAATCATGGTCTGATTAGGGACAGTCAGCATGGCTTTGTGAAGGGTAGATCATGCCTAACAAGACTGATAAGAGTTCTTTGAGGAGGTAACCAGGCATACAGATGAGGGTAGTGCAGTGGATGTGATCTACATGGATTTTAGTAAGGCATCTGACAAGGTTCCACACGGTAGGCTTATTCAGAAAGTCAGAAGGCATGGGATCCAGGGAAGTTTGGCAAGGTGGATTCAGAATTGGCTTGCTTGCAGAAGGCAGAGGGTCGTGGTGGAGGGTGTACATTCAGACTGGAGGGTTGTGACTAGTGGTGTCCCACAAGGATCTGTTCTGGGACCTCTACTTTTTGTGGTTTTTATTAACGACCTGGATGTGGGGGTAGAAGGGTGGGTTGGCAAGTTTGCAGACGACACAAAGGTTGGTGGTGTTGTAGATTGTGTAGAGGATTGTCGAAGATTGCAGAGAGACGTTGATGGGATGCAGGAGTGGGCAGATGGAGTTCAACCCGGAGAAGTGTGAGGTGGTACACTTTGGAAGGACAAACTCCAAGGCAGAGTACAAAGTAAATGGCAGGATACTTGGTAGTGTGGAGGAGCAGAAGGATCTGGGGGTACATGTCCACAGATCCCTGAAAGTTGCCTCACAGGTAGATAGAGTAGTTAAGAAAGCTTATGGGGTGTTAGCTTTCATAAATCGAGGGATAGAGTTTAAGAGACGTGATGTAATGATGCAGCTCTATAAAACTCTGGTTAGGCCACACTTGGAGTACTGTGTGCAGTTCTGGTTGCCTCACTATAGGAAGGACGTAGAAGCACTGGAAAAGGTACAGAGGAGATTTACCAGGATGCTGCCTGGTTTAGAGAGTATGGTTTATGATCAGAGATTAAGGGAACTAGGGCTTTTCTCTTTGGAGAGAAGGAAGATGAGAGGAGACATGATAGAGGTGTACAAGATATTAAGAGGAATAGACGGAGTGGACAGCCAGCGCCTCTTCCCCAGGGCACCACTGCTCAGTACAAGACAACATGGCTTTAGGGGATATTAGAGGAAGGTTTTACACTCAGAGAGTTGTTGGTGCGTGGAATGCACTGCCTGAGTCAGTGGTGGAGGCAGATACACTAGTGAAGTTTAAAAGACTACTAGACAGGTTAATGGAGGAATTTAAGGTGAGGTGTTATATGGGAGGCAGTGTTTGAGGGTGGGCACAACATTGTGGGCTGAAGGGCCTGTAATGTGCTGTACTATTCTATCTTCTATGTTCTCATTACTGCAGGTCATCATTATTCAAAGTGCTTCATATCATGGTCTTTTACACATCCTATTCATCGCCTGTACTCTTCTCTTAAAATAGTTCTGGTTGATTTATAGATACCACAATAATAGAATTTTAAAACCTCACAATATGTATAGATATATTTGACAAGAGATTTATTACTTCATAAAACTGTTCTCAAAGTGGCATCTGTCACCAACTCAACAACATCAGAAATGATTTCATGCAACAGTGTAGAAGGCCCAAGTAAACCTTTCTGGTTGTACAACTCTATATATTTATCTGTGTCTCAGTTAGCCTTTCCACCATACATTAAACCTGCTTGTTAAAAATAAGCAGAGTTTCAGAATTAAATTTAAGGGTAGCATACCAGGGAGAGTTCAACACAAGTCAAGTCACTTTTATTGTCATTTCAACCATAACTGCTGGTACAGTACATAGTAAAAATGAGACGACGTTTTTTTCAGGACCATGGTGTTACATGACACAGTACAAAAACTAGACTGAACGACGTAAAAAAACAACACAGAAAAAAACTACACTAGACTACAGACCTACCCAGGTCTGCATAAAGTGCACAAAACAGAGCAGGCATTACACAATATATGTGATCTAAGGTTTCATGAACCGTGCCGCAAAGGAGCAGGAAATGTTATCTCTCGTTTAAGATTATATTCATAATTATAAAGATCATGGAACAGGTTGCTGATGTGAACGTGAATAATCTCCTTACCTCAACTTCGCACGTATACTCAGAACCATCCAGAAGGGTAACTTTGCACAGCATGTTCTTTGGCTTTTTGACTACTTTCAGAGGAGATTTGGACAACTTGCTAGAAGAGGATTTTTGGGAGAGCTTGTCGTCCTCAGTCTGGAAGTCTTCCTGTTGTCCCACAGTAACTTTACCAGAAGCTCCGTCCGCCTCTTTCTCACATTCACCGGTCTAATCATGATTAGGTAATTAGTCTCTTATTAGCATGATCCATCCAAAAACTCAATGTTTAGTGCAAACTATATAATGTTACTCACATTTTCCTCACAAGCATCATTTAACTGTAAAAATGTTTTAAAACCAAATTTACTAAGATCAATTTCACTTTTATCTGCAAGTATTTAATGAGAAGTCTGGGAAAAGGATTTCTAAAGATCAAAAATAAATAAGTAATTAAATCAAAATAGTACAGCAAAAGATATAGTTTACTGTCTCCCATTATACCTATGCCAGCTCTTCACCAGAGCAACCTAAAATTAATACTATCATCGCACCTTTCCTACCACTGCTCCCTCCTCAGTATCATGCAGGCAGCATCTTCATCCATGGATTAAATTATCTTGTTTACTTGTTTAGTTATAATTTTCAATTTGGATGACCCTCACTACTAATTTCTCAATGAGAAAAGAAACTACTTTTGTTTCATTGGAACAATCTTTAGCATGTTGTTAAAACTTAGCATTTTCAGAATTACTATTGTATAAGCTGTATTTCTTAATGCAATAATATTATTTACTGTTGATTGTCTCAAGGGATTTTGTGGTAGAAAGATTTTTTTTAAAATTTGACCTATACCTCACTTAATTACCTTCTTTTAATATTAAGCTGCCATCTAGGCAGCAGACACAAAATGCTGGAGAGACTCAGCAGGTGAAGCAGTATATATGAAGAGGAATAGAGTCGACGTTTCGGGAAGAGACCCATCGTCTGGGTCTTGGCCCGAAGCATTGATTTGTTATTCATCTCTATAAGATGCTGTCTGATTCTGAATTCCTTCAGAATTTTGTGTGTGTGTTACGCTGGATTTCCAGCATCTGCAGAATCTCTTGCAGAAGAATGGGTTTTTAAACATTTGTGGGTCAGCTGATATGCACTCATCCAAGGAACAGACATTTCCAGTCAGTTAAGGAAGCACTCAGTTTAACTGGTGAGAAACACCGAACAGGCAGGCAGATGAGCGTGCACGAGTTCAGTCAGCATAGACTCAATGCACCGAATCACCTCCTGCAGTATCACAAATCCAAGTACACACCCTGCCTGCTTCGCTTCAGCCGATGTTCAAAATATTCTCTGGAGCTACAGTTTATCATGCCTTATTTTATCCTGGGGCATCTTCACTTAAAGGCTTGAATGTCACTTTTACTTAGAGGGTGACAAATGTTCAAAAAGTTGCTCTAACAGTGACCTAAAGTCCTATTTGACATTGAGCTTGTTAATTCTAATATTCTTGTATAACCACCATTGAACATTTGCAGAGAGTGCTGCCACAAGAAAGCAGCACCCAACATAGACACCCACCAGCCAAGGCCATGCTCTTTTCATGTTACTATAATCGGGCAGAACATATAGGAGCGTTAGGTCCCGCACCATCAGGCTCAGGAATAGTTATTACCCTTCAATCATCAGGCTCCTGAACCAGCGTGGATAACTTCACTCACCTCAACTCTGAACAAACTCACCTTCAAGGACTCTACAACTCATGCTATCAGTATTATTTATTTTTTTATTTGCACCACTTCTCTTTTGCATAGTTGTTTGTCAGTTTTATGTATAGTCTTTAATAAATTACATTGTATTTAAAAAAATTTTCCTGTAAATACCTGAAAGAAAATGGATCTCAAAGCAGTATATGATAACATATTGTATGTACTTTGAGAACAAATTTACTTTGACTTTGAATGTATTCTCTAAATCCTACCTCACTTTTGCAGCATAAAGTTGCAATATCATATTTAATACCGGAACAAAAGGGGAGACCCAATACTGTTCAAAAACACTAACATTTTATCTCTTCTAATTAAAGTAATTCACCTGACTCCATAGTACATATATTTTTATTCAGACTGTTATAATTCATAGTCATTAGTATTGGAGTGCCCCATGAAACGTCAAAGGCACACAAAACAAAAAAACCCTGCAGGCGTCACACGAACAGCTTCAGAAACATCTGAGCACAAATATATGGGTGATCTCCATCTAACCAGACATACACGTGCAACCAAATCACAAAGCAAGGTTTCCATTCTAAACCACATCATAGATGGAGACCATAAAGAAGGTGGAAAACACTCATTTCCAACAATAAGAAATGGAAGCCAATGACCTGGTCTAAACTCCAATAGCACAGGAGCAAGACATTACTCCCTGCAGCTCTCCTTCCCCAAGCCTTGGAGAAACCATTTCATTCCCCTTGATCTAAGTATTGCCTGGAGTTACAGAAAAGTACAGCACAGAAACAGATCTTTTGGCCCACCTAATTCACGCTGAAACCATAGAAACTGCTTATTCCCATCGACCTGCAGCGGGACCATAGCCCATCATACTCCTATCTTCCATGTATCCATCCAAACTTCTCTTTGGATTGAAATCGAGCTTGTCCTGGCAGACTGTTCTACTAAACAGGACACTTGCCCAAATTAAACTAAATGTAGTACAGGTAATTCTTTGACAGAGTCTGCACAGATACTCTCAAATTTCAGACAATTCAGTCCTCAGCCGTGGAAAGAAGTGGGGGGGGGGGGTTGGGTAAGCCCATCTACATTAATTGCGTACGAGTGTTTAATACTATAATAAATCAAGATGCATCAATTAAGTTTTCCATAAAAAGCTTGCGTGAAAACCTAGTTTTTTTAAAAAAAATCTACTTGAGAAATTAACTCTGCAGACAACAGGGAATTAATTTTCAGTCAGTTTGTAACCAAAAGCTGTCCAGATTGCCCAAAAAAGTAACCTCCTCAACATGTGTCACTGGATCCAAAAAGGTGGGGCAAAGTCTGCACACACACCTGCAAGATAAATGAAGGTTTTAAAAAGAGGGGCAAGGCTAGCATCTCAACCGGTATCTGAAGTTATAAAATGACCAAAATTGTTTACAATAAATTCTATTCTCTTGCATCACCTGCAAAAGAATGTACCACTTTCAGCTCGGGATTTGTTCCACCCTACAACTGTTTAATAGGAAACGGAAGCCTTTTTTATAGGTGTCACAAGTTTTACCTCACCGTGACATCAAAAGGGCAATCTGAGATTCACACATACAGGTGCTGCATGCGTACTTCTTTAATATGGCATCGACATAAGACTTAACTCCGGCATAGAGTTCAACACATTTCCTGCAAACAGAGCATTTATGTTGGCTGCACTTTCTCCCAATACTAAGAACTACTAAGCCTGAAGTAGCTAAAAAGGAATAATGTAAACCAACAACTTGCCTTCTCTTCCTTCTCAGAGGTATTGATTCCTGCCGGGGTCCCGTCTATCCCGTCTGCTTGCTGATTCTCAGCGCCCTCCTGTTGCTCGGTTACAGTCTCTTTCTTCTCAGAAGCTTCCTTCTGCTCTTGGTCCTGCTTTGATTCAGAATCTGTTCCCGGTTCGGTTGTCATGGTTGTGAATTATTCCTAGAAAACAAATTAATGAGGAAAATCAGTTCAGATTGTTTCATACAAACAAAGACTTTCATCTGAACATGAATAGGCACATGACACATGGATGATAGAAAAACAGAGAAGCATGCGGGAGGAAAGGGTTAGGTTGCTCTTGGAGTAGGTCAAGGGTCAGCACAACACAGTCGGCCAAAGGGCCTGCACTGTGCAATACTGTTTCATGTTCTATGAAGTTCAGTCTTGAAAGGGATAGGAGGAAATCAACCAGTACTGAGACAATACATGCCCCAAATAAAAACCCTTCACTTCTTTTTAAATAATAGCAGGAGAACTATGGGTCAGGGACGTTAACCTCTTGTTTTTTTTTTCTGTTCCCTACTCAAACATAATTGAGGGCATGGGTGTTAAAGCTAAAAAATTGACTTTGAATACTTCCAAATGAGGTTCCAGATATGAAGTAAGGGTGTTCAGAAAAATGAGAAAACAATCATAAACACTATTTCCCATTAAGATGCTGAGTAAAATTTGAAGCCTGGCCCAAATCTGAAGTCAAAAGAAAATGGAAGAGATGATGCCCATTCAGAGAAGCCACTTCGTGCTATCTTACATGTTAATAGCAAAATATTTCAACCAAAACCCTGACTTATACCTTTGATTACATGTAAACTTAGTCACACAAGCATTAGCTCTGTTGATGTTCACTGAAATCCTAACTCAGTTTTAGAGATTTTGAACAACATCCTCTCCCAAAGAATGTCTCAATTCCCATCAACTCTATTTCGCTATCCATTCCTATAAAAAGTAAATTGAACTTCCAAATTTCAGAGCAATCTCAAATTCCCCTCAACCTTCACGCTGTCAAAATAGACTTTACACTCTCTGCCATGCCTGTGATTGCATCCTTTAGACATTATGCCTCTACTCCTGATGCCCCAATGCTAGACACCTCTGTAGTTTCACCTCAGTCACAAACTCTTTCAGAACTTACATCTGTTCTCTCATTCAAATAAATGATATGTTTCCTTTTTTGAAAACCATGTTTATGTCCAACACTCTCCCTCTCTCGAGTTACAAAATTCCAATTCATCTTTGTCTAGAGCAGCCTTCATTCTACTTTTTACTGTGTTTTTCTCCAGCCTTTAATCTTGGCGGTGTCCTTTGCTTTTATTATTTTCACTGACTAACAATAATAATACAAAATAGACTGAAGCACTGAAATGCTTTGTTTAATGTAGGATTTGTTTTATCTAAAAGTAGCAAAATGTGGTCCAACAATTGTTCAAAATGCAACATAGTAAGTTGACAAAGATGACACTCCACTGTATCATCAGATTCTGGGAACACACACACACACACACACACACACACACACACAGAGTGCTGGAGGACCTCCAGATGAAAGGTCCCATTGAAGGGTCTCGGCTGATAAAACGTCGACAGAAGTGGCTTGACTAACTGAGTTCCTCCAGCATTTTGTGCGTGCTACACTGCATTATCAGAAGTGTTTTGTTTGAGTGAGGCTGTACCTTCAGGTACATGCAGAAGATCAAAATAAGCACTACTTCAGAGGTGACTATGGACATCATCCCTGGCCTTGTGGCTAATTTTTTTTTCTGTCACCCAACATTACTGGAAAAAAAGAGATTAGCAGGTAATTACTGCATTACTATCATGGAGCTCACTACCCACAATTGCTTGCTGTGATTACTACTCCTGCAAAAACAAAACTGCATTCAGTTTGTACTGTCTTAAGAGAGATAAATGAGTGATATAAAATCATACTTTTAAAAGAATTCACCACTGGAAACTCTTTAGCTCATTATATAAACATTCTAGGGACACAAGTAGTTTATTGAAAATTCAAATGATGCTTAAACCGTACTTCCAGGTTTATTTATGATTTGTAGTGTAATACTATAAATCCTACAAAAATCAATTCCCACAGCACTAAGTTCACTTATTATAAACATGCAGCACTGAATCCAGTCTACTCATTCATCAAATAGTCTATTTGGGAAAATAAACTTTCTTAATTATATTTGAACATACATATTGCATCAACCTACTATGTCAATAAAAACAAGAAATGTCAGACATCAAAGGACAATCTTAAGGTTGGGGGGTGGGGTAGGTGAGGAAGGGCTAATAGGCAAAGTGAGAAGTAAGTTTTTTTTAAACCCTAAGGTGTAGTACCTGTAATGGGTTACCAAGGATAGAGAAGCAGCAAGCAATCTGGAGGAGTTTATTAGCTTTTTAGATAGGCACAAGAATATGAAGGTAATGGAGGGATGAGAATAATACATAGGAGGAGGACCATTAGTATAAATTGGCACCAAGGTCAGCACAACATCCAGTGTTGTATTGTTCAATGATCTATGATCTTTATTCCCATGAGCTAATCAATTATACATCAAATTGTGATGGATATTCACTGTACAGGGCCATGAGGCCCTTTTTTGCCAAGCTCAGCTTTCTAACATAGCAGTTGACAATAGTAGAGATCAAAGAGTTTTCAGCAAGTTAAACTTCCCACATATATTCTTTGTTCAGCTTCTTGTCATAAAAGGGAGCCAACCTTCAGCTCTTAATTTAAACGGCAAGTTATAATCAGCCTGAAGTTAAAAAGATAACTTGGCAAACAAGCAGCACAGTCTATACAGGATGCTGGCCACAGCATGGGACTGGTTGCAGTGTAAGACAATGGGGTTATATTAATAGGGCTGTTTCAAACCAGACAACACTGACTAAGTTACTTAGTTCATGAAAGCTTGCAGACCAGATTGATACTATCACTTAGCTCATCAAATAGCTGATCTACTAACAGTTGGAAAATTTGTGTGCTCAGAAATTCTGCTTCACAGCATTAATTGTGTGCATCTGAGAACTCCACCAAAAGAAGCTTTTGGACTGTTAGACAGAAAGGTATCAGAAAAATAAATGAGAGTGAAGTCACCCAAATGGCAAAATAAACAGTATAAATGTTAGAAAGCTCTCAGTCTTTTGAGAAATGGTCAAAAAATATCAAGAATGACAGAAAGACAAGGGACTACAGTCCATTCCTCTGCCTTTGATTTCTGTGACGGACAAGTTATTCATCTGCAACTCGTTGGTATGTCTTTTTAGTTTAAAGGAATTGTACCCGTGTTTTGGAAATCTTTTGTTTTAGAAATCATTCATAATCTGGAAATCTTTTAGAAGATAGAAAACCTCTGAGTTTTAAATGTGTTTTAAGAATTTTGTCTAGATTTAAACATGTACCACTAAAAATAGATGGAACTGCATTTAAACAACTTTTTTTTTTAGCTGGAAGTATCTCCTCATTGATGGGGGCGGTGGACCCACTGTTCAAGTAGTGGTTTTTAGCAGCTAAATTCACCATGGAGGATTAACAGGGGAGCAAACTAGTCTTTGAAGGTAGCTACAGTATAAACTCCCTTTTGTGAAGGTATCTATAGCTATCTTAAAGAAAGACCTAATCTTTAAGTTTAGAACTTTGAGGTCAGCAAACCCAGTAGCATCACAAAATATATGAACAAAAAAATCATAGAGATGTGACAAATCTAAGTCACCAAAGAGATTAACATAATTTGAAACCTATGCAAAATTTCAACTTACTATTTTGCATTTTGGACAATTGTTGGACCCCATTTTGCTACTTTTAGATAAAACAAATCCTACATTAAACAAAGCATTTCAGTGCTTCAGTTTATTTTGTATTATTATTGTTAGTCAGTGAACATAATAAAGGCAAAGGACACCGCCAAGATTAAAGGCTGGAGAAAAACACAATAAAAAGTGGAATGAAGATTACTGCTTTCACAAATGAACAGTGAAGAGAAATAAATATAGAGCCGCGATGAGGATTTTAAATAAAACCCTCAAAAAATTTGTTTTGAAAATCAAATTTAATCTTCAATCTCATCAATAAATTTGTTTCCAGAGGTTGGAATTCAAATTTTTTTTAATAATAAAAACAGGGAAACTAGCTGTGACTAGAGATTTAAACAATATTTTTATTGGAATTGAGCAATACAATACAACCTTCAAATGTTCCCAGCATCTACCAATCAAACTATCTAATTGAGTTTTTGTATGCTTTTGAGATTTATGATCCACAAAAATCAGACATCCCTCAGATAAATTCTCAAGAGATTCTACAACTATATACTTGCCATGAAATATTCATCTGTAATACAACGTCAGAATTATCAGATGTTTTTGAAGTGTGATAAAATGCAATACAAAAGCTCATCTCACTATGATGGCTTTGTTATGGGGAAGAAAAACATCTATAGGGCTCTAGTAAAATAGGGACAGTGGATGTGCACACAGCCCTCAGAAACAGTCTGCCCATTGTGTTTAACGATATCAATATTGGTACTTTTAATAACATTTATAGAGTTGGGAAATGATGTGGTTTTCCTGTTGAGTTGACCATGCCCATTTTTATTGCAGATGTTTGGGCATCTCTCTCAGTCCCTGCCCCATACATTGCTTATGTTTACCCAAGTCTGCACAGATGCCTCAGCTCTGACAAATGTACAGACTTAGGCAAGACCATACACATAACCAGGGCTTGAATTTATCAATTTGAAAAAAGCAACTTAAATTGGCTTGTTATCATCACATGTAGTGAGGTTTTGTGAAAAACTGCTTTGCAAGCCACCATACAGAACATCTCATCACATCAGGGCTGCTCAGGTAGTACAAGGGAAAGACAACAACAGAAAGCAGGATAAAGTGTTAGAGTTACAGACAGTGCAGGAAGACATGACGGTGGAAGTAATTAATGAGGCAGATCGTGAGATCAGAGTCCATCTCATCACACTAGAGTACCATTCAACTGTCTTACAACAGTGGGGTAGAAGCTGTCCTTGAACTTGGCAGTACATGCTTTCAGACTTTTGTACCTTCTGCTCAATGGGGGGTGGTAAAAGAGAGTATGTCCAGTTTTAGTGGGGTCTTTGTTTATGCTAGGTCCTTCACCAAAAGGAATGAGAAGTACAGAGAGAGTCCATGGAGGGGAGGTTGGTTTCCATGACGTGCGAAGCTGTATCCACAACTCTCTGCAGTTTCTTAAGGTCTTTGACAGAGCAGTTGTCATCCAGAGTCTAAAACTAATCTGTTGTTCATCGAGTAATAATCATTCAGGGTGGAAAAAATTTTTTCCACACATTTATTTTTCAAAAGCTCTCCAGTCTGGAAAATTGATTTAAAACTCAACCTGTATAATTTAAGCACAAGAATGCAAATGCTAACATTAAGAAGATTGCCAGAAGTTAAGAGCATTGGAATATTAAACCAACTCAGCTGGAAACTTTATGAATTTAGGCTAATCAGATCCCATAAACTCACAAGGTAAGGCCGACCACAAATATTTTTTTAATTGTATTTAAGCCGAAGCATTTACCATGCAGTACTCAGCTGAAAATAAATACATATATGGAGCCTCCAATGAAAACAAAAAAGAAAACCTTTGTGGATCTAACTATATTGGATTTTCCTTATTGTGTTATAGTTTCATTTATTGTCCACATTCTTCCCTCCCCTCCCTTCTGCACTCCCTAAGTGCTCATAACCCCACACTCAGTAAGTCAAATTGCTGTGCCAATCCATCCTAACGAGGCACCACACTGGGGTGCATCACTCCTTGGCACCGGCTAAATGAGGCCATTAAAACTGGACCAGCTCCCCTGCTGCGATCTCTCATGCGGTTATTTACAGAATCCGCCAAGCAACTGCCCAACAGGTTAACTCTAACCGCACATTTTAAACAACACCCTGTTTCTGCTGTTTATATTTGTTGAGATACAGCACAGAACGGTCCTTTCCAGCCCTTTGAGCTGCACTGCCCACCAGCCCCTAGCTCATCAAGGGACAATTGACAATGACCAATTAACCCACCAACCGGCAGGCCTTTGGACTGTGCTCTGACAATTATTTCTTCAAGCACTCGTGCCTCAAAAGCAGCAGCTGAAACTTCCACGAGCTAGCACTGCATGTGACATACTAACCCAATACATCTTCCCTGGCGGGTGTGCCAGGTGATGCGGAGAGCTAGCAGAAGGAAGCAGGGCCCTTTCCAATGCTTCACTGCTCGGGGAATTGCGCAAACTCAATATTTAACAAAAAGTGAACTGTCTGATAATGCTCCAAAGCCACGGGAATGTGCAAACTTGCTGCTCAATCACGTGCGCCTGTACAACAATAATTCAACAGAGATGTAGCGCATCTCTAAGTGTGACATAAACCATGACCATCTGCAGCAGAACACTGCGTGGCAGCTGCTTTGCCCCACATCAAATTGGATTAGCTCTGGTGAATGCTCCGAATCCAAGAGTACACTTTCAGTTCCATACTCCCGAGAGGATTCCTGCTCCTATTTCAACAAGCCGGATGATTGGAACAAGAGTACTTAATGCAGGTCTCCGTGCCCTCATTACTATCCAGACATCTGCTCCACGGAGATAACTAGATACGGCCTTTTTGCAGAGGCATGCCTGGAATCGGCACAGATGTGTACCCTGCCTCAGAGAGCAGTCGCAGCCCATCCCCCCCCCCCACCCCCACCGGCGAATGGCAGAAGACCAGAGCCTGAACGCAAGGCAAGACAGGCACTGAAGCATCAAGCGTATTGAAAGTAGCCATGGGGCTAACTTATGATGCAAGATAAAAAGAAAAGGGCAGGCAATTCAAAGCCCCAGAGGCTCATTAGGAATGGCCAGCTTCCCTTGCCTTAAAAATGCATGCTACTGTAGAAATAAAACCACTGGAGAGAGGAAAGAGGCTAAAACACATCACACAATTGGTTTAATTTATTGCTTCTTTTTGCAGATTCTCAGTTGGTGCTGATTGAAGGTGACAATTCTTTTTTTAATTATTTAAAGTATGAAATACAGTAATTGAGATGCTCCTAACACAACCCAGGAATATGCAGACAGAACAGAGTACTACTGCATTCAGTCAGTATGTGGAACTAACGAGTTATTTTTCCAAATGCACCCTTCTATAAAGGGCTTCCTGTTGTGTGGAACTCTTCCAAACATTTGAAATGGGTTCAAATGATGACACTTAGAGAGGTCTTCTGATCTGGACAGAAATCCATGTAGAAATACTTGACTTTAAAATCAAAAGTCCCTATCAGTTTGTATCTTGCTTTTTGATTTTTCAATGAACACAACCTCACTGCTGTCTTTCATTTCTATTTTTGCACTACTTATTTAATTTAACATTTATTAGTAATCTGGTTCTTTTTCTATTATTATGTATTGCATTGTACTGCCACCACAATTTCAACAAATTTCGCGACGTATGCTGGTGATATTAAATCTGATTCTGAATCCACATTCAAAAGCAACGATGGTTAAGTGTAAAATTCTAATGAAAACTGTACAGGTTCCAACAAAATGTAGAACTAGCAGGTGAATTCCTCTATAAATCAAAATCTGATGTCATAATTACACAATTAGTTAGCAAGTGCATCTCTTGAAAGCCACAAATTCGAACAGGGGTTCCCAACCTTTTTTATGCCATGGACCGATGCCATTAAGCAAGGGGTCCATGGACCCCAGGATGGGAACCCCTGATTTTTTTTTTACAATGATGCTTTGCAACAGTTGCTGTGGCAATATGCAAAAACATTCACCCACATGGGTAATTATTTGTTTACATTTGCAGCAACTGAAACCTTAACATTTTTGACCAGGTCTTCAAGATGCACAATATTCCTAAATTTGCTTTCAAGAGACCTTTTGTCTGGAAAAAGCTTTCTTATTAAGGAGAAAATGTTCAAGTTGAAGTGTCAACAGTAGTTCATTTTCACTTTAATATTTTTTCCATTAACCTGCTCTTGAAAGAGCAAAAAAAAAACACTGCATCCATTTCTCTCTCCTTTGCAAAGCTCTTTAGATTAACTATTGATGGTCCTCAATTTTGTGTGCAGAAAGGCTCCTGTAAAACCAGCAAATCTACGACTCATTAAATATTTACACATTCAGTTGTTACAGTATATTATTCATGTGTATCGTGATTCCATGGTGAAGTAATTTCACTTTCATTCCAAGGAGGAGTTTATTTTTGGAATAATCTATAATCTGTCATTTTATTTCTAATATGTACAAGTGACAACAGAAGACCATACACTGAGAAAATTGTGTCTGGTCCCCACATTACAGTTTCTGCATGCAATCTAAATAGTAGTTTAAAATCTTGTTAAAATCAGCAGGTCTATTCATTAGCAGTACAACATCCATACCATACAAAAATAATCTTTCTGATATCAGTGTTCAGCATTTATGATATTTTTGTACCACATTTGTATACTACCAGCCAGCACTGGGAGAAAAACGTAGATACATGCAGATTACTCAGCAAAAGTTAGTCAAAACGAGCAGTTCCTTTCCTTGCCATTTTATTAGCGTTTTTTAAAAAATGAGGCCTAGGCTGGCCCAACGCTGGACTTGAACCCAGGACCACTCCCCTTGAGGTCTGGTGCAGATGCCACTACACCACCAGCCGGCTCAAAGGATTGGGGTTCAGAACAATTTGCTGGAACAAATCAACGATTAAGGTTGAATCGGCAACAATCTGCATTTTCCATCCGATGAAGGAATCTTCCTCAGAAACCTCATTTTGTAAAGGAAACAACTGAAGGAATGAGACACTAATTGTGCAGTTAGGTTACTTCATTCAGATTCTAAAAGGCAAGAAACAAAATGCAGAGCAGGATACCTTCAGCGGGAACTATTCTCTTGAACTGTTAGGGTTTCTCCACACAATTTAATATCCACTTGGATAGACAGGAGGCTCCAGTTTATGAAGTGTTGTAACCTCCCATTGTTAAAGAAGTCCCCAGAGTCAGGTTTGTTATCACATCTTACAAGATGTGAAAATTGTTGCTATGTGGCAGCAGTACAGTGCAAAGGCATAAAATTGCTATGAATTACAAAATAAATAAGTAGTGCTGAAATAGGAATGCTGAGGTAAAGAGATTATTGGTGTGACACCACTAAACCAGCCAATCTGTCTGACTCCTGTATGCCTCTATGCTGCTTGGTGACAATGACATCATGAAATTTCTCCTTCTGGTCAACAAATTTCTAACTTTCACCTCCGCTCACTTGCCGATCACTGCCCCTTGGGGCCTCTCCTCCTTCCCTTTCTCCCAAGGACCACTCTCTTCTCCCATCAGATTCCTTTTTCTCCAGCCCTTGAGCTTTCCCACCCACCTGACTTCACCTCTCACCTTCCAGCTAGCATCCTTCCCCTCCCACAACCTTTTCTGTTCTGGCATCTTCAGCCCACCTTCTCAGTCCTGAAGAAGGGTCTCAGCCCAAAACACCAACAGTTTATTCAATTCCACGGATGCTGCCTAGCCTGTTGAGTTCCTCCGGCATTTTGTGTGGTTGTTGCTTTGGATTTCCAGCATCTGCTGGATTATTTGTGTTTTTGATATCATGGAAAGATCCATCTTGATTGAAAACAAATTCTGACATGTGTCCACATATATTAATTTCCTTTTATATAAAAAAAACCCTAAACCATTACCACTGGTAAAGGCAACAGAAATAGGAGGCAACTATAAAGCCACCCAGATCTGTTCTACCTTCTAATATCATGGTTGATCCATCAATTCATTTCACACTGATGGAAAAAGGAGCATGGTAGCAATCCTCTTATTTTCACAAATCTAATTCATTTTCTCCTTAAATGTCCAGTCCCCTGCTGTTCAGAAATCTAAAATGATTTAGAGTAGTCCACTTGAAAACAAAAGCTCCCTCATTTCAGCCCCGAATGCCTCAATCCTTATCCCTTCCGATTTGAGACTCCCTAGCTTAAAGACACACTCATTTTAAAAATAGAATACCTAATAATAATACTTGCACGTAAGTGCAATCATGAAGAAATCCGGGCAGCACCTCTACTTCCTTAGAAGTTTGCAAAGATTCAACATGGCAACTAAATATTCACAAACTCTCATAGATGTGAGGTGGAGAGTATATTGACTGGTTGCATCATGGCCTGGTATGGAAATACCAATGCCCTCAAACCGAAAATCCTACAAAAACAAGGGGATTTGGCCTAATCCATCACGGGTCTAACCTGAGCACTGTCATAGGAAAACAGCATCCATTATCAAGGAGTCCTATCACCCAGGCCATGCTCTCTTCTCATTGCTGCCATCAGGAAGAAAGTACAGGGGCACAAGTCCCACTCCACCAGGTTCAGGAACAGTTATTACCCCTCAACCATCAGGCTCTCGAAACTGTGGGCATAAACTCATTCAACTGCACTCGCCACATCGCAGAACTGTTCCTATGAACTCACTTCTAAGGACTCTTCAGCTCATGTTCTTGATATTTATTGCTTATTTGTTTATTCTTTTCTTTGTATTTGCACAGTTTATTGTCTTTTGCACGTTGGCTATTTGTCCATCCCATTGGGTGTGGTCTTTCATTATTTCCATTCAGCTTCTTGGATTTACTGAGCATGCCCACAAGGGAACTTTATGGTGACAAACATGTACTTTGATAATAAATTTATTTTGAACTTTGAACACTAAGTTAGGATGTTCTAAGCAGATTTCTGTCAATTTTTTAACCATATACTAAGGACATTGTACTGGATCTTTATAAAGTAGTCTTTCCAAATGCAGGAAATCTCTCTTCAGAAGTATGAAAAAATCTGGTGTTTCATTCCTCTGTGCAGTTCCAGTATATATAAAACATTGGAATTCCAATAATCGTTATTAATCACACTGTCAAAACAAATCAGCAATTAAATAAGGAGAAGGGCTGTCGACGTTTCGGGCCAAGACCCTTCGTCAGGTCTCGGCCTGAAACGTCGACAGCGCTTCTCCCTATAGATGCTGCCTGGCCTGCTGCGTTCCACCAGCATTTTAAATCATAGTAATCATAAATCATAATCAAAAATGCAAACATTGGAAAGGGACCAACTACTTTAGGGCCACCACGTTAAAATATCTGATTATCTATCAAGTGTATGTACAAGCCAGTTCATTTGCGCCTCAACATGTCACTGCCAAATAAAGGGTTATATTTATCAATGCCAGCAGCTGTCAACAACCAAACTTGTTTAAGACCATAAGATATAGGAGCAGAAGTATGCCATGTGGCCCATCAAGTCTGCTTCGCCATTCAATCATGGCTGATCGAATTCTTCCAGTCATCCCCACTCCCCTGCTTTCACCCCATACCCTTTGATGCCCTGGTTAATCAAGAACCTATCTATCTCTGCCTTAAATGTGCTTGTTTGTTAAAGTAATGGATCATTCAGGTCCATAAGCACTATCTAATCCGTTTCCTTCTCCTCATCCCGTTGAGGTGAGCAACTATAGCACCAATGATTACCCATTGGAGTTCAGTTTTGCCGCTGTTTGTCAGGAATTTATACGTACCTCTGTGACTGTGTGGGTTTTCTCCCACATCCCGAAGATGTACAGTTAGAGTAAGTGAGTTGGGGGCATGCTATACTGGCACTGGGAGCGTGGTGACAGGTGGTCTGCCCAGCACTATCCTGAGAAACAATGCATTCCACCGTTTGTTTTGATGTTTCAATGTACACATGAACCATTGAGCAGGTGGTACCGGAGCCTTAAGTCCCACACCACCAGGTTCAGGGACAGTTATGACCCTACAGCCATCAGGCTCCTGAACCAACGTGGGTTAACTTCACTCTCCTCAAATCTGAACTGATTCCACAACCCGGTGTGCCCTCTCGTGTTATGGCTAACACGAAAGGGCACAGTTTCAAGGTGCTTGGAAGTAGGTACAGAGATGTCAGGGTATGATTTTTTTTAAAAAAATAAACACAGGGAGTGGGTGAGTGCGTGGAATGGGCTGCCGGCAACGGTGGTGGAGGCGGATACGATAGGGTCTTTTAAGAGACTTTTGGATAGGTACATGGAGCTCAGAAAAATAGAGGGCTATGGGTAAGCCTAGATAATTTCTAAAGTAAGTATATGTTCAGCACAGCTTTGTGGGCCAAAATGGCCTGTACTGTGCTGTGGGTTTTCAATGTTTCTATGTAACCTGTACAACTCACTTTTAAGACACCTCACGTTCTCAAAATTATTTATTTATTTGCACAATTTGTCTTCTTTTGCAGATTGGTTGTTTACCAGAATTCATGAGTAGATTTTGCTACACATTCTATTTCTTTATTTTCCTGTAAATGTCCACAAGAACATGAATCTCAAGGTTGTATATGGAAATATCCTTATGCTTTGATAACAAATTTTACTTTGACAGATAAAGCTGATCCTTAACTTCACATTGGACACATCGGATTGCTACATAACAGAGGGTAAGATGGTGGAGCAATATTTTACTATAGGTATTCATTTTGCACCTATCCATTGGGTAGGACAAGCAAGACATCAGGAAGCTTACCACTTTAACCAATGCTATTGCATCAGCTATCAATATGTGGTGTAAATAAAAGTTTATCTGTAGCTCACGAACCAGCTAAATTTAACAACAGTAATGAAGTGAACAAAATTGATCTTCTTCCAACAACAGTATACAATTAAGATGAATATGTAGGTAAAGAAAATAGATAAAACAAATTTTCATCGCTTTAGCATGGCAACCAATGCACAATTTCGACACAGACTAATAATTGTCATAGTGTCAGTACTACAGAAGGAAACAAACTAATGGAAGTCTTCAGAATGCAGTGACAACAGAACACAACAGCCAGGTGCATGGTTGACTTCAAAAAGGAAATACAAAGCCTGAGAGAATCTCGTAAGGTTTCACGACTTCAAGTGTAAGGATTGTTTCAAGCCAAACTGGCATGTCCGGATTCAGAGAAGCATGGCTGAATAAAGGAAGATTCTCAGAATGTTCATCCACCTCTTGCTCTCTGGAATTAGAGTTAGAGTTGCCGAGTCTGTGGTGGGTCAAGTAAACTATTGTCTTTAATTTAACAACAGAATACTGGACACCCTCAGAAGTTTAGGCAGAGTCCGATGGGAGACAGAGGCAGAATTAGCATCACAGGTCAGAGATCCTTCAAAAAGATCAAAGTCAATTTATTATCAAAGTATGCGTATGTCACCATATACTACTTGTGATTCACTTTCTTGGAGGTGTCCACAGTAGATCAAAGGAATACAATAGAATCAATGAAAAACCTCCACATCAACAGAGACTGACAAACAGATCTCCGCATGATTACTGCCATCCTTTTAATACATAATTATCCGATTTCACAAAGGCAACCTCTGTTTTTTTTCTGTGCATCAGATTACATTAAGTCCTTAAACCAAAATAGAAAGCAAATGCAAGCTGTAATATTTCCACTCTTTGGTATTGATAAAACAAAAAGGGAAAATTAATCATAATTGATTACATGCGTAATAGTTAAATTAGAAATGGATGTTAAACTTATCTAAAAGACTGATGCAAGTTTGGGATTTTTTTTATGAAGCATTGAATTTGCCATTAACAAGGGTGATGTGCAAATCCATATATGGTTTTGAGGTTATGGACTAATTTCACTTAAAGATCATTTCAGAACTCTTTCCAAATCTAACAATGGAACTAATTCTACAAATACTTTGGAAAAATTTCTCATTTCTCAAATGATAAAGGTCAGAGGCATGAATTGAAAATCAACACTGGTCCACTGTAGTTAATAATTTGTATTACACTGAGATCTCATTTATAGCGTACACTAAACAAAAAGCAAATGCAAATTTAACAAGTGACAAAATGAGACATCAATTAACATTTACAAAGTCTTTGTAATACACTACAGCATACAAAAATCTGTAATTATTTAATGAAAGCCAAACTGGAAATCTTTAAAAATTCATCTAGTGTAACCAAACCAGTTAATTTCAACAATTATCACAGAAAATATGAAATGCACTCTTCGATTCTTTTCATTTCCTCTTCTGATTTCATGGACGCTTCCTGCCTTATGAAGCAGGTAGACTTCTCTCCTCATTTTCTTTTCATTTGAATCTAAGAATAACTAAGACTTTCATTTCAGTGCAAGCTAATGGAGGGGCCGCTCTACATCGGTCCTTCAGTGGCAAGGACAAGTAGGGGCAAACAAGGACAAGTTATTTGCTAATCAGCTTTCTGCGGGAATGCCATCCTCCCTACCTGATGAAAATGCCTGGATGTATTAGAAATACCAAAAGGAACAATTGACCTTAAAAGCAATATATTTCAATGATGCACATTTCAGCAAGCTTATTTTTCTTAAAAAGTATATTTCTTCAGTCACCTTAAGTAATAGACTTTACATACTATACCCTGCAACAGTGAGACTTAGCTCATGTGCCCTCGCTATGTACAATCCAGTTCCAAAAGAACAAAAATGGTTTGGATCTTTCACAGCTGAAGTGCAAGTAACTTGAAAAACATTTCACACAACTGCACCAGTTCACTGAAGCTCCATGTGCTTGTGTGTGCACATTTACAAACATAATTAAACAAAAAGAATTCTCTAATGGCAGCACAACGTTCCCAATCAAAACATGTGGGCCAAATCCCATTCTAGTCACATTGTTGACAGTGGAAATTCAGAGGCTGTAACCTGCTGATTTTTTTTTTTAAATAGAAGGTAGATGGGTAATGTCCCATAATGGCATTCAAAACAAGAATCCAGAGTTATTTCTTCATGGTTTGCCCAGTTATCCAGCAACTTAAAAATGGAAACCAAGAAACCACTTTGCACAAGAAAACTTTTATTTGCTATTTGGACCGTAAGATATAGGAACAGAATTTGGCCCATTGAGTCTGTTTCATCGTGGTTGATCCAGTTTCCCTCCTAGCTCCAACCTCTTGCCTTTTCACGCCCTGACTTATCAAGAATCTATCAACCTTTGCCTTAAATATACCCAGTAATTTAGCCTCCACAGCCACCTGTGGTAACGAATTTCACAGATTCACAGTTCTCCCACAAACATCACAAGATAGATTCCTGGGACGGTGGTACTATCATACTAGATTGAATTGACTAGGTTAAATTCACTAGAGGGAAATGAACGGAATTCTCTGCTGGGGGGGGGGGAATGCCCATAAGGAGGAGATTTAGAGATAAGATGAGGAGAACTTGTGGAATTTTCCAATTACAGAAGGCTGGGAGCCAAGTCATTGAATATGTTTATAGAGGTGGTAAGATAAATTTCCAAAGGACATCAAGCTTTTGGGGAGAGTGTGTGAATGTTATCAGGCTTGATAGTGTGATATGATTGAGCATGCTCAAACGGCCTAATGGGTCAATGCCAGAAAAGTGAAATTAAACCAAACTAAAATAGAAGACAACAGCGCAACTACTTAAATTACCAAATTAACATGGGTCTTGTTATGGCGTTTATGTTACATTGTTGCATCCTAGAATAAAACAGTAGCTTCCTCTTTAAAAGATTAATGCTATCTTTTTCTCAATCATACATTTTGCTGATGGAAATATCGTCATTATCATTATGTGCCATGTCTGATGGTGCAGGTGGTGATGGTCTTTGACCATGATTGTTCTTGGCAAATTTTTCTACAGACGTGGTTTGCCTTTGCTGCCTTCTGGGCAGTGTCTTTACAAAGACGGGTAGCCCCATCAATACTCTTCAAGAGATTGTCTGCCTGGTGTCAGTGGTCACAAAACCAGGACTTGTGATATGCACCAGCTGTTCATACGACCATCCACCACCTGATCCCAAGTCTTCATGTGACTCTGAGCGGGGAGGCGGCTAAATCGGGCAGTACGTCTTGTCCAAGGACGAACAGCAAGCTAGCTGAGGGAAGGGGCGCCTTACACCTTCTTTGGTAGAGACGCATCTCCACCCTGCCACCCTTACCAAAATATACACAACAAAATAAACCACTCAAAGTTAAATTTGTTTACAAGAAGGAAGTTTTACTTTCACAATGTCACAAGTGCAGATGCTGCAACAACTTTCAGAGCAATTTTGAAAATGTCACGGTCTAATTAGTACCATGCAGTGAGCCTCAAGTTCATTTCTTAGAACCAATGTTATTAAAAACTGATTAAAATTGGTAATAGAAATTAAGAAAAAATTCAGACAGGATTCAGACAACTCAGTAGTTCTAACAATGACTGGAGTTTAGATTTCCAGTATACCCATAATCAAAAAATGGTAAGTGCTTTGGTTAAGGAAAGGCATAAGTAGCAAATGACATTATCCAAATACATTTTTCCAGAAAAGGCAGTAAAACATATGAACCACTTCTGTGAACATCTGTGTTTAAATTTGTGTGGGCTACTTACAGAGCATCCAGTTTCAGCCACGCCATGTTTCTGTAGAGCTAGTCAGTAACCACCAAAACCAACTTACAATGCCTTCAGTGCTATTCACTGTTTAAACACGATATTCTATTACCACTGCTGTCCCTGCTCTCCTTTCCGTTAAATGTGACAGCTAATATTAGAAGTTGGTTCATTAACCGCTATCAGCCTCTGATCCTTTCACTTGTGTACCTAGACAACGTCATCAATCAAATCAACTAAGGAGCCTTATTTACAAAAGCAACCCCACTTTCTGTAACTTCTACCACTTTGGAATTAGAAATAGCTAATAGCAATTTGTTCTCTCCTTCTCACACACAAGGACGGTAAAATTAGCTTCATCAGCGAGCGTGTTTCCCTTGTCATAGTCAGATCTTTTTTTTTTGGCTAATTCAGCCTGGACATGGGTTAAACAGAATATATTAAAGCATCCACCAGTTTCAGGAACAGGTAATACCCCTCAACCATCATACTCTTGAATCAGAAGGGATAACTTCACTCACCCCATCACCGAACTGTTCTGACAACCTATGGAGTTTCTTTCAAGGATTCTCCATCTCATGTTCTTGACATTTATTGCTTATTTATTTGTTATTATTTCTTTTTCTTTTGTGTTTATGCAATTTGTTGTCTTTTGTTGATAGTTTGTCTACCCTGTTGGGTGCAGACTTTCATTGATTCTATTATAGTTCATAGATTTACTGAGTATGCTCACAAGAAAATGAAACTCAGGGTTGTAAATGGTGACTTACACGTACTTTTATATAGATCTACTACAGTATATACAGAACTTCCAAAATGGTAGCCATTAAAAGGCTTTCCTTGCCTTTGCTGTAAACAAAGGTGCACTGGTGATACCAATGGAAAATTCACAAAGCAATCTGATGAAAGATCATTCACCTGAAGTATGACCTCTGTTTCTTCCTTTACTGAGGCAGTCTGGTCCTCCTGAACAGCCACAAATATTTCTATTTTTATTTCTTGCTTCCAGTATCTGCAGATTTTGTTTTGCTATTCAATTATAATGTAAAGCTCTTTTAAACTTGCCAAACAGGCGAGCAATAACTTGCACCACCACACACATCACTCAGGCAGGATATGCTAGGTAGAAAGTTGGTACTACTGCCCTGGGCACCAGAGAGTGCAAAGTTCAGAATCCCCAAACTGAAAGTGTCTGGATTAACCAAAGAAAACTATTGAATTGTCCATATAAGAATAGGAGGCTTTAAAACCTAAACAGCTGCTGACTGCTGAAGAAACACAATACCACCACGCCTTGTCAGTAGCCACCTGTTCTACAATTCATCTTAGCAAAATAAAATAAGAAAACTCCAGACAAACAGTTTTTTCAATGCTGGATATTAGAATGTCAATTGCACTAATGGTAATATTTCAAGTAAATGTCATTGTTGTCCTACAAAAGTGCCTTTTTTTTTAAAATAGTGTCACACAAAGAACAGAAAAAAGTACAGTCTTTGGTGCATAAAACTGTCCCTGTTGGAAGTAAATACTCTACAAAGATTGGGTTAAGTGTAATCTACCTATGACCATATTAGATAAACTATTTTTTTTATGCAAGATGGTTTCTCTGTGTCAAATTTTGCCAATGAAATTTCCATTTAAAAGTTACCATTAGAAAATGTAATTAAAACAGCACAGCATCTAAAAACTGCCATGACACATGTAATACCCTTCACATCGGAAGGCAACCGGCCAGCCAAGCAATTTCAGTCGATTAATGGACTCTTTGTGTCTGCACAGTTTCATATTACAGATTTATGCCAAAAAAACCAAGCAAACTGTTCAATAAAAAGGTATCAGAAAATATCAGCTTTTCCCGCCATAAACTGTGTCAAGTCACAAAAGACGTAAAAAGTACACAAGCAAAGTCATAAAAGACTCAAGTTGAGCAGACCAAACGGTCGCCGTATGGATTGATTAATAAATCAATGCAACATATGTACTGCAGAATAAAATACTGCAGCTTTGTGGCTTTCGTTTCAGCAGCATGATTCAAAAAACTCAGGTCCAGCATGCACAAGCAGTAAAAGTAACAAAATAATGAGAAAACTTTTCATAGGTTCACCGTCACAGTCGCTCTAAACAATGTACAATTATTGGAAATCAAATATATACAATATTGCCAGTGAAAATTACATTTAAAAAGTGGAATAATTATTTTTATAATATGTTGAGAACCAAATAAATTCAGGACTACATCATCGTTTTCTTACTAGGGAAAAAAAACACAAATATTAAGATTCACGGATTCAGTTTAGTTCAGTAAATGGCAGATAAAAATAATGCTTCATCTAATTCACCTTCAGCATGAAATAACAGTACTGGAGTTCATCTAAATGCATCCATCAATAAGTATTGACTAATCTATCAAAGACCTAGATAACACTCCATCAAGAAAATCATTTCACTGATAGAATGTTATGGGAGCCATATGTCCAAAGAAATGAGTTCTTTCACAGCATGCCACATCTTTCAACCTGCCTCATACATGTCCTAATATAAATTTGAGTAATGTCCAGTGAATATTACTTCCTCCCAACATCTCTCCTTAGGAAATCCTTCAGAGATTTTATCATGAATAAGTACAGATTATTTTTGAATTTCCCTGCATCTCCATTTCAGATGCTGTAAAAGAGGCGATAAAAGTCATTATAGACCAAGTTATATATCAGCTTCAGAAACCCAATGTCAGCAACATCATTAAAACCTACTTTTCTTCAACAATAACGTGGCAAATTTTAGCCAAAATTTAATGGTAGGTTAGGAGCTGAATAAAATGGAACATACCATTAAGTATTTGCCAAATACAAATTGACCTTCAACCACATAACTTGATTAAATAAATTAAAACAAATTTGCTGAAAAATATTAAGGAATGTTGAGTGACAAGCAGTCAGATTCCTGTCCATTCACAGTCAGCTGGTTGACAAATGAACTCAACCAATATTGAATGGGTAGTGTTACGTACCCGTGGGTATTTTGTACTTCCCATGCGACAGTGGTGCTGAAGCTATACTGGACTTAAGGTAATGGTCTTGTGATGGTGGAGTGATGTCATTTTCCTGCCAGTAAAGGTCATGTGACAGTTTTTTTTTAAAACAGGGTATAAAAGGAGGACCCCTCCCTGTGAGGAGGGCAGTTCGTGGCTGGATTTGCCATTTTGACTCCATGCCACTGCGTGGTCCAATATTATGTTGCAGTTTGGTTGAAAGATGGAGTTTTATTTAATGCCTAAAGTTTAAAAGGTCATTGCTGGCAGTTTCTTTATAATACTGCCAGTTAAGAGTCAGTGGAGAGTGAAGATCGGAGTTTGGGAGTTAAAAGATCGAGGAAAGTCGATTTCGATGGTGAAACAGGTTTGACCTTGTTTGATCCTCATTCAGAAGGAATTTGTTGGCTGTGCCCATGTTAACCCCTGCAAATAATATCAGAAAGGGTTGGGTACAGTTTTGTGAAGGAGGTCAGTGCCTTTAAGCCGTTTCATTTTCATCTTCGTAAATTCTCCGGGAAAAGTATAGTTTGACTGGGAACCGCAACAACATGACGTGAAAGAGAATTTACATTGTCTAAAAAGTCTCTCCTTTAATGGACTGTAAGCATTTTGAACTTTTGCAGTACTATTTTGAAGAACTGTTTTTGCAACATCGCTTCAAAAACTGTTTTCGCTTTATTCCTTTAAGAACTGTTTAAGCTGCCGCACAGCAGCTAATTTCCGGTTACATTAGTTGTTCGTTTACTTTTGGTGGTTTGTTTTTCAGTGTTTAATAAATGTTTTATTTGTTATAAAAACCCTGCCTCACTTATATATTTATTGTTGCTGAATCCGTAACAGTAGCAGCAGACATCACACATCCACTAATTCGGTGGAGCGTTCATGGTAATTTCTTGCATGTGTTTGCAGCCAAACATAGCAACTGAAGTCCTTTCTCAGGCTATTGAAAACATGAGCATTCAGACACACCCATCAGTAACACTGAACATTCATGCAAAATAAACATCTGATCAAATGGATCGGTGCTCAAACATTCAAGTTGGCTTTACAACAGCATGGAAAGCCATACCTTCAACTGTATAAAATATTCTCAGTTGATATCATGACCAATCACTTCTCCTCCAGAAACTAGCTAGATCATAAACACAAGATTGTGTAGATGCTGAAAGACTTAGCAAGTCAGGCAGCATCTCCTGGGGAATAAACAGTCGATGGTTGAGATTAAGACCCTACATCAAGATTGGAAAGGAAGAGTGCAGAAGCCGGACTAAGAAGGTAGGGGGGAAGGGAAGGGGTGCAAGGTGGCACATCGTAGGTAAGCTCAGGTGAGGTGGGGAATAAAGAAACTGAGAGGTGATAGATGGAAGAGGTAAAGAGCTGAAGAATGAGGAATTTAATGAAAGGAAAGGAGGAGGAGAACCAGAAGGAAGAGATGGGCAAGTGAGGAGGGGTAAAAGGGGAAACTGGAATGGGGATGGAAAAAAAGAGGGGGGTGGGAGAAATGGACCATTTTCACTTGAAAGGCTGCATTAATACATTAGAAATTATTCACCTTTTGCTTTAAAAGACTACCACACAAGGCTTTCCAAAATAGGTAGAAAGAAGCATACAACTGACTAGGCAGAATTTAGTTTGCATTGTCAGTAACCCCTTGGCATTTCTAATTTAAGTATGGCTCCTATTGGTTCTATTTGTCCAAATGCCATGGGTGCTCTTAATATTTGCTTAGATATCAAATCCATTCAGTTGCACGATGACAACAGTTGTGAACTAATCCATGAATATCACATTAAATTTTAGGCACCCTACAGAGAAACAAAACACAATAGGAAACTACATTAAGACAGATTAAAAAAACAATGAGTATAAACTGAAGGTGAAATAGAGATTAAAAAATAGGCAATGTTGTAAGAAAAAATAAAAATATGCAGCACTCTTCAAAAATCTTCGGCACCTTTAAAATTTTCAGATGTCTGGGATTACATGGAGAGACAGAAGCAAGTGAGACAACCAAAGTCTGCAGCAAAACTGTGGCAAGTTCTCAAAGTTGCTTGGAATAATACCAGCCACTTTTCTTATAAAACTGCATGACAGTGTACCTAAGAGAATTGCCGTTTTAAAAGCAAATGCTGGGCACACCAATATTGGTTTCAGTTAGTCTTATACTGTTTACTGCTATCTACAGAAATTCTTACTATATTTAGAAATTTGTCATTATTTTTGAAAGCATCTGCACTTTACATGTGCCTATGACTTTTGCATAGTACTGTAGTTTCATGTTCAATGGGTTTACTGGTTTTAAGTTTTTCTTCCTGCCTCAATAGCAAAATACAGTCCGTGCTGCTCTGCAATATTGCTTTCTTTCATCTGCAATGGATTTACCAGCATAAGAGCATCTATTATATTTTCAATTTTCTATACTATTTATCTCATTGTGGAGGTTATGAATTTTAAATTTATGTGAATTGCGGATCAAAATTAGAAATACGTTTGCATGAGTGGCAACTGTTGAAGGACGATAAGACACAATTTCAGCTTTTTCACACTTCGTAAAAATCCATCCAAGTCATAAATGGTTTGCTTGAAAAAGCTGCGCCATTACAGTACTGAGTGCACCTACACAACAACTGGATTCAATTCCCTAACCACTAACCCTGATCGCTTCAGCTTCACCCTGCTGATCTAGCTCCTGGTGTAAATCCTGGACTAGCTGAACATGTTCACAGCAGTTCAGAAAACTGGAATTGGTGAAGGGAACAAAGCACAAGTCAGAGTGAGCAAAGATTTTCTTTGATTTTGTTTGTTATGATCCACTCTGGTTCCCCATGGAAAACTCAAGCTGCTTTAACTTTGGTTTGCTCACTACTGATGCAGCTTTGAGCTGCTGAGTGCATTCTGCATTTCCCAATTTGGCTTTTGAAATTCTTGTCAACCTGCACAAGACTATAAGACCTAGAAAAAGAATTAGGCTACACACACAAAATGCTGGTGGAATGCAGCAGGCCAGGCAGCATCTACAGGGAGAAGCGCTGTCGATGTTTCGGGCCGAGACCCTTCGTCAGGACTAACTGAAAGGAAAGATAGTAAGAGATTTGAACACAAAAGTACAACTGCAGATGCTGTGGATCAAAGAATACGTACACAATGCTGGAAGAACTCAGCAGGTCAGGCAGCATCCTTGAGAAAAGAGTAGCCAACATTTCGGGCCGAGACCTTTCATCAGGAATTGGGGGGGGGGGGGAGAAGAGAGGGCCGAAGCCCAGTAATAGAGATGGGGAGGGGGAAGGGCTAGAGGTGCCAGGTGGAAAACCAGAGGAAGAATAAAGGGGGAGGGGATAAGCATGGAAGAACTGTAGAGATAAAGGAGCAAAAAGTTGAAAGGGGAGACGGGCAGAGAGGGACCTGGGATAGGGGGAGGAGGAGGGGGAGGGAATTACCGGAAATTGGAGAATTCAATGTTCTTCCAGCATTGTGTACGTATTCTTTGATCCACAGCATCTGCAGTTGTATTTTTGTGCTTTGATTCGTAAGAGATTTGAAAGTAGGAGGGTGAGGGGAAAATGTGAAATGATAGAAGACCGGAGGGGGTGGGATGAAGCTGAGAGCCAGACAGGTGATTGGCAAAAGGGATTCAGAGCTAGAGAAGGGAAAGGATCATGAGACGGGAGGCCAAGGGAGAAAGAAAAGGGGAGGGGAGCACCAGAGGGAGATGGAGAGCAGGCAGAGACAGAAAAAAAACTAAATATGTCAGGGATGGGGTAAGAAGGGGAGGAGGGGCATTAACGGAAGTTAGAGAAGTCAATGTTCATGCCATCAGGTTGGAGGCTACCCAGCCGGTATATAAGGTGTTGTTCCTCCAACTTGAGTGTGGCTTCATCTTGACAGTAGAGGAGGCCATGGATAGACATATCAGAATGGGAATGGGATGTGGAATTAAAATGTGTGGCCACTGGGAGATCCTGCTTTCTCTGGCGAACTGAGCGTAGGTGTTCAGCGAAACGGTCTCCCAGTCTGTGTCAGGTCTCACCGATATATAAAAGGTCACACTGGGAGACTCACCAATATGTACACACCAGGAGCTGCCTGGCCTGCTGCATTCCACCAGCACTCTGTGTGTGTTGCTTGAATTTCCAGCATCTGCAGATTTCCTCGTGTTTGCCAAAAGAATTAGGCTATTCAGCCCAATGAGTCTGCTCTGACATTTCCATCACGGCTGATTTACCCTCTCAACCTAATTCTCCTACCTTCTCCCCATAATCCTGATTAATCAAGAACTTATTCAGCTTCCGCCTTAGATATATCCAGTGACTTGGTCTGCACACCCATTTGTGGCAAAGAATTCCACAGATTCAGGCTGAAGAAAATTTTTCCCATTTCTGTCCTGAATGAACATCCCTCAGTTCTGATGGTGTGCCCTCTGGCCCTAGATTCCCCTACTATAGAAAACATCCTCTCTACATCCACTCTATCCAGACCTTTCAATATTCGATAGGTTTCAATGAGATCCTCCCCTCCCCCATTCTTCTAAATTCCAGCAAGTACAAGCCCATAGCCATCAAACACTCCCCCATGTCAATTCTTTCATTCCTGGGACCACTTATGAACCTCTGCTGGACCCTTCCCAATGTCAGCACATCTTTTTTTTGATAAGGGGTCAAAAACTGATCACAATACCCCAACTGTGGTCTGACCCACACCTTATAAAGCCTCAGCATTACATTCTGCTTTTTTTTAAAATTCTCGTCCTCTTGAAAATGAATGCTAACATTGCATTTGCCCTCCTTACCTCTGACTCGTCCAGCAAATTAACCTTCAGGGAATTCTGCACAAGAACTCCAACATGACATTATGGGGAAGTGCATGGTATTCTGCCATTTTGTTGCCCATTCCCCCATCTGTCTATGTCCTTCTGCAAACACCCTGCTTCCTCAGCACTACCTGTCCTCCCACTCACCTTTGTATCATCCACAAGCTTGGCCACAAAGCCATCAATTCCATCATCCACATCATTGACATATAATGTGAAAAGAAGTGGTCCCAAACCTGACCCCTGCGGCACACCACTAGTCACTGGCAGCCAACCAGAAAAGGCCCTCTTTATTCCTACTCTTTGCCTCCCGCCAGTCAGCCCATCTTCTCTCCATTCCAGTACCTTTCCCATAATACCATGGGCTCTGATTTTGTTATGCAGCCTCATGTGCAGACTGACATCTGATCTAACCAGAAGACAGCAATATTTCTATACACCAGGTGACAGCTGACATCTGTGAGGTAGAAGCAGTTCCTCTACCACAGAAAATCTGCCCGTGACCCAAGTCAGCCTCCCCTCCCTGGACTTTGCCTGCACTGTCTCTGCCTCAGTAAAGCAGCCAGCATAACCAAAGATCCCATGCGCCCTGGAAAATCTCTCCTCTCTCTCTCTCTCTCTCTCTGGGCAGAAGACAGAAAAGCCTGAAAACACGTACCACCCAGCTGAAGGACAGCTTCTACCTCACTGTTATCAGATGTCTGAAACGTACCACTTGTACAATAAAACCGACTCTTGCACTCACCATTTATCTTTTTATGACCTTGCACTTTATCATTTATTTGCACTGCACTTTTCAATAGTTTTTACACTTTATTCTGCATTGTTTTTGTTTTACCTTAGTCGAGCTCAATGCACCGTGGAATGATCTGATCTGTGTGCAAGACAAGCTTTTCATGGTATTTTGGTACCTGTGACAGCAGTAAATGAATACTGATGCCCAAGCTGAAAAGCAGCAACAGTTGACTCATAAATACATCGACTGCTCCTTGGATCATGCTCTTAACCAACCAAGGTGCGCATCTCGGTCCTCTGAGGCAAATCGCTAAGAAACATACCCAATGTGGCTCTCATGCTGATGCCAGCTGGATCACCACAAAGCCACCCCTGAGATGACTAGTCTGGTTGAGATGTTTTATTCAACTCCCTGCAGACTTGGCAGGGAGATCTGAAAAGTAGATCTTTGTCAAGACTCATCCCATACGGCTGCACACAATCCCGTTACACGGGCCTCACACTGAGAGAAACACGGACTGCTAATGAAGGAACGTCTTCTCTATGAAAAACACACTTGGTTCTGCTCAGAAGCTAGTCTTTCAGTGACCAGGACTAAATATTAGACTGATGACTACGTGCCAAGGAATACTGCCACGCAAGCTCTAGGGGCAAGGCCACAGTTTAAAGGCACACAGCACATGCTCAAGAAAGAAAAGCACCTGTCATGTTGATAACAGAATCAGGTTCAACTATCACCTGCATACGTGATGAAATCTGTTAGCTTTGCAGCGTCAGTACAATGCAATACATAATATTAGAGAAAAGATGAATTACAGAAAATATTGTTAATTTAAATTAGTGGGAAAAAATAGAAATGAAAAAGTAGTGGGATAATGTTCATGGGTTCAATGTCCATTCGGAAATCAAATGGCAGAGGGGAAGAAGCTGTTCCTGAATCTTTTTGTGTGTGCTTTCAAGCTTCTGTAGCTCTTCCCATATGCTTAAAATATTTGTGTTATGTGGCTTGTATGATGGATGATGATCTACGAATAAAATATGTTTTGGGGAAGGAAAACCCTCACGAGGTTCAGACAGTTCACTAAATCCACTCAACCAGAGAACTTTAAATTTTAATCTGAAATCTGAAGTGCAAAGAACTGTCTCACACCTACTCTGTTTCATCAGTTGGCTAATGACCTGCAGCAGGATTCCCACTCCTGACATAATATCATCTCCCAATTATTTGTGGTCAATTCTGTTGATATTGTTTAAAACCAAGCATGAAAGAGGTCATGGGAATCATAGTGTTTGGATCATTTCTAGACAGACAGGAACATTTACAATGTCAAGAAATGTGCATACACTCAAGGGATGTGTGGAAGTTGGAGATATTATTCTAGCCAAACACAATGATGGTATATGTGCCACTGAGAAGCAAAACGTACAGAAGTCAAGGATCTCACTGAATAAGGGTGCAGCTAACCTTTACTTTATATTGCAGACTTCAATGCCTTTAGCAGTAATATCAGTGGGCTGGCAGGAGCACAGTGGTGAGAGAGAATACCTATTTTTCCATTCCTTCAACCACCTGCAGGAACACGTTAACTGTAAACCCAGAACCAAAGAAATGGGAGTTGGATGGTGCCCGGTCAGCACAACGCTTTACAGCGGCAGCTATTGTGATCGGGGTCAATTCCTGCTGCCGTCTGTAAGGAGTTTTTACGTTCTCCCCACAACCTCGGAGTGGTCCTTCCCTCATACATCCCAAAGATGCACGGAGAGTAAAGCATTAGAGAGTCATGGACCTGCCACGTTGGCACTGGATGCATTGCGACACTTGTGGGCTGCCTCCTGCATATCCTCAGACTCTTTAATGCAAACAATGCATTTCACTGTATGTTTCAATGTACATTGTGAAAACTAAAGTGAATCTGATCATGCTTTTAAAGAAAAATCCTCTACGCATCATGAACACGCACAGGATGCTGATTTTCTTGATCTACAGATTAAAGCCAAATTCAGATCATCACCAGGACCATTGAAAATATCAAGAACAGAATAGAGGCAACTATGTTACCATGGTAACAAAAATATATACTGGAGGAACAGCATCCATAGGGTGAAGGGGGTGAGGGAGGAGAGGGAGAAAGGTATTGGGGGGCCACTTCATCGAGCACCTCCACTCCATGCGCCAAAAGTGGAACAAATTCGTGGACTAACAATTTAATTCCATTTCTCATTCCTGTTCCAATATGTCAGTCCATGGCCTCCTCTTGTGCCATGATGAGGCCACTGTCAGGTTGGAGCAGCAACACTTTATATTCATCTGGGTAGCATCCAACCCGATGGCACGAATTACAATTTCTCCTTCTACCAAAAAAATCCTTACCCATCGCCTCTTCTTCTATTCCCCACTCTCGCCCCTCACCTTTTCTCACCTCCCTGTCACTTCACACTGGGTCCCCTCCTTCCCTTTCTCCCATGGTCCACTCTACTCTCCCATCAGATTCTTTCCTCTCCAGCTGGTTTCACCTATCACCTTTAATCTATCTTCCTTCCCCCCACCCCTTTAATTCTTTCCCTTCCTTTCAAGTCCTGAAGAAGGGTCGTGGCCTGAAACATCAACTGCTTTTTCCATAGATGCTGCCTGGCCTGCTGCGTTCCTCCAGCATTTTGTGTGTGTTGCTGTGGATTTCCAGCATCTGCAGAAACTCTTGCATTTAAGATTGATGACTTTGAGTTAGGACACGGCATCAGGAGGTAAACCACTGCCTACTTAAGCCCAGCCCTTCATAGCTAGAAAATGGATAATGTTTGGGGCATGATGTATATGAAAAATATTATGTCCCAATACAGCCGAACAATGTTTACTGGAAGAGTCAATATGATGGATAAATCTCCCTTGGTAAATCAAGCTTGGCATTCTTGTTTAATTGGTGACACTTCACATCTGTGAACATTGGATAAGGGCCAGGGTGACTGACCTTACATGTTAATGCAACACTATCAATGCAAATTTCTTTGGTTCATACCCCATAGTTGATAATGTTAATCGGCTTTTTAAAAGCTTCCACAGATAACATTATTAGAGTACTTGCAAAGTAGTGAAGTAATCAAAGGGACTTAAGCTCAAGTCTACTATAATCTGACCTTGACTCAAATATCTCCTGAGCAAACAATTTTCATGAATGTTAGTTGTAACCCTGGGTGAAAATGGATGATACTGATGCACCACTTAAATTTGACGATGCTCGGTCTGCAAAACTAGCAATTACAGGTGACTCCTGTGCTATGCCAGGGCTGTGTTCCTAAAACAGTCTGTTTTATGACCTCCCATCATGTGAATGCATATTATCAGTGAAGGCAACAAGAAAGGCTTGCAATGCTTCCCCGTGCAATTGGATCCTCGATTCCCTCACTTGCAGACCCCAGTCAGTTTGGATTGGCAACAACATCTCCTCCACAATCTCCATCAGCACAGGTGCACCACAAGGTTGTGTGCTTAGCCCCCTGCTCTACTCACTTTACACTTATAACTGCATGACTAAGTACAGCTCCAATGCCATACTTAAGTTTGTTGACAATATCACTGTCATTGGCTGATTAAAAAAAAGATCTGCATAGAGGAAGGAAATTGAAAATCCGGCTGAGTGGTGCCACAACAACAACCTCTCACTCAATGTCAGCAAGACCAAGGAGCTGCTGATTGACTTCAGGAAGAGGAAACCAGAGGTCCATGAGCCATCATCAGGGTTCAAAGGTGGAAAGGATCAGCAACTTTAAATTCCTCATTGTTATTTCAGAGCATTCTGCTGGGCCCAGCACGCAAGTGAAATTACGAAGAAAGCACGGCAGCACCTCTACTTCCTTGGAAGTTTGCAAAGGTTTGGCATGACACCTAATACTTTGACAAACTTCTATAGATGTGTGGTGAAGAGTGTATTGATTGGTTGCATCACAGTCTGGTATGGAAACACCAATGCCCTTGAATGGAAAATACAACAAAATGTAGTGGGATACAGCCCAGTCCATCACAAGTAGAGTGCTCCCTGCCACTAAGCACATCTACATGGAGCACTCTTTCAGGAAAGCAGCATCCATAAGCAGGGATCACCCACCAGCCAGGTCATGCTCACTTCTCGCTGCTGCCAACAGGAAGAATGTACAGGAGCCTCAGGAGTCTCTCTATTAGGTTCAGGACCAGTTACTACCCCTCAACCATCAGGGTCTTGAACCAGTGGGGATAACTTTCTCCAACTTCACTTGCCCCATCACTGAACTCTTCCCACAACCAATGGACTCACTCTCAAAATCTGTTCGTCTCACACCCTCAACATTTATTGCTTATTTATTTATTACTATTAGGTCTTTCTCTCTTTTGTATTTTTACAGTTTGTCATCTTTTGTACATGGGTCCTTAGTCCACAGTGTTGTTATTAATTCCAGTATGGTCCTTGGCTTTACCAAATAGGCCCACAAGAAAACAATGTCAGGGTTGTATATAGTGACATACATGTACTTTGACAATAAATTTACTTTGAACTTACTCATAGAAATTTTATTTTGAATCTCGATTTTTTTTTGAGGTAGGGTTTCATGATTTCTGTAAGGGCCTAAGTTCCATTACTTAAATGACCACTTAAATAATTACTTATATTTTTTGCACTATTCATGCATTGTTAATAAGTTACCAAGTAGCCAGATTTTCTGGTGTCAACATCATCTCTGCTTTCACTGTGACAGTTATTAACTGAAAACTGAAGAAAGTACACAAAAATGTTTACACTGTGTTATAAGCTTCCAGATGTCCACAAGATCCTGGAGCTGAATATGGACATAAATTTTCTAAAATTATCCGTTCGTGTGCAGCTTGCCATCTGCATAAGGAGCTCTGAAGAATGGCTTAAGGGGCTTGTAGCAGTTCTCAGAATTCAAGACGCCAAGTGAGGTTGACCAAAGATGGTGTTCTGATCCAATTTGGAGCAATCTTGACAGGATTAGTAGCTGATGTGTCACATACAGAATCACACATTAACAAAGCAAACACACATAAACTGCAAGAAACACATCACCATGCTCAGTTCAAATCAAAAGAGGTTGACAATGAGAAGAGAGAGATGCTTTCCAGTTATGAATATGACCCAGAATTTGGAAACACTGAACATTAGACAGCAGCTAAACTTCACTAGGAGCTTGTGGAGAGTTGGCATGTTACCAAAAACACTCGCAATTTTCTACAGATGTACCATGGAGAACATTCTAACCGGCTGCATCACCGTCTGGCGTGGGGGGGGAGGGGAGGGGAGAGCTACTGCAGAAGATCGAAGCAAGCTGCAGAGCATGGGTGCTGTCTCTGTACTATCCAAGATACCTTCAAGGAGCAGTGCCTCAGAAAGGCAGCATCCATTATTAAGGACTCCAGGGCATGCTCTCTTCTCACTGCTACCATCAGGAAGGAGGTACAGAAGCCTGAAGCAATTCAGGAACAGTTTCTTCCCCTCTGCCGTCTGATTTCTGAATGGACATTGAACCTATGAACACTCACTACTTTTTAAAATTTCCTATTTTTGCACTATTCATCTAATTTCAATATTTAATATATACATATTGACTGTAATTCACAATTTATTCCTGTCTATTTTCATGCATTGCATTGTACTGCTGCTGCAAATTTAACAATTTTCATGACGTGTGCCGGTGACATTAAACCTGCTTCTGAAAGAAAACATGTAACAAATAAATCAAGGCATCATTACAGTTAACATAATCTTCGTTGGATGCTGTTACCTATTCTGTGATACTTCTCTGGCTAAAACACAGTCACTATTCAAATTCTGCATATTCTTAAACTGATCTCAAGTCAATAATTACCTTATATTTTCATGGCAAAGCACAATAATAAACGTGTTTGATATGGTACCAAGGATTATTTATCACAGGGAACAGTTATCATTTCAATTATGTGTAAACATTCTAGTGATAAAAGAAAATAATTATCCGAGGATTAAATTCACCCTTGGTTCAATTTCCCATCTGAAGCACAAGATTAACATTCCACTGCAATACTGAGGGAGTGTTGTGCTATAAAAGACATAATCATTCAGATGAAACATTGAACTGAAAGCCTATCTGTTCTCTCAGCAACATTAAATCCTCCATAAACATCATGTCTCTTTGTATGCCTCAGGAGCACCCTCACAATTTCCCCTCATCTTCATGTGTCAGATTTCGTTGATCGCTTTCCTCTGAAGAGCCTGGCATGCTTTGCTACATTATAAGTAACCATACAAGTTACTTTAATATGCAAGATTCTCCCATGTTATTCAAATCAGAACTAAAGAATTATCAAAAGGTTACTGCCAACATTTATTTCTCAATCAACATCCAAAATAATACATTTTTCGCATTGCTTTTCTGACCATCAGATTTCCATGCATAATTGCATTTTAAGTGCCTGCGCCAACACAGTTTCTATAACATGCTACTACCTTCTATTTCTTTCCCAGACAACTTTATTCGTCAAACCATTTGATGATTTTTTTTTTGTTTCATTCCTAAGGAGCTTCAGTTAGTCAACTTTGACTATCAGATTTTGAAAAGAACTGAAGTACTTTGCAATACAGTTGATGAGAAGCAATCTCGTCACTTACAGATTACATGCAGTACAAAAAAAAAACAATTTTTAAATGAACTGATGTAATTCCAAATCAGCACAACTAGTCATGCACCCCTAGTGTGTAATCTTACTTCACAAGATTTGAAGGGTCTTGGCCTGAAATGCTGACTGTTTATTCTTCTCCGTGGATGCTGATCTGCTGAGTTCCTCTGGCACTTTGTGTGTGTTCCGTTTAGCTTTCATTGTTTATAATGTTGGAGTAGATGACTCAAAAATCACAAACTTGCTGCCTGCCTTGGTACATTCTGTTTGTTCCTGCATGGTCACTGTTATAGGCTTCCCCAGCGAGGCCACCTCCTACATGACTGAAAGCATCAGAGTGCAGGGAGCACCTGCTTCCCATGGAAAATCACTGATGTCCAGTGATTTTCCATGGGAATATCCCACTTGTGAACTATCAAAGCAGGATTGAGCCAAATGGCTTGTGATATTAAAAAATAGACTTCTAAATGTTATTTAAAAACAGAAAAAAAATCTCAAAGTAACAACTTAGACTAGGGAAAATCATATATAGCTGTTCAGCCTTTCCCTCAGAGCCAATTGCTCCCATTCATTCGAACAAGGACAGTTCCGCAGGCAGCTTCCTGGAGGTGGAAAGACTGCACTGGATTCCTGGTGTTATCCACCAGATAGTGCTGGAGATTTCGACCAGCAACAGGCCTGGAACCCAGCATTTCATGCGAAAACCACATCAAGACATGATACAAGTTTTAAGGGCAGAAGATTTGCCCTGAGCTCTCATCTCTGAGGCTTGTTAAACAAAAGTGCTGCAACTTCGCTCAAGGAAAATTCTTGGTCCAAGAAGTTCCCTAGAAATGCATCTTCAGCTTATTTAACTCAACAGTAGCTAGTACGGAGGGACCACTGCACAGGATCAGAAAAGCTGCATAAAGTTACAAAAATCAGTCAGCTCCATCACCGACACCAGCTTTCCCAGCAGAGGGCATCTTCAAAGTGCGATGCATCAAAAAGGCATCACCCAACATTAAGGAACCCCATTCACCCACGACACGCCCTCTTCTCATTTGCCACCATCAAGGAGGAGTTACAGGAGCCTGAAGACATACTCAATGTATTAGGAACAACAACTTCTCCTCTGCCATCAGATTTCTGAATGGACAATGACAACAAATTTTATGACAAATGCCAGTGATTTTCTGACTCGGCAGCTGCTGGACAGAGATACACCTTAATCAGCCAGGCAAAATGCCAGAATGGATGCAAGAGTCAACCAGAACAGAGGTGTCTAGATGTTGTGGATTTTCGAGAAGAAAGCTTCATTGCTTTGTGTCTCAGCAAAGTGGAAGAATTTAAGCTGTTTTTTTGCCAAGAAACAACTGGAACTCGATCAGTGGCCATGCTCAATTGCTGAATTTAGGAATGTGGTGTAAAAAGCAAAATTTTTTTAATTGCCAAAATCATAATGGTGGAAGAGCTCTTTAGGGCATGCAGCATTTATGGAGGCAAAAGATTTACGTTGATGTTTTGGGATGACACCCTGCATCAGGACCGAGAGGGAAGAGGAAAGGATGACAGTATAAAGCAACAGGGTGGAATAGATGCTGATATGGGATGGGTGGAAACAGATTTGGGAGTGAAGGGGTGAAAAGATGATGTGTGTATGAGTTGAGGTTGAGGAATGGGAAAGATAATCAAAGGGAGGGAGTTAAAAATGGTTTGTGTATGCATGTGGATATTTACCCAAAAGTTGACAAGTGCTTTTCAATCACACAGGAAACACAAAATAAACTACAGACAGTTTTGAAAACAAATACAAATCAGAAAATGTTGGAAATACCCAACAGGTCAGGCAGCATCTGGGGGTGGGGGGAGAAGAAAGACACACACAGAGTTATGTTTTAAGTCAATGGCCTTTAACATTTTCATATCAAGTCACTCCAATTATCTAAGATGCACACACAACCACAAATAAGGCTTCAAAAAACAAAATGATTCAAATGTATACTGTAATTGCTTTGTTACTGATAGTAGATGAAACGATGAAATCTCTGTATAGTGAATAGGAAATACTGTGGTATTAGCAAATTTCTAGCGGCTCTAATTGTAAGCTGCTGAACCAGCCCTTTTCAGCTTTTCCATTTCCCCATTTTGGATTCTCTGAAGGTTTGCAACATCTGGCAGCTATTCAAACCAGCGCCCAATTTCCAACCACAGAAATCCTGACGTCATGAGGCCATGACAAACCAGTGCAATTTGTTATCTGCCCTGGACAATTTGACAGAAATGAAATAAACGATGTGAAATCCCTATCTTATTATCACATTGTCACGCCAACTCAGCACGCACCGAGTCTGTCAACTTCGGTCACATGAATTGAAACTAGAACTCAGGAAACCGAAAATACCAGAAATACTTTGTAACTTAGCACAAAATTCCTTTTTGACCAGAACTGATCAACATGATTAGGATAGGGAGTGACCAACTTTTCTCCCCTAAGAGTGGAATAAATGAAAATAGGAGCAGAGAGTGGGGAAAAAATCTTTTTTTAAAAATTTACAGATTTCAAACAGTTTAAATTTAAAGATAATGAAAACAAGTTTAGTTTTTAACCCAACTTCCCACTCACTCCTATCCAAATAGAATAAGCAATTGTCACAGATGTAACATTAGAGGCACTGCTTATTCCTTCACTGCTCGATCTCAGTATCAACCAACAATGTAGAAAAACACCCCACTTAACACCAACCCATCTTGACTGTACACAATGATTTAAAAACTATAAAAAGCTATACGTTCAGATGCTATGTCATGCCCTTACCATTCTCAAAACACAAATACAGCTTGATATTGAGAGATTTAAGCTTATTTAATCGAATGACAGGATCTCACTAGACTACATGCTTTCTTATTTGCCTAGTTCTTTTTTAAAAACAAGAAGTTCCATTTAATATCAGAGAATGTATATAGTATACAACCTGAAATTCTTACTTTTCACAGGCACCATGAAACAGAAGAATGAATGGCAGAAAAATAGAACACCAAAGCACCCCCCCTTCCCCAGAGAGCAGCAAAGCCTCAACCCTTCCCCCACTCCACACTGAAGGTGAAAACAAAATTTATTGCCTTCCACAGCACATTCTTTTCTAAAAGATAATTCTGCATTAGTGGAGAATCAAAAAAAAAAATCACATTTTTTCATGACCTTGAAATTTTAAGGAATTAAAATGCAGAACAAGTTGGTCCACTGCTGCACCAGTACTGTTCTAAATGATGAGTCATCTTTCAAACACTTCTGGTTAGACTTTGGTGACCTCACTACCTCTGGTAGATTCTAGAATATTGTCAATTCCAGCTTTTAGCAAGTTGCTGTGCAGACTCCATTTCTACAAAGGAACTGTAAATATTACAAGAGCTTTTCAAAATATATGGATCAATAATATTCAAGACAAACAGGAAATGACTGTTCTTTCAAATTCAACTTATGAGCTTACTATATCAAGATAACATCTTTAAAATTTGTTTCTAAAATGGTTCACCTAGAGTTAAACAAGAACAAGATGTAGGTGTACAAGATGATGAGAAGCATTGATCGTGTGGATAGTCAGAGGTTTTTTCCAGGGGCTGTAATGCCACAAGAGGACACAAGTTTAAGGTGCTGGGGAGTAGGTACAGAGGAGATGTCAGGGGTAAGTTTTTTTACTCAGAGAGTGGTGAGTGCGTGGAATGGGCTGCCGGCAACGGTGGTGGAGGCAGATACAATAGGGTCTTTTAAGACACTCTTAGATAGGTACATAGAGCTTAGAAACATAGAGGGCTGTGTGTAAGCCTAGTAATTCCTCAGGTAGCGGCATATACGGCACAACCTTATGGGCCGAAGGGCCTATATTGTGCTGTAGGTTTTCTATGTTTCTGTTTTTATTAACAATTACAATTTTCTTGTTCCCTTCCTGATCTATTGGTTTATGGTGAAATATATACTGCTTTTTGGTTTACAGACTTCTATTCAAAAGACAAATTTTGGGGTATGTATGCATCTCATTTGCATAACTACTTTTCATAATTAAACAAAATAGTATGAGACTCTCCATCCGTAAGAATATGCTGAACTGAAGTACCAACTGCAACCTTTTCAATTTGCATTCTTTTCTAATTAAATATTTTCAGGAATACATTCTTTTAAGTCAAAGCTATAGCAGAGCTTATTGTCATATATAGAAGTATAGGTATGTGCAGGTACACAGCATCATGAGTGAAGGAATTCAAAATGACTATGTGATCAATTCCTGTAGTTTTACAAATGAAATATAAACACAAAAATTTTTAAAAAGCAAGCATTTCATCTATTTACACATATTGTAATGAGCCCATTAAATTTAGCATTCAGCTATCTTGGAAGTGATCATACTGTACACTGTTAGGAATCAGTTCCCAGTACACAATGCCTTTACTGTGATTACTTATATTTTCACTGTTACGAATAATCATATTTCTGCATCTCCCCTTTCTACTCCCAAATCACATCTGTTTAATTTACTCATTTCCCTGCCTAATTTTTTTTTTAATTTGCTTACAAGATGTAGGCATTGTTGACCAGGGTAATACCTAGTGCCCTCAAATTGTCTGTAGAAAATTTATTATAAACTTTCTCTCCCTCCCCCAGTTACCAAGGTCTTGAAGTCTTTGCTTTTGGAGATCAGTATAATGACCCTGTTCTCCCAAATAACAACACACTCCCCCACCCTCCGAAATGATAACTCGTACTGACAACCCTGTTCACTGATATTTATTTCTTGATACATGGCAACCTCCAATTCCATTCCCAGCGGAATTGCAAGTGCATCACCATTTACCCTTCCCTCTCCCTCTTCTGTTTGCTCCATGCGATCACATTTGGACTCAACTCCTTTTTCAGCAGAAGATCAGCAACTTACAAAAGAAGGATGAACACATGGCCTCCAAGTTTGAGCACAGCAGGTCTAGATTGCAACAGCAGGCAGAAACTACTTTTACCTATCATGGACTGTTCAATTAAAATTACCCAAAGCTGGGGCTTGTCCCTCTTTTACTGTTTAAAAGGGTACTGTTTCCTTCACTATATCCTCAACAAACTTCTTATCCTTGCTTCTTTCCAAATAAGAGCCCTTCTTTCTTCCAAAGAAGAAGCCATCTCCAACTATCAATTTATTTTACCATGCACCAGATTCCAAACATCCCCAGTTCTAACAAGTTCTACCACCCTCTGCAAGCACCTTTCCCACACTTATATTAAGTGTGCTCAGTGCTACCGTGTACAATTTTGATCTCCATATTCTGTGAGGGATGTGGAGGCACTGGACAGAGTTCAGAGAAGGGCGACAAGACTCATTCCAGGTCTACAGGGTATATGCTATGAAGAAAGATTGAAAGAACTAAATCTTTTTAGCCTAAGTAGACATAGAATGAGAGGAGACATGATAGAAGACAGACAGGTACCAGCTGCACTTCATAATTAATCCTTCATCAAGGACACGGGACCACAGGTGGAGACTGGTTAAAGAGAGATTTCAGACTAACATCAGGAAGAATGTTTACTCAGCGAGTTGTGGACACATGGAACAAACTATAGTACCTGGTTGTGTAGCTGAGAGTAGGACCTTGGAAACTTTAAAACCTAAACTCGATAAAAAGGATCTCATGCTCTCCCAGCATATATGATGAATAAACCTTCCTCGGGCTTCCAGCTGGGAATGAGTGTCGATTATAAGTGGTGTTTCGATGACAAACTCTGCATCATCAGGCAAGATGCCTGGGCATGTCTAGTCTGGTGGTATTTATACCACCTTTGTCCATTCCTCCTGATTGAATGAGGACTAACCAATCAGGTTTCCACTCTCCCATCATGGTTACAATGGAATTCCAGTTCTTACTTAACAGTGAGACCTTAATCTTTGTTGAAATTCTTTTCCTGCCGAAGGCTTTCGGCCCAAAACGTCTAACGTACTTTTTTCTATAGATGCTGCCTGCCCTGCTGAGATCCCCCAGCATTTTGTGTGTGTTGGATTTCCAGTATCTGTTGGTGCTAAAATTCTTTTCCTCTATTTTTATTTCAATGGCTTCCTTTACTAGGTGGTCCCAAAAGCCAATGGCGTGGCACAGTAGTTCTGTGCCAAAGTCCTCGCGACGGCCATTACTACTGCTGATTTCTCCAGGTAACCCAAACAGATAATCCTCCCTTGCTTCTTGGTGCGTGTTTCCACCGTGCATCCAGTCTGACCGATACACGCTGCTCCGCATTCAAAGGGAATCCTGTAAATACCAGCCGACTTGAGTCCCAGGTCACCTTTGACCAGCATAAGCAGTGATTTGAGCTTCCTTGTGGGTTTGTGGACAGTATGAATCTGGTATTTCTTCAGGATCCTGGCGATCCTTCCAGAAACCGTGGAAATACAGGGAAGGCAGGCAGTGGCGACAGGTTCCTGCTCATTGTTAGGTCTCCTGGTTTTCCATCGGCTCTTTCAAGGGCCCAATTGATTTTCTTCACCTTGTAGTGTTTCTGTCCTCCCTATATTTCCATGGTTTCTGGAAGACAGTTCAAATCACAGCTTACGCGAGTCAAAGATGACCTGGGACTCAGACTGGCAGGATTCCCTGTGAATGCAGAACCGTGTATATCAGTCAGATGGGACACATGGTGGAAACCCGCATCAAGGAGCATAGAAGGTGTATCCGTTTGGGTTAACTGAAGAAATCGGCAGAAACAGAACATTACATTTGCGATGACAAAAGGACTGACTTTGATGGCACAAAACTACTGTGCCACGCCAATGGCTTTTGGGACCTGCTGGTAAAGGAAGTCATTAAAATATAACTAGAGGAAAAGAATTTTAATGAAGATGCAGATCTCACTCTGAGTAAGAACTGGAATTCCATTTAAACAAGGTGGGAGAGCGGAAGTCTTATTGAACGAGGACTAACCAATCAGGAGGGATGGACTATAAGGGTATAAATACCACTAGACTAGACATGTCCGGACATCATCCTGATGAAGATGGCAGAGTCTGTCATCAAAACATCAGTTATAATCGATACCTGTACACAGCTGGAAGCCTGAGAAGTGTTTATTCCTAAATACAGTAGTTATGTCAACACACTAGGTGATAGAAATTTGGCAAGCTTTGTTGGGCTGAGTGGTCTGTTCTTGTCAAAAACTTTTTAATGATTTTTATTACTCTGACCGATCTCTAATTGGTCTTGAGCTTCTCTATGTTTTCACTCCCTCCTTGAGCCACTTTTGGACTGAGTATTTGTCAAAAAAGGTTCATTCTTAAATGTATAAATATAGACGTGGCAAAGTGCACATGAAGCGATAATACCAATTTCTACTCCATTTTCTAATCAAACACTCCTTCTATCTCTTAATTTTACCCCATGCACCAATTTATTAAGAATGTGCATTTTCTATCCTTTCTGCAATCACAGGAAAGTTATTCGACAAGATAATAAAAGATCAAGGAGGGAATAATGAAACTTGAGATTAAACACCACTGGCGTTGGTAAAACCTCAGACCACAACAAGGAGATGCACAGGAGTGATGTGGATCAGCTGCTGAGTGGTGTTGCAACAACAACTATGCATTCAACAACACCAAGGTTAAGGAATCGACTGCGGACTTCAGGAAGAGGGAAAAGGTTTGAAGAATGTGCAGTTTCCCTTGAGGGATCCACAGTGAAAAGGGTGAGTAGTTGCAAGTTATTGGATGTCAGCATCTCAAAGGATTTATTCTGGGCCCAACACATTGATACAATCTATGTAATGTGGGGTTTGAGGAGATTTGGTGCATCACCAAAGACTCCTGTAAATTCAAAAGATGCACGGTGGGTGTATTCTAACTGAATGCATTGCCGCCTGGTGCAGAGACTCCAATCCACAGTATTGGAAGAGGCTGCAGACGGTTGTAGACTCAACCATCTCCATCGCAGACAGTACCCACCCTGCCATTTAAGACTGTTTCAAGAAGTGGTGCCTCAGAAGATGCCTCCATCACTAAGGGCCTTCACCAATGAGGACATGCCCAATTCTAGGCTCTACCAGTGGAGGGGTAGTACAGGAGCCTGAATGACTTAGGAACAGCTGCTTCCCTGCCATTGGATCCCCATTTCGTTATTCCTTTTGTTTTGCACTATTTTTGTAAATCTACTGTAACTTTTGTCTTTGCACTGAACTGCTGCTGCAAAACAAAAAAAAACATGACAAAGTCAGTGATAATAAGCCCGATTCTGAAATACACAAGATCAAGGAAACATAGCTTTATAACTAATTATTAGCACACAGCTTGAGAAATCAACCAGAGCTGGGTATACACCAGGGTAAAAAACAAATTTCATCGTTCAGTCACCATACACTCTCATTTACAGAAAGTTAAGATACTTTGATGTGCAACCTCGATATGAATAAACAGTAAATTGTTCAGTACTTATCAGAACTTAAATTCAAACATGGCCACAGTTTCTGCCTTCTATTACATGTGTGTGTCACACAGAGCTCTATAGATTCCAATGGACAGTGCAAGTTAAACCAGCACTTTGGTTCAAATAAGAGAATGCAAAATCATAGAAATTGTGGAAAATTCAAGTGGCAGAGGGGGATGAAGCTGTTCCTGAATCATTGAGTGTGTGTCTTCAGGCTCCTGTACTTCCTTCCTGATGGTAGCAATGAGAATGAGGCATGCCTTGAGTGATAGGAGGCCTTTATGATGAGATGCTGCCATTCTGAGGCATTGCTCTTTGAAGATGTCCTGGATACTATGGAGGCTAGTACCCATATTGGAGCTGATCAGATTTTTAAATTTTCAGATTTTAAAAATCGATACATCCTGTGTAGTAGATTAGAAATTAACTAAAACATTTTAAACTTGAGAAATGTCACTGCACAACAGCTGAGTAAAGAAAAACTGGATTCTTAAATGTATCAAGTAATAATTGTGATATAAATAATTAAAATATCTCAAAACCCATCTACATTGTTCAACAATATATCTGATCAGGTCTTTGAGGAAAGACAAAACTAACTTTATATAAACTCGAGTGATTTTGTTTGCTATTTATACATAAATCATCAAATGCATTTCAATGTGAAAACACATTGCCAGGCATCATTCTATATGCCATATGGGGCTTCATTAACAAGGATTAATTGTGTGACAATGTAAAATGATTTATTGTGAAGTAATGCCCTGTTCATATTTAAATTCTATTGACTAATAAAAAAACAAGACATACAGGTTGACTGATTGTGCACATTTGTAAAGTGAGTGACAATCAAAATCACCACATTGTGCTTCTTGCACTCCTATAGATGACCCTGTTTGGAATAATGGAGTGTGCAATTGATTTCAGCTGCACACAATGACATGAAACTTTACAGACAGTTATAGAATAGGCTACAAAACCAGTCCCTAAACAAATTATGTATTGCTAGTATAGAAACTAATCCAATTAAAATACAAGTGAAACACAACAAAAATCGCTTAACTGCTTTAAAGCAAATTTACAAGATGAACAGTAATGGTGTTCAGAAACATCATCAGGCCATACCACTAGTCATAGTCTATACTCCAACCCCCACAATACGGCAGAAAGTTGCCGCATGCATTTACTTTCCTTAAACTCCGGTGCATACCCATATTCATTCCTAAATATAGGCAATTTTACCCAATTCCCATTTCTGAAATAAAACGTATCATTTGTGCTTTTTGAGTTGCAGTTTATCCTGGTAATAAACAGAGCAAGTGCTCAACGACAGAAGTTAATGTGATACAAAAATGCGTGAACAATGAGATTTTGGTCAGCACAAAAATCAGGTGCTTTTTTCCCCCCTTCACAATTTGCAATGCTTTCCTCATTCCCCCCCCCCCCCCCCCCCCCGACCATCTACCACAATCTGAGATGATCTCTTTTACACGAAGCAGGTTGGCTGCCTGCCTGAATACCTTGCAAACAGCAGGCTGCCGCTGTTGAGGAGCTGTAGAAAATAGTCCCGCTGACCATGTTAGGTTCAACAGAAGGTCAGTGGCTGATTTTATCAGGGGACAGGGAGAAAGTAGGGTGGGATCTTGGGGTTGAGGTTATTCGAGGTTCCCTCCGGGGTGCTAAAATAAATCCAAACTTGACTTCAGTGTGCCTCAGTCAGGTTAATCATGCTGCTCCAGTCTGATTGGAAAAGACCCCAACTCAAGCTGAGTTGTCCATCAAAAGCTTGAACCCAGTGCCTACTGCCAGGCATCTCACATGCCTGCTGAATACAGCCAGATAAAACACAATACAGCCAGAAAGCAGCAGGATCCAAAGGGCTCCCTCGCTGCCTGTAATTTATCCACCCCCCACTGCTTAGCTTCGACAAGATTAAACTTTTCCCCAAAGGAAAATTCACCTCCATCCACATCTGTTCAAAATGAATCTTTTCAGGCAGTAACAGATTTTGATTTCAGCAACAAATCAAACCTTACACATTAAATACTTTAATCTGCTGAATTAATCTGTCAAGGGCATTGAGTCAGGGTTGTGGTTTCAAATTGAAAAGAGACTGCTAGAGGGAAAGTCAACCAGAGCTGAAAAACAGTTGTCTGAAAAAAATGTCTCTTTTCAAAACAAAAATCTTTGTGTATTGCCCTGTGAGGAGACAACTGTAAATCTATACTACGTAGAAATGTATTAACAATCAGGAGAATATAAATGACACAAATGTAAATCAGGTGAAAAACAAATTAATTCATGGAGGGACTCAATCCCCATAAAGGATATTTTTTCATACTTTAAAGTAACTTTCAGTCAGAAAATTAAAATGAAACATACTTTTAGTTATTTTTCATGTTAGTCTAAGGCAGGTGTTCCCAACCATTTTTTAATGTCATAGATCAATACCTGTAAGCAAGGGGTCCATAGACCCCAGGTTGGGATCTATGGAGAGAGGGCAGGAACAGGGTACTGATTGTGTATGATCAGCCATGATCACAGTGAATGGTGGTGCTGGCTAGAAGGGCCGAATGGCCTAGTTCTGCACCTACTGTCTATTGTCCTGGTGAAGCACAATATCTCGTCTCAATGCTCAAAAATGTTATTTGATAGTGAAAGTAATTGTGATACGATTTGAATTCTGGGACAAAATATATTTATGGTACTAAACATTTACTTTATACATATCATAATTTTTCTTCAGCACCCGTAGATATATCAGCGAACCACACATTCCAGCGCTCCATTTCACTTTTACATATCATTTCCGAATTAGTCACGGTAAGACATTGATTAAAAACTCTATAGTTAAATCAATGAATAAATTTACTTTGCACTGCAGTTTGAATAGAAGAGAAAATCATTGTAGCAAACTAGATATTTTTCAATAATCTCAATAGGTTCAATCCCAATCGACAGTGCTGTCTGCGTGGAGTTGGCATGTTACACTCGGGAAAGCAATGAATGCAGGGTGGCTAGTTTAATTTAGTTAGGAATACAGCACATTCCGGCCCAGCGAGTGTGTGGCATCCAATTATACCCATGTTACTCATTAACCGACTGACCCACAGGTCTTTGGAATGTGGGAAGAACCCCACGGGGTCATGGGGAGAAGGTACAAAGTCCTTATAGGCAGCGACGGGAATTGAACTCGGGCCGCTAGTGCTGTAATAGTGCCACACGAACGATTATACTACCATGCTGTCCTACCGGTTAACTAGCTGCTGTAAAATTACTGCAGCCACAGGTAAGGCAAAGAAAAATAAATGTGAAGGGTAATAGATGGACACGCAAGAGAAATAAATCAGGGTTCACAGGCTTGTGCTACTGAGAGCCATTATAAACTCAAGGGGCCAATTTAGTTGCGTGTCATACTCAGTCAATGCAGCCTAATTATACTTCACATTTATGTTACATGGAACGGAACTGAGCAACCACCTAAGTATGGAACAGATACGGTAGGTAACCCACTTCTGGACAAGACAGTCGCTGGTATATAAAAGTTCCTCAGTCTGTAGCTACGTCATTAGGTTGCATTATCTTACCATGCTAACAACCAATCAGGTCAAAGCTAACCGTGCTGTCAGAAGCATTATGATCTACGGTGGAAATAGCAATCCTCAAGTCTCTTCATTTCTCCCGTGTCGCTTTATATATCAAATAAAGCGCCGATAAAGAGAATGTACTGGGGAGGGCGAGAATGAACGGTCAACGGGTTGAGATTATTGGCGTAACTCTGACAATCTTACAAGTGAAATTTTAGGGTCTGTAACTGGTGTGAAGATAAACTTTTAAAAATGCAACAAATACTTCGAAACCATGACCCCAGGAACTTTATACATGAACACGATATACAATAATGTTATATTGATTAAAGATATACACCCTCCCCAATACAAAGAAATCAATTCCACTAAAAGTGACGGGGGGGGGGGGAGATCACAATCTGAAGATGACTCAAAGAAAAACAGCTCTTTTGCCTTCCAGCAGTTCCACCCAACGAAAGGTGGCAGCACTAATGAAGAAAATATAATTGTACAAAAACAAATCTAACATCCTCAGCGTTATACTGGAACTGCCACCAGCAAATTGTGAAAAATCAATATCCATTTTTAAAATATAAAACTATTGTATAGAAAGTGTACAGAATACTGAGATACAGAGTAGGGGGTAACTTAGGCCAGCAACACCTTTACAGACCCAGATCGATGAGATACTTTGCTGCATCATGAAGCGCTCACAGACCATGTCTCGAAACAAAAGATAGAATTAGTGCACAGTGACCGTTATAGCGGCTCAGCTAATGAAATGCATTCTTTGCCCCCGCCGAAATGTGCTCCACACTCAAGATGAAGCGGATCAGCTGAGATCCCAGTTTGAAAAGATGGATTCCTGGCCACTTTGAGAGCTTTCTCTTGATAGCAACCATATGCTGCCACAAACTTACCAGCCGAGCTGGAAGAGAAGGAGGAGGAGGAGAGGGGCAGCCTTCCCCCCCCCCCCCCCCGGTCTGGTGAGAGAGTAAAGTGAAGGAAAGTGGCAGGTTTTTCTCAGTCACGATGCGGTGTGGAAAGTGCTGTCACTGCAGCGGTCCACAACTGCCACTTACTCCACACCACACCCACCGCATTGCAGAACTGCTGGCAACGGGCAAACAATCAAAGCTGCAATTCATCTTACAGACCGAGAGAGATGAATCAAGCAGAGATCACCCGCTTTTCCTCTGCACGGTAACACGTAGATACGATTCTACCTGTAGTTACACACAAAACGTTATATAACGTTATGTATAACTTACAAATATAATGGGCCAAAGAGAACACACATGCACTTAGAATTACCCTTCTGACGAAACTAAACTTGACTTGATTTCTGGACAATATTCCCACCTTTGAAGGTCCGCAGTCGTTTGTTCCACTGAAGCGCCGCGGTCATCGACTTTGTGAATTCACAAACAGAAGTGCTGTTCCGCCCGGTTTCTAGACGCAGGTAAAAGTGCGTGTGTGTCACCCTGTTAAAATCAGCAGCGGATGAAGCGGGCGAGCAAGCGGTGAGAGTGCGCTGGCTGCTCGAAGCCTGCGCGGCACAGAACCGGCACCAGGAGAATGTATCATTTAATTTAAAAAAAAAGCAAGAATAAAACACCAACGACCCCCCAGAAAGTTAAACATGGCGCTGAGGACAGGCGGCGGAAAGTCGGGGAGAAAGGCAGCGCGACCGTACCTTGCGGCTGAAGCGTGGGGCTGCGCGCCGTCTGCGCCGACACCGACACCCACACCGGCGCCTGCGCCCGCAAGAAAGCCGGACTCCCACCAACTCACTGCCTCCACCTCTCCCCTCCGGCTGCCGCCGCTGTCTGTCTGGCTGGCTGGCGAACGGCGAGGGGTGACGGGCTTGTCAGCGCGCAGTGTGAAAGAGTGTATCACGGAAATAGGGGGGGGGAGCCGGAGGAGGAGCTCTCCCGACAGTCTAAAGTCGCCACTACCTCCAGCACCACAGATGGGGCAAACAAGCGCTGTAGCAGTTCGGGGGCTGGAAGCTTCGCAGTGGAGTATAATTAGAAACAGATTGGTTCATTGGTGCTACACACTGGGTGGATCTTTCCCCGGCTGCATAATATGATGCACGACAATTTGCCACCTCCCTTCGCTGCTGCGCTGTAACATCTGAAACAAATCAAAACCTGAAACTTTTAAACACTCTAGGTCTATATACCGTATATTCTGGTGATATTGCGCACGCATTTAGATATCATTCTCTCCTTAAGCACTCGACATTGTTCCGTTTTTTCGGTTTCCTACAGTTAGTTACTCATTGATCTTTCAATAAGCTCATATGATGGGTCGATATTGTCTCAAACGTTCCACTTTTCGTTGGGTACAAATCCTAGGCATACCTAAGCTGTACATTCCGAACGTGTCGTTATTGCTCTAAGTATGCGAAAAAAGCAAGCAAAAAAAAGGAGCCACTTTTAAAACAAAAGCGAGGAAATCTAGTCGCATTGAACTGCAGAAGAGGGTTTAATCCCTAGATTGATCTGGATACATCATACCCAAACGTAAAACGAGGGTTGAATCGCTCTACGGTTACTCGAGCACAACGACATCAACTCCCACTATTTCAGTTCCTTAAGTTATTACACACTATGTGTTAGAGCAGCTCAGCTGGTCAGGCAGCATCTATGGATGAGAATAAACTGATGACCTGCCATAGAGTCTCGGCCCGAAACGTCGACTGCTTATTCCCATCCTGACCTGCCGGGCTCCACCTGCAGATTGTGTGTATGGTCCAGCATCTGCAGAACCTCTCGGGCCCTTAAGTTATTAGGTGCGGTAACTCTTTATACGGCATTCTCCCCACCAGAGCGAGTCTTAATCCTTTTCCCTCCATAGTCAAAATCCCGTCGAACAAAACTGATATTCGAGATCATGTTTGCCGTTATGAATACCGATGTCAGATTATCATTATAGCAATACTCGCCAGTCATAAAATACGGGGGCACGGGAGTCTTAAATGTAACTTTGCTTCTTCCAAATCGAATCAGACAGTTGTATTGTAATTGCACAACTGAATACCTGGCTGCTCTGGAGAAACCTCAAGCAGAGATCTAGCAGTGTATAAACTTGAACAAGACTCATCGCTCTCCACTAACTCGAACCCCCGAAGAAGTTGGGTTTGAAGATCTACAGCGGAAATGGGGGGGGGGAAATAAAATACTTCCGATAAATCTGTCTGCAGGTAAGCAAGCTGTGAAGCGTAGTATTGAGATTTGTGCTCATGTATTTTCCCCATCAGTGAGGAACTGCGTAGGTTTGCATTATGTTTAAGCAAACACCGAGGGTGGGGAGGATAACAGTGCCACCTGGAAGCACACAGGGCAACTTTTTAAATGTGGAATGGGCCAACAGGAGCACATGGAACAACTCAGGATAATCACCATCTACAACTAAGAAACACCCATTTGCACCTTGTCTCCTGCAGTCAACGTATCAGAAGACAGTAAGACATGGGAGCAGAACTAGGGCATTCAGCCCATCAAGTCTGCTCCACCATTCGGTCATGGCTGATCCCAGATCCCACTCAACTCCATATGCCTGCCTTCTTGCCATATCCTTTGATGCCCTGACTGATCAGGGTTTCCAACAAGTTTCCAACAATTTTGTTTGTGACCAACTTTTTCCTCACAATTCTGTTACCAGACTAGGAGAGGAATGTCTGAGCATTGGAATAGGAAGGTTATAGTAGGCAAAGAAAGAGGAAAGGAGCATCTGCAGATTTTCTCCTGTTCAAGAAAAGAGTAGAACTGGATTTGGAGGGCAAAAGTTAATAGAGAGATTGAGCAAACAGGGGTTGGAAACAGGAAAAGTCTAGATGCTCCTTACAAAGAACAGAGTAAATAAAGCAACTGAACAAGGAGACATTAATACCTGCTCAGCTGGTGAAACACAGCTTAACAGGGAGTAGGTATGGTCTCACGATTCCTGGATGCAGATTCTTCAGGTAAGACAGGGGAGATTAAAAACTTAGGGGTTATTGGCAATATTACTTTCTTCATCTAACATCAAAGTAAAATATACTTTGTAATTACTTTAATATTAGTTAAGGAAACAATGCATGCCACTATAAGGGGTGATATGCTAAAAGGATCACAAAATTGAACTAAACAATACAAATGGGACAATTATATTCCTAGAAGTAACTACAAACCAGTGTCATTTTGAATTGCAGGTAAATTTATGATGTAACAACTGTGGGACATTTCTTCATCATTACATGGAACACCATCAGCTTAGCAAGAATAAATGGGACAGGATTTCACAACTGCCTTCAGGAAATAATTTCTCTGTTGTCTGTAACAATATTAACAGGGCAACAGGCAGGATATATTCTGGATCAGGTTTAAAGGTGGCTGGCAGGGTATCATGGGAGAGCACTTTGGTGGTAATGATCTTGATTATGTTGGATTTAGCATAGTTTTGGAAAAGAGCACTCATAAAATGGGAATAAATCAATGTCAGCACATTGGCAGAAAATCGATCAAAAAATTCAATGGATTCTGCATATGCATTTTCCAACAATGAAGAAGAATTTCCAAAATGATGTCTGGAAATCACAAGGTGACAAGGTTCAAAATTGGACAACAAAAATGGGAAGCTTATACCAGTGAGCCTCAGAAGATATTGAAAGCGCAAGGGTGAATTTGAAGTTAGGAGTGGGCATGAAAGGGTTTGGGAAATCAAAGGAAATGCAAAGTTTAATAGCACCATGAAAAGCAAGAGGATAAACAAGGACAGAGTTGAGATTATTATGGAACAAAAAGGTAACCTTTGTGCAA